>NC_062219.1:46396055-47021055 GCF_902686445.1 Sciurus carolinensis | reverse complement strand
TTAAGAGGTGGGGTCTAGTGGAAAGTAGTGAGGTCCTAGGGTACCACTCTCAGAAGGGATTAATGCAGATCTCACAGGATTAGATTAGTTCCCATGAGAACAGATTGTTATAAAGAACTGCACCTCCCCTGAATTTATTCTCTGTACACACTACTGCCATTGTGATACCATCCACTGTAAACTCCGGTAAACCCTCTTTTATTTTATTAAACTAATGATTTACAACTGGGACAATTTTGTATTCTGAAAGACATTTGGCAATATATGGAGATATTTTTGTTAGTCACGTCTGAGAATATCATGTTGATGTCTACTGAGAATAGACAAGGGATACTACAGAACATTCTACAATGGATAGGACTAACTCCATAAATCAGATGCCAGCACCAAGGTCTTAGCTCTTCCAGAACTGACAGCTAAATAAATCTTTTTTCTTTATAAATTTTCCAGACACTGGTAGTTTGTTTTAGCAACAAAGACAGTTTTCTATGCATGTGTGAATCAGTACATGCATATAGAGGGCACAAAGGGAGGGCATTGTGCAAATATCCTGACTATTCTCTCTATGCAACTGTTTCTGCTGCATTATTCTGTCCTGAAAATTCTAACCACTCTAGTATTCCTAAGCTCTCAGCTCTATCTGTTCAACTCTGGAAAACAATCTACCTGGACTTCTCTTTCCTGCAAGGTGTCTTGGAAATTATCTCCAGATATTGCTGGACCATTGTAGGGTTTATCTAGTTGTTTTCCTTCTCTCAAGAATTGGTGTAGATGAATGGATAAAGAGAATGTGGTACATATACACAATGGCATATTACTCAGCCATAAAGAAGAATGAAATTATGGCATTTGCCATTAAAGGGATAGAACTGGAGTTTCTCATACCAAGTGAAATAAAGCAATCCCCAAAAAACCAAAGGCCAAATGTTTTCTCTGATATGTGGATGCTGACTCACAATGTCAAAAAAACATTTTACTGTCATGTACAACTAAAAAGAACATATACAAAAATTTTTTAAAAAAGATTTGGTAGTGCTGGGGCTATAGCTCAGTGGCAGAGCACTTGCCTTGCACGTGTGAGGCACTGGGTTTGATCCTCAGCACCACATAAAAATAAACAAATAAAATGGAGACATGCTGTCCATCTGCAACTACAAAAAAAATTAAAAAAAAAAAAATGACTGTTCTGGAGGCCTGCCGTCCAGTGTCAGGCCAACGATTATGTCCTGCATTTTCTCTGATTTCTAGTAGTTTAAGGTAGAAGGGTAAGTCTAGACCCTCTTAATCCATTTTGGTCCAAACTGGAAGTCAGTTTATATATTATTTATATTCCCAATTTATAGGATGAACTCATTCCATACTGAGTATAGGAAGTTATCTCACCAAATTGTCTACCAACTATTTCTGAGTTTCTCAGATGGCTTCTTCCACATGCTCCAGGACACATTTTTCAGGTTATTCACCCTTTGGTTCATTTATTCACATAATAGATATTTATTGAAATTTTTTGTTACATTCTGGTACTTTTATAGGTACCAATACACCATGATAAGAAAAGCAAGTTTCCTGCTTCTGGCTGTTTACATTTTTTTTTGGAGTTGAAGCCGACATGGTACCAGTAAATTTTGGATAATGGAAAGAACTATGTAGAAAACAAATTAGATGCTGTAATAGAGTAACTAGAGGGAAGGGTGCTAATATAGGGTAGAAGTCTCTGAGGAGGTAACACTTGATCTGAGACCTGAATGAGAAGAATGTGTCACCAGTAAACTACTATGAAGGAAGAGAATTTCAAGAAAAGGAACTAACAAATACAAAAAACTTAAAATGGAAATGTGTATGAGGGACAGAAAAAAAGGTATAGCTATAATATAGAGAATAATGAGTAGAGAGAGAGGAGATCGGAAAGCACGGGCTAACTTGTATATTCAGTGCAAAAACAAAGTTGTTAGGACACCAGTGTCTCATCTTCATTCTCCCTTGAAGGCTTAGCCAATTATGTTCAATTCTGTTCTACTCCCAGAATAAATGCTAACTACTTTAAGTCAATCATGTCAATCCTATTTATCTGACTAGTGATTGGTTTGGAAACGAACAAGTGACAGACACCTAATAATGAGACCTGAGGACCAGTGTGCTGGAAAAGGTTTTTACATTTATAAAGAGACCCATAGCAGGAGCTGTCCTCTTCTTGTATTAAACTAATGATTTCCAAATGGGACAATTTTGTATCCTGAGGGCAACATATGGACATATTTCTGTTTGCCACATCTGAGAATATCATACTGACATCTGCAAAGACAGGCAAAGGATACTACAGAACATCCTAAAATGGATAGGACTGACCCCACAGCAAAGAATTTTTCAGTCCCATACGCCAATATTACCAAGGTTGAGAAACACTGCATCGTTGGGTGTAAAGGTGGTGACGAAAACCACTGTAGCCATCTTGTAACCAGAAAACCGAACCAATAGGTTAAAAATGGAAAATTTTTAAAAATGGGAAGGTCCTCGGGATGTGATTGATATCTTTGAGCTGCTAAATCAACCAACTTGTTATTTAGAACCACTTTATAACATCTTGTTATATGTGCTATGGTTTAGGTGATTTCAAGTTGGGCAGTTACATATCAAAGTCTGGAGTCCAAAAAAGAAATTACATATATTTTGGAGTTATCAACAAACAATAGAAATTTGAAGCCACAGAACTGGAAGAGGGCATGGATAGAGACCCAGCACCAGAGCCACTTTTAGGCTGAGTCAAGTCAGTAAAGAACAATAAGAAGTCAGGGATGGCGAATAATGGTATCTAATGTTTTTATAATATTTAGTAGTTGCCAGAAATTCTTATAAAAGCTTTATTAACATTACCTCATGTAATCCTTATAACAACATTACCAGTTAGATAATATTATCATTTCATTTTAATAAGAGGAAAGTAAATCATTGATCAATTAATTTATTTTGCTACCTATCAAATGTTACCAATTTTCTTTCTAGATTTTTTTTTCTTTTATCTGCCCATTTTCAATAATTTGAAGTAGAGACTTGGACTGTTCTGGCAAGAATGTAGTCATAACTATCAAATTATAAATTTGCCTATCACTGAGGCATTGAATTCCACAAGTACGTGACTCTTAGCCTCTTATGAGTGGCAGGTCGCTGTAATTGTGTGTGTGTGTGAATTTCTGTGAAAGACATTACAAGCATTTCTCTAGGAAATAAATATCTAGGTGATAAATATCTAGGAAATCTTGCTGCAATCTTGCATAGTAAGATCTCAAATCCAGTATAACCTAGAGTCAAATTGATGTACTATGATGATGATGTACTATGCAGGTGCTATAAGCAAATGATATAAAAATTTTATTTTATCTACCAGCTTTAAGAAGTTATCTCATGGTACCAACATGTCCACTACAGAATTAGCTATCCCATGACATTAGTCTGTATCTCTATTATTGAAGTCGCTGTGTCTCAAATGTTTAAATTGGACATGAAGCATGATGGATACAAAATTTCACCAAGTGCTCACTTACTCCTTCATGAAGAATAACTTTAATAAAATTAATAAATATTAATATTAGTTGAATATTGATAAAATAATTTGTTTTTATAACAATAAATTTTCAGGGACTAATGATCAAATTTGGATATGCTAAAGAAAAACATATGAAGCATACTATCTTTGATTATTATTTAACCTAAACATTTTCTTCATGGATTAAGTTCCAACCATAGTTCCACAGAAATTACATGATGATATGATGTCAATTGTGTATTAATTCTTATATTCACAAAAGTAAGAATTATTACATTTCTATAAAAATAAAATACTATTATCAAAACTCAAGATGTTGACTTTTTGTTACAGTTTTAGTAATGATGTTTAAAAAATTTTAATAATCATAGAGCAAAAAAACAAAAACAGTAAACTGCAGATATAGAACCCAGAGACAATGTTTGCAACTAACTAGGGCATGACTTTCGCTAGTTATTTAATCCAATTAATTTTAATTTTTTCATCTGCAAATAATAATTCCAATTTGGCATGTAAAAATTCAGTAAATGTTTTCTAATCTCAAACTTAGTGGGCCATAGTATCTTATTTATATACAAAAGTCAACATGTGATCAATGTGATGATCACCACCATTGTGGTGGAATAGGATAATGGAGAAATATGAGGCCTAGAGATATTTTAAGCCCATAGAAGATCCTAGATCATTCAGACATACACCAATCTAGGCCTACGAGAAAACCTGGATGATTTGTGTGTTACTCCTCTTCTCAGTCGAAATAAAAAGATGTTCCTCTTCCTAAGTAAAATTTTTAAAAAATCTGTTTAATCCAAATAAATAATAAAACCCCAAGTGTAATACAAATTGGGATGATACTGTAGGACTTGCCTGATCATTTAGTTCTGGGGTGTACCTCACATCAGTCAACATGGCATGATTCCTTGGCTTTGATTTTTGGCACCAATAATGATCTTTAAAAAAAACTCATAAATTCTTTGGAATGAATATCTGCAGCACATATTGAGTTTTGACAGATAGAGCCAAGTCATGCACTTTCCTTCTGCTTTTCCTTGGCTTGCTCTACAATGTTCTTGTTGCTGTCCCTCAAAGGACAGCAACTTGTTTGGCTTCTAACCCACATGGATCAAGAGTCTGAGTTAAGGTTTGTCTGTAACTGAAAGTCTGAATTCAGGTTTGGTCTATAATAAAATCAATGCTGGAAATTAAGCATTCAATCCACCACTCTCTTTGGGGACAGAGAACAACTGGTCTAATATTTTTAGTTAGTTAATTTAATTAACATATGGTCAATGTCCTGAAAATAATATATTTTGGTTTAATAGAAAAAATATAGGCTTAGGAATCAGAAAGTCTAGGCCTAATGTTTGGTTCTACTCCTTACTAATGCTTCAACCTGTCTGATCTTCAGGTTTGCATGTATAAAATGCATAGGATCATATCCACGCCAGAACATTTTTAATGAGGATTAACATGAGGTAGCATCTGTGAAGTGCTTATGTTTAAACAAAGGCAACTGAAAACAGTATGAAAGAGAAGAGAATGGAGAGGGGACCCAGTTAGGAGATCTCAGTGATATGTAGTTAAGAACTGATAAACATGTAACAATAGCAATGGTAATAGATTAAGCACACACAGCTTCTGGGATCTGTTTTAAAGAAGTGAAGACCCAAAAGGGGGAAAATGAGGGAGGACTGTGGGAGAAGCAGAGCTTAAGACAACCAAGATGGATTTAGCTTTGAACAAGTTTAAGAAGCCAACTAGATGTCCTGGTGGAATTCAGGGAACAGGTCCAGGTTGGAAATACAAACACGAGGGTCATGTTATAGGTAATATTTAAAGCTATGAGGCCAAATGAACTCACCAAAGAAATATGTGCAGTAAAAAAAAAAAAAAAAAAGTCAGAAGGTCAAAGACTGAGCCTTGGACTGAACCTTAGGAACAAGAACTTTAAGAGGTCAGGCTGATGAGGGTGAACCTCAAAAGAAAATAAACTAAGACTGACTTCTCTTCTGAATCCACATATATGTTCAATATCTTCAAGCCTGAGCATTTTTTGCAGAAAAAAAATCTAGAAAAGGAAGAGCTGTTATAAATTTCAGTGTTAAAAGTTCAAGGCATAAAGAATAAATATGTACATGTGTTTTTACAGTATCTCAATTTGTTCACTTTTGTGAAAAATGTTTAATTTATACTGAAGTTAAACAGAATAAATTCTTAAAATATTTTTTTAAATTTCAATCTTATTTTACATGCCTTTTTATTTACAGAAAAAGCTATATGAAAGCAAAAAGTTTACCTGAGAGTTTGTCTTACAAGGTAACAATAAAATACAATGATTCTAACTTGTGTTTTGAAAGACAGGCTCTATTTCAACAATTTTCATTTGTTTTCTAAGGGCAGTCATTCAAAAAAATCATACAATATGCAAGGCGGACTTGATGGAAGATGGTATTCTGTGGCAGGGTGTTTGGCTTTCTCTTATTTGATTCCCTTATTGGCAACTATTCATAACACAAATGCTTTTGTCCTTTTCCCCCTCTCCCTGCCACAATACACCAAGTAATTAACCAAGTGAAGAGGCTGTCAATTAAACACTGATACTAATCTAGGCATAAAAGCTTCTTTGGGAAACACTGGTTTTGAACATATTTTCAGCATTATCAGCATTGATTTTATTCAATCCAATTCTCATACAATCGAGTGCTCCAAATGTTTACATGCCATCCAGGCAACGCTTGCAACATGGATGACCCACGCTGTAAAAACAGTGTTCACAAAGAATGTACAAAGAATAAGCTGTCTATTGTGCCAGCAAGGCCTATTTTTCCAGGAATAGATGTTCCATCATTAATTAATGTTCCACACCTTTAATGATAAAATTGTCAAGGACAATTAAGGAAATGATTACAAGTGTCCTTGGCAACTGGAATGCCCCACAGATTTTAGCTTACTTTCCCTAAGTGTGGCTTAAAGGTCATTTCTTTGAAGTGTGAAGATTTAAGCATGCATTGCATTGATGCCATTATGTACAAATGTTATACAAAAAGAAGACATCATTTTAGCTTGATTTCTTCAGCATGAATAAGAAGAGATTTTAAAATAATTACATTTTTGAGCTACTCCATCAGCAATTAATAATATTTACCAGTAAATTTTATTTGGAATGCTGGAGTTTATTACCACCTGTCTTGCTAATCTGTTTAATATATTCATATACTATGTAATAATTAGTTTCCTTCAAATATATCCATTTTTTCATTATCAGTAGCTAGCAATGATTTTCTTCTTTCTCTTATTTAACTTTAGTCTGTTGATACATTAATTCAAAGTTATAGCTTTTCCCAAATAGTTTTGGGGCTCCAAGGAAAGCCTTCTTTCCAAACCATTGTCAAAATCTATATAAAGTCTGCATTGTCATCCCATTTTCAAGCTAATAAGTTAGTCAGACATAGTTTCATGATGTAAGTGGAAGGCACGGTCAGTTTTTTTTTTAAATTAATTAATTAATTTTAAAAAATATTTTACAGACTGCATTTTGATTCATTGTACACAAATGGGGTACATCATTTCATTGTTATGGTGGTGCACAATGTAGATTCATACCCTTCATGTAATCATACATGTACATAGGGTAATTATGTCTGTCTCATTCCACCATTTTTCATACCCACCTCCCTCTCATTTCCCTCTATGTAATCTAAAGTTCCTCCATTCTTCTCTCACCCCCCACCCCCCTCCTCCATTATATATCATCATCGACTTATTAGGGAAAACATTCAACCTTTGGTTTTTGGGAATTGGCTTATTTCACTTAGCATGATATTCTTCAGTTCCATCCATTTCTCTGCAAATGCCATATTATTCTTCTTTATGTCATGGTCAGTTTTCAAGTACTTTGTTGCTCATGACACAGTAAGCAGCAGGAGCATATTTGCTTTGGTTCTCCTTGCTTCCCAAGTTCCAGAGGAATGACAAAGGGACTCATGCAGATGCTGTGCATTCAATGAAGTTTAGTCAAAACTGAAGAACCACAAGTTTGAAAAACCAGATCTTTTATAGTAGGCAGTAAGCAAATATGTGTGACCTTTGCTTCAGGGACAGAGATTATATTTAATATACTAGGCAGAAGGCAAACTGACCTTCTGCTACAGAAGACATTCTCTCTGATTTCTAAGATGGTTGCTTTGCACACAACTTTGTACAGATAAAAATAATCAGTGTCTTTGGTTGGAGGACATGTGGAAATATGAAAGACCCATGGAGAGTCATATCTCAAAACCCATTTCTAGAAGGAAGACATTACAAGAGAGTATCTGGGAGGTGTGTGTTGACTATGGTAACCTTTAGAAGAACGAGTTCAGACACTCAGACATTGGCATAGTTTGAATATTCTAATGATAAAACACTAAGAAAATATCAAGTGATGATTGCAAGGTACCCACTTACATTGAGAATTATTACATAATTCTGATTATGTAATATAGATATATATTATATTTAAAGGTTTATATGGAACTACATTTAAGTTAGCATTGTTTTATATCCAGCTGATGGTATGCTGTGATAAATTTCTTTTTCTTCTTTGCATTTCTCATTTTAATGCAATAGAATTGTTAGTATTATTAGCTATAAACACAGTGAATTTTAAAATTATTTGTTTTTTTATTGCCATGATATTCTTTATTGTTACCCTTTCCAGTATTTTAGAATATCCTTCATTTTCCCAACATTTTAATAAACTTTTCCCACTCACTCCTAACCCCTTCTCCAAGTGCACTATTTACATAATTAGATCTATGACACTTTCAATGTTTTTTCTTTTGTGTTTGCCAGAGACATGTGAATCAAATCTAATGTTCAAACAAATTATGGCAATGCCTATCAAAAATGCATTTATTTCTTTATTTTTCTTCTGGCCTTGATTTTCCATTTACTTCATATAATATATTGATATATCCTATTGATAAGCTGCCTTAAATTATTTAAGAAAGAAGACTGTTATGTATATTTTAGCAAATGCTAAATAATGGAAAGATTACATAGGCCAAAGGAATTGACTACTTTAAAAAGTTTCGGAGAGTTTCAAGATGGCGGACTAGGGGTTGGCTGCATTTCACGCTGCTCCAGGACGCAAGATTCAAAAGAGGAGATAGTGAGAGACTTGGGACCAACTCAAAGCTGCCGGGTGAGTCTCTCCTGTTGGGGAGGCATCCTGGATGGGGCGGTAGCCCCGGAACGCAGGGAACTTTGTGAAGTAGAGTTGCTCGGCGAGACGCCCCTCCCCCCGCTGGAGCGGTAAACACGGACAACTGGGATCATCGTAGAGGAGGCGGCTCAGCACAGCGCTTGGACTCGAGCAACCACTGGGTCTCCGGGCGGCTGCCTGAGGAGGAGCTGCTTGGCGAGCTGTTTAGACCCAGAACGATCTCTTCTGAACACCGGGGGGTTGCCCGGAGAAAGAGGAGGAGCACGGCGGGTCACTTGGTCTAGGAGTGACTGCATCAGAGCCACAGGCGGTTGCCAGAGGAGGAGGCCTGTGGTGAGTTGATTGGACTAAAAGCGACCGCTCCTGAACACCGGTGGCCTGCCTGGAGGAGGAGTGTGGTGGGTCACTTGGTCTCGGAGCCACCGCTCCTGAACACCCGGGGGGCTACCCCGAGGAGGAGGAGGAAGAACAGGGTGGGTCACTTGGACTCGGAGTGACTGCCTAGGGCAACAGGCGGTTGGCGGGAGGAGGAGACTCGAAGTGAATTGCTTGGGCTCCTAGTGACTGCGTCGGAAACCCGGCCGATGTCCGGAGGAGGAGGTGTGTGGCGGGTCTCTGGGTATCGGAGCTATTGTACGGGGCTCCAGGTGGTGGCTCAGAGGAGGGGCCGCATAGCCAGGTGATTAGGTGCAGAGCAGGGTCCCAGGAGCTAGGTGGCTTCTTGCTGGAAGAGCCGCACAGAGACACACCTAGGGGCGGAGCAAAGTTTCCAGGACTGCGGGCAGAGTCTCTGGGAGAGGCAGCCTAAGGAGACTCGCTTGCGAAGGGTGAGGCTCCCAGGCCCAGGAGGTAGGTCCGGGCCCTTGGGAACGTTGCAGAGGAAGACAGCCCAGCCCAGGCGGTAATTGTAGCTTGAGGGGAACCTCTAGGAGGGGAACTGATCAGCAAGACGTCCCCACTAAGTGAGTCTTCCCTGCCGGGTGAGGTTTTTCCACAGGGACGGTAAAACCAGAGACACAGGCACAAACAGGACTTGCCTCAGCCTGCAGCCTAGTTCCCCATTGGATGACCATTGGTCAACAAGTGGAGGCACCTCTGCCCACTAGCAGGGAATATACGCCACCTGAGGGTCACCACCCTTAGAGAGGCAGCTTCTTTGTGGAGCTCCGCATTATAACTTCCTCCAAGACTTCAGGCTACTGAAGGATAAGAGGGGATATACTAGCAATCTTCAGGGACATTATAAGTCAATACAGGAAATCTGCAATATCTTAATGACTCACTGATTCCTGAACAATATGAGAAAACAAGGGAAGAAAATGCCCCAAACAAATCTAGATGTTACATCAATAAAATCCAACGACAGCATGGCAGAAGAAATGACAGAAAGGGAGTTCAGAATGTACATAATTAAAATGATTAGGGAAGCAAACGATGAGATGAAAGAGCAAATGCAGGCATTGAATGATGAGATGAAAGAGCAAATGCAGGCATTGAATGATGAGATGAAAGAGCAAATGCAGGCATTGAATGATGAGATGAAAGAGCAAATGCAGGCATTGAATGATAGCACCAATCGACAGTTAAAAGAGCAAATACAGGAAGCAAAAGATAATTTCAATAAAGAGTTAGAGATATTGAAAAAAAACCAAACAGAAATCCTTGAAATGAAGGAAACAATAAACCAAATTAAGAATTCCATAGAAAGCACAATCAATAGGATAGAACACCTGGAAGACAGAACCTCAGATATTGAAGACAAAATATTTAACCTGGAAAACAAAGTTGAACAAACAGAGAAGATGGTAAGAAATCATGAACAGAATCTGCAAGAACTATGGGATATCATGAAAAGGCCAAATTTGAGAATTATTGGGATTGAGGAAGGCTTAGAGAAACAAACCAAAGGAATGAATAATCTATTCAATGAAATAATATCAGAAAATTTCCCAAATCTGAAGAATGAAATGGAAAATCAAGTCCAAGAGGCTTATAGGACTCCAAATACACAAAATTACAACAGACCCACACCAAGGCACATTATAATGAAAATACCTAACATACAAAATAAAGACAGAATTTTAAAGGCTGTGAGAGAAAAGAACCAAATTACATTCAGGGGGAAACCAATACGGATATCAGCAGATTTTTCAATCCAGACCCTAAAAGCTAGAAGGGCCTGGAACAACATTTTTCAAGCTCTGAAAGAAAATGGATGCCAACCAAGAATCTTATACCCAGCAAAACTTACCTTCAAATTTGACGATGAAATAAAATCATTCCATGATAAACAAAAGCTAAAAGAATTTACAAAAAGAAAGCCAGCATTACAGAACATTCTCAGCAAAATATTTCATGAGGAAGAGATAAAAAACAAAGAAGCATATCAGCAAAGGGAGGAATTACCCTAAAGGAACTGTCAAATAAAGGAGGAACCAAGATGTGTCAAAAAAGAAATAAATAAACAAATAAAATTTTAAGTATGAACCAAATGACCGGGAATACAAATCATATCTCAATAATAACCCTGAATGTTAATGGCCTGAATTCATCAATCAAAAGACATAGACTGGCAGATTGGATTAAAAAGAAAGATCCAACAATATGTTGCCTGCAAGAGACTCACCTCATAGAAAGAGATACCCATAGACTAAAGGTGAAAGGATGGGGAAAAACATACCAAGCACATGGACTCAGCAAAAAAGCTGGAGTATCCATCCTCATTTCAGATAATGTGGACTTCAAGCCAATGTTAGAAGGGATAAAGAAAGACATTTCATACTGCTTAAGGGAAGCATAAATCAGCAAGATATAACAATCATAAACATCTATGCCCCAAACAGTGGCTCATCCATGTATGTTAAACAAATCCTTCTCAATTTTAGAAACCAAATAGACCATAACACAATAATACTAGGTGATTTTAACACGCCTCTGGACAGATCTTCCAAACAAAAATTGAACAAAGAAACCATAGATCTCAATAACACAATCAATAATTTAGACTTAACAGACATTTATAGAATATACCATCCAACCAAGAGCGAATACACTTTCTTCTCAGCAGCACATGGATCCTTCTCTAAAATAGACCATATATTATGCCACAAAGCTAATGTCAGCAAATACAAGAAGATAGAGACACTACCTTGTATTCTATCAGATCATAATGGATTGAAGTTACAAATAAATGAAAGAGTAAAAAACAGAAACTACTCCAACACCTGGAGATTAAACAATATGCTACTATATGATGAATGGATAACAGAAGATATTAGGAAGGAAATTAAAAAATTCTTAGAGGTAAACGAGAACAAAGAAACATCATATCAAAATCTCTGGGACACTATGAAAGCAGTACTTAGAGGAAGATTGATTTCATGGAGTGCATTTAATAAAAGAAGTAAAACTCAAAAAAATAAATGACCTAACACTACAGCTCAAAGCCCTAGAAAAAGAAGAACAGACCAACACCAAAAGTAGTAGAAGACAGGAAATAGTTAAACTCAGAGCTGAAATCAACGAAATTGAAACAAAAGAAACAATACAAAAAATTGACAAAATAAATAGTTGGTTCTTCGAAAAAATAAACAAAATTGATAAACCTTTAGCCACACTAACAAAGAGAAGATGAGAGAAAACCCAAATCACTAAAATTCGGAATGAACAAGGAAATATCACAACAGACACGACTGAAATACAAAACATAATTAGAAGCTATTTTGAAAATCTATACTCCAACAAAATAGAAAAGTTTGAAGACATCAACAGGTTTCTAGAGACATATGAATTGCCTAAACTGAATGAGGAGGACATACACAATTTAAATAGACCAATTTCAAGTAATGAAATAGAAGAAGTCATCAATAGCCTACCAACAAAGAAAAGTCCAGGACCAGATGGGTTCTCAGCCGAGTTCTACAAAACCTTTAAAGAAGAGCTCATTCCAATACTTCTCAAAGTATTCCATAAAATAGAAGAGGAGGGAACCCTCCCAAACTCATTCTATGAAGCCAATATTACCCTGATACCTAAACCAGACAGAGACACATTGAGGAAAGAAAATTTCAGACCAATATCCTTAATGAACATTGACACAAAAATTCTCAACAAAATTTTAGCAAATCGCATCCAAAAACATATTAAAAAGATAGTGCACCATGATCAAGTGGGTTTCATCCCAGGGATGCAAGGTTGGTTCAACATCAGGAAATCAATAAATGTCATTCACCATATCAATAGACTTAAAGTCAAGAATCACATGATTATTTCGATAGATGCAGAAAAAGCATTTGATAAAATACAGCACCCCTTCATGCTCAAAACACTAGAAAAAATAGGGATAGTGGGAACATTCCTTAACATTGTAAAGGCCATCTACGCTAAGCCCATGGCTAATATCATTCTAAATGGTGAAAAACTGAAAGCATTCCCTCTAAAAACTGGAACAAGGCAGAGATGCCCTCTTTCACCACTTCTATTCAATATCGTCCTTGAAACTCTAGCCAGAGCAATTAGACAGACCAAAGAAATTAAAGGGATACAAATAGGAAAAGAAGAACTCAAACTATCCCTATTTGCTGATGATATGATTATATACTTAGAGGAACCAGGAAATTCCACCAGAAAACTTTTAGATCTCATAAGTGAATTCAGTAAAGTAGCGGGATATAAGATCAATGCACATAAATCTAAGGCATTTTTATACATAAGCGATGAATCTTCAGAAAGAGAAATTAGGAAAACTACCCCATTCACAATAGCTTCAAAAAAAATAAAGTATTTGGGAATCAATCTCACAAAAGAGGTGAAAGACCTCTACAATGAGAACTACAGAACACTAAAGAAAGAAATTAAAGAAAACCTTAGAAGATGGAAAGATCTCCCATGTTCTTGGATAGGAAGAATTAATATTGTCAAAATGGCCATACTACCAAAAGTGCTATACAGATTCAATGCAATTCCAATTAAAATCCCAATGATGTACCTTGCAGAAATAGAGCAAGAAATTATGAAATTCATCTGGAAGAATAAAAAACCCAGAATAGCTAAAGCAATCCTTGGCAGAAAGAGTGAAGCAGGGGGTATCGCAATACCAGATCTTCAACTCTACTACAAAGCAATAGTAATAAAAACGGCATGGTATTGGTACCAAAATAGAAAGGTGGATCAATGGTACAGAATAGAGGACACAGACACAAACCCAAATAAATACAATTTTCTCATACTAGACAAAGGGGCCAAAAATATGCAATGGAGAAAAGATAGCCTCTTCAACAAATGGTGCTGAGAGAATTGGAAATCCATATGCAACAGAATGAAACTAAACCCATATCTCTCACCATGCACGAAACTAAACTCAAAATGGATTAAGGATCTCGGAATCAGACCAGAGACCTTGCATCTTATAGAAGAAAAAGTAGGTCCAGAGCTTCAACATGTCGGCTTAGGACCAGACTTCCTCAACAGGACTCCCATAGCACAAGAAATAAAAGCAAGAATTAATAACTGGGATAGATTCAAACTAAAAAGCTTTCTCTCAGCAAAGGAAACTATCAGCAATGAGAAGAAAGAGCCTACAGAGTGGGAGAAAATCTTTGCCAATCATACTTCAGATAGAGCGCTAATCTCCAGAATCTATAAAGAACTCAAAAAACTCTACACCAAGAATGTAAATAATCCAATTGACAAATGGGCTAAGGAAATGAATAGACACTTCACAGAAGAAGATATACAAGCAATCAACAAACATATGGAAGAATGTTCAACATCTCTAGTAATAAGAGAAATGCAAATCAAAACCATCCTAAGATTCCATCTCACCCCAATTAGAATGGCGATTATCAAGAATACAAGCAACAATAGGTGTTGGCGAGGATGTGGGGAGAAAGGTACACTCATACATTGCTGGTGGGGCTGCAAATTAGTGCATCCACTCTGGAAAGCAGTGTGGAGACTCCTTAGAAAACTTGGAATGGAACCACCATTTGACCCAGCTATCCCACTCCTTGGCCTATACCCAAAGGACTTCAAATCAGCATATTACAGAGATACATCCACATCAATGTTCATAGCTGCTCAGTTCACAATAGCCAGATTGTGGAACCAACCTAGATGTCCTTCAATTGATGAATGGATAAAGAAACTGTGGTATATATATACAATGGAATATTACTCAGCCATAAAGAATGATAAAATTATGGCATTTGCAGGCAAATGGATGAAACTGGAGAATATCACGCTAAGTGAGATAAGCCAATCTCAAAAAACCAATGGACGAATGATATCGCTAATAAGTGATGATGACACATAATGGGGGGTGGGAGGGGTTAGTGTTAGGGTTAGAGTTAGGGTTAGGGAGGGGGGCAAGAATGGAGGAAGGAAGGACTGTATAGAGGGAAAAGAGGGGTGGGAGGGGTGGGGGCGAAGGGGAAAAAATGGCAGAATGAATCAAACAACATTACCCTATGTAAATTTATGATTACACAAATGGTATGCCTTTATGCCATGTACAGAGAAACAACATGTATCCCATTTGTTTACAATAAAAAAAAAAGTTTCAAAAACATGAAAATTACTAGTGATCTATCTCTCCAGACACTACAAAGCACTTTTTCATATTTATTCACCCCAAAGTTATTGCCCAAACTACTCTAAAATATTGGAAAGGGTAACAATAAAGAGCATCATGGCAATAAAAAAAAAGCACAAATAATTTTAAAATTCACTGTGTTTACAGGTAATAAAAGTAACAATCCTATTGCAGTAAAATATGAGAAATGCAAAGAAAAAAACAAAATTATCACAGCATACCATCAGTCGGATATAAAACAATGCTAACTTAAATGTAGTTCCATATAAACCTTTGAATATAATATATATCTATATTACATAATCAGAATTATGTAATAATTCTCAATGTAAGTGGGTAACTTGCAATCATCATTTGATATTTTCTTAGTGTTTTATATTAGCATAATCAAACTTTGCCAATGATGTTATTTTAAAATGTAAGTTTTTAAATAGTCTCTTACATTTTTTGCATTACATGACCAGATTATAATTTATTTAAATTATTCTATGGTTTATTATTTGTTATAATTTTCTCAGTAAAAAATTCTTCAACATACCACAAAAATATTTGTCCATATTTATTATTATATTCTTAGAATAATATAATGGTTGATTTTGAGGGTCAAAATTAATTGGCAGAATTAAGGAATACCTAGGTATTCACCCCTCTTTTACTGAAAGGTAAACTCAAGTGGTGTTCATTTGATTAGAATAGTTGGGCTGTCTTAGGTGTGTCTGTGAGGGTGTTTCTGGAGGACATTGGTGTGTGTCAATGTACTGAGTGGGGATGGATCTACCCTCAATGTAAGTGGGTACCTTGCAATCATCTGGGAGCCCAGAAGGGACAAAAAGGCAGAAGGGATAATAATTCTTCCTCTGTATTCTTCTTCTCCAGCAGTCAGACACCAAAAGTCTGCATTCTCTGATTTTGGATTCTGAAACTTGCACCTGTAGTCACCAGGTTCTAAGGTCTTCTGCCTCTGAGAGTTGCACCATTTGCTTCCCTGGTTCTGAAACCCTGGGAGATGAAGAGCTACCCTACTAACTTCTCTGGTCTCCAGCTTTAAGATGGCCAATTATGGGACTTTTCAGCCTCTATAACTGAGTGAGCCAATTGATCTCATATCCGTCTTTATCCTATCAATTTCGCCTCTCTGGAGAACACTAAATGAAGCAGATAGATTCCTAGAGATGAAATAAGTAGATAAATAGTTAGGTTTAAGGCTCTTGAGGAACACTGGCAAGCTACTTCCCAGGAAGGTTGAATCAATTTATACTTCTGCCAACCACAAATAAGTATACCTGTTTTACCACAACTTGACCAGAATTAAGATATCTTAGATTAATAGATTCTCAATGTCTTAATAAATCTTATGAATAAAATTATTTTATATATACATTTCTTGGTCATGAAAGTATCTCCTATAGTAAAGCATTTCCTTTACTTTTTGTCAGGGACAAAATAGTTGCATCTAGTACCAGGAGTGGTACAGGAAGCTAACCCTGAACTCAAGTTTCTTTCTGCCCAGCACTAACATCTACAGATATGATCTCCACTTTACCAGCTAGACTCTCATTTCTGACTCATATGTATTATATGATCTCGAGTCCAACATCTGTATTTTGTGCAGAAGCACGTGTATTGTAGTTTGGTTAAATGTTCTCCAGTTCATATATTAAAACACACTCTTTTAATTACATTTTCTTTCCTACTCCCAAGTCTTCAACTCATACAAAGCTATAGGGTATGACTCCTACCCTCTTTTTTTGAGGCTCCTCATCTCCACCGTGCCCTCTAAGGAATATGCAGCATAAATAAGATATTTCTCCACCAAATTTCTCACAGGTAAGTTATAAGGCTGCTTGAGCACTAGTGTGCCTCATGTTGATTCTGGAGACAAACTGTCTATGTTGGAATTCCATTTCCCTCCTGTAATGTGTTAGTCAGTTTTCCATCACTGTGACCAAAACACCTGATCAAAACAACTGAGAGGAAGAAAAGTTTATTTAGAGCTCACAGTTTTAGAGATTCAATCCTTGGCTCACTGACTCCATTACTCTGGGCCTGAGGTGAGATGAAGCATCATGGCAGACGGGCATGGTGGAGGAAAACTGCTCACCTTATGATAGCCAGAAAGCACAAAGAATGTGGGAGGAGCTAGGAAAAATATATAATCCCCAAACTATGCCCCCAGTGACCCACCTCCTCTTGCCATGTCCCACTTTTAGAGTTGCCACCCAGTTCATAGTCTTTTCAAGTTATTAAGCCATCAAGTGACTTAATCAGTGATTAGGTTTCAGCTCTCATGATCTAAGCATTTTACTTCTGAACATTCCTGAATTATCTCACAGGCGCTTTGGAGGAACATCTCCTATCCAAACCATAATGTATAAGAGCTGTATGAACTTTGTCAAGTAAATTAACATATTTACCTGATTATTGAGAGTTCCTTGGCAGTGAAGGTCATAAGGAAGATAAATATGTCGTGTTCTAGATCCATCCAAAGAGATTCATTCCAAAAAAGTTTTCATCAGACTTCCTTGTCATTGACCCCTGATTCCTGCTTTTCTTTCAAATCTCCTTTAAAATGAGCTTAAATCATTAGTGATTGTTGTAGTCAGCTTTTTCATTTCCGTCACCAAGAATCTGACATTAACAACATAAAGGAAGAAAAAAGTTTGGCACTTGTGGGTTTAGAGGTTTCAGTCCATAGAACGCAGCCAACTCCATTGCTCTGGGCTCAAGGTGAGACAGAACATCATGGTGGAAAGTCATGGAGGAGGAAACCATGATGAATAGTGATCATTCATAAATTCATGAATTTTTTTTTTTGTCAATCTAATTCTTCTTTCAGAAAAGTGGATAGCCACATATATAGTCAATCTCTAAAGCATTGTGTTTTTAAAAACCTTAATATTGTTATGGTTTAGACACTAGGTGTCCCCTAAAAGTTTATGTGTGAGACAATGTAGGAATGTTCAGAGGTGAAACAATTAGATTATGAGAGATATAACCTAATTTGTGGATTCATCCACTGATATGAATTAATTGGGTGGTAACTGCAGACAGGTAGGGTGTGGCTGGAGGAAGTAGGTTACTGGGGGTGTGCCTTTGGGATTTGTGTTTGTCCCCCCTGGTGAGCAGAGCTCTCTACTTCCTGTACCATGTCCTCAACTGTTTTCCTCTGCCACACCCTTCTGCCATGATGTTCTGCCTCAGCTTAGGCCCAGAGCTATGGAGTTAGTTGACCATGGACTGAACCTCTGAAACCATGGGCCAAAATAAACTTTTTTCCTCTTCTCCATTGTTCTTGTCAGTTATTTTGGCCACAGCAACAAAAAACTAACCAAAAAAAAAAAAAAAAAAAAAAAAAAAAAACCAAAAAAAACCCCACAAATATACCCATAAGTCAGTTGAGTAGCTGTTTAAAGTTAAAAGTTAAAAGACTGATTTTGTAGGCATAGGGTGAGGTCTGAAATTTGGCAATTCTACATTTCTAAAAAGTTCTCAGGTGATGTTGCTGTTTCTCCTACTGGCCTGAGGCCCATACTTAGAACAGGAAGGGATAAAGTTACCTCTTATCTCTTGCACACTAGGTTCTATCATCATGATGTTCTGTGAAATAACAAAAATCATCAAAATCCCTCAGACTAGAATAATTTACAGTCATAGAGTTGACAAAGCTCTGAAGAAATATTGTGAAAGTATACGGCCATCCCTGCCCTGTGAAGCATGCCACTTTTAGTATGTAGGATTATTTTAAGTTTGTTGGCATAGGAAAGAAACAGTCAGCATATGGATAGCTGTTTATCGTATGCCAGAGGTTTCAGTGCAACATCAGCTACCATTAAATCCACAGCCTGATTAAGTTGTGGTAGTACATAACTATTCTCTAAGATCTATCAATCAAGTATGAGACAAGGCATAGTCACCGAAGTTTCTGGGGGATCAATATTGCTTTGGGTTTGCTCTTTTGTTAATGGGAATTCCAGGGACTTGTATTTCATATGTTCTCTCATATATAATATGCTGTTCCACATGTCAAAGAAACAAAGATAGTGATTCCAGATGCTAAAAAAATGTATATTTCAACTGTACACCCAGGAATTTATGGAATAAACACAGAACAGCTTCACAGGATTGCTCTATTTATCTTGCTATGATGTAAGCTCAGACCAAAACTTCACTCACTATCTGGCTCCCAAAGGCCTTCATGTCTTGCAAAGGTAGCATTCTGAGTTCAAAATAAAGAACTCCAAACTAGTGTTATATAATGCTCTAAAAACCTGGATATTTACTCACATAATCTTAACTTGACTCTCAATACATTTTGATTCTTGAGGTAATTATAGATCTCTTTAGGGCAAACTAAGTGGAAGATTTACCAGGCTCTGCATCTGCCAGTTGACTCGGGTCTGAAGCCATGATTAGTCTGACATCAGACTAGATTTCTTTTGGTTATATATAAACCTTGGAAAGCTATCCATCTATTTCAGTTCTATCGATCACTTAGCCACCACAGAATTCTCAGTCTTGCTGTCCATTATGGGCAAACACACCCCTCTTGACCCTTGAGGTTAAGTGTTGATTGCTGGCTTCTGCTATCCTAGGATGGCATCATTCTTGTTGGAAACGGGGGCCACATTTCAGTGATGGGATCTTCCTTCATTCTTGCCTCATAGAGTACCAGTACAGTATATTTCTAGACAATTGGCACTGCCCTCATCTAATATATCTGCCATGTTCTGGTAAAGAGTATGTCTTTCAAGCCCTCTCAGGATGTGAGAATGGAGGCTGAACTGTTCATGGATGATAAATCTACCCCATGGTCCTTACTCTTAAAATCCTGAAATATTTGCATTTTGTCATTTGCATTAAGGCAAATAGTACTTGGCATCTCAAGTTTATTCAGTATAGTTTGGGTTTATCACCTGAGCAAACACTAAAATAATTTCCAATTCCTTAAACTAGAACACTGAATCCTAAACTTCTGGTCAAGTGCAATCACTCTAATATACTAAAGTTACGGTTACATTCCACCCTATCTGGTCTAGAACCCTTGGCAGCCATTCACACACATTCTTCAAGACACATCCAAAATAAGTAAGAAAAAGTGTTGTAGTTCTTTTAAGCCTTTTCTTCCTGAGTTTGTCCATAATTGGCCCTATGGCATATGCTACCACCTAGTTCTCACTAGTGAACTGAAGATGCCAAGGGGTAGTAAAGTTAGGTTATGTGGGAACTTGGCATCCTCTTCCAAACCACCCACTCTGGGAAAAGTCAGAGTAGAGTCCCTAAGCAAGGCAAGACCATCCTCTCCAACAGAAGCATGGTTATTTGTAGAGGAAGTTCAGGAAGATATGTGTGTCTGAGATACTCTTAGTTATTCAAATACTCAAAATTTGGTCATTTTAAATATCAGTGACACATTATTTCCAACAAAACTTTTATTTTTACATGACAGTTGACAATGCTTCAGTATCAATCAACTTTGAAATTTGTTGACTGCAGGATCAGACTCCAATTTACAGTTGCATCAACTGTGGCTACAAAGGAGCAATCTCAGGGACGAGTAGAGAGGTCAACCATTTTGGTTTTTATCTTGTCTTCAGTTCAGAATTGAAAATTTTCACATTGTCCCTCCCCTTCCCTGAAAATCTCCAGTGCAATTATAAGGGAACTTAAAAGCTTATTGTAATTTTTTTCCCCAAATATACTACTGCACCAAAACTTCAGTTTATTTATCTTTTCTTATTCTGTAGGATTTTTTTTCCTAATAACCTGTTTTTTTCTTTATTTTTTCTCTCTCTTCTTTCCCCTTTGCTATTTACATTTGAATGAAGAGAAATCTATCTAGACTTCAAATTTGCCAACAGATAGACAGACAAATTTCCTCTTAGAGACTACTCTCTGAGTGGGAGTTGATGGACCCCACTTCTCAGATCTATGGTTAGAAAGCAAGTTGAAAGGTGTAGCTCCCACTTCACTTCCCATTGAATAGCAGTGTTTTATGAGACATTGCTCTAATTCTATCACTCTACCTGGTTCTCTAACATGCTGCAATGTTGCTATAAATTGAAAATTGCTGTCTTCCACGTATTCACTGCTCTCAGGATTCCTCACTTGCTTCCTTTTCTACAAACTGCCTGGTGCAATAAACATCAGTACTTAAGAATCACCAGCACTTCACCCCTAATTTCTGCCTTATATACTGAGACCAAGTGACTATATGAATATATAAAGATAGGGAATAGAGAAGAAAAGTACTCTAGCCATGCCAAAAAGAAGTTCTGCCAAGCTGGTTAGTTTTATGGTTAGCATAGACTGTGGCTCTCTACTCCATGATATAGACTGGCACTGTCTATATGTAATGGGAACTACAAATGCAAGACATATAAGTAATTTTAAGTTTTCTAGTAGCTACAGTAAAAACATTCTCAACAGTCACATGTGATTGATGGCTTTGATATTGGATGGTGCTGGTCCCCCTGTACCCTCCAGAGAGTGACAGCAACACCTCTGTTCCTGTCCACATGGGACTCTTTTTGATTGATGAAGAATGTGTGAGCTGCCAACTGTTTTTCCTAATCTTATGCTTTCTCCTTTATGGTGAGTAAAATATCTGTACACATGAAAATGGGCTGATTATCAGTTTTAACTTTCAGTAGTGAAATGACATCATCTTTTTCTGTATATTCATAAATGTTTTGTTGAAAATTGGGAAATTGCTACCCAGATTTCATTTTGAACAGTATGCCAGATACATTGGTTTTAAATTGTTTTGTTGTATATCAATCTCTGAAATAGCTGAGAAAAACCTCTCCCGTAAAATAAATGCAAAATCTAATGAATAACAATGATTTGTATTAGCAAGAGATTGTTCCCATAATTTTCATGTTTCTAGCAAGTGGTGGTGGGTGGGGAGAGAAAGAGAGAATGTGTTTTAAGTGGTTGTTCTCATCTGTATTTTCACTTTGGAGAGATGATGTGCAGTCATGCATCCAGAGTTTTTCAAGAAAGCTGGAAAAATATTTCCATTCTTTGCATTTGTTTACCAAACATTCTGCTTCACAGAAAACTAAATAATCCTTATGTTTCTTTTTCAAAAAGTGGCTGTTTTATAAGAACATGAATAGCTAAGAAGGACAATTCTGTCCTTTTAAATGTTCAGTACTAAATATCTTTTCTTTACATTAAGTAGATAAAATTTATTTTTGAAATTTCCATTTTGCTTAAAGTTGACATCTTCCTTCTTAAGGGTCAACTTCAAATTTTTTTCTTCTGTTGTAAGAATTTTTATTAAAATGACCAAAATCTCAAATGCAGAGAACTTGCTGATAAAATTAGAATAGAAATGTCAAATCATGAGGTGCTTATAATGTAAAAATCTATTAATTCCTAATATTGTAATTATTGCAAAAAAAACTCCAGAATTTATGTAGTTTAAATAATAGTCTCACTATGAATCAAATGAAAAAAATTGTTAATACCAACCAAATACATATTGAACATTCTTAACAAGTATAATGTTCTTTTGAAAAACACTTAACTGAATAAACAAGGCTGAATTTGACTATGCTGTGGTAGCACTTGAGTAAACTGACATAAGATCTTGAATATATAAAACGCTAACACTGATTTTTTTAAGTGAAGTCAGAGCTATAAAAATACAATCATAATTTATACTTGCTTCATCTATGATATTGAACCAAAACCATCTTAAAATTTGGGGTACTAAGATCAATGCTCATAAATCCAATGCATTTTTATACATAAGTGATGAATCTTCAGAAAGAGAAATTAGGAAAACTACCCCATTCACAATAGCATCAAAAAAAATAAAATACTTGGGAATCAATCTCACAAAAGAGGTGAAAGACCTCTACAATGAGAACTACAGAACACTAAAGAAAGAAATTAAAGAAAACCTTAGAAGATGGAAAGATCTCCCATGTTCTTGGATAGGCAGAATAAATATTGTCAAAATGGCCATACTACCTAAAATGCTATACAGATTCAATGCAATTCCAATTAAAATCCCAATGATGTACCTTACAGAAATAGAGCAAGCAATTATGAAATTCATCTGGAAGAATAAAAAACCCAGAGTAGCTAAAGCAATCCTCAGTAGCAAGAGTGAAGCAGGGGTTATTGCAATACCAGATCTTCAACTCTATTACAAAGCAATAGTAACAAAAACGGCATGGTATTGGTACCAAAATAGACAGGTAGATCAATGGTACAGAATAGAGGACATGGACACAAACCCAAATAAATACAATTTTCTCATACTAGACAAAGGTTCCAACAATATGCAATGGAGAAAAGATAGCCTCTTCAACAAATGGTGCTGGGAAAACTGGAAATCCATATGCAACAGAATGAAATGAAACCCCTATTTCTCACTCTACACAAAACTCAACTCAAAATGGATCAAGGACCTTGGAATCAGACCAGAGACCCTGCATCTTATAGAAGAAAAAGTAGGTCCAAACCTTCAACTTGTTGGCTTAGGATCAGACTTCCTTAACAGGATTCCCATAGCACAAGAAATAAAAGCAAGAATCAACAACTGGGATGGATTCAAACTAAAAAGCTTTCTCTCAGCAAAGGAAACTCTCAGTAATGTGAAGAGAGAGCCTACAGAGTGAGAGAATATCTTTGCCACTCATACTTCAGATAGAGCGCTAATTTCCAGAATCCATAAAGAACTCAAAAAACTCTACACGAAGAATACAAATAATCCAATCAACAAATGGGCTAAGGAAATGAACAGACACCTCACAGAAGATGTACAAGCAATCAACAGATATATGAAAAAATGTTCAACATCTCTAGTAATAAGAGAAATGCAAATCAAAACTACCCTAAGATTTCATCTCACCCCAATTAGAATGGCGATTATCAAGAACACAAGCAACAATAGGTGTTGGCGAGGATGTGGGGAAAAAGGTACACTCATACATTGCTGGTGGGGCTGCAAATTAGTGCAGCCACTCTGGAAAACAGTATGGAGATTCCTCAGAAAGCTTGGAATGGAACCACCATTTGATCCAGCTATCCCACTCCTTGGCCTATACCCAAAGGACTTAAAATCAGCATACTATAGAGATACAGCCACATCAATGTTCATTGCTGCTCAATTCACCATAGCCAGATTGTGGAACCAACCTAGATGCCCTTCAGTTGATGAATGGATAAAGAAACTGTGGCATATATATATACAATGGAATATTACTCCGCAATGAAGAATGATAAAATTATGACATTTGCAGGCAAATAGATGAAATTGCAGAATATCATGCTAAGTGAGATAAGCCAATCTCAAAAAAACTAAATGATGAATGATCTCGCTGATAAGCGGATGAGGACATATAATGGGGGGTGGGAGAGGTTAGCGTTAGGGTTAGGTTTAGGGTTAGGGATAAGGAGGGTGGTAAGAATGGAGGAAGGAAGGACTGTATAGAGGGAAAAGAGGGGTGGGAGGGGTGGGGGGGAAGGGAAAAATAACAGAATGAATCAAACAACATTGGCTTATGTAAATTTATGATTACACAAATGGTATGCCTTGACTCCATGTACAAATAAAGAAACAACATGTATCCCATTTGTTTACATTAATAAAAAAAAAATTGGGGGTGCTAGAAAATCTTGGGAAAACCTGTATATTTTCCAAGTTCCTAAAAACATCAGCCTAAATCTTCAGATGGGACAGAGATACAGAATCTTGTCAGTGTCTTCTATTAATTTAGTGATACTTAGTTTTAATTTTGTGGGAAATTAGACATGTAAACCAAAAAGTAGTGTTAGCTATAACTTAAAATCTACTAGTTCTAGCCTCATTTATTGCTCATTTATTGAGTATGAGCAATCTACAGAAAAGTATACTAAATGGTTTAATTGGATGAATTCCTCAATAGCCATGTGTTAGGCACACCTATCCCCATTTTACAAAGAAGAAAACAGATCTTATATAATTAAAAAAGACAGGTGACAGGTGAGTGAAAATATCCTCCTTTCTAAGTAGCATTTTATTAGAAAGTGATTATTGCAAATGATCAATGATTCGGAATAATGGCATAATATTGTGATCACATAGATACACAGACTGTTGCAAATTAATTACTTGTGAGGGATTAAATCATCAATGATAAATGAGGGAAATCTTATGAAAGTCCTATGGAGAAGTTTGCAGGGGCACAGACAACAGTGTTTTCTTTAACTCAGGAAAATAAAAAGTGGTGAACAACATCTGGAACAAAAACAAACAAATAAAAAAGACCTAATCCCTGTAGATGTTGATGGTTTAATTTTTCATGTAGGAAGAGTTATTGTGGATAGAAGCAGCCCAGAAAAAACTGAGATCTTACAACTGGTACAAAAGCCCTGTACTGAAAAAATGTTCCATATCTCTCTTGGTTCCTCCCTCCTATTACCCATCCTACTCAAGTAACTGGAGAAATAAACAAGCTGCAGCTATTGGTGCACTTATTACTGTATTAATACATTTGCTTTCTTGCCATTATATTAAGAATTATAATTTGTTTTTACATTATTTGTGCTTACTATCCTTTGAATAAATAAGTAAATTAACTAAATGACTTAAAAGTAACATGAAAGAATTATCCATATTTTCAGCTTTTAAAGCTATCTAAGAATGAGAAGAATGAAAAGAAATCAACACCTCCTATGGATGTTCTTCAGCACTTGACTTTGTTCTGAAGGTGAGCATGTCTATAATATTGTTTGTTTTAAATTGCTTCAATTGTTGTATTCTGTTTACTTTGCACTCCTTGGAATTCCAAATCTGTAAATTGCATTCCAAACAGCAATACACCATTGAGTAAAATCCCTACAAAAAGAGTGAGAATAGCTCATTTTAGAGTTCATTAAATAGCTCATTTAGTTCATTAGGAAACTTTGAAGATCAATGGTATGTCTAGAGTTAGAGTTATTTCCCAGTACTTTGGGCTCAATAATTTATTTAACTCAACACACACTTACTGGACACCTCCTGTGAATGAGCCAGCAGCAATGCAAACAGCAAATACAAATTGCTGTCAGTAAGAAACTCATGATTCCATAAAGCAGATGTGTCCACTCTTACGTACAACAGAAGGAAGAATGTAGTTAGTTCTCTGAACACATAGGAGGGACAAGTCAGCTGGGCTAAGCCTGGAAACAATTCAGGGAACTGCAAAAAACAATTTGTTACTACAAAGGAAATATTACTAACATACTGAGAACAGCAGAGCAGAAACCTTGCTTGTGGGTCCTCAATGACTTCATTGAGCTGCTAACCAACCCAACAACAGCCTACCACTGGACTTCTTTATTAGGAAGATAATTAAGATAACTCCATTTTCATTTAGTTCTTGCAGTGGAAACCTTTTGTGTTAAGGATCAGCAGTTTGGCTGAGCTATAAGAAGGGGTTCAACAAAACTTAGGGGCAGCAATGAGAATATAAAAGTGGGACAAAGGGCAGAGAGATAGTGTAGACAGGACTACATTTCTGTACATGGAAGGCTGAAGAGAAGAGAGAGATGCCAGAATTTTAAAATCTAACCGATCCCATATCTGGCTGCTATGAATCTCAATAGGAATGCAAGAAATGAGTTTGGGGACAGAAAGGAATGACTATCATCTTGGTGTTGAGTTGGATAACACAGCAAAAAACTAAATGAATTTCACTAAAGGCTCATAAAACAAACTGTACATAGTTTATGAGGAAATCCCATTGTAGAAGTATGCCCTGTTAACTCCACACTGAAATGACAATTATTCAAAGTTAAGTTTAATGCTACAAAAAAAGCACTGCCCTTCTTGTTTGTTGAGCAAAACAGATTGAATAAATATAAATATCTACTTCCTTCTAAACCTGACTAAATTGAGAGTAAAGTCCAAAAGAGCAAATTAAGGGAATGATTTGAGAGAATGACTTGGGATTCTGGAATCAGGACAGCCAGCACAGGATAAAGGTGATGGTGTGGGGAATCAGAGTCAGCAGTAGGGACATGGGGTAAGGAGGGGGGCAGGTTTACTGTAATAATCACTTCCAGAGTGATTTGATCTTTTAAACAAATTACACTTAGCTTTAATGAAAATGAAAATTTAAAAGAAAATAAAATGACAAAGTAAGAAACCTAACTAGAGAACTGGCTGAGATAAAAAGATAATAGTTGACCTTGTTGAAAGCATTCTTCAACAAACCCTCTCCACCATGCTGCCAGCTAGCCTAGGGAATTAGCTTAAGTGCTGACCTCCCCTCCTTGGGCTAAATCTTTCCAGAGGAGACTAAACAATGGGGAACACCTTGCAAGGATACAAAGTAGAAATGCTTCCTAAAAGCAGTGGGGCAGGAGTCTCCCAAGGTGTGGGTGACAAAAACAAAACAATAATACTGTAGCACTTTAAATCCCTATTCAAAACTACCATGCACATGTTTTATCAAAGTATTTTGGTCAGTGTAAATAACTCTGGAAAGCAAATCAGAGCATTTGAGATGGATGAGGTTTGCTAAACCACCAGTAGTTCTTGGGAATACTTGAAAACCAACTAAAATGTTGAATCACACCTGAACAGAGTTTGTTGGATTAGGGGGAAAAAAAAAACACGGAAATTTATCTTCTTCCATTTTGACCATGAAGGTCAAAATTGTGCCAAAAGGAAAAAAGGAAGCATCTCAAATATAAATATTACCTACTGATATTAATTTTCCGACATAGAAATTTAAAATCACAGATAGGGACGCTTTTGATTTACAGATATTGGAAGAAAGTCGAGGTAAGAAAAGTGACTTACTAGGATTACAAAACTGTTTATGAAAAAGCAGGGAATAGAACCCTGATTACCTATCAATCTATTGTCAATCCATAATAAGTGCCAGTTTCAATAGCCCCAACCTACATGCTGTTGCTGAGCTGGAGAATAGGGCACCTGGCAAAAAGGGCTAAGAGAGGTGGACATTTCAACCAGGCATCAGGTAAAGTGCTTCAAGCACTGAGTTAATGCACTGCACACAATGCAACTCGGGAGTGTGTGTTGGGAGGAAACTTCACAGGGTTTTCAAAAGACAGTAAAGTGCTTGGAAGCTTGTTTTAAAGGATCAGAAAGCTCCTTCTTCTTTTCTATTCCTTTCATGTGCACAGTAAAAGAGCAGAGGTATTCTATTTCCATTGTAGGTCTTCGAGTGTGAGGCCAGGAAAGTCATTGATGTGAAACTGCTCTTTAGTGACACAGTATTTCAACAAGGCAACCCAGGGCAGACCCGGGTAATGGCCATTTGAGCCTCCTTTTAAGGTATCTGACATCAGTTTCAAGACAGCCTCTCTCTACATGTGAGTTTTAAATGTTGCCTGTAGACATGTTGCCCTGAAGGAAGATGACAGTTTGTGCTTCACTCTCCTCTTCCATTGCAACCTCTTTAACTCTAACTCTGGACCCTGACTTCTACCTCTGTCTGTATCCCAAAGCATAGAAATAAATATCTTATTTTTGTTGTGTTAGGTATCAGAGCAGGCACACTGCCTTTTATCGTCCAACTTCCCTCTCATTCAATAAGTGCAATTAATATATGTTCTGATATTTGCTTTAATTTCACTGTTAAAGGTTTTCCTTCACCAGCAAGTTAAATGCGCTTACCGTAGTCCATCACGATTTTGTCTGAGGGCCATGGGCCAAGTCTGACAGGTAGGGTTTCACTCTTATCTCTGATCAGAAGAGGAAGTCTTGCTAGTTCCGCTTTAGTTTGAAGCTGATTATTGGCCTCAGAATTCACAAAGGGAGATGCGGTTCTTTCCACACCTGAAGGCATTTGGGGTGCGATTTGTATGGTACTTACAAACGCTGCTAAAAGGAATAGCTGACCATTTTCCTAATCTGTCTGTTTGCATTTGCAGACATTAACAATGCACGGTAAACAAGCCAAAGTGCAGAGCTTTCCCAGGTTTGTGTTGGAGAATAACAACTGCTGGTTAACCATCAGGTAACGAAGCTCTTCACAAATCTGTGCTTTATCAGCTGATGCATGTTGGAAAGTATTATTGGATAGATCTTCTAAAATTATTACACTTGGACATTTCTACAAATATGGATGAAAATTAACATATCTGGAAAAAGATTTTTTCATCTTCTAATTTAGAATATTCGGTCATCAATTGAAAATATGTAACATATAGTATACAAATATAAAGTACTAATCTTAAAGTGAATGATGGGCAATAAGAGAAATTTTTAATGAGCCTCTATTGGATTTATCAAGGGAAAGAGTGATGGCATAGTTGTTGTTCTTGAAATTTGAGAAAAGAAAATTGTTTCACAAACAGTTGTGTGAAGTTCCCTTAAGCACTATGATTTTATTATTGTCCACATCTCTGTTTCAGATGAGTGCATTAAATGTAAAAATGTGCAAGACTCCTAATCAGAATCTCAGCAGATGAAGCTCAGTTGTGAGGATATCTGCCATACAGATGAGTACAAATGACCCCGAGCCTCTGAACATACCAATATCCATCAAGAGCATTTGCCACATCCTTGACAGCATGAGGTACTGAGGTACTTGAGAGAAATGTGTTCTGCTATTCATTATGCTGAAACTCATAACTTTTAGATATGAGGTAAGAGGAGAAATTGAACTCTTGTTATGTAAAGAAAATAGCCTAATTTATATCTTTGTTAAATAAGCAGTTACAAAATGGATCACAAGTTTTCTAAGATGTATTCCTTTAGGGTTTTGCTTTCACATTTCAGCAAATATTCTAGTGAAATTCCTCTTATGTACCAGAAAGCATAAAACAGTTGATCTATAGAAAGTTTTGATGGCTGGAATAGCCTAACTTCAATGTAAAAACTTGGGCAAGTTTCCTATAAATGGCTCAATTTTAAACACGAATTTGATTAAGAGATAAAATAGCATGTTAAATAAAGTTGTTTAGAATAGTCCATACAAATGCTAAACTATACCTACTTGTAGCAATTATTTGAATATTCATGTATTTTATATCTTATTTCTGGAAACAATTATTCATCATGTTCAGTTGTCTCTTCAAGGTTCTTGATAATCCTGTCATACTGATGGGTTATAGGAAGACTCATCTCCATTGCATTAATGGCCAGAGACTTGTGTATAATACTTATTATTCCTTTATTCATTAACTCAACAAAAATATATTTTGAATCTACCATGTTCTGGAAATTCAGAAACAATGCTAGATATAATCAGTTCTGTTTAGAGTACTGGAAGATTGACTATATCTGGCTTGGATTTTCAGATTCTAGGATCAGATTTTGTTATTTCAAAAGTTTCTTTTTATTAATTTATTACAAAGATATTAGGAAAGAGGCTTTGAAGGAGCCCCAGAATAATGAAATCTACTAAATTCAACCAGTATATGACTTCTCTCTATGAGATATAAATAAATAAATGCTGTAGAAATTTTAAAATTTTTCCTAATAATCTTATTAATTAAATGAAAAGGGATATGACAATTATCAAGAGCAAGAGAGTTATGTATAAAGTCTACTCCTTTCTCAAATACGATTGTCTTTAATGACTCAGAATTGCAGTTTTTTTTGGAAGTAAGATGCTTTTGAATTTCAATGGATTGTTTAGCTTAACTATACTGGATAAAATTTAAAAATATATGCAAGGAGCATTCTGATTCACCGAATTATTGGGTATGAGAGCTATAAAAATCAGTAGAAATAACTTAGTAAATTGGAATAAAAATATCAAAGGAAAAGTTTTCATTTGTTCAATGAGTATTTATTGACCTTCCACCATAAGCCATACAAAGTACTTAGTATTGGGGATATAAAGATGAAGGCAGTCCTTTCTTCAAGGACTTTGCAGATTAGTAAAATCACTAGTGGAGGAAGATTATATATAACGTTTCAGGGAAGTGCTATGAAAGAAATATGCTTGGTGAAAGAACAATCCAAAGAGGTTGATAAGCCTTGGATTCTCACAGAATATATATGAGTTATCTTTTTAAACATGTACTGCATGTTTCACAATCAGGCTGATATTGGTACAAAGGCCATCTTGGAAAAGGTAGGCATATGAGTAAAATAAAAGAGGTGTGGGAGACATATTCAAGCAATGGGAAGTAGTAATATTGTCTAAAGTGTAAGATCCGAAGAGACATGTTAGTAATACTGGATCTGGAGACGATGCCAGTACACAAGACTGAAGAGACAAATAAGCCCAATAGCTTTAGGGTCTTTGTTCATTGAGACATTCACTAAAATCAAAAGTAGTGTAGACAGTCTGGGAAGCAAAGTAGGACCAACTACCAGGAGACTCCGAATCTGAATAGAACTAATTGTAAAATCCCATTGCTAGAGAGATAACAATTAGACTTCATGGACTGCCAAGGAGGAGAACTTGGTAAATATCCAAAGTTTTCAGTGGGGAGTTCTAAAGAACTACTGCCTAGCAGTAGCTGCTAATTGAAAATATAGAGAAGACTTTGCCAAGATTTGAAAGCAATCTTTAATTAGCTCAGGCCTTTATCAGATTAAGGTACTATATACCTTATTGATGGCCAATCATAAGTTAAACAAAATCTTTCATGGAGGAAAATAAGATTGTTCAGGGATAATAAAATCTTCATATATAAGAGTAGGATTTAATAAAAAATTATTAGACAAACCCAGATACAGGAAAACGAGAGGGCAAAATAAATGACACTAGAAAGATCCACAGGTTTTTCTAGGTATTAGAAAATTTTACATTTATTATTACTATGCTTAATAAGACAGATGGCAAGAAAAATAATTTCATAAAAAAACTGGTGTCTACCAGGAAGTGTCAAATGGAAATTCTAAACTGGATAAAACCAAAATGAGTTAAGGAAGCAAAAGTTAGGTGAAACAATATATTGGACAAAGTCAAAAGATTGGAGAATATGTCAATAAAGGATATCTAGACTAAAGAATGGGGGAAATGGATAAAAAAAAATTTAGAAAAGATCATAAGAGACATATTAGACACAATTAAAATGAATAACTTCATTAAAATGAAGTAGAATAATATTACCTCTAAGCAGATCAGGAAAAGTTAAGTTTGTATATTGTAGTCCCTAAAGCAATCAATAAAATAATAATGCAGAGGTAAGACAAGGCAAGGCAAAAAGGCCAGAAAGCTTGAAAATCACTATACAATTTAAGTGAAATGTTAATAGTTATACATATAACCTACAAGGAGGAAGAAGAAGAGTATAAAACATTGAGAAGATAAAGAGAAAACAAATAAGATGGTAACCTAAATCTTATCATATCAGTGACTGCAATTAAGTAAATGAACTAAATACTCCAATTGAGAGGAAAAGATTATCAGAATAGATTTTTTAAAACCACTGTACGCTGTCTATATGAGATGTATTTTAACAAAATGATATGTATCTGTTGAACATAAATAGAAAAACATATGCCTTGAACTAGGAGGTATCAGAAAGCTGGAGACTATATTAATATATAAAATAGACATCAAGACAGAAAGTTTTACCCACAATAGGAAGGGACATTTCATAATGACTGAGAGTTCAAATCATCAGGAGGACAGAATAATAATGATGGAATAACAACAACAGAAATTTAAAATACAGGAAGCAAAAATGACAGAATTAAAGGGATAAATAATTTCACAATCATTTGAGGTTTTATTATTGACAACTGACGAATGAATAGACAAAAATATCAGGTCACATTATCAGGTCACACATAATCCAAATGACAATATCATACTCATTACTGCTATTTTATAGAAGACAGAACCAGCAGATCCAATTTATAGGTTCCTTTATTCAGTAACTTGCTAAAGTGCTGGTAATGGTTTATTTCCTTATCTGATTAGTGATTACACAAGTGTGTCCATTTTGTTAAAATTCATTGAGTTGTACAGTTACCCTAGATGTACTTGTATATATGTTATAATTTAATTTTATAGTATTCTGGAGATTGGCAGTAATGAACATAAAGAAGTGGGATGTTATTCCAATATCCTGAATCATCTTGAGGGTATTTTGTCTTATTTATCTTGTGGCCTAATACTGTGCACCATGCCCACATACATTAAAAAAAAAAAAAAAAAAAAAAAAAAAGAGGTGGTCAATTTTAGTGGAGTTGAACTGAATTACTATTTGTGTCTAGAAAGATAAAATCGGGGTTTTGCTAAATGAAATTGAAGGAAATGCCTATGACTAAACACATATGCTTCCTTCCTTTCCGGTCCCCCTTACCTAGCACAGTTTATAATTTAGTGAACATCTTAAGACTTTGATACCCCCCAAAATTTTCTAAATAATATTGTCTATTGTTAATTTGTTTATCAATAGAAGTACCATGAAATTTTAGACATCCAGCCATACTCAATATAATGCTTATAAAATATAGCAATACAATGACATATATTTTCTCTAGCTCTTTCAGTATTTTTTTCATTCAAGGCTACTTTCATAATATGCTATGTTGAACTATGTTTAAAAACCACTCATAAAATCAATTCACTTTTTAGTTCAGTTGTTGCCAAACCAATTCTGCTACTTAGCACCCTGTGTCCAGTTTTCAGACACTGAATACAGAATGAAAGATGAAAGTATATTTCCAGTTTGAATTATCTATAATATGTACCATTAAATCTTTTTTTTATCCTTACTATCATTTATTACACATGCCCATGTCTTTCTTAAGGAAATATTATAAACAATTTATTTATACTAGTCATGCAACAATTAAAGATTCACTTAAAAACTTTATTGAATATAAAATGAGAAGAAAATATAAATGCAAAGAAAGAAAATGTATCTTTTTAAAGATACATTTAAATCAAAGCACCAAAAATACATTCAAAAAATTGAACTAGTGAATAAGTTCCCTTTATAAACATATGTAAAAGCAAACAAAAACACTTACAAATACTAATGTATAATTTTAAAATTCCTTTCTTATATTCTTAAATATCCCTCTTTTTAATGGAAAGAGTTATTGAAAAATCACCATCTCTTAAGCATGGATCTTATAAAATATTTAAGATAATAGATAAGTAGAAACTATACAAATAATTAAAGCTTTGGTTTGAGGCTTGTTCTGTCTTTTATAAAATAGCAATTTTGAGAATCACTTTTGTCTGAATGAAATGGTTTTAATAAATTATTGATAATTCTTTTTTAGAGCACTTCCTATTCCAAAGGTATGATTTTTTAAAAAATTCTGAAAATTGCAACTAACAATTCACATAAACACAGACCTGCAGGGACAGAGCATGAAAATTTATTAGGCGAGAATGACAAGGACATCCCCAGAAGAGAGTGCTTTAGAATAGAGAAATGGAAGCTCCCCTCACAATGAGCGGCAGGGATCTATTTGAGGTTTCATATACACGTGTTGAAAGCCGCCAATTGTGGTTTCCACATCAAAATAATGAAGTGTCAATGGCATTTCTCTTCACAGTAAAGAATTAATTAAACAACCTCTGTAATGATCTGGCTTCTAATAGTGCTATTTCTGACATGAGACCCTTTTACCTTGATTCTGAATTACAGTGAATCCTTGTGAATGCTTTTGTTATAAATACTCATCTTGCTTTCTCATGTGTGATATGAGTTTCTATGATCATAGGATCACAATTATCCCTTTACTCCTTTCAGAGAATTTGTATAGCCCTATTAATAAGAGAAACTCAAAGCATTTTGCAGATGCACTGTTCACCTCAGTCAATATGAACCACTGCCCTTATTTTGTCAGAATAGCAATACTACCTTTCAGACAAATTGTCAGGCAAAGGAAAGTCTTTAATCATACCTAAGACAAGCTACAAGGACAGCAAGAGGGGTAAGTTCTAGAAATCAAGTGTTTTTTTCCATTATAAAAATGTGCCTTGTTTAATCTGATAGCTATATTACCTTAAAGATTCTTAAAAATAAATAAATTGTATTCAAGTCACATCAAAATTTAATGCATTCTGAAAACTAAATCCATAACAATGAATCCTGTTGATTATAGTCATTGAGTTTCCAAAAGGGAGAATAAAATATTTACTACATATTTCAGAAAAAAATTAATTTTGAATAAACCAAGAAGGTCTAAATTTGCAAGTTATCTAAAATATTATACCAAAATGTGAGTTACAAAATCTAACAGACTTAGGGTTAGACAGGGAGCAATCAGATAGAATGAGGCTGGATGTAGGTCAGCATGGGTCACTGAGGCACACATTCAAGAATATACCCTATGGAATTGGGGATATAGCTCAGTTGGTAGAGTGCTTGCCTCACATGCACAAGGACCTGGGTTCAATCCCCAGCACCAATAAACAAATAAATAAATAAAATAAATAAAAGATAACCTATCTAAGGGGCAATGGCTGCCAGATCTTATAGCCTGTGCTTGTGGAAAGATTAGTCCATTTTACCACATCTTCTGAGTTTTCAAGACATGATGGAAACCCATTGGTTTATGTGAAACTTACTGGTGTCCTAGTTCAAAATCTCTTTAAATGACTGGATAGGTCAAACAAACAAGGCATACGAAGCTATAGACCACCAATCTGTGATCTTCAGAAGGTAACACAGTCTGGAAAAAGTGTGGCCACTCAGAAGTTAAAATGAGAGGAGGGGGTATAAAAAATGGTGGAATGAGACAGACATTATTACCCTGATTCATACGATTACATGAATGGTATGAATCTACATCGTGTGCAACCATAGAAACGATGTACCCAGTTTGTGTACGATGAATCAAAATGCAGTCTGTAAAAAATTAAAAATAAAGTAAAATAAAATTTAATTAAAAAAAAGAAGTTAACCCTTTAGACTGTGACACTGAAGGAAAATGTCAAGAAGTCCCAGGTCTGGATCTTCCACATAGGCAAGTCTACATCAAAATTATTAAAGGTATTTATTGACTCAGTGAACACTTACTGTAACTTACCAACTTTCCAGGCACTATACTAGGTGGCAGGAATATGACACTGAACAGGGTACAGTCTTCCTTCTTTTGAAGAGACTGGATGATCGAAGTCATGATATTCCATGACTTTACATTTTTAAGAGGAATGGTAGAAAATCCATTATTATAATACTCTGACAAAATAGGGGCAGTGGTTCATATTGACTGAGGTGAACGGTGCATCTGCAAAATGCTTTGAGTTTCTTTTATTAATAGGGCTATACAAATTCTCTGAAAGGAGTAAAGGGATAATTGTGATCCTATGATCATAGAAACTCATATCACACATGAGAAAGCAAGATGAGTATTTATAACAAAAGCGTTCACAAAGATTCACTGTAATTCAGAATCAAGGTAAAAGGGTCTCATGTCAGAAATAGCACATTAGAAGCCAGATCATTACAGAGGTTGTTTAATTAACTCTTTACTGTGAAGAGAAATGCCCTCACCAGATACAAATCTACTGAAGGCTTGATCTGGAACTTTCCAGCCTCCAGAATTGTGAGAAGTAAATTTCTAATGTTTATAAGCCACTTGGTTTATATGATATTTTGTTATAGTAATCCAAACAGACTAAGACAGTTGCCTCCTCCTTCTGCTCTGTCCTTGGGATTCAATTGCTCTGTTGCCCTCTGCTCTTGACCTAACAGGGATGCATAGCATCTTCACTTAAGCTACACCATCGAATATAGTTTGTTGCTGTTGTTTCAATATAGTTTCAAAGTGTAAAAGTTGAGAGCAGAAAAGTTTGACTTCTCTTTCTCTTTTTTCTCCATGGTTCCAATTGAGGTGAGGATAGAAGGAAGTTAATTGCTGAGTTTCCCCAAGTCTTAACAATCTCTCCAAATGTGAACCCTAGTGGGCAATGCTAAGAAAGAGGAAGTAAGTAAGAGAAATATATCATGCTATGAGAACACATAGGTGGGGGACCTTCACAGAACTCAGAGAACCATAAAAAGCTTGCACAAAAACTAGGAAGAACAAATATATATGATTTAGGTAGATGCAAGTGAGTAAAACCAATTTTTCTGGAATAGGAAATAGCATGAATAGGCATTGAGGTCAAGATGACGATATGTGGGAACCTACAGTAGTTCAATAGGTTGAGAGTATAGAGAAGAGGGAAGGAGAGGCAAAGGAATAAGTCTAGAAAACCTAGAAAGTTCTAATGAATCCTATAAACCCTGTGAAGGAATCTGGATTCCTAAAGAAAATGAGGAATGTCTCTCAGGTATTTTCAGTTCCAAAATCACATAATTATATTTGTAGTTTGTCTTTATCCCTTCTCAAATCTCTAGCAAAAGTACCATAAACTGGGTAACTTATAAATAACAAATGTGAGTCTTCACAGAGTGGAAAAGGGGCACTTTAGGACTTCTTTTATATGAGTACTAATCTTGTTGATGAGGATGCTTCCCTTTGACCTAATCACTTCCTAAAGGCTCTACCTCTTCATATGATTGCACTGGGAATTCAACTTCACCAAATCAATTTTAGGAGACAAACAGTCAGATAATAGCACATTTTTAAAGATCAATCTAAAATGAAGTCTCACTCTATGCACAATATAATAAATGTGCTACAAGGAGCAAATCTGGAGAGAGAGGAACTAATTATATTGTTGCAGGAATCCTGGTTAGAGGAAAGATTCCTATTTCAGGAATGAAGAGATTTAAAAGGTGTATTGATGGCATAATATCAGTTCTCAAGTGGATATATGTCCTCTCAAGTGAAAGGTCTTCAGATCTAAGCAATGTCCTCATGTTGCCCATTGTTAGTACTCTGCTGACCTCTAAAGTCAGCAACTAGTGTAACTCAAAATCTGGTCTCGCTCAACTTGGTCAGTGCTGGTAACACACTTGAACTGACAGCCTTCCCTAGGGCTATCAGTGGCACTATAAACACTTAAGTCTCTATCAGGTCCCCCCTCAGACCTCCTAGGCTAGGTGGTCCAACTCAGACTCTTCTGTGGGTCTCATTAACCTTCACCATTACCAGACTTAACTCCTTCCCAGACATCCTGAAGCAGGGGGCAGACCTTGGCTGTAGAAGGTTTTAGATTCCATTCCCAGGAATGAAGAATTCAGAGTGGCCAGAAAGTAATGTTCATGCCTTATCAAGATCACAGTCTATCTACTTTACTTAACACTCCTTCAATTCAGAAATCTGAACCCACCTCTAACTTTGTTCTCCACCTTTCACTGTGTTGGTTTTCTTTTGTGGTAGGATTGAGATTTTTTTCACTTCCTCTTCCTGCTCCCTTTATATAAACTCTGTGATGCAGTCCACCAAATCTGGCTTTTACAACTGAAGTGTCAAGTACCTGATCTAATTGGCCAGGACTTGGGAAGCACTGCAGGGTGAACGAGGGTTATCAATCAACTAATAAATAATAATAGTTAGCATTTATTGAGTATTTAGCATAGGCCTGGTGAGCACTTTTAGATTTAATATCTTTAATCACCACAGTAACCCTAGTATATTCCCCATGGTAGAGAAAATTGAGGGACTAAAGAATTATGAAATTTTTCTGGGATTACATGAGCTGCTAAGTGGAGGAGCTGGGACTTGAAGTCAAGGTCTCCAGATCCAGATCTTAAATTCTTTAAAAAATAAAACTTCTTTTAGTGTGATATAATTCAAGCTATGAAAAAAATTCAATAGTGTTTGGTGGTTACTATGGTTTAGAAAATTGTCCCCCAAAGGTCTATGTGTTAAAGGCTTTGTTCCTAGTCCATGGTGTTATTGGGAAGTGGTGGAACTTTTAAGAAGTGTGGACTAGTGGGAGATTAAGTCACTGAGGGTGTGTCTTTGAAGGGGATTATGAGATCCCAGTCATTTTCTTTATCTCTGTCTCTCTCTTTCTTGCTTTTGGTCTCATGATGAGATGAGCAATTTTGCTCCACATTGCATTCCTGCCATGATGTGCTGCCTCATCACAGACCCAAAGCAACAAAGTCAACAGATCATAGATTGAAATCTCTAGAACTGTGAGCCAAAATAAACCTTCTCTTTTCATAAATTTGTTGTCCCAGGTATTTCTGTTACAATAATGGAGGCTGATCAACACAGTGGATCAACGTGTCAAATGCTACTTCTCAGTAAAATTAAAATTAAGAAGCCATTCAATTTGGCAGAAGGAAAGTCACCATTGGCATTGGTGTTTTCAAAAATGGAGGAGAAGGAGGGCAGTTACAGAGATTGAAAATTAAGTGAAAATTGAGAAATAGAAGAGTCTACATCATTCTCCATGGGGAGTAATTAGAGAAACACATGGGGTTGAGGGAGAAGTTTTGTTGTATTTTATTTTTGTTTTTTAACTTGGGGAAGAATAGGTTGGACTTCAGTAAGGTAAATACCACATGTTCTCACTTAAATGTTGAAGCAAAAACGTATTGGACAAATGTTCCATTGCATATTAGAAAGGCCTTATTGAACATTTTTCCAGTTTTTTAAAAATTGTTTAAGGGATAGTGTTCATCATTATTTTCCTACTTCAGCTGCATGATATTGTTGATTACAATGATGCATCAAGTAGACATATTATGTAAAACAAGCCAAGAAAGTATAATGTAATTAAAAAAAACTTCTCCATGAAGTTATGGCCTTATATTTTATATATTAACATACTTTCCTATAAAATACATTTCCCTGCATGTCATATCCCATATATATTTTATGTACAGTAGAACCATCATAACTATGTGTTTAGTGGATGAATTACCAGTTTTTCAAAAATTCTTGCTGTTTAAGAAACACTTATAAAACACTTTGTATTTTATTTATGCCTTCTAGGACAAAATCTCAGTCAAGAATGAAAAGAATTTCCTAGTAGATTCCAGAGAAATTGCACAATTTTCCTTGTCAAATATTACTCATATTCTAAGATGATCCCCACATTTAGCTGTTTATATAATTGCAATTTTGCCTTGTCATTTTCAAGTTACAGTCTTAGAGTTTAACAAGCAGTATGATTCTTAGGTCAAGGGTGCTATCACCACTGATAAATCTGAATGTGCAGGGAGATAATTGCCAAAATCAAAAGACAGAAAGAGCTACTTGGAGACAGCCACCAGGGAAGAGCAGCAGATTTTAGTAGTAATGGTGCAGCCAACTCAAAACAACCTCAACTGGAGTGAACCAGAGGAATACACACCCTGACTTTACTGCCTTCCCTGTCTCCTTTCTATTCCAAATTTGTTCAAACTGATTTGTATGTCATTGGATAAGGCAGCTGATTGATACAGGAGGCATGGGTCAGAATTATATACAAGACAGGGTAGAGAAGGTATTTAGCCTACAGAGGTTGGAAAACTGCATGTCTCTAACTCTCTGGTTCTAACAATTGATGTGCCTAAATTATATAGGAAGGGTAAGTATATGAGTTAGCTTCAACAGATATGACTGTTAGTAGTATCTGTCACCAGCTTCATGGGTAAGGGAGATAAGTCAGCAGCAATAGTACATTAGCATCAGCAATATCAATTTTCATATTCCAGAATCACAGCTGTGGTGTTTCTACTATTTACCTGAAGTCAGAAGTCAATTATTGCCCCTCCAAGTCAATTATTTCCCCTCCAAGGCTTTTTTTTTTTTTTTTTTTTTTTTTTTGTCTGCTTAAAATACCCAGAGTGTACTTACAGTCATTTGATACTTGACAAAATTGCCAAAAACATATTTTGGAGAAAAGACAGCGTTTTTAACAAAAGGTGCTGGGGAAACTAGATAGCTATATGTAGAAATATGAAACTAGACCCCTATCTCTCACCCTGCAAAAAGTCAAATCAAAGTGAATCAAAGACCTAGGACTTAGACCAGAAAACTTGAAATGGCTAGAAGAAAACACAGGGTCAACACTCCATCATATTGGTTCAGTACCAACTTCCTTAACAAGACCCCTAAAGCATAAGAAATAAAACTAAGACTCAATAAGTGAGATGCCATCAAATTAAAAAACTTGTATGCAGTAAAGAAAATGGTTAAGAGTGTGAAAAGAGAGCCTACAAAACGGGAGACAATCTTTGCCAACTACTCCTGTGAGAGGGGATTAATATCCAGATATCTAAAGAACTCAAAAAGCAACACCAAAAAAGCAAATAACCCAAATAATAAATGGGCAAAAGAACTAAATGGAAATTTCTCAAAAAAAGAAATACAAATAGCCAATAAGTATATGGAAAAAATGTTCAACATCTCTAGCAATAAAGGAAATGCAAATCAAAATGACACTGAGATTTCTTCTCATTCCAGTCAGAATGGAAATTATCAAGAATACAAGCAATAATAAATGCTGGTAAAGATGTGGGGGGAAAGGGACACTTGTACATTGTTGGTAGGTCTGCAAACAACCACTCTGAAAAGCAGTGTGGAAATCCTCAAAAGACAAAGAAAGAAACCATCATATGACCCAACCCTCCCATTCCTTGGTATTTTTCCAAAAAAACAAAACCCAGCATACTCTAGTGATACAGTCACCTCAGTGTTTACAGCAGCACAATTCACAAAAGCTAAATTGTGGAATCAACCAGATGCCCATTGATAGATGAATGGATTAAGAAATTGTGGTATATATACACATTGGAGTTCCACTCAGCCATAAAGAATAATCAAATTATGGCATTTGATGGTAAATGGATAGAAAAAGAGAACATCATACTGTGAAATATGCCTGACTCAGAAACTCAAAGGTCAAATGTTTTCTCTCATATGCAGAAGCTAGGGTAAAAAAAAAAAAAGGAAACGGGGGAAGGAAAAATAGGATATCATAAAGACAAAGGGAAGATCAGTAATGTAGAAGAAGGAGATCAGGAGGTAGAGTAGAGGGACAGGAAAGGGGAGGCAATAAGCAATGAATTCTTAAAAATCATGTTATGAGCATATACGGAGAAACTACAGGGAATTTCACCTTTACGCATCTGTTAAAAGAACCAATAATAAGTAAATAAATAGATGAACTAAAAGAAGTCTATTAGAGTGGAAGAAGGAGCGGGGAGGACAGGAGTGAAAAGGGCAAATAATACACTGAAAACAAATTCCATGTATGTAAGAGTTTGTCAGGATGAACCCAACTACTATGTATAACTATAATGCTCTAAGAAAAAAAGAAAATGCCCAGAGTGTTCTGGTTTCTTGAATTGTATTTGGATATCAAATTATAGTATATGTGAGAACATCGCAGTTTCCTTGACTCGAAGAGTTTTTGTGTGTATTTCACTTTACTGCTTTGTTTTCTGTCTTTTCAGCTGAGTTAGATCTGTGAATGCCTTAGGTCTATTATTAAGTCAAAACTTGAAGAGAAGGTTCATACGCCATATTAGTATCTGGACATGATTCTTGTAATTTACTAGAGTAATTGGTGATAATCTGGCTTTGGTTGTGTCTTTTTATTTGACTATTATTTTGTATTTTGCAGCATGCTGATAAGAGACAATGCAGTTGAAATGAGCTCTTTGATTATCATGGAGATTGAAAGAGAATGGCAGAGATAGAATTATGTCAGTGATCCTGGTAAGACTGTTAGTTTGGAACCATAGTACATAACAAAACCAGTACAGCTATCAAAATTGCAGCAAAGAAACTTTATTGCCAGTGTATTGAGCATCTCAGTAAAATTATACTGCATAATAAAACAAAACCCTAAAACTCAGCTTGGTGGCACATGCCTATAATTCTAGTTACTTGGGAGGCTGAGGCAGGAGAATCAAAGGGTCAGAGCCAGCCTGAGCAACTTAGTGAGACTCAATTTCAAAATTTAAAAAAATAATAAAAATAAAAAAAGAGTTGGGAATGTACCTCAGTGGTAGTACTTTCCTTGCATGCACAAAGCCCTGGAATCAATGCCCAGTACTGCAAAAACAAGCAAAAGAAACTAGTCTGCTGTAAGACACTACCTATGATAGATCATTCCATCTCTTCACCCTATTCCTAGAACTGAGTCAACTCATAATTCCAGGATCCCTTGAATACAGAAGGATGAGAATCCATGAGGAAAGACCCTGAAATGCTGTCTCTAAAGGACTATACATATCCTTTTTCATCTTGTTGAAATGGATCTGCAACCATCAAGGTCACTGTGTAGTAGGAAATAGGGCAATATACATGAATAAAAATTCACTCCTGTCCCTGATGGAGAGTTGAGTACATTTTGCTGGCTATATTCACTGTTGGTGTCCAATTTTCCATCCTTGCTTAACTCTTCTCAAAGGAAGTACACCACAGTAAACACATACTCAGGATCTGGATTTGCATTTTCCACTCATCATTTTCTGCTAGTGACTTCATCTGCATTCATCCAGAATGCCAATTTGTCACCATGGCATCCACCTAACATTGCTTTAATTTTATAGTAAAAGAAATATAGAATAACCTAATGTCTACAGGGTTCACTTGTCCTATTATGTGCCATGTCACCCAGAAGCAGCTATGCTACAAGGATGGAGAAATGTCCTATTTAAACCTCGGTTACTTTACCCGCTGGATAATAATATCTTGAGAGATTGTGAGTGCCTTAAATGATACGGGATATATGTTTAGGTGGTCCCAAATAAAAGCATCTTCTTCAGGTGTTTTATGCTACAGGAAAACATGATTCTGTTTCTACCATTGTGAGCATGCACCTATCCAAGATCCATGGGTTGAATTAGAAATAACAACTCCAAAGATTATATCTAATGACAAACTTAATAATTTTTTGCTACCCTATCTCCATACCTATAGGCTTTGTTATTTTAAAGGAATAAATGTTTCCATTAAGGGGTCAAATACACACACACACACACACACACACACACACACACACACATATATATATATATATATATATATATATATAATTCTGCTGAACTAAAAGATGAGACTTCTGCCTAGATTTTTCTATCTTTTAATGCCACTAGGCAAACAGGCAAAAAAAAAGGGTGTTTATACCGTAGACAAGAGTGATTGGTCTTGATCATCATGAAATAATGGTGGCAGAGAGATGAATGCAATCTGGTAAAGGTGGATTTCAAGCCCACACAGATAGAATTATCAAAGGTTCAGACGCTTTAAGTATGATGTTGGTCACTCCAGCAAGTAATCCATCTAGCTGAATTTTAAACCAAAGGAAAACAGAATCTGAATGGCAATAGATAAAGGACAGTTTTGAGGCTGTGTTCATATTAGAATTATAGCTCATACCTATATGCTTCCACGCCATGCATTTATATGTTCTTATTTATGCAATTTAAATGATTTTCTTTGCTATTCATGTTTATGTCTCCCATCTTGCTTTTGAAGTATACAGTGGGTTGTTGAGTTTATATTTCATTTTATAATTTACAGAACATGAAGATGGGATGAGATGGAAAACAGGAGAAGTGGCCATTATCCCAAGATCCTAAACTTGAAAAAGAATGCAGTAAAACATTTTCCTCTGAACTGTCTCACTTTAGGGTGGAAGAAATGTATAGCATTATAGCAAGAGAGAGTATTTTCTTTCCAGAAGTGAAAATATGGGCAGGAGGACAAATGTGTATTTTGTACAGTCATTGTAGAGACCATTGGTAAGATTTTTAAAATTTTACCTGCCACACATCAAACCACTTTCATATTTGGATAATGCATGAATATTTGTAGAAGGTGAAGGACAAAGAGATCGATTTTCTGCTCTCTATTCTTTGCCAGCCAAGGAGTGAGCTCATGACCTTGACTTGGCCAAACATTCCTACACTTGAACTTTGAATTTTCAGCAAATTGACTGACCATGGCATCAGAGCCATGGGATTTGCAGTGGCAGCTGTTTACAGCTGCTGTGCTGCATGTATAGCACATGCACAGATTCTGCACAGGTTCTGCTGCTCAGCTGCTGGAGGAACTGTGGTTCCTGCCCAACTTGTACCTGCTCCAGTTTTTAATCGTGCGAGTTTCTCTGTAAACCTTGGTTAAATTTGTTTTCATCAAGGACAGGAAAATATGGGGGTCTTTGTATTTTAGTGTATTTTTTGTTTTGTTTTGTTTTGGTTTTTTGCTTTTTACTAAGGACAGGATTATTTGGTTTTCCTGCAGGTTACCAAGAAGCCAGTTATACCTTCAAAATGCAGACTCCATGAGACTCCATGGCTATATGACATGAATTATAATCTTCTTTTTACAGATGAGGAAACTGAGGTGCAGAAATATTAGTGGTCTACCAATAATGCTTGTAAGTAGAGAACACAATTTAATTTCCACCAATTGTTTCAAAATCCATAACTGTTTTTCCTATTCCACTTCCTACGTGGTTTATTTCATCATTGTCCTATGCAGTTTCCATAAAGAGACAGGGAGAGATTGAGAAATAGTTCTATTTCCTCTAGCTCACAGTAAACTGACTTTTCTCAGAACTCATAGCACTTTCTCCCTGGACTACATATTGGGAAAATGAGTAGACACTGCCTTTTATGTGCCGTTTTAGTGATGGTAGTAAGAGTGTTTCATCTTCCTGTATTATTATCTAAGTCTTCTCACTTAGCTCAGATGTTTCTTTATGATAAGAGATAAACTTTTTTTTTTAAACCAAAATGCCAAGTACCTGACAAAGCATAGTAAACACTGACTTATTTGTCTTTCTTTCCTCATCTTCTTCAAAGTAATTTGAATTAGCTGTATTAATCTATCTTTGTCACAAATTAATTTGGGTCACAGTCTTAATAATAGAAATGATTGGTAGTTGCTGATTTATCATCTTGTTCCTCAAAAAAATATAAGGTTTCTCTTCAAGTTCATGTGCATTTACTTCCCCAAGAACACTTGCTCCCTGAGTCCTTCGTTTGTGGACTCTGAATCTTATTTCACACTGCCTCTTCTCTTTTGCATGATGACCTTGGTTCCATTTCATACGCAAAAGGATGCTGTCAGAGGAGGACTCCTAAAGATCCCACCATAACATGGGCACACCTACTTGCATATGTGCCCATGAATTTTTGCCTTTCCATACTGTGTATGAATTGTCCACACTCCTTTCTCCACTTCTCCAAAGCCTATAGTCTCTTAACCTATTTAAGAAATTACTCCAGCAATTGAACTTTACCTCTTACTTTCCCACTTAATAAGATTGTCCTCATCAATGTATAGCTGTGCTGAATATTATCCATCTTGTATAATATCTGCCTTCACTCCACCCTTGCTTCTAGTTACATCTCCATTTCTGTTACCTTTTATAGCAAAACTCTTAGGACCTTCTTTACCTTGTCTCCATCTGCTCCCTTCTCATTTTCTTTTGTTTATACTACTCCAAAATAGTTCTTGCCAAGGCCAGTGACAACCTGTGTGGACTAGATTGCATGATCAGTTCTCGGTATTCTGATCAGAATCATGAGGCACAGCTGATCAATCCCACCTGTTTGAAATGCTCCTACACTTGGTTTCCAGGATGCTGTTGCCTCTTGATTCCCTATTGCTTTTGCAGTGGCCCCTTCTCAGTATTCTCTTATGATTCCTTCTCATATCCCAGAATTCCAAGTATTCCAAATTCTGTTCAGTCATTAAAATTTTCTAAGGTGACTTCTGTAGCCTAATGTGGGGGATATCCCACACAAACTTGTGAAAAATGTATGTTCTGCTCTCACTGGATGAAGTGGTCAGTCTATAAATGCCCATTAGATCAAGATGGTTGATGGTGATGTTCTGATCAATTCTATCCTTATTTACCTCTGCCTGCTTAATCTACCAGTTATTGAAAGAAGAGGGTTCAGAAGTCTACAAATATAATAGTGGAGATGTCTACTGTCCTTTCAATTCTATCATTTTGCCTTATTTATTTTAATGTTTTATATGCTAAAGATTGTTATGTCTTCTTGGAAAATCAGCCCTATTTGTTTCTGATTATTTTCCTTGTTCTTAGATCTTCTTTGTGTAGAATTAATAATTTTCTTCTGCTGGTTTCAATGGCACCTGCCTGTAATCCCAGCGACTCTGGATGCTGAAACAGGAGGATGGCAAGTTTGAAGCCAACCTTGGCAACTTAGTGTAACCCTCTGCAACTTAGTGAGAACATGTCTAAAATTTTAAAAAATAAATAAAAAGTAGAGGGGATGTAGCTCAGTGGTAAAGTGTTCCAGGTTCAAGAAAAAAAACAACTTTCTTCTTCTATATGAATATGTGTCTATTTGTTCAAGCAGCATTTTCTTTTTTAAAAACCATAAAAGAGCTAAACATTTATTGGAAAATTATTCATTTCAATTATTTTTAAAAAAGTAAATTTTCCAAAAATAAAAATAGAGAAAAGAAAAATGTAAGCAAAAGAGCAAAATTAGAAGATATTGAAAATGAACATACCACAGAAAAATCACCAATGTCAATGTTGGTGCTTTTAAAAAGCAAATAAAATTGAGAGAGATCAGGTAAATTTGACAAGTAAAAATTATGATTATTATACATAATGTAATTGCACATATGTGTATATGTACAATGATGTCTCACTTAGTGGGAATACATTTCAGAAATTAATTCTAAGACGATTCTTCCATTTTCCAAATATCAGAATGTAATGGCAAGAATCTAGATGATACAGACATCTAGGCTAGGCTAGGCTAATTGCTGTAGCCATTGTTCTACATGAAGTCTGTCACTGACCAAAACACCATGATACCACACGTGGTTGTACAAGTGAAATTTTCTTCTTTTAAGAACACAAGTCATTGGATTAGGACCTACCCTGAGGATTTCATCTAAACTTGATTACATCAGCAAAGACCCTATTTTTTTACATTCACAAGTACTGGGTTTTAGAATAATCACATACCTTATGGGGAAATATAATTAAACCCATAACAATTCCTCTATCTACAAATTTGGTAACTTAGATGAAATGAACAAATCCCTTATAAGACAAAGCAAAGAGAAAAAAATGCTATGATCCTACAAATTCATGCAGAAAAAATTTTTGACAAAATTCAGTTATCATTTGTGTGTATACATGTATATATGTGTGTGTGTGTGTGTGTGTAAACTCTCAACAACAGCAATGAAAGAATGGAATTTGAAATTAAAAATATATATCACCTATATATCTTCTTCTGTAAAGTGTCTTTCCAGTTCCTTGGCCCATTTATTGATTGGGTTCTTTGTATTTTTGGTGTACAGTTTTGTAAGTTCTTTATAAACTTTGGAGATAAATGCTCTATCTGAAGTGTGTGTGGAAAATTTTTCTTCCACTTTGTAGGCTTTCTCTTCACATTCTTGATTGTATCCTTTGCTGAGAAAAAGCTTTTAAGATTCAGTTCATTCCATTTATTGATTCTTGCTTTGATTTCTTGAGCTTTGGGAGTCTTGTTAAGGAAGTGTGATCCTAAACCAACATGATGAAAATTTGGGCCTACTTTGTCTTCTGTTTGGTGCAGGGTCTCTGGTCTAATTCCTAAGTCCTTGATCCATTTTGAGTTGAGTTTTGTAAAGGGTGAGAGATAAAGTCTTAATTTCATTACAGAAGAAGATATACAGTCGATTAATACATATATGAAAAAGTGTTCAACATCTCTAGTAATTAGAGAAATGCAAATTAAAACAACTCTAAGATTTTGTCTTACTCCAATTAGAATGGCTATTATCAAGAATACAAACAATAATAGATGTTGGTGTGGATGTGGGGAAAAAAAGGGCACACTTTTACATTGCTGGTGGAGTTGCAAATTGGTGCAGCCACTCTGGAAAGCAGTGTGGAGAATACTCAGAAAACTTGGAATGGACCCACTTTGTGACCCAGTTATCCCACTCCTCGGTTTATACTCAAAGGACTTAAAATTAAGCATACTACAGTAATGCAGCCACATCAATGTTTATAGCAGCTCAATTCATAATAGCTACATTGTGGAACCAACCTAGATGTCCTTCAACAGATGAATGAATAAAGAAGCTGTGTTATATATACACAATTAAATATTATTCAGTCATAAAGAAGAATAATATGGCATTTGCAGATAAATGGATGGAATTGGAGAATATCATGATAAGTAAAAAAAGTCAATCCCCCAAAACCAAAGGCTGAATGTTTTCCCTGATAAGTGAATGATGATATGTAATGGGGGCCAGGGGATGGGGGAGCGAAAGAAGAATGGAAGAACTTTAGATTATGTAGAGGGAAATGAGAGGGAGTGGGGTATTAAAAATGGTGGAATGAGACAGACATCATTACCCTATGTATATGTATGATTATATGAATCATATGAATCTACATTGTGCACAACCATAGAAATGAAAAGATGTACTCCATTTGTGTACAATGAATCAAAATGCAGTCTATACAAATAAAAAATAATTTTAAAAATATATATTTATCATTCACAGTACTATTCACAGCAAGAATAGTATATACAGAGAAAGAAGTACTTAAGTATGAGTTTAGTATACTATGTGCAGAATCCATATGATGTAATACTGCTAAAAGAAATCAAATATCTGAATAAATGGAGAGATATTTTTTATTCTTGGATTTGTAGTCTCAATATTGTTAAAATGTCAATTCTTCCCAACTTGGTCTATAGATATCATACAATCCCAGTCAAAGTCCCTGTTAGGTATTTGGTGGATATAACAAACTGATTTTAGAGTTTATATGGAAAGGCTAAAGACTCAAAATAGCCAACACAATATTGGAAAAGAACAACAAATTGAAGGACTGACACTACTCAATTCATGATTTATTTTAAAGTTATATTAATCAATACAGTGTGAGACTAATGAAAGAATAGACACATGGACTAATGGAACAAATAGAGACTAGTAGTAAACTCAAACAAATAGAGTCAGATGATCTTTGATAAAGGAACAAAGGCAATTCAATAAAGAATTTATTTCTATTACATGGTGCTGAAACAATTGGACATCCATATGCTAAAAAATGAGTTTAAAAACAGACCTTAGATTCTTCACAAAAACTAAAAGCTTGTGTTCTTACACAAATCTGTATACAAATGTTTATAGCTGCTAGGAGCAGTGGCACATGCCTTTAATCCAGTAACTTGGGAGGCTGAGGCAAGAGGATTACAAGTTTGATGCCAGCCCCAGCAATTTAGTGAGATCCTGTCTAAAAATGAAAAAAAAAACCAAAAAAAAAAAAAAAACAAGAGCTGAGGATGTAACTCAGAGGAAAAGCATTCTTGGATTGTATTGGGTTTAATCCCCAGTAACAACAATAACAGAAAGGTTTACATTAGCTTTATTCATAATCTCCAAAAAGTAGAAGCATTCAAGATGTCTTACCATGGGAGAACACGCAAGCAAACTGTGATATATCCACACAATAAAATATTCCTCAGTGATAAAAAGAAATGAGTTATAAAGCCACAAAAACACATGGAGGAAACTTAAGTGGATATTGCCAAGTTAAATAAGTCAGTTTTAAAAGACTATATAATTCCAATTATGTGACATTCTGTAAAAGGCAAAATTAGAGAGTCCCAAATTAAGATTTGAGAATAGGTCAAGGGTTGAATGGGAGAGAAACAGGGAAATTTTAGAACACAGTTATAAGATAGTGTGATACATGACATTGGTATAAGATAAGATAGTAGATACATGACATTGTATATTTAATATTATACATATAAACTTTACCAAAAACGTGTGAACCTTAACGTGCAAATTTTTGAAAATTCATTTAGGAGGTCAGGGGATCCTGGAAAGGGTTGCAGACTGACAAGAGAATCTATCTGTCACAAATGTATGAAACTGCCTTACTGAAGCGGGTAGGTGGAAGATGAATCCAAGTAACTTTGAAATGAACGGACTGGTAGAAGATGGTAAAAGGAATTTTTACATGTCACTATAAATATTTCCTCCTCAAAATTGTTTAGATCATCAAAAGCAAGAAAAGTGAGAAATTATCCAAGCCACGAAGAGTCATGGAAACATGACTACTAATCATAATGCTATATCCTGGACAGGATCCTGGACTAGAAAGGGACACTGGGTAAAAACTAAGGCAATCTGAATAAAGTATGGACTCTGGTTTATCATTTATCAATACTGGTTCATTTATTTTTAATAAATGTACAATATTAATGGAATATGTTAATGATAGGGAAATTGGGTATAAGTATATAGGAACTCTATTATTTTTCTTTTTTTCTATAAGTCTGTTTTCTAAAAACATAAATTCTATTAAAAGTAACCAAATAAAATAGCCTAGACTAGAAATGTTTCAAATACCTAATTTGAAATGCATGCCATCAAACTGTGAATTAGACTACCCCATTTGTTGTCACAGTCAGTCACTCCTTTATTTAATTTGACAGGATTTTCTGACTCAGTGACTTCTCATCCTTGCAGATAATTGCTACTATATGCTGATTTCTCTCAGCCTCTGTCCTACAAAGGTGTTCTTTCTTTCACTCTATCCCAGTCATCCATTCTGGATTCATACTTTTGACTTTACAATCATCAATTCCAATGAAATCTCTCAAAGATCTATTTCAAAAATCCCTTTTTACATACCCCCTAGCCTGTCCTTCTAGCTCGCCTACTTTAGATCTCCTTCTCAAGCAATTCTTCACTCTCATCTAAATCTCCAATTCACTAAATTTACTTCTCTTTGAATAAGCATTACCACTCTGTTCCTCTTTACTCAGCTTAGATTCTCTCTCCCATGACAAAACCCTTAATTCCTCACATGCTCTCCTTCCATCAGTCTAAAATGCCAAAGGGCTAAACACTAATAATCCTATCTGCCCATTGCTTGCCTGCCTCAATGTCTGAACACATTTAAAAAACATAACTCTTCTCACTTGCTTTAAATCCACAACCCCTATTTCAATGAGCCCTCATTACTACCTATTATTTCTACTATATTTGACCCAACTTTTAAAATTTTCTATGCTCCAAATCATCTATTTCATATTCTATCCTTCCTCTTCAAACATCCTACATCCCCTATGCCCAGTTTACCTCTGCTTATCCATATCCACTCTTTGCTACTCCTGCTAAGGTCTAGCCACACTGGCCTCTCTGCTCCTTGAACACATCAAATCTATTTCTACTTTAAGTTTTTAAATGAGCCATTTTTCTCTCTGTCTGGAATTCACATGCCCTTATCTCCACATGGCAGATTAATAGACACTCAGGTCTTTAAAAGTTGCCATTGCATCACTTTCTCTCACAACACACCATTTTAATTTTATTTATATACTAATAGTCTTTTTATTCATTATTAGTTTACTTACTTGTTATTTATCTCCTGCCTACAGAATACAAACTCTATGAGACCAGAGACCTTGTCTGACTTATTTACTAGTATTGACCTAGTATAGAACTAGCACATATTAGGTACTCAATAAATATTTTTTGAACAAAGAGCAATCACTATGTATATTTGAAGGTAATATGAAAAAGTAACATGGTTATAGATCAGATAGACTCGGAAATGGAGATATGTGTTCAGTGAGGGATGGGACCTGAATCCAATAGGGCTGGTCCTTATGAGAGAAAGAAGAGACACCAGAGTTGTCTCTATCTCTTCTTCATTCCTTCCTCTCCCTCCTCCCTTTGCCCCACCCTATATCCACAGAGGAAAGAGCATCATTCTTTCAAACTAGGTAAAGAATGGTCAAAGAATGACTGGTGGCAACATAATAAGTCATTGTGCTACTTACTTGTTTAGCACTGTGTAAGGCAGATGCTGTTTTTTGGGTATTAACATGAATACAAAGCTCTTTACACATCATACCCATTCATAAATAAAATGCCACACAAATGCCTCTACCCCAGATTTCCTTGTCCCTAGTCTTTTTTTCAACCCCTGAACAAACTAGCCAAAATATTTGCCACACTTGTACCTATTCCAACCTATATTTCAACCACACAAAGTATGGGTCCATTAAGAGGACTTATTCTCACTCCTACTCAAGGCCATCCGTGGCTGAAAGGTAGCCACTGTTCATTCTGGCTTGCCCCACTGTGATAGTTAGTTTACATACCTGGTGAACTGGGTTAAGGAATGCTTAGAAATCCAGGAAAGCATTATTTTAAGTATGTCTGTAACACTGTTTCCTGAGGAGTTTAGCTTGAGAGTCTGAGAGCACTAGATAGCGAAAACTCACCCTCATCGTGGGCAGGCACCTTCCAGTTAGCTGAGATCCAAAGAGAACAGATACAGAAGGCAAGTTGATCCCTCCTTCCAGAAGCCAAGACACCAGAAGTGCAGACTTTTCAGCTCTTTGAGACCTATGTTAGTGACCCTCTTCCCAGATTCTCAGCCTTTTGACCTTGAACCTAAAGTTACACTGTAGGCTTCCTTGGGTCTCTATCTTTTTGACTTAGACTGAGTTGTGTTACCAATATTCCACAGATTCTAACCTGCAGACAACCTGTCATGGTTCTGTCTTTCTGTTTTGTGAAATGTGTATAATTCTTTGCACTGGGTGACATGGTCTTTCTCCAGAACCCTAAGCTTCCATATGGCAGATCTCTATTAGGGCTTATAATAAACCAATGCAGTCATTTCCCACCATAAGATGTGCTATATTGTATGTACCAAGTAGCAGAAGTATTAACACTGTAGTCATGACCTTTTGTAGGGTCTTTTCCTGTACTGGACTCCACTCAAAGTTAAGTTGGCAGGTTTTTATGTCTACACAGTGTGGGAGCCAGAGTAGCATTCCTGGATAGGAAATATTATTCTCAAAAACCAAAAGGGAAAAATAAAGGTATTGTGTTCCTCTGTGGAGGAAAATGGAAGCTACATATATTTTCCTTTACTTTGAAGAAAATATTTCAGTTTTTCCAGACCACTGGATCCCTTCAAATTTCACTGATCTTCCACACTCTGAATTTTCATAGGATTTGTCTCCCATGTTCTGGAGCACACACAAATTACTAAGTAATTAAAAGTACTTATCACTTCTTGCTTATTTGATCTAATTAGCCATGATATAATTGATGTAATAAATGACTCAGATTTATTTGTCCAACATTATGATAGTGAAGAATTCATCTAACCCTTGGACAAGTTGTAAGCATCTAGTATTATTTCAAGTAAGGGTGAACTATTTCTGATCCTCTTTTTTGATAAGGTTATAAAAGAACACTTTTGGTGATCAATGGCCACATTTCATGTTCTGAGGTCATGTTAATTTTCTCTACCAAAGAAATATCTACACAGCAGATGTATTTGAAGCTACCAACTGGATAAGTTTGTGATAGGCATACACAAAGGTAGGTTTGCCTTCTGGACCAGACCGATGTAGTAAATGTAAATATGATGGGGTCCATCACTCCTTTATCCTTAAGGTCTTAAGAGTGGCACTACCCTTGGCCATGATACCCAAAATGGTATTGCTTTTAAGTTACTACATTAACTGGGGGTGCAGAGAAGCTTCAGAAGCTTCTACTTAGCCTTTTCCACTTTGATTTCTCTTAATCCTAAAGAACAAAGGACCAATGTGGGACCAATGGCTGTTGCCAATTTTTTTTTTTTTTTTTTTTGTATGTGGGTTTTATTGTACATTTGGAGCCTGGGGAAATCATCATGAATGACTCATAGAAGCCTCCAGTCTAACTTAGAAGGTCACAGAGACACTTCAGTTACATAAATAGCAATGTTTACTTGAACTCTTGAGTTCAATAATCATTAGTTGTGTTTTCCTTTTCCCAATGACCTTAAATTCTTTTAGGGAGGACTGGGAAAATCATACCATGGCCCTATGGCATTGCTTGGGATCTCCTGTGGGATCTGTCATCTCTTTTAATCAGTGGGCATTGGATCTGAAAACCTGTCAGGCTTGGAGCAATGGATTATTGTTATTATTATAACTGCTGCCCTCAGCCTCTTGATCATTCATTGTTGTAAAGATTAAGCACTAGTCATGTTGCTATCCACCTGTCTTTCCCATGCCACGTCCTATCAACCATCTCTCTAACAATTTGCAGTTTAGGTCCTTCTAGATTCCTGTTATAGATTGGATTGCTCAAAATGTACAGATTGAAGCTTAACTTTCAGTGTGACTGTATTTGGAGATAGGGCCCTTAGGGAGATAATTAATGTTAAATAAGATCATAAAGATGGGGCCTGAATCCAATAGGTCTGATTTCCTTATGAGAAGAATAGGGAACATCAGAGATGTCTCTATCTCTTCCTTCCTTTCCTTTCCTCTCCCACCTCTCCCTGTTCCACCCTATATCCATAGGGGAAAGGCCATGTGAAGATAGATGACTTTTTAAAGTCAGGGAGAGAGCCCTCATGAGGAACTAGATTAGCTGATACTTTGATCTTGAACTTACCAGTCTCTCAGAGGCTGTGAGAAAACAAAACACCAGTTGTTTCAGTTACACAATCTGTAGTATTTCATTATGGAAGCTGAAGCTCACTCATCTACTACCATTTTGACTGTTGCTCACTAAGCCTGCCTTGTTTCTGACAGCTTAGCACTGCATCCTGTTCCCTACTATTTGGGGGGCTACCATCATTTCCATTATTTTTTTTTTTATTGTAAACAAATGGGATACACGTTGTTTCTCTGTCTGTACATGGCGTAAAGGCATACCATTTGTGTAATCATAAATTTACATAGGGTAATGTTGTTTGATTCATTCTGCCATTTTTTCCCTTCCCCCCCTCCCCTCCCACCCCTCCCCTCCATCTATACAGTCCTTCCTTCGTCCATTCCTGCCCTTCTCCCTAAACCCAACTCCAACCCCAACACTAACCCTTCCCACCCCCCATTATGTGTCATCATCCACTTGTTAGCGATATCATTCTTCCTTTGGTTTTTTGAGATTGGCTTATCTCACTTAGCATGATATTCTCCAGTTTCATCCATTTGCCTCCAAATGCCATAATTTTATCATTCTTTATGGCTGAGTAATATTCCATTGTATATATATACCACAGTTTCTTTATCCATTCATCAATTGAAGGACATCTAGGTTGGTTCCACAATCTGGCTATTGTGAACTGAGCAGCTATGAACATTGATGTGGCTGTATCTCTGTAATATGCTGATTTTAAGTCCTTTGGGTATAGGCCAAGGAGTGGGATAGCTGGGTCAAATGGTGGTTCCATTCCAAGTTTTCTAAGGAATCTCCACACTGCTTTCCAGAGTGGCTGCACTAATTTGCAGCCCCACCAGCAATGTAAGAGTGTACCTTTCTCCCCACATCCTCACCAACACCTGTTGTTGCTTGTATTCTTGATAATTGCCATTCTAATTGGGGTGAGATGGAATCTTAGGGTGGTTTTGATTTGCATTTCTCTTATTACTAGAGATGTTGAACATTTTTCCATATGTTTGTTGATTGCTTGTAGATCTTCTTCTGTGAAGTGTCTATTCATTTCCTTAGCCCATTTGTCAATTGGATTATTTGCATTCTTGGTGTAGAGTTTTTTGAGTTCTTTATAGATTCTGGAGATTAGTGCTCTATCTGAAGTATGATTGGCAAAGATTTTCTCCCACTCTGTAGGCTCTTTCTTCTCATTGCTGATAGTTTCCTTTGCTGAGAGAAAGCTTTTTAGTTTGAATCTATCCCAGTTATTACTTCTTGCTTTTATTTCTTGTGCTATGGGAGTCCTGTTGAGGAAGTCTGGTTCTAAGCCGACATGTTGAAGCTCTGGACCTACTTTTTCTTCTGTAAGATGCAAGGTCTCTGGTCTGATTCCGAGATCCTTAATCCATTTTGAGTTTAGTTTCGTGCATGGTGAGAGATATGGGTTTAGTTTCATTCTGTTGCATATGGATTTCCAATTCTCCCAGCACCATTTGTTGAAGAGGCTATCTTTTCTCCATTGCATATTTTTGGCCCCTTTGTCTAGTATGAGAAAATTGTATTTATTTGGGTTTGTGTCTGTGTCCTCTATTCTGTACCATTGATCCACCTTTCTATTTTAGTACCAATACCATGCCGTTTTTGTTACTATTGCTTTGTAGTAGAGTTGAAGATCTGGTATTGCGATACCCCCTGCTTCACTCTTTCTGCCAAGGATTGCTTTAGCTATTCTGGGTTTTTTATTCTTCCAGATGAATTTCATAATTGCTTGCTCTATTTCTGTAAGGTACATCATTGGGATTTTAATTGGAATTGCATTGAATCAGTATAGCACTTTTGGTAGTATGGCCATTTTGACAATATTAATTCTTCCTATCCAAGAGCATGGGAGATCTTTCCATCTTCTAAGGTTTTCTTTAATTTCTTTCTTTAGTGTTCTGTAGTTCTCATTGTAGAGGTCTTTCACCTCTTTTGTGAGATTGATTCCCAAATACTTTATTTTTTTGAAGCTATTGTGAATGGGGTAGTTTTCCTAATTTCTCTTTCTGAAGATTCATCGCTTATGTATAGAAATGCCTTAGATTTATGTGCATTGATCTTATATCCCGCTACTTTACTGAATTCACTTATGAGATCTAAAAGTTTTCTGGTGGAATTTCCTGGTTCCTCTAAGTATACCATCATATCATCAGCAAATAGGGATAGTTTGAGTTCTTCTTTTCCTATTCGTATCCCTTTAATTTCTTTGGTCTATCTAATTGCTCTGGCTAGAGTTTCAAGGACGATATTGAATAGAAGTGGTGAAAGAGGGCATCCCTGCCTTGTTCCAGTTTTTAGAGGGAATGCTTTCAGTTTTTCACCATTTAGAATGATATTAGCCATGGGTTTAGCGTAGATGGCCTTTACAATGTTAAGGAATGTTCCCACTATCCCTATTTTTTCTAGTGTTTTGAGCATGAAGGGGTGCTGTATTTTATCAAATGCTTTTTCTGCATCTATCAAAATAATCATGTGATTCTTGACGTTAAGTCTATTGATATGGTGAATGACATTTATTGATTTCCTGATGTTGAACCAACCTTGCATCCCTGGGATGAAACCCACTTGATCATGGTGCACTATCTTTTTAATATGTTTTTGTATGCGATTTGCTAAAATTTTGTTGAGAATTTTTGCGTCGATGTTCATTAAGGATATTGGTCTGAAATTTTCTTTCCTTGATGTGTCTCTGTCTGGTTTAGGAATCAGGGTAATATTGGCTTCATAGAATGAGTTTGGGAGAGTTCCCTCCTCTTCTATTTTCTGGAATACTTTGAGGAGTATTGGAATGAGCTCTTCTTTAAAGGTTTTGTAGAACTCGGCTGAGAACCCATCTGGTCCTGGACTTTTCTTTGTTGGAAGGCTTTTGATGACTTCTTCTATTTTATTACTTGAAATTGGTCTATTTAAATTGTGTATGTCCTCCTCGTTCAGTTTAGGCAATTCATATGTCTCTAGAAACCTGTTGATGTCTTCGAAATTTTCTATTTTGTTGGAGTATAGATTTTCAAAATAGCTTCTAATTATGTTTTGTATTTCAGTCGTGTCTGTTGTGATATTTCCTTGTTCATTCTGAATTTTAGTGATTTGGGTTTTCTCTCGTCTTCTCTTTGTTAGTGTGGCTAAAGGTTTATCAATTTTGTTTATTTTTTCGAAGAACCAACTATTTATTTTGTCAATTTTTGTATTGTTTCTTTCGTTTCAATTTCGTTGATTTCAGCTCTCAGTTTAACTATTTCCTGTCTTCTACTACTTTTGGTGTTGGTCTGTTCTTCTTTTTCTAGGGCTTTGAGCTGTAGTGTTAGGTCATTTATTTTTTGAGTTTTACTTCTTTTATTAAATGCACTCCATGAAATAAATCTTCCTCTAAGTACTGCTTTCATAGTGTCCCAGAGATTTTGATATGATGTTTCTTTGTTCTCATTTACCTCTAAGAATTTTTTAATTTCCTTCCTAATATCTTCTGTTATCCATTCATCATATAGTAGCATATTGTTTAATCTCCAGGTGTTGGAGTAGTTTCTGTTTTTTACTCTTTCATTAATTTGTAACTTCAATCCATTACGATCTGATAGAATACAAGGTAGTGTCTCTATCTTCTTGTATTTGCTGACATTAGCTTTGTGGCATAATATATGGTCTATTTTAGAGAAGGATCCATGTGCTGCTGAGAAGAAAGTGTATTCGCTCTTGGTTGGATGGTATATTCTATAAATGTCTGTTAAGTCTAAATTATTGATTGTGTTATTGAGATCTATGGTTTCTTTGTTCAATTTTTGTTTGGAAGATCTGTCCAGTGGTGAAAGAGGTGTGTTAAAATCACCTAGTATTATTGTGTTATGGTCTATTTGGTTTCTAAAATTGAGAAGGATTTGTTTAACATACATGGATGAGCCACTGTTTGGGGCATAGATGTTTATGATTGTTATATCTTGCTGATTTATGCTTCCCTTAAGCAGTATGAAATGTCCTTCCTTATCTCTTCTGACTAACATTGGCTTGAAGTCCACATTATCTGAAATGAGGATGGATACTCCAGCTTTTTTGCTGAGTCCATGTGCATGGTATGTTTTTCCCCATCCTTTCACTTTTAGTCTATGGGTATCTCTTTCTATGAGGTGAGTCTCTTGCAGGCAACATATTGTTGGATCTTTCTTTTTAATCCAATCTGCCAGTCTATGTCTTTTGATTGATGAATTCAGGCCATTAACATTCAGGGTTATTATTGAGATATGATTTGTATTCCCAGTCATTTGGTTCATATTTAAAATTTTTGACACATCTTGGTTCCTCCTTTATTTGACAGTTCCTTTAGGATAATTCCTCCCTTTGCTGATTTGCTTCTTTGTTTTTTGTCTCTTCCTCATGAAATATTTTGCTGAGAATGTTCTGTAATGCTGGCTTTCTTTTTGTAAATTCTTTTAGCTTTTGTTAATCATGGAATGATTTTATTTCATCGTCAAATTTGAAGGTAAGTTTTGCTGGGTATAAGATTCTTGGTTGGCATCCATTTTCTTTCAGAGCTTGAAAAATGTTGTTCCAGGCCCTTCTAGCTTTTAGGGTCTGGATTGAAAAATCTGCTGATATCCGTATTGGCTTCCCCCTGAATGTAATTTGGTTCTTTTCTCTCACAGCCTTTAAAATCCTGTCTTTATTTTATATGTTAGGTATTTTCATTATAATGTGCCTTGGTGTGGGTCTGTCGTAATTTTGTGTATTTGGAGTCCTATAAGCCTCTTGGACTTGATTTTCCATTTCATTCTTCAGATTTGGGAAATTTTCTGATATTATTTCATTGAATAGATTGTTCATTCCTTTGGTTTGTTTCTCTAAGCCTTCCTCAATCCCAATAATTCTCTAATTTGGCCTTTTCATGATATCCCATAGTTCTTGGAGATTCTGTTCATGATTTCTCACCATCTTCTCTATTTGTTCAACTTTGTTTTCGAGGTTAAAGAGTTTGTCTTCAATGTCTGAAGTTCTGTCTTCCAGCTGTTCTATCCTATTGGTTATGCTTTCTATGGAGTTCTTAATTTGGTTTATTGTTTCCTTCATTTCAAGGATTTCTGTTTGGTTTTTTTTCAATATCTCTAACTCTTTATTGAAATGATCTTTTGCTTCCTGAATTTGCTCTGTTAACTGTCGATTGGTGCGATCATTCAATGCCTGCATTTGCTCTTTCATCTCATCGTTTGCTTCCCTAATCATTTTAATTATGAACATTCTGAACTCCCTTTCTGTCATTTCTTCTGCCATGCTGTCATTGGAGTCTATTGATGTAACATCTAGATTTGTTTGGGGCATTTTCTTCCCTTGTTTTCTCATATTGTTCAGGAATCAGTGGGTCCTTAAGATATTGCATATTTCCTCTATCAACTAATAATGTCCCTGAAGATTGCTAGTATATCCTGTCTTATCCTTCAGTAGCCTGAAGTCTTGGAGAAAGTTGATAATGCAGAGCTCCACGAAGAAGCTGCCTCTCTAGGGGTGGTGACCCTCAGGTGGCGTATATTCCCTGCTAGTGGGCAGAGGTGCCTCCACTTGTTGACCAATGGTCATCCAATGGGGAACTAGGCTGCAGGCTGAGGCAAGGCCTGTTTGTGCCTGTGTCTCTGGTTTTACCGTCCCTGTAGGAAAACCTCCCCCGGCCGGGAAGACTCACTCGGTGGGGACGTCTCGCTGGTCAGTTGCCCTCCTAGAGGTTCCCCTCAATCTACAACTACCACCTGGGCTGGGCTGTCTTCCTCTGCAACGTTCCCAGGGGCCAGACCTACCTCCTGGGCCTAGGAGCCTCACCCTTCGCAGGCAAGTCTCCTTAGGCTGCCTCTCCCAGAGAATCTGCCTGCCGCCCTGGAAACTGCTCCGCCCCTAGGCGTGTCTCTGTGCGGCTCTTCCAGCAAGAAGCCACCTAGCTCCTGGGACCCTGCTCTGCACCTAATCGCCTGGCTATGCGGCCCCTCCTCTGAACCGCCACCTGGAGCCCCGTACAATAGCTCCGAGACCCAGAGACCCGCCACACACCTCCTCCTCCGGACAGCAGCCTGGTTTCCGATGCAGTCACTAGGAGCCCAAGCAACTCACTTCGCGTCTCCTCCTCCCGCCAACCACCTGTAGCCCTAGGCAGTCACTCCAAGTCCAAGTGACCCGCCCTGTTCCTCCTCCTCCTCTTTGGGGTAGCCCCCTGGGTGTTCAGGAGCGGTGGCTCCGAGACCAAGTGACTCACCACGCTCCTCCTCCAGGCAGGCCACCAGTGTTCAGGAGCGGTCGCTTTTAGTCCAATCAACTCACCACTCGCCTCCTCCTCTGGCAACCGCCTGTGGCTCTGATGCAGTCACTCCTAGACCAAGCGTCCCACTGCTCTCCTCCTCCAGGCAGGCCACCAGTGTTCTGGAGCAGTTGTTCTGAGTTCAAACAGCTCACCACGCAGCTCCTCCTCTGGAAACTGCCTGTGGCTCTGATGCAGTCACTCCTAGACCAAGTGACCCGCTGTGCTCCTCCTCTTCCTCCGGGCAGTCCCCCGGTGTTCAGGAGCGCTCGCTCTGAGTTCAAACAGCTCGCCACGCAGCTCCTCCTCAGGCAGCCGCCCGGAGCCCCAGTGGTGGCTCCTAGACCAAGCGCTGTGCTGAGCCGCCTCCTCTACGATGATCCCAGTTGTCCTGTTTACCGCTCCAGCGGGGCGGAGGGGCGTCTCGCCGAGCAACTCCACTTCACAAATTCCCTGCATTCCGGGGCTACCGCCCCATCCGGGACGCCTCCCCAACAGGAGAGACTCACCCGGCGGCTTTGAGTTGGTCCCAAGTCTCTCACTATCTCCTCTTTTGAATCTTGCGTCCTGGAGCAACGTGAAATGCAGCCGCCCTCTAGTCCGGCATCTTGGCCCTCCTCATCATCTCCATTATTGATGGTCCAGCATCTCCTGCCATCATCCTGGTCCTCCAGAGTGGAACACAGTTAAGCTCCCTGGGAGGATGGGCCCTCTCTTACCTGAGCAGCCCTCATCGCTCTGATAAAACATGTCTTCTCTGTTCTCCCACAAAATGCGGCTGCCTATTTTGCTTTGTTTAGTTTTTGGAACTTGTATAGTGTATTTGCTTTAACTGCACACTTCTCTAAGCATTTTATTTCTTTGACACCATCTGCCACAGCACCTCTGGCATTTCTATTTCAAATAGCGCTCCATGGTTTTCCCAAGCTTCTGGGAGTGATCTTAATGGTATTCTGGCTGCATGTTTCAGGTATTTGTCCTAGCTTTCCACCTGAAACATGTAGTTGTTCCATATTAACACCCAGAGCACACCTTAGACCAGACACACAAATGTCTTTAAAAGTCCCTTACATGATATTGGTGGGCAGTGAGGGCTGAGAACCTATAGGAACAGCCTTGTGTAGTGGTCCTACATGGAAAACTAGTGACAACACCACCAAATTACCAATGATCACGGCTCCACTTGGGTGAGGCCTGCAGTAGTTGCCACTGCCTCAAATACCCATGCTCAACACCCCTAAAAAATAAAGAGACGATGTGTTAGAAAAGGACAAATTGCAATACCATACCTTGGGATCCACTTCCTTCAAATGACTTTTCTTCCTTTAAAAATTGAACTTTTATGTAAAGCTGTCCTCATCCATCCTCTCCTCTCAGAAACTATATGCCCTACCTTGGCCACTAAATTTGCATACTTTTTGAGTTGCTCCTCAGTGATCAAAGACCCATGAAAGAACGTATTAGTTTCTTAAGGCTACCATATCAAACTACCACAAAATGAGTGGCTTAAAATGGAAACATTTTGTATCATAGGTCTGGAGACTCAAAGACTGAAATCAAAGTATCACCAGTCCATGATCCTACTGAAAACTGTAGGAGAACTCTTCCTGGACTGTTCTTATTGACAGCGATTTGCTGTCAATCCTCGGAATTCCTTGCATTGCAACTATATAACTCCAATTTGTCACATGGTATTTTTCCTGCGTATTCCTCTGGATTCATATCATCTTCTCATAAGGACACCAGTCATATTGGATTAAGAACTCACCCTTTTCCAATAGGAATTCATTTTAACTAATTACATCCAGAATAAACCTATCTCCAAATACCATCACATTCTGGGATACTGGGGGTTAGGACTTCAAGGTGTCTTTTCTGGGAAAGATGACATAACTCAACACGTAATAAGAGGGAATTGGTAGAGAGGAGGATTTAATTAGATCTAACTCTAAGCTGTATCTCCTGTGTACTCCATACCCATATATTTCAAAATAAAGTACATCTACGTATATTGTATTTTCATCCTGGGGTTTTGCCCAATCTTTCATTTAATGAAAGAGACCCTAAAAATGAAAATTACAATCTCAGATAGACCTCCAGGTTTACCAGTAAAGTCTCTTGTTTAATAATTCAGGAACTGGGATCATATGACCTAATTCAAATCCCAATTAATCATTTCTATCTGATCCTGAGAAAGTTGCTTTATTTCTCTGGAACTAAGTTTCCTTCATATAAGTGAGATAACTAGTACTTTGGATGGTTTTGTAACTATCAAATGAGATTTTCCAAGTAAAATGCTAAGCCTGGTGTCTGGTTCACAAAAGTGCTCCATTACTGTTAACTCTTAGTGTTTTATTTCCCAATGTTGAAATGTCTGGTCAATAGAAATATGGATGGGGAGGGGGAAATAAAGATTCAAGTACATTTATGTGACTAACTTAAGAGCAAAATGATAACACCTAATGTAAGAAAGGAATTCGGAAGCTTCGTAAGGCATAGGTACACACCCTGGTTCATTCTACTCCTGATGTCAAGCCCACCCATCAAATGCTGCAAAACGCTAGAACAGCATTGAAAGTAAATGGGAAGTCACTCTTGCTCACCTGTAATGAAAGTCTTAATGCTAAGGGAGAGTGGGGTATGCCAGGCAGCAGGTAGTCTAAGTGGCACTAGGGTGGGGAGGTGGGATGCTGAGAATGCAGTTTAAGGAGGTGCTTGCCCTCAGGTGCAAGTGCCACCCCTACAGTTTATGACCTGAGAGTGAGAACTCTTTAAATGCAGGAACCAAAGTTTTTTGCATATAGATATAAAAGTGTGGTCTGAAGTATTAAGAAAAGAGTAGCCATTTTAAAAGAGAAAAAGTAAACTAAACAAATACAAACATAGATACTTGAACCTAGACCTTTTTGATGTCTTCATATTTTGTTTTATATAATTTTCAGAAATTGAAGTGTTTAGTGTTTCTGTTTCCCAGGTTCTATTTTAGGCATTGTAGGAAATACACAAAAGAACTATTGTTTGCTTTCTGCCCTGAAAGAATTTGTATGCTTTAGTAAGTTATATTTGTTATTAAAATTATCAATAAAAACATTATTTATAACAAAAAAATAAAGGCCCTTTATTTATCTGCATAGCAAGAAAACTAAAGACAGGGAATGTTCATAAAAGAGGGAAATCTATCCCAACAAAGAGGAAAAATTGACCTTATAGGACAGACAGGGATGCAAAAACTGAATCATTGATTAAGAATCAATAAGCAGGAGCTGGGGAGATAGCTCAGTTGGTAAAGTGCTTGCCTTGCAAGCACAAGGCCCTGGGTTCGATCCCCAGCACCACAAAAAAAAAAAAAAAAAAAAAAGAATCAATAAGCAAATAAGTATGTTTGAAGCAAAAGATGCATACAGGAGTGCTGTCAAAGATAAGTTTGAAAAACCAGGTTGGGCCTAGGGTAGAGCAACTCAGAATATCAGACTCATTACTCTTGACTTGTGGCTTGATTCATGCTTTGGTAAATAAAATTATATTGGAACATATCCACATCATTCATCTAGGTGTACTCTATGTCTGTTTTCCAACAGCAGGATCCAATAGTTTCAACAGATTGGTATGGCCCAAAGAGCCATTTACAAAGTTTACCAACCCCTGATCTAAGTTAAGTAAAAGATGTTAGCATATTTCCTATTTTCAGAAGAGCATATGAAAATGACAGATCACTGTGCTTAAACTTTTATGAATTACAAATTTAGTTAATACAATAAAGGTCAACTTTGGAGAGGGCAGAGGGGAATGAGAGGAGGGGAAGGGTGTGGAGTGGGAAGGTGGTGAAATGAGTTGGACATCATGACCCTATGTACACGTATGATTGCACAACTGGTGTGATTCTGCATGGTGTAAGACCAGAGGAATGAGAAGTTGTGCTCCATTTGTGTACAATATGTCAAAATGCATTCTGCTGGCATGTATAACTAATTAGAACAAATTTTTAAAAAGACAAAGTTTGAGGAAATTTTCCAGGTTAAATGAGACTACAGGAAAATGATGATGATGTATAATCCTGAGTGGGATACTGAGTCAGGAAAGAAAAATGTTCGTATAAACATTATTAAGAGAATTTGATATTTGACAGTAGACTTATGTTAGATAGTGTTTTTGTGTAAATGATAAATTCCTTGAATTGGATGTCATATTAAAAATATTTCTTAAGAAATATTCTGAATCCCTAAAATGTAAATGGTTATGGTGCCTACAATTAACTATCAAAGGATGAGCAAAAATAACCACTTAAATTTACTATGTATAGTTAATATACGAAGAGGTAATGTAAATATGTAAATAGTTCATGAGTTCAGATAAAGGGTATAGAGATGTTCATTGTAATATTCTAACATTTTTTTCTGCAAGTTTGAACAACCTGAATAAAATTAAAAATTTGAAGAAGAAAAAGAAAAAATCAGGATGAATCAGACATAACTCTCCTATGTTTACATATGAATATACCACCAGTGAAACTCCACATCAAGTACAACCACAAGAATGGGATCCTAATTAGAATAAATTATACTCCCTATATGTATAGCAAAATATACTCGACTGTCACGTATATCTAAAAAGAACAAATAAAAGAATGAGTACAGGGGCTGGGGAGATAGCTCAGTCGGTAGAGTGCTTGCCTTGCCAAGTACAAGGCCCTGGGTTCGATCCCCAGCACAAAAAAAACAAAAAAAAAGAATGAGTACATAAAAAATAAAATGGACAAAAAAGAAAAGAGAAAAAGGAACAAAATAAATGTTGAGTTTTTAATTAAGAAGTGATAAAATTTTCTTTATATTTTATAGAGATCTACTTTTTTCTTTTTCCTTTTATTTTCTTTTGGCTAGAGTAGTTGCCACAGCAAGGGGATGCAGTCTAATTTAAAAAAAAAAAAAAAAAAATGTTATACAGAGAGCACCAGTCATTGAGGAATGGAAAGATTCTTGACTTGGTACAGAATCTTTGGTTTGTGCTAAAAGCACATGTCACCGAACCCGGTACCTTAATCCTTTCTCTGTTGCTTCTTAAAGCCAGCCTTCTTGTTGACTTGAATTAGGCCATGGTAACAAAAACAAAGGCTTTTCCTTCAGGTTCTGTAGGCAAAGCAGGGATGAGTTTCGTGAGAAGGCCAACAGGTAATTCTGTGTTTTGTCTGCCAAGGCTTCCTCCTGACACCAGCAATCAGGATGCAATTAACTCAAGGGAGAGATGCTGTTAAAAGGATTTGCAATCCTTTTCTAAACACAGAATTCATTTATTAAAACATGAATAAACTTAAAATTAGGTTAGGTTTTATTTTCCTGAAATCATCAACCTATAATTGCCAACGAAAACAAAACTGGAGAACATCATCAAAAGAAAAAATTCTAAATATAATCAGTGCAATTTATATTTTCTCTAGTCCTTACAAAGATAAGTTCATGTTCTGCTCGACAACTCTAATAACAACTTCAAATTATCATGCTCTAAAATCAGGTTATAAAATGGAAATGAATATTAAATAGAAAGAAAAAAAGGAAGTTATTTTAAAAAATAAATTTGGTGGATTTCTTTCTTATTACAAAATGTGCTTTCACTGTAAAACTTCAAAGTATCAGCAAAAGACAAAAAAAAAATTACTCTTTAATTTCACAACTCAAAGACAACCACCCTTAACATCATGTCACCCACTAAGTAGAATATGAAATAATTCTGGAAAAATCTGAGAGAAAAAAACTGGAAACAATGTCATGTCAAACAATAGAGAATGAAAGGTGGAATCAATGTGACATCACTGCAGTGTGAAAAGCTAAGACAACAATCTTTTAAAAAATATTTAATATTCTTGACAAATTTCCATGTATCTAATAAATATTAAAAGTCTGATATAGAATTGCATATATAGAGTTATGGGTTGAATTGTGTATCCTCGAATTTATATTTTTATGTCTTAAACCTTAGGTCTCCGAATGACCTTATTTGGAAATAAACCTTTTGCTAATGGAATGAGTTAAGACGAGGTCATATTGGAGTCTGGCAGATCCCTATTCCAATAAGACTGGTTAATTTATAAGAAGGGGAAATTTGGCGACACACATGCATACAGGGAGAACCCCATGAAGACAAAGGCAGAAATAGGGTTAATACTTTATAAGCCACGGGACACAAAAACTGCCAGAAAACACCAGAAACCAGGAGAGAGACCCGGTACAGTTTCTTCCTTATAGTCCTCAAGAAAGAACCAACTTATGAACACTTGGTTTTGTACTGCTAGCAGCCAGAATTGTGAGACAATAAATTTCTGTTGTTTAAAGCATTCAGTTTGTGGTACTTTGTTATGGAAGCTCTAGGAAACTAAGACACATAGTATCTATTGTATTTTGCTAAATCAGAGAGAGAGAGAGAGAGAGAGAGAGAGAGAGAGAGAGAGAGATTGAGATTGAGATTTTTTTTTCAACAACCCTTTCCTGATCATTCCCTCCCTGGTATTTCTATCTTACTATTGTAATTCTCACCATCTATATTTTATTGCTTTATTTTATCTATTTGCATTTATCAATATCTAACATACTATGCATTTTGCCAATTTATCTTCTCCATTGCTTTTCCCCACTAAATTATAAAGTCCATGAAAGATGGGATTTTTACTTTTCAGTCTCTGCTACTTCCATGAACTTAAGACAGTGTCACAATAAATATTCAATAAACAAATAAATGAATGGAAAACACTTTAAATTAGGAAGAAAGAAATATATCATAATGCCATAATGTTAAACAATTTTCTCTTGGTAGTGAGAAAATTGGTGTTGGTTTATGAGTTTTCAAATAATCTGCATGTATTATTGCTATAGTCAGATAAAATTATCAAGTTTTTCAGAACAGACTAGAAAAAGTTAAAAATATAAAAAGTTTCAAAACATCACCAATCTCATATATTTACATTTTTGCACCTGTGTGCAAGAATATTAAGAAAGTTTCATCAGTTTTTCTGTTATTTGCATTCAAGCAATTTATTTATTTACATGTTATCATTCTAGAAAAGTGAAAGTGTACATATTTGTATAGAAGCTAAGAAGAGCAGTTATTTTAAGAAATTAAATTGACTTTTGGAATAAAAGCCCTATTGCATTGGTTAAATGTCACCTAATGGCCATACTTAATAGGATGGAGTTATAGAATGCCACATTTATATACCTGAGTTACTACTTGCCCATGTTACAAACTCCTCTACTCTACATACCCGCCCACTCACCTATGAATTGTCCCTGCCATTGGCATGCAGCCACCACACACAGGGCACTAAGCCAGAGACTCAGTACACACTGAGAGATGTGTACTCATCCTCCGTAACAAATCAGAATAGGCTGGGATTATTACACAGACAGTTACTAAACAAAGCATTGTGTTTAAATGCCTCAAGAGAGACACAGAACTATTTGTTAGGCACAGGGAGCAATCAGGGAGATCAGTCAATACTTTAGGATTCTACTCAGAATACTTTACAGGCTTTCCAGGACTTTTCAAATGCCTGTCTGGTATCTAAGCCAGTTTACTCTCTGATCCCATTCAATCTCCACTATTAACTCCTCTAAGTAGGTTCCCTGTTGCTCCAACCATGCAGTCTGTTTTTCTTATCTGTTCCTGAATTTTCTCTGATCCTAATTTCATTTATTGTGTCCTATTTTCCACAGAAGCAGAATTGAGTTATTCAGATTATGCACTTGATTTTGTGGTTTACAAATTATGATGCTTATGGTCCTCCTGTCAGGGCTTTGCCTTCTAGTTTCGAAGTCAAAGGGGATGGGAAACTTCTGGAAGGGTGGGAATCATGATTCCCCTATAAAGTTAGCACTATGGAAGCCGAGTGTCTGAAGTCTGGATATTCAACCATTTCCCAAGGTCCTGGAGAGGATGCATAATTGGCCAATCAATGTGCAAGACAGTACAGAGCAGGCAGAGGTGGAGTGTGATCCAGGGAGATCAAGGCTTAGAAGAAACCCAGAGTGCCTGAGTTCTATCTGAAGTTGTTTTCTCTGATGTGTGGTTTGTTTCATTGAATGACAGTGGGATTTTGGAACCAGAGCAACACTCCAGGCAGTTCCCTTTGGGAAAGAAACTATTCTTCAAACCTACCTGGGTGGAACCTCCTATGTGAAGTTTTCTGTACTCACACCAGTCAGAAGAAACTACTCCTCTGGTTTCCTCCTAGGTCTTTGTACAAACCTATTCTGCAATGTTGGCTTGTCCAAATCTTTGAATCCCACCAAACTGCAAGTTCCTTGAGACTAAGGACATGCTTATACATGCACTGTTTTCCTCACTGCCTAGCACAGGATCTCCTGTGCTTAACAAATCTATGGGGTAAGCATGAGGGCATGGGCAGTTCCTGGTTTTATGGGAAGGGGTTATTTGGTGTCATGTGTCTTTGTTTGTTTTTACAAAACAAAAATTCACTGAAAGAATTCATAAAAAAGAGGCCTATCAGAAGGAAATGAGAGAATTTCATGGAACTCAATTGCAGTATTATAGTCTGGGTTTAGGGAAAAGTGAAAGTTTCTGGTCAACTTTTGTCTGCACTCCTCTTCCAGGGACTGGGTGGCTCTTTTCTCAGGTCCATCTGCCTGTCTGTTTTATTGTCCCTTAAAGACCCCTCAGGACTGTTTCTGCTCCCCCATTACTTCTGCTGACCTGCGGTATTACTTTTCCTTGAGATACACTCTGGCCCAGCTCAATGCCATCTCATAATGCCAGAGCTTCAACTTCTATAAGTATTTAAAAATTCTCAAAGGAAAGCATGTGCTAGCCAGGGTCAGATTAAGATAGTTAAAGGTCCAAAAGCACTAAAAAGATGATTATGTTGCATGTATATAATTTAAAATTTAAATTCTTAACAATGATATAAGTGAGAATGTCCACAACATGCTGATTTCCCCCCGATGACTACTTTGATTTTTTTCAAAAATTAATAATAAATATTTTCAAAAGAAGTTTGGGGCTTTCTCAATGTTGTTGGTGCCCTAGTCATTACCTATTGAGTAATTTGACTCAAGGTCCCCCAACGGACTACCTTCCCTTGGTCAGTTTTCTACCTCATCCAATCAGTCATAGCCAAGAGTCCAAGAGCTAATGAGGAGAGTTTCCCTCCAAGGCTGTGAATTAGACAGGTTCACTTAAAAGGCAATTAGTTAAAGGTTTATTAATATCATCTTTTCAAAAAATCAACTTCATTTCATTTCAAGTCTATTTTTCTTGTCCTTATTTTATTTGCTTCTACTCTGATCTTTATTATTTCCTTTCCTTTACTAACTTTAGACTTGGTTTTCTTCTCCTCCTAGATTTTTGAGGTATAACATTAAGTTATTTGTTGGTGATCTTTCTTCATTTTTTTATGCAGGCACTTATTGCTATAAACTCCCTCTTAGTACTGCTTTTGCTGCATCCCATAAGATTTAAAGTGCAATGTTTCCATTGTTGTTTAAGATTTTTAAAAAAATGTTCCTTTAATCCATTGGTTGTTCAGAAGAATGTTACTTAATTTCCATGTATTTGTGAATTTTTCATGATTTTTTGTTATTGATTCCCATTTTCATATCATTGTTTATAAAATATGCTTGACACTATTTCAATCTTATTAAATTTGTTAAGATTTGTTTTACAGCCTAACATATAATCTATCCTAGAGAATTTTCCATGTGCTGCTGTTGGATGGAATGTTCTATTAGGTTCACTTTGTCTAAATTGATGTTTTTTTTATTGAATTACTGTCTAGATAGCCTGAAAGTGGAGTATTTTGATGGTCCAATGGATAAAGAAAATGTGGTGTGTGTGTGTGTGTGTGTGTGTGTGTGTGTGTACAAAATGGAATACTCTTTAGCCTTTGAAACAAATGAAATTATGTCATTTGTGACAACAAAAATGAATCTGACACTGTTAAGTAAAATAAGCCAGGAACAAAAATAAAATGCTGAGTGATCTGACTTATATGTGGAATCTTAAATAGATGAACTCAAAGAAACAAGGAGCAAATGGTGTTTATCAGGGGCTTGCTTATAAGGGTGGAGGATAAGAGGTGCTTATCCAAGGATATGAAATTTTAGACAGGAGAAAAGAGTTTATGAGCTTTATTGTACAACAAAATGACTAGTGTTAATAACATTTTGTTGTATACATGAAAATGCTAAAAGAGTGAATTTTAAGTGTTCTCACTACCAAAAATAATAAGCACCACAAATAATATATAGTTCAATTATCTTGACTTAGTCATTTTACAACATATACACATTTTAAAACATCCCAGTTCAAATCATAAATATGTATAATTTTTATTTGTGAATTTTTAAAAGTAGTTAATTTTCTTATAAAAAGCAATTAGGTATAACAGGTAAAAATAACATATACTCCACAGCAAATAGTGTTCACACTGTAGAATGAAGTGTACCCTGACTTCAACTTCCTTCATATGATTATACAACTCTTAGGTAAAATAATTATTATTAATTAATTCATCAGATATTAAAAAAAATTTAATACCTATTTGGCTCTGCTTCATTTTTTCATGTTATGGAATAAAAATGTACTTGTGTCTAATGAAAAATGGCATGATGAGTTACAACCTATTTTTTACATTCATTATAGTAATTCACAACTTAATCCAAAAGCAATTTATGAAGTCTTGTGCTTTATCTCTATGTAGCCTTCAAGTTGACGGCCATGAATACTAGTCATTGTATTTCAGAGTATCTCTCTTTGCTTACAATCTCCACCAAGTTTTTAAAGGGTTGTCTCTGTGTTTCTCAATAAAAATTCTGTCCTATTTCTACTGCAAGTGATATATTTCTGGGATAAGAAATCCCTCAACAAGTGTCTTTGGAAACATTGGATAAAATGCTACAGAGTTGGAAGATCATCATAATAGATGTGGTAGGCAGAATTCAAAGATTCCTAGTCCCTGTTATGTAATCAAACATTAACCTGGGTGACGCTATAAAGGGATTTTTCAGATGTAATTTAAGTCCCAAATCAGAGGACTTTAAGATAATGAGATCATCCTGGGTGTGGCTAACTTAACACCAGGAAGACCTATAGAAAAAGGCAGAGATGTTTTCTGATTCAGAATCCAGAACACAATGGGGTCTACAAGAGCTGGGTCTCTCCTTTACCTCCCTCTTTCTGTCTTGACTATTGCCCATGAACAACTCTGAACTGCATCTATAACATTTGTGTTCCTGTGATCTTTTTGCTGCATGCCCTACAGATTTCAGAACTGCTTAGCCAGCACTCATAGTTACGTAAGCCAATTCTTTATAATAACTAAATAAAGAAATTTATACATATATATGTGATTTTTTTTTGTATTTTTGTGTTGACCATCTTTAATATAAAAATCTGGTATCTGAAATGTTTCAAAATCCAAAACTTTTGAGCACTGACATGATGTCACAAGTGAAAAATTTAACACCATAAAACTTAATTTCATGCATAAATTAGCAATATTTTATAAAATTACCTTCAGCCTATGTCTATATACTGTGTATAATACATAAATTAATCTTGTGTTTAGAATTATGTCTCATCACTACAATATTTCACTATCTGAAAAAGTAAAAAATCTGAAACAGTTTTTTATTTTTATTTTTTTACTTTTTTTTATTCTTACAGACTGCATTTTGATTCGTTGGACACAAATGGGGTACAACTTTTCATTTCTATGGTTGTGCATGATGTAGACTCATACCATTTGTGTAATCATACATGTACATAGACATAATGTCTGTCTCATTTCACCATCTTTCATACTTCCAATCCCTCCTCCCTCTCATTTCCCTTGTTGTAAGCATTTCAGAGATAAAGGCAACTCAAACTCTGTGTGTGTATGTGTGTGTGTGTGTGTGTGTGTGTGTGTGTACCTCTTTTAGATCTTGGTCTAGTAGTTAGAGAAAGGAGAAGCAAGCAATTTGAAGTGTGAGAAGGTCTCCATTATTGCAGGGAACCAATAAGGAATGCAACAGACTTTAGGAGCTGACCGTTCGCAGGCACATGAGGACCTCAGTTTTGCAACACCAAATACTAACTCAGTCAGTGACCTGAATGAGTTTGGAATTAGTTTCTTCCTCAAACCCTCAGACAAGAACTCGGTTCACCTGACATCTTTATTTCATCCTTGTGATACCCTGAGCTAATTCAATCTCATCAAACCAGACTTCTGACATAACAGAACTGTGAACTCATAAATGTAGTTGCTTTAAGATGCTACGTTTATGGTAATTTTTTACATAGCAATTAAAAACTGATACTTTAAAGTTTGCAGATCATGATACTAAATGAAAGAGAGTTCCAGCATGTAGTGAAGAAGTGTTTTTGCTGGCCTTCCATTCATTTCTCTTTTTTATTGTTATTTGTAAATATCTTCCCCTCCCCTCTCTAATTATAATAGGTAAGCCAACACTTTCTTTTCAGAAGTGAACCCCTGATCCAGGTCTGGCCAAAAGAACTCTGTTTGGGACCTTCTTTTGGAATGTCTGGAAAAGGAGAAAGGCCACCAGAAAATAAAACTATCCCAGGAAAGTAAAGACTAAGAGATAGAGAGAGTCCTTCTGATGAGAGTTTGCTCCAATATCCAGCCATAGTAGAATACTGCGTTAAGTCAGTTTTTTGTTGCTGTGACCAAAATACCTGCCGAGAACAACTTAGAGGAAGAAAAGTTTATTTTGGCTTATAGTTTCAGAGATTCAGTCCATGGTTATCCAACTCCATCACTCTAGGCTTGAGGTATGGCAAAAGGGTGTGCTGGAGGAAGCTGCTCACCTCATGTCGGCCAAGAAACAGAGAGAGTATAAGAAGTCGGGATAAAATATAAACCCAAAAGACACACCTACAATGACCTAACTTCCTTAAGCCATGTTCCACCTGTCTACAGTTATCATTCAGTTAGTCCATTCAAAATTTTATTCCATCACATGGATTGATCCACTGATTATGTTACAGATCTGATAATCAAATCATTTCACCTACATTAACACAGGAGCTTTTGAGAGATGCCTCATATTCAAACAATAACACATCCCAATACTACGCAGTTATGTAGATTGAGATACTTTTCTCTTCATGCATGAGTCAATTTCAAGATCTTACTTGGAAACAAAGGAAGCCCACAGAAAAGCACAGCATATATTATACCTTAAAAAAAAAGAAAATGTAACCCTTACTTTTTCTAGTATGAAGCACCTGAAATAACAATATGAAATACAGTTCAAACCTAAACATAGGCATGTGTGGTTTCTGTTATAGAATAGATATAAGTGATATTTAAATAGCACTTCCTCAGAGACATTGTGACTGACCTTTCCTGTTGGGTCTAGTACCCCTAACATGCTTTCTTGACATGAAACATCCCCTCCACAGCACGTTGCATTTTTAATGGAATAAGTCCTTATGTGATTGCTTGAAGGCCATCTTGTCAGATAGTCTGAAGCTCCCTGAAGACAAGTGCCATGTTTAATTATCACCCTCTCCTTGAGGCTGCCACATAAAAGGTGCCCGATTGTATTACTGATTGAAGAATAAGAGGAAGCTAATAGGACTGAAGTTTATAAAGGCAAAAGGCCTCTTTTCTAAACCTTTTTGAGGAAATCCATGTCTATTTATATGCATCTGAAATATATATCATTTTTACTGTAAGTAAATAATGTTTCCTCATTATTCTTGAACATGTTAGATTCAGATTTCCTTCCATAAATTTAATTGTGAGAGAAAAACTGCAAACCATTGGCAAATTACAAAGTCCTTTTTCTATATATTAGCTTCCATGATCCTTACAAAAAACCCAGGACTGACAAACTAAGGCTCAAGGAGGCTGCTGTACCCTGCCCATGGTCAAATGCATGTGGGGAATTGGGGTCAGGGTTTAAACTCCAGTTGCTAGACTCCAAATCCAGTATGCTTCTACTGAAGATAATGAGCATGCAAGTTCACATCAACAATATTTTTCCTTTTTTTATTTTTAAAGCATTAGTTATTTTCTTATTTTAAGCTGTGTGAATGCGAGAGAGACAGAGAGAGAAAGTGAGGGAGAGAATGAGAGTGGGGGAGTGTTTTGCCTTCAAGTGGGAGGAGAAGTCTACTCATTTCTTGAGATTGGTCAGAATTTCGCAGTCACATCTAGTCTTGCCTTAGTAAAAAAGATGAGATTTGTTTTTATTTTACCTTTATATAAACTAGTATGTTTACCTTCTGTATTTTAAGAAAAGTAAATCATCTTTTGGAGAGAAATATTTTTGGGTAACAAGTCATTGCTTCCCTGAAGATGTGTGGTTAAAAATAAAATCTTTAAGGGGGTGGAGACTGTTTTCTTCCTTTTGTAATTGTAATAATCCACCAGAAATAATATATAATTCCATGTAACCCTACGGCTGTCTCACAGATGGATGGTATAATATGTCTCTGTTCCTCCAACCCCAACCCCATTCCCCTACTTCTGTTTCTCCACTCACTCAAAGTCTCTGTGACAGTCACTTGGTAATGTATATGAGCGTGCACGGATAGAGAAGTACCAGGGCATGCTCATGTTCTCCTGCCAGTGATGTGCATTGCCTGGTGTCATAAACAGTAAATCCTTTATGCTGAAAGCCTGTTCATTTTCACACCATTCGCTTGTTCACCAACAGTTGTCCAGATTTTTAAATTCAGCCTCTTACATTAATCCTGCAACTGCTGGTCCCAGACAGGTGCAGGGATCAGACTGGCTCAGTTAAGTAAAACATCTGGCCTGAAAATGATAATAGGCTCTTTTTACTCCCTCAAGTCATAGCAGGAATGTGAAGTTTTCAAATGTTAAATCACACAATTAGGCTTTAATATGCACTTGAACATACACATCCCAATGCCCCCACCACCACCCCGTGCATGCACACACATGCACATAAACGAACACACACACACATGCACACCCATGATGGGAAGTAATTTCCCACTATTTCTTTTTTAAAACAAGACCCCGGAAGCATAAAAACCTAGGAAGTATGAGGATCTGACTTTTTGTGGCAACTTCTTCTGGGTTTCGGCAGGTATTGGCAGTGCTGTGCTCATAAAAGCCTAAAGATAAATTTTGCAGGAAGCACATTACCATTTTTGATGACATTCTCAGGTTTTATGACTTTATGAGTTCAAAATAAATTATAGATGACTCAAGAGTAGAAAGATGATGCCTGAGGATGGGGTTATTTGATGGAAGCTCTTTCACCTCACCAGTCCCATTTAGAATCTAGCCATGGATAGGGACTGGATATGATAAACTACTGACATTTATGAGTTCTTTCAACTCTAAATATAAGGTGACTTTCTGATTCCACTACTGTGTGGTGGAGGACATGCTGTACAGTTCTCAATGGGACAATGCAAGTATAACAAAGATTCCTGATTTTCCACAAAGCTGAAGAACTCTACAGAAAATCTACTCTTAAGTGATATCCCTGACTGTACTTTTGGAGGCTACCAACAATTTTTGCTTTCACAGTCACTGACCAGAATTTTTACCACCATCATCACCTAGTAAAAGACTTTGTTCTTATAAAACCAGGTCAGCTAAGTTTGATGATACTTCATCATCAGGGAAAATTGGGATGAGGCACTGAAATGAAAGCCCTAGCCAGAATCTGTGTTCTGTAGTAAAAGTTGAAACATATTTTCTTAGGGCTGGCCTTCCTGTCACTAAGGACTGATTCATAATTGTGAGACCTAATGAAAATTAAAATGCACTTGTTAAAAGTTATTATGAATTTCAAAATAGCAACACAGAGCTTTCAAACATTCTAAACACAGGGCCCTGTGTAACAGTATAGGTCACAAGACCATGAAGCCAGCCTTTCCACCACCTACAATCTGAAGGCATATCTACTAGATTGTACACACTTTGAGGCAGTGAGAATGGCTTATTTATTCATCTCCAGATCCTCAATATTACTGAATGCAATTTCTGCCCTACTTTAATTCTTTTTAAATAAGTGATGAAATAAAATACTGTTAAGAAGCTTGGACTTTATTTATTAAGTAAGTGGACAGTGATTCTGGAAGGTTATGAAACCCTTTTATAATAATCTAGGTCAATGGATTGCAATATGTGGTCCCTGAACTAGCAATCTCAGCATCACACAGGAACTTGATCAAAATATAAGCTTGCTAACCTCACTCCAGACTTACAGAATCAGAAACTCTGGGGATGAAAACTAAGAACCCATTTTAACAAATTTATAGGTGATTCTACTGACACCAAAACTTGAGAATCACTGAAACAGGAAATAGATATAGGAGACCTTTAGAAGGATAGTGGTAGAAGGCTGGAGAGGAGGGAAACAACATAGAAACACTTAGAAAGCATGACTGACCACATAAAATGACTAATCTTTTGTGAGAAAAGAAATGTGTATTCACACCATTTTCCTGCTTTCAAATGTCTAGAATAATTTAATCATAAATGACCAAAATATTTAATAGTATTTATATTTTGTTTGAAATAATCAATTGTATATAATAATGTCAATTATTACTACCCCATCATACATATACACTCTCATTAATTTTGGGGTACCTAATCCACCCACCAAAAAGGGAAATAAAAAGTCCAGAGTGGTAGGCATGGGAAAGTCTGTTTGGTGTCAATTGTAGCTACCGGAAGAATAATAAAGACAGAACAGAAGAATGGGTTGGGATATGGATAAAGAGGAAAGAGAAACTCCCAGCTACTCATATTTATACAAATAGAAAATTAGAAAATAACATAATAAGCTGAGATAAAATATTTTGCAAAATGTGTATCAGATAAAGAGTTTGCATTTAGAATGCATAAGGAATTTTCAAAACAAAATAACAAGATAATCAAATTCAAAAAATGAGCAAAAATATTCATTAAAGAAGAGATATCGATGATATGTAATCATACGGGAAAATGTTCAACATCAGTAGTTACTAGGAAAATTCAATTAAAACACGATTAGATATCACACACATCTATCAAAACGGTTAAAATTAGAAAGGCTGATAATACCAAATGCTGATAAAATAATACCAGATACTGTTGCAGAACAACTAGAATACTCATAAATTGCTGTTAGAATGTACTGTTTCAGAAAACCATTTGGTAGATTCTTAAGAATTCAAACATAAACTGATCATACAACCTATAAATATCACCCCTAGGTATTACTCCAAAAAAATGGCAACATAATTTCCACACAAATAACTGTATGTGAGTGATTACAACAGTTTTATTCCTGATTACCTAAAAACAATCCAATGACTATCAACTACTGAATGAATAAATAAATTGTAGTACCTCTATACAGTGAAATTCTATCCAGCAACATAAAGGTTCAAATCTACAGATACATACAACAAAAAGGATGACTCTCAAAAGAACTGTGCACTGACAAAAACCTGCTCTCTTTAACCAAAGGACTAGGAAAATAAAAGCCTAGAAAGACAGAAATTTTAGACTATAAATATTCCATAAGCACCACAGGAGAAAAACAAAAAACAAACAAATAAACTCTTGGTTCCATCTCCACCATGTTAGCAATGAGGCTGAAAAAAACACTGAGTAATGAGTCTGGTCTTCTCCTCTCACCAGGGCTGGATTTCCTAATGTCCTACTAAGGTGCTGTGTCAGAGAGACATTCATGACTATGGCAAACAATCTGACATTTAAGCTATCAGAGTTATAAAAGAAGAGGAAAAAGGGGTGGGACTAAAAAAATTAATTGAAGAAGTATGACTGAACACTTTCAAAATATTTGAGTCAAATAAATGAATAAATAAATGACAAATAGATTGGAAAGTTGGAAATAAAACTTCCCCTATTGCAAATGACATGGTTATCTATAAAGAAAATTCCAAGAAGTCTCCAAAACCCCCCTTGAACTAATAAGTTCAGCAAGTTCACAAGATAAGCATACAAAAATCAATTATTTATTTCTGTGTATTGGCAGAGAACATGGAGACAGTGAAATTTAAAATTCAATACCAATTGCAATCACTCAAAAATGAAATATTTAGGTATAACTCTAACAAAGTATATACAGAATTTATATGTTGAAAACTGTACAGTGCTGATGAACGATCTAAATAAATGGAAAGACATACTATGTTCATGGGTTGGAAGACTCAACAAAGAATAGATGTCAATTCTCCTTAATTTGATGTATAAACTCAGAGCAATTCCTGTTGAAATCCAAGAAAGTTTATTTTTGTGTGTATGGCTAAAGTCAAGATTATTTTGAAGTTAAGATGGAAAGGCAAATAAACTAAAATAGCTAAAACAATTTTGAAAGAAAAGAATAAAGAGGAAGAAATCAGTCCCTTTATTTTTAGTTTGGGATTACTGTATGAGTTAGTAATTGCAATCTTGGGCATTTATGCCAGGGAAATGCAGACTCATGTTTACAGAAAGTCCTATGTATAACTGTTTATAGAAAATTTATTCATTTCAAGGTTTCATAAACAGTCATCAAAATGATGTGATATTAATGGCAAAGATAGACAAATCAATCAAAGGAACAAAGAGTCTAGAAATCCAAACAAGTAAAACCACTTTCTGACAAAAATAAAAAAGCAATTCAAGAGGTAAAGGAGACCTTTTAACAAAAGACGCTGGAGTTTTTTACATCATAAGCAAAAATTATCCTTGACTTTCACACTTTCCACAAAAAGTGATTTTAAATGGACCACGGATTTAAAAGTGAAGTGTAAAATTACAAAATTTTTAGAAAAACTACGAGAAAACATTCAGAATGTAGGAGTAAGCAAAATGTTTTTAGATTTGACACCAAAAGCATGATCCACAAAAGGAAAAACTGATAAATTGGACTTCATTAAAATTAAAACCTTTATTCTATGAAAGACATGTTTAGAGGATGAAATTACCAATTATTTGCAGAGAGGAAGAAAATATTTGCAAACCACATGTACAGCAAAGGATGGACTAGAATATATTGTAAAAAATTAACAATGTTTTTAAAACATTGCAATTAGAATGTAGTCAAAACACATGAAGAGATATTTCATGAAAGAGGATAGACAAAAGATAAATAAGCACATAACAAAATGCTCAACATCATTAATCATTAAGAAAGGACAAATTTAATATATATTTGTATGCGATTTGCTAAAATTTTGTTGAGAATTTTTGCATCGATGTTCATTAAGGATATTGGTCTGAAATTTTCTTTCCTCGATGTGTCTCTGTCTGGTTTAGGTATCAGGGTGATATTGGCTTCATAGAACGAGTTTGGTAGGGTTCCCTCCTCTTCTATTTCATGGAATAGTTTGAGGAGTATTGGAATGAGCTCTTCTTTAAAGGTTTTGTAGAACTCGGCTGAGAACCCATCTGGTCCTGGACTTTTCTTTGTTGGTAGGCTTTTGATGACCTCTTCTATTTCATTGCTTGAAATTGGTTTATTTAAGTTGTGTATGTCCTCCTCGTTCAGTTTAGGTAGTTCATATGTCTCTAGAAATTTGTTGATGTCTTCGAGGTTTTCTGTTTTGTTGGAGTATAGATTTTTGAAATAGCTTCTAATTATGTTTTGTATTTCACTCGTGTCTGTTGTGATGTTTCCTTGTTCATTCCGAATTTTAGTAATTTGAGTTTTCTCCCTCTTTCTCTTTGTTAGTGTGGCTAAGGGTTTATCAATTTTATTTATTTTTTCAAAGAACCAAAAGATAGTGCACCACGATCAAGTGGGTTTTATCCCAGGGATGCAAGATTGGTTCAACATTCGGAAATCAATAAATGTCATTCACCATATCAACAGACTTAAAGTTAAGAATTACATGATTATTTTGATAGATGCAGAAAAAGCATTTGATAAAATACAACATCCCTTCATGCTCAAAACACTAGAAAAAATTGGGGTAGTGGGAACATTCCTAAACATTATAAAGGCAATCTACGCTAAGCCCATGGCTAATATCATTCTAAATGGTGAAAAACTGAAAGCGTTCCCCCTAAAAACTGGAACAAGGCAGGGATGCCCTCTTTCACCGCTTCTATTCAACATCGTCCTTGAGACTCTAGCCAGAGCAATCAGACAAACCAAAGAAATTAAAGGGATACGAATAGGAAAAGAAGAACTCAAACTATCCCTGTTCGCTGATGACATGATTATATATTTAGAGGAACCTGGAAATTCCACCAGAAAACTTTTAGAACTCATAAGTGAATTCAGTAAAGTAGCAGGTTACAAGATCAATGCTCATAAATCCAATGCATTTTATACATAAGTGATGAATCTTCAGAAAGAGAAATTAGGAAAACTACCCCATTCACAATAGCATCAAAAAAAATAAAATACTTGGGAATCAATCTCACAAAAGAGGTGAAAGACCTCTACAATGAGAACTACAGAACACTAAAGAAAGAAATTCAAGAAAACCTTAGAAGATGGAAAGATCTCCCATGTTCCTGGATAGGCAGAATTAATATCGTCAAAATGGCTATACTACCTAAAGTGCTATACAGATTCAATGCAATTCCAATTAAAATCCCAATGATGTACCTTGCAGAAATAGAGCAAGCAATTATGAAATTCATCTGGAAGAATAAAAAACCTAGAATAGCTAAAGCAATCCTCAGTAGCAAGAGCGAAGCAGGGGGTATTGCAATACCAGATCTTCAACTCTACTACAAAGCAATAGTAACAAAAACGGCATGGTATTGGTACCAAAATAGACAGGTAGATCAATGGTACAGAATAGAGGACACAGACACAAACCCAAATAAATACAATTTTCTCATACTAGACAAAGGGGTCAAAAATATGCAATGGAGAAAAGATAGCCTCTTCAACAAATGGTGCTGGGAAAACTGGAAATCCATATGCAACAGAATGAAATGAAACCCCTATCTCTCACCCTACACAAAACTCAACTCAAAATGGATCAAGGACCTCGGAATCAGACCAGAGACCCTGCATCTTATAGAAGAAAAAGTAGGTCCAAATCTTCAACTTGTTGGCTTAGGATCAGACTTCCTTAACAGGATTCCCATAGCACAAGAAATAAAAGCAAGAATCAACAACTGGGATAGATTCAAACTTAAAAGTTTTCTCTCAGCAAAGGAAACTATCAGAAATGTGAAGAGAGAGCCTATAGAGTGGGAGAATATCTTTGCCAACCATACTTCAGTTAGAGCGCTAATTTCCAGAATCTATAAAGAACTCAAAAAACTCTACACGAAGAATACAAATAATCCAATCAACAAATGGGCTAAGGAAATGAACAGACACTTCACAGAAGAAGATGTACAAGTAATCACCAGATATATGAAAAAATGTTCAACATCCCTAGTAATAAGGGAAATGCAAATCAAAACTACCCTAAGATTTCATCTCACCCCAATTAGAATGGCGATTATCAAGAATACAAGCAACAATAGGTGTTGGCGAGGATGTGGTGAAAAAGGAACACTCATACATTGCTGGTGGGGTTGCAAATTAGTGCAGCCACTCTGGAAAGCAGTGTGTAGATTCCTCAGAAAACTTGGAATGGAAACACCATTTGACCCAGCTATCCCACTCCTTGACCTATACCCAAAGGACTTAAAATCAGCATACTACAGAGATACAGCCACATCAATGTTCATTGCTGCTCAATTCACCATAGCCAGATTGTGGAACCAACCTAGATGCCCTTCAGTTGATGAATGGATAAAGAAACTGTGGCATATTTATACAATGGAATATTACTCCGCAATGAAGAATGATAAAATTATGGCATTTGTAGGCAAATGGTCGAAATTGGAGAATATCATGCTAAGTGAGATAAGCCAATCTCAAAAAACTAAAGGACGAATGATCTCGCTGATAAGCGGATGAGGACATATAATGGGGGGTGGGAGGGGCTAGCATTAGGTTTAGGGTTAGGTTAAGAGTTAGGCTAAGGAGAGCGGTAAGAATGAAGGAAAGAAGGACTGTGTAGAGGGAAAAGAGGGGTGGGAGGGGTGGGGGGAGGGGAAAAATAAAATAAACATCATTACCCTATGTAAACGTAAAAAAATAAAAATAAAAAAAAAAAAAGAAAGGACAAATTGAAACCTAAATGAGTCCTGGCAGATGGCATCACTGGTAGAGAAAAGTTAAAAGAGACAAGCAGCTTCGCACATGTCCCCAAGAATGATCTCTGAGGAATCTCAGTTGACTCTTAAGAGTAGATAGGAACAAGGTCAGTTTTGACCAACTTGGTCTTAAACACCTGGCAGGAGAGTATAGCCTGAGCACAGGTCTATATGAACATGTAAAAGAAAAAACAATTTTTTTTTATTATTATTTTTTAATGTAACTTAAGACATATGCTTGTATCAGCCCTACCAAAAGTAAGTAAAGCTGGAGGCTATAGAGGAAGGGTTGTTGTGTGGGAGTGCCTAATAATAATGATGACAAAGGACTCTAGAGTTTCAAGTTTGTCCTTAGTTAATTTGAGCCTGATCTCATAGACCGACAAATCTTCCTAAACTCCTACATCGATAAACTCTGTTTTTCACTCATATGATTATGAATTACTGTCTTCATGGTTTTCAGAGACTGGCTGAAATACTAATTGCATTTGTGCTGTTTACAAAAAAGTAATGCTTTGCTGTCTTGTTTCGTTGTTGTCTTAGCAGAATCCCTGCCCTCTGTATGCCTTCTCTAGTCACTTGCCATCTGCCACTGTAGACCTCTGGACTGTTCTGATGCTGAATGCCCTTAGCTGTCCAAGTTCCACCTGATAAAGAACAAGGACTTTGGGTTACTCCCCCCAACTTTTCCCTTTTCATCAGGAAGCAACTTGGAGATGTCATCACCCATTTGTCCATAGAAATGGAATGTAGAAATTAAAGTAACAGTGGTCCACTTTATGCTTTGAATATAACCCTTGTTGTTCTGCCACTGTGACTTATTTTTAAACTGGACATTTTTTTTTTCTCTTCCTCTCTCCCTGCTCCTCCCTAATCTCTCCCCCTCCCTAATATCAGGGGAAACAGCATTACCTTTCTTCCCCATTTTAGGCAGATTAATCTGTCCCTAAGTACACACCCATCATAGGACCAAAGTAATCCAGACTTTGGGGATGGTACCCGAAGATCTCAGAAATGATTATATCCCAAATTAACAAGTGAATTACAACTCCAACAGGGAATACGTGGAATAGAAGCCTTTGAATCACCACTAAAATAAAAATAGTGAAAAAAACAAGCATTGCCAATAATGCAAAGAAACTCATCACTCATACATTGCTGTTAGAAATGTGAAATGGTACAGCGGCTCCAGTAAACAGCTTGACAATTTCTTCAAAAATACTATCTGATCAATTATAGCATTCTTGTGCATTTATCCCAAACAAATGCAGACTGAGGCCTACAGAAAAACCTGTATACAAATGTTCATAGAAGATTAATTCATAATAGCTCAAAACTGGAAACAACCTTGCTGTCTTTCAGCGGGTGAAAGGCTAAACAAATTGTTGTGCACTCATACCATGGACTATAGTAGAAAGAAGTGAAATATTGAGGCACACAAGGGTTCAGATAAATCTCCAGAGAATTACGCAAGGCAAAAAAGTCAGTCTCCAAAGGGTACATATTGCATGATTACCATTACTTTTATTCTCAAAACGACAGTATTATAGAAATGGAAAATGGAATTTTGAGGAGTCGAAGACCTGAAGGAAGTGAGCACGGCCATGAAAAAACAACAGGAAGAATCTGGGATGATGAAAATATCTTGTATTTGGACACCATCAATGTCAGTTTCCTGGTTGTAATAATGTAGAATAGTTTCCAATGACATTATGTTGGAGGAAACTGGAGGACACACGAATCTCTCACTCTAGTATTTCTATGTGAATCTATAACTACCTAAAGAAAAAAATACCTTAAGAATTAAATCTCGAATGAAAGAAGCTCCCAAAAGTCACATAGTATGATTCCATTTATATAACAATACCAGTCATTTCCAGGCACCTAGACTGGGGAAAGAGGTAGTAAACACAAAACAGCACAAGTAAACTTTTGGAGCTGATGGGATTATTCTGCAACATAAGGTTGTTAATACATGAAGAAATTCATCAAACTGTTGAATGAGGTGGATTTTATCCAAGATTATCTCAGTTTATATCTCAAAAAGTGACTTTAAAAGGTGAACTAAAAATGAAATACATAATATTTAAAATTATTTTGGTGGTTTTATTAAGAAAACTTTTGCTCTCAGTACAGTCAGATTAAGCATGTTTTACTACTTTTGAAAAATGTAAGTTTAATACTTGGTGATACAACAATTCACAGGTCTTATTTTGTGTTCAGTGTAGTTCATTTGATGTGCTGGTGCTTGTGATTGTTAGAACTTGTCAGAGCTGAATAGAAACATCAGCTCTGCCACTGTTCCCTTGCCCTTGCATTGCTAGTATCATTTTTTTAAATTGGGGGACAGTGATCTTTTAAAATATTGATCCATTTTACTTAGTGACAACTCAATACCATGGTCCCTAAATCCACTTAACTGGACTATAACAAAATAATCTGCAAATGAATACTTTAACAAAAGAATTTCTATGTGACTATACACCATCGTTTGATCAATTCTTTCTTTCAATAGGCATATATTAAGAATCTACTGTTTACAGTTCCTGGTGGATAAAACAAGTACATGGTAATCCTTGTTGAATATAGTGTCAAATAACTGGAACTCAATGAAAATTTGTTAAAAGAACAAACAAATAATTTCTATGGTCAATCCTTCCATTAATGGAACGTAGCATACTTTAGGATACCTTTTATACTTAATGCGATATATTGACTGTGGAAGAGTGTATGTATCATCTTCTATGTTAAATTAGTAAGCTTTTTTTCTTATTTATTAGGTAAAGTGTTAAGCCTAATATGTTCTTTCACTGTCCTAGTGGCTTGTCCTAAGTGCCCCCTGGGTACATTCCCCTAAAGCCAATAGATTAGAAGAAACCTGGTGTGCCCCATTCTATGATTCACTAGAACATTAATCCATTTGAATCTGATGAGGTATATTTTAAAAAGGAGGACTTTTTCATCTATTTTTGATTTGTTTATTCTTTGAATATTCTTCCCTGGGAGTCTAAGGTGCCTGTGTGGAAAGATTAACATTTCTTTCAACAATAAAACAAGTTTTATTTATTTAGATTAGTCATTTCCCCTCTAAGAAGAATTTGACCTCACTCTCTTGGGCTATTGTAAAATCTCCTATACAGTATATATGTATTTCAAAAAAATACATTAAAGCTGCACAATATGACTAGCCATGAAACAACAGTATACTCATAGAATTACCAAGCATTTAGAACTGGAACAAATCTTAGGGGTCAGGAGTTTATAGCACTTTGTCATTGTCCATGTGTAGATTCTAAATGATGATTTTGAGGTAAAAGGTCCTTATTTAAGTGAAACTTTCAGATTATCCAATTCTCAGGCATCATAAACTTTTAAGTCTTGTACCATTCATGCCTTCAGATCATAAGGAGTCAAATATTAGATATTCATTTCTGTTCTAGCATTTATTTCCATGAAATTAGAAAACATGAAATTTTCCTCTTCAGCACATCAGAGGTGGAGAAAAAGAAAAAAGGAAAGACGGATTCCAAGCTCTGAATGTCCTATAGTATTTTAACTGGAGCGTTTTGGTTATGGCACCCTAGAGAATGCTGCTCTTCAGCTTAGGGAGTGTGAACTGCTTTAGGAATGGTGTAAAAAAAAAAGCAGATACATTGACAAAGATATCAGCTGTATATTTTTTACTTCAAAATAAGAGAGATGCCACAGAAGCAACTGGCCATTTCATTTGGATAAAATATTGCTCATCTGTTAATTAATATTCATTTTATGCATTTTAACAAATAATTATGTTATTTATTATACATTTTTAGAGTAAATGCTATTTCTAGTGATTGGCATATTTTTATTTTTTAATGTATGTTACCTTAACAATAATAAAAGATAAGACCTACTAAACAATGGCAATATAACATAACCACATGTGCATATACCTAAGATAATACTCTAAAACATCAGTTTTATAAATTTTCCTATTAAACATAATTTTAATTATCTCATAATTTATAGATAAGATTTGAATTTCTTTTTAAAATTTATATTAATTCATATTCAAATTGCCATTTTTAGTAACATCCAACAATTTTGCCTAATAAACTCTGTACCTTTGGTATTTAGATTATATGTAGGACAATGTTTCTTAAATTTTAGTGGGCATAAAAATCATGTGGAGGGCTAGTTAAAATAGATTGCTCACATATGCACATACACACACAAACCCACATTTCTGACTCAGTAGATCTTGGGTGGGACATAAGAATTTTCACTTCTAACCTGTTCCCAGGGTTTGCAGATGTTGCTGGTCTGGATACTACACTTTGACCACAATTGATCAAGAGTACTCTGTGAACTCACTCACCTGCTCATCATATTTTTTTTTGAGTTGTAGATGGACACAATATCTTTATTCATTTTTTTTTTTTAATGTGGTGCTGAGGATCGAACCATGTGCCTCACACATGCAAGGCAAGCACTCTACCACTGAGCTACATCCCTAGCCCTCGTTGTAGTTTTTAGTTATTATCTCTCTGGAAACTATTCCCACCAAAACAAAGCTCCATATTTCATTTCTCAAATTAAGAATTTTGAAATACCTGTCAAGAAGCTGGCTCCTAGTTTATTACATATCAGTGATATACTCTTTTTCAAAGATTACCTTGAAATTTAGAATTGGGCTAGACCTTACTTTGATTGTGCTCATTGCAATGAAATGGAAATTTTAGGACTTTGAAAGAGAGGAACAAGCAAAAGGATATGATAATACAGTTTATTTCCTATAAAATACAATTGTAATCAAAATTCAAATATTCCCTTATTGCTTCAAGTTCTCAGTTTATGGTGGAATTCTTCTGTTTTCTGATCAGTTCTAGGCCTCCCAACTTAAATCATTCTTCCTTTAATGGAAAGCCCAAAGGAAATCTCTGCAACCCCCAACCAAGCTCTCTAAGGGAGACCTGGCAAAATACCCAAAGGAGAGAGGTAGTCTAATTCTTTGTGTCACTCCCCCTTCAGGGCAACATTATGAGCTCTAGGTACCAGCCTAACTTAGTACTGAGACATAAGAAACAGTCTTTTCTATTTTGTCATACTGCATGGATAATAAACCAGCATTATTTCTAAACAGCAGTTTTCATCACAAAATTTATACATATGACATTCTTTTTTCCTTTGATGCAATATTGAGCTTATCCTTTAAGGAGGGGTTCCTTGGATGAAATTTCTTCCCATGAAAAGAACAAATTATTGCTTGATTATGTCCAAGGATCTCATTTCCATTAGAATTTCTGGAGTTTCTCATATAAAAGTTTACAAACATTTTCGACAGTAATATTAATTTTTATTCTTTCATTCATTCGTCACCTTTGGAAGTCCTGTTCTAAAGAATTTAGAGTTTACTTTGCAGTGGTACTCCATGAATTAAAATACACAGAGACATGATTATGATGACTCTCCTTTGCATTTTCTCCAGAGCAATATTGCACATTGTTATTTATCTTTCTTTGCCACACATACCATCTTTTATAGTATATGACTATATATGACTATTTTCCCTGTAAAATCTCAAATTTTTATTTTCTCACTTTGAATTAGGCTGGTAAATTTTCCACGATCTTTATGAAATGCATTTCATTCTTCCTTAGGAAATCATCTTTCTAGAATAAACCAAATCAAATCCTTTCTTTTCCATCCTCGGATCTTTTCTAGAATAAAACTAAGAATTTACTGAAGTTATGCCTCCAAGAAGAAATGAAAATATTACTCATGTCTGCATATACTTTAGCTTTTGCTTAGGAACCCAAAGTCACCAGAGTCACATCTCTTTATTCTCTCCATTGTCAGTTGTTACAGTGGAAGTGAATAATGACACTGAACCATACTCCTCACTACTCCCAAGAGTATAGTTTGAGAAAACACGATCCGTATACTCCCTTTTGATCTTTCTGCACGATCTGCTTTTATGTGCCCCAATAAGGGCAGCACCCAGTCCCACCCAGCCCTTTCTCCTGTGTAGGTGATTACGTTTCTCACAATGGTGGGAGATTATGCATCTTTTGTAGGATTATGCATGCTTTATTGTCTTGGGCTTCTGCTGCTTCAGAAAAGCGGATTATAAGTCATGATGAAATATCAATGTTTAAGTATTCTGGACATCTGTAGTTATGGGTCTAAACTCCATATGAGAAGATAGAGCTGAAGTTCTGAGAAGTATACACAATAAGGTATGAGTTAAAGTCTTGAGAAAACATTAAGTTACTGGGGAAGGACTGTAATCTGGGAATAAAAGGAAAGAAAGTGACTTGAATGGGAAACAGAACAATAAGATGGTGAAGGTTCAAGCAGAACTTGGAAAATCTAGTACCACTGTAACCAAAAGGAGAGGGCCTCGAGGTGATGGTGAACTGTGTCAGATAATTCAGAGTCCCTGTCAAATAAGATGACTCCAAAGAAGTCATTAAATTTGGCAGTTGGGACATCATTAATGACTTTATGCAAATTCAGTGACAGACAATTCATGAGCACTCATATATATAACACTTTCTTCTGCATAGACAAATCAAAGAGAAAGGCAATTCTATTGCTTCAACGAAAGAAAAAAAAATTCCAAAGTTGTCTAAATGAAGAAAACAAAAAGGCGCTGAGAAAGTGAATTCTGGATTAATTCTGGTCTGCCTCCTTTAGGAAGCCCTCTCTTCTACCCCTGGGTACCCTGTGGTGCTTCTCACACTGCCTATAGTCAGTAGCTGCTGGACTCGGCTGGTGTCTGAGTGACTGGGATCCAGACCCTGGGACTCTTTCCTTTCTGTGGATCTAGCACAGCATCTGAACCAGAAAAGGAACACACGAAACATTTAAGCAATAAAGAATTAATGAAATACCTATGGATTGGAATGGGAGAAATAAAGGCATTGAAACTTAATGGCAAATCCTGCTGTGTCTTACAGAAAGCCTTTTTAATCATAACATATTCATTCACATTGTCAGGATTATTACACTTGCTCAAATTTGATAGGCTCTTTTATGAAAGATTTTCATTTGTATTCACACACAGAGAAAACACACACACACACACACACACACACACACACACACACACAATCAATAAGTGCTGAGACTGACCAGTCTCTTTTTCCCTTTAACTGGCAGCATTCACAGTCACTTTATTGTGTGAAATAATGTTGTTTCTTCCTCCCTTTATCTTGCTTATGTCTGACCTTCCATTAAAAGTTGCTTAGAAACTGCTTCAGGAATAGTCAAGGGTGCTCCTCCCTGACATCTTCCTTTTGTGACTTCTCAGCTATTCTGTCAGTCTGTTCCCTTTCCATAAGCGTTTTTAGGCTTCTTTTCATCTCCTTTCAACAGACAAGACTAAAGCCCAACATTTTCCCTGCATTGAAAGGAAACATCCGCTGTGTCTGAAGCTTCGCTTACATACAAGCAGCCTCCATACACCTGCCAGTTAAGAGGGGAGTAGATTAGCAAAGCTTCCAAGGGCTTTTGATTTTTATTAATGGCTTTGCTCAGTGTGTTAACCAAGTCATAAAGTTAAAAAAAAAATCTGAAAGTAAAAAGTCTGTGGTGCTCACTGAAATTACCCAGACTTGGAAGAAGGGCATGGAACAGAAAGCCATGTAGCTTCCTTTTATTAAAAAATAGAGATTTATTCAAACATAAGCCACACTAGAATTTTAAATAAAATTCTCCAATATCCAGGGAGTGGCACTCTCTCCAGGCTCTCAGTGTGCAAAATAAGTCATTCCTCTGTGCTTTTTCATTTCAACACTTCTATTGATGTGCTTGATCAAGTTGAACTGCACAACAAGGACAACCCAGAAAAGAAACAGAATACATATCTACTATGGGTTAGGTAATATTCTAGAACTTGACAGTGTTTTGTGTTGGAAAAGGAAAATGGAATAAGAAATGAACAAAAGGTACAGTTCCTGCCTTCAGAAAATTAGGAATCATGGATTAGGAGAGGAATAGAGATATGTTACACTACTTTGAGATACTATCCATATCGTACTGGCTCTAGGGATAAACTATGGCAGGTACATTGGGAACAAACAAGTAGATGGATTTTACCAGGAAGGGAAAGAAAAGGTGGAGGGGTCAGAGAAAACTGCACATAAGTAAGGAATGAAAACTACACTTGCATAAAGGTGATTCTTTTAGGTAAAAGACATCATGGAGATCTGAGAAGTACATGTGGAAGAGCAGAGGCAAACTCAATGATTTTCCCCAGGTAATGCTGATATTTTCTAGCCCCAAACCAGAACGGGAAATATGACTGTGAGTTTTTTCAGAATTTATGAAATCATTTTCATGATATTATTAAATGAGAACATAATGTATACTACCCCTCTTGTGAGGATCATAGGAAGAAATTTCTTCTTGATCTTAGTATTAATAATAATTAGGCTTCCCCTGAATAACTGGACACTGACCCAAATTTTCTTATTGATAACTCATAACATCAATATCATGTCAATAGTGGCAAGTACACAAATTCTTGTATATAGTCAGTCTTCCATATCTGTGGGCTCCACATCAGTAGATTTGACTAGAGATTGGTTTTACTAAACCAATGTACACTTTTTTCTTGCCATTATTACATAAATAACCATTTATACAGCATTCCATTGCATCAGATATTGTAAATAATCTCATGGCAGTTTAAAATATGCAAAAGTTTTATGCAAACCCTGTGCCATTTTATGTCAGGAACTGGATGGAATTGGGTACCACAAGGGTCTTGGAACCAATCCCCAACGATGCTGGGGAAAGACCATGCATTCTTGTGTTGGTTGCAGCTCTGGTTTTATTTTATGTTCCTATACTTGTTTGCCCCCCCTTTTTTTTTTCACATTAACCTTAATTTTATGTAATCTTCTATTTTATATATCTTTTAACTCCTTTTTTGGAGCAAAGTGGAAACAAATGAGAAAGAAAATATATATTTAAAAAGAAATATATTTTTAAAAATGTATATTTAAAGGCATTAATGGAATGAATTGTGTTTCCTGAAAATAAGTATGTTCAATTAAATCATAATTTCCCAGGAAAACTGAAGAAATAATTACTGGTGTAAGCTTAATTGCTGAGAAATGATTAAACAAAAACATCTCATGTTCTTCTGCTGCTTTGTTATTGCTCTAAGTAAAACTGTAAAATCAAGGTTTAAAGTTGACTTTTCATGGTCATAATTCCAAGTTACCATCACAGACAATAGAATTTTAAATAATGAGGTAACCACAAAGATAATTACTTAAAGAGAATAATTTTCAACAATCTGGCTAACAATTGCTTGAGTATTGAAAAACCTGTTTTTTTTTTTATTTTTATTTTTTTTATTGCTGGGCAGCCAGTACTCCATGATTTCATTACATATTACTGTTCTGCCATTTTGTCAAATTCAAGCTAATATTTGGTATCATCATTTTTAAAATTGAAGACAAATTTTATATAATTTTGGAAGACCATAGTCTTCTCCGGAATGAAATGAAGATTTTTTTTTTTTTCTGAAAACCCTGACACATGAACAAAAATAAAGTTGCCTCTCAAATTCTTCTATTCTCTTTTATTTACCCATATTCAGGGTAGTCATACATCAAAACTGAATCTCTCCATAATGTGCTGACAAGTTTTTCTGTGCAGATCTACCCTCTGTATACAAATTGCCAAATTGCCAGGGTTTTCCCTTTCTTTTTTTACTTTCTTACTGGAAAAGAGAAGGAAACAGCTATTCATTAAGCACCTTACCCCATGGCAGGTGTTTTGCTGAGTGCTTTGTATACATTATCTCTCTTAATCCCCACAGTAACCCTATGAGGAAGGCAGTTTTATCCCCATTTTATAGCTCAGGAAACCCAAGCTCAGGGAGGATAAGTAACTTGCCCTGGGTCACCCAACCACTGAATGGATTGTGACCTTGGGTCTGTGTGCCTACAAAGTTCTTGGACCTTTCACAAAAACTCTCCACACTCCCATCTTGCAAACACCTTACTTTTTTTTTTTTTCTCTCTCTTTTCACTATGATATTCTAGTCTCTTTAATAGATTTTCATTTTGAGTTATATAAATCTCCATCTAGGAATATTTCTATTGAATACGACATTTAAAAAAATTAATTCTAAAGCTTTTTTATCCCCAGGGAGGTAGTTTTCTTTCCTTATGGAATATTTTGGGTCATATTGTCACCATGATACTACATTTCAAGGATCATTGTAGTGTAATTTAAAAATTATTAATAAAATCTAATATTAGCATCAAAGTTCTAAAAATTACATAGCAACAATTAAATAAAGGAAGTTTTTTTTTTTTTTTTTTTCTTTTCTTTTCCTTTTCTGGGTATCTATTGCTGCATAACAAATTACTCTAAAACTTAGCAGTGTAAAACAACAACCATTTTATTATATCTCATAATTTTTGTGGGTCAGGAATTTGAGTAGGGTTTAGCTAGCCTATTTTTCTGCTCCATGTGGCTTTGACTGCAGTCACTGGGTAGCATTCAACTGTCTGATTGGCTGACCTGCAGTGTGGAGGGCAGCTTCACCCAGATCTGTGTCAGGGATCCTGGAAAGCTGGATTCAGCTGGGATTGTCAACTGAAGCAGCTATACTAGCCTCCTGCACATGGTGGGCTCAGTGAATTAGCAATTCCAGAGGGCGCATACCAGGAGACTTTCTGGAAGCCACTGATTTCTTAAGGTCTGGTTCTGGAAACACGGGAAGCCCTGCTTCTAGTGTATTCTGTTGCTAAACTGGGGAGGGATGGAAGGGCACCAGAGCTTTTGTGGCCAACCTATCACTGCCACTTTTAATCTATAAAATATCTACTTTGAGAGACGGATAATAAAGTATAGCAGGTAATATTACAACTTTTACTAATAACCTAACACAAGTTATTAGAATTTTTAATAAACAAGACAAATAAAATATTAAAATTAAAGCAAAAATATAAGTTACTATTTACCATAAGGAAATCTGGAAAACCTCATGACAATAAAATATATTCTCCAACTTCCAAACTCAGTGTAGTTTGAAGAAACAGAACATGAAGCTTTGTGACCCGAAGCTTTTTGCGCCTTATAAAATACCATGACGGCTTTTTTTTCCCTACTCTCTTTTTCTAGTTAATCTAAAGGTGATTTAAAAATCAAATATTAATCTGGTATGACTCCTTATGTAGAAATAAAAAAAATTATACTTACCTAAGATGCATGAAGTTGATTTTAAATATCTGTTGCTGCAGTAGCAAAGACTGCAGGCTTCAAACAAGGTCTGATTCTCCTTCTTCCATCTTAATAGACTTACAGTTGTGTACACGACAGTCTAGGTCAGAGGTTGGCAGGCTGACTGCCTTTTTGTAAATACAGTTTAATTAAAACAGTCATGGCCATTTCTTTACTATCCTCCATGACTGCTTTTCCATTACAATGAGTATAAAGGGAAATGGTGCTCAAAGTTTAAAATATTTAATCTCTGGCCCTTAACACAAAAAGGTTGTTGACACTGTTCTAGACCACAGTTTCCCAGTCTCCTCTGTAGTTAACCTTGACAATGGGACTAATGTCTTGCTAAAGTGGAAGTAGTATGACACTTTAACCTTACTTTTTGGGAAAACAGGGAGCCCTCCTTTTGCCAGCTATAACCCAACTGTAATGGTAACTTCTTTGTGACCTGAGAACGATACTGTAAGGGATGGCAGAAAAATAAAATGAGGAAGAACTTGATCCCTGAACAACCATATATAGCAGAAAGATCTATCAATTTTGATCACCCTCCCTAAATTTTTACATGAAAAGTAAAGAAACTCCCAACTTACGCTGCTAGGATAGCATCAGCTTCTTTATTAAAGCAGTCAAATTTCATTCAACCTAAGTCTGTTTCTAATATCTTCACAATTTGAACTCTCAATAAAATATACAAATTAACATTTTTAAATGATCAAAAATAAAAGTCATTAAATCCACTATTTTTTCTTGTGATTAAAACATACTAGTAATAAGAAGTTCCACTTAATTCTTTGTTTTCACATGTTCTTATTCAGTTTTTCACCTCCATGACCAGAAGACCTGACAAGAATAATTTTAGAGAAGGAAAAGTTTACTTGGAGCTCAGGTTTTCAGAGGTCTCTCTCCGTAGATGACCGACTTCATTGCTTTGGGTCCAAGGTGACACAAAACACCAAGGCAAAGGCTATGGTGGAGGAAAGCAGCTCAGGACATGACAATCAGCAAGCAGAGAGAGACAGACAGTTCCTCTGCTACAGAAAAAATATAAACCCCAAAGTCATGCCCCTACCGACCCACTCTTCCAGTCACACCTTACTTGCCTACAGTTACCACCCTATCAGTGGATTAATGCTCTGAATAAGATAAGACTCTTAGAATTCAATCATTTCACCTCTAAGCTTCCTTGCATTGTCTTACATGAGGTTTAGGGGACATCGCATATTTAAACTATAACATTTGTCAAGTAGGGTAGTTGGGCAATCCCTTGTGTTCAGGAAATAGCCTGTGGAATTAAAAAAATGCATGAAAACCAAAATTATAATTAAACTTTACTCTGAACTCCATCACTTTGTAGATTAATACCTTGTTCCTTCCAGCTACTTTGGGAGTGCAGGCAAAACAAAAATCTTAGGAAAAGCTGCTTAAGCATTCAGAGCAATTTGATCCTACCACACTCTTCACACTCAACACTTAGATTCCTTCCACCTTTTCCACATCTGTGGCTAACCAGAATGATTTTGACACAAGACATAAGTAACATTGGATCATTTGTGCAAATGACATTTTGCACAGTTGTACTGCCCAGTTGTACTAAGGCAGTGGGAAAGGTTGCCAAAACCTCTGGAAGACATCCAGAGATGGGATATGAAATGTAAGATTAATTGAGAAATGATCCTTAGGGAGATCCAGTGGAGACAGCCTGGATGGGTGCTTCTCCAGAGAGTCCAGTGATGACAGGATGGAGAAGTGTACCTCTGCTGCACACAGTGCCTCTAGTACCTTGCCAAAAAGTAGTCCCTCCTATCCCTGTCCACACTTTGTCCAAGGGTGGCTACCTGTATGATCATTTCCCTCTCTCTGATGCTCTCATCCAACCCAGCTACCATAAGGACAGGGGTTTCCTGTGTTAGGTTACAGAAACAGTGGCATCACCAGCATTAGCTTGCTTTTCTCTTTGTTTAACCAGCATCCCAAGGAGTAGCTGTCCTGATGTGTGTGCAAGAAAGTAGCTTTCTACAGATAACACTTTCCCTAAGTCCCAGCATACCTAAGAGAAAACTAGAGTCCTTCAAGATAATATGCATCTGGATGTTCTGGCCCAGATCCACTTTCATTATTCCATTTACTTGGCTAGTTTTTTGGGAACAGAAAGGGTTGTTTCAGGGACTTGGTGCCATTTATTTAAGGATGCCCTTTATTTAAGCACGTATTATTGCCCAGGGGTGAAGGTCAAAGGTCATTTTCAAATGGTTGTTGAGATAGCATGCATCTCAGGCTTCCTCTTTCTCTCTCTCTCTCTCTCTCTCTGTCTCTCTCTCTCCAGATTTTTTACTTCTAACAACTTAATGCATTAACTCTACATCTATATCCCATTTCTGATTTGGTGCATTGTTCTTTGGGGGAATAAAAAACACATCAGAGAAATAAATGTATAAATAGATCTTCAGAAATCCACCATCAGATCTACGGTTAACCAATAATTAGAGTTCCAGATGGAACTCAGAAGGTTTGCTGGGTAGGTCAGGAATAGTCTGGGCATCCTTATGGTCTGTAGACTTTATTCTTTGTGTCTTTATTGTCAGACTTGTACACCATTTCCTTGAATGCCAAATTTAGGCATGCTTCCTAATTAATGATTTTTTCAAGCCCTTTTCAGAAGCCATTGGATTTTGATTAGCCCACAAAGGAAGGTTTTCTCTCCTGGGCACATAGTTTTCTGTCTCCTTAGCAGTTAATTGAGTAAGAGAATAATGGTTTCCTTACAGGAAGGCTTATAGACAGCACAGAGGTTGGTGCCTCTTTAGTCTCTGGGAACTTTAGTGACATTCAATAATGCTTGGTGAATTTAAGCTCAGAATTAGAGACCAAATTGATGTATTTGGACATATCTCAAGCTGATGTTTCCTGAGCAGCTGGTTCAGTGAAAGGATGTGTATGCTGGCTCAAGGCCTTTTTTTCTGGGTGAATTTTTCATTGCACTCCTATTCCTATACCTCACTGTGACATGGAATGTACCAGAAAGAGCTCTTTCTTCCAGAAATTAGATACTTTTAATTTTTACAGATAGAACTTTCCTATGCAAAGTACAGTGCTGAAAATTGGGAAGGAAATGATTTATGTGAGAGGGGAGTCCCTCCCTAATTGTGCCTGTCCCTACCTAATTATAGCTTAAACCATGGTTCATTATTTGCCAATATTTCAAGCAGAGTGAAAAGAGAAACAATGTTTTTTTCTTTAAATTTTAGTAAACTAACCATGTTGTCCCTTATACCTCATGACAAAGCAGGAGACCACTTAGCCTTGAGCCACATAGAAAAAATAGCCACAAGGTGGATCTGTATTTGCATAGAAAACACACAAAATCGTTAAAATCAGACAGAAGGCCAGAAATTCAAATATGTTATTCAATTTTTTGAGAATGATAGAGAAAAATGAAAACTACTCTCTAATCATAATCATCCCAATATTTGTGTTTAATCGTGGAGATTAAAGAAGTTCATATTTCAAAAATAAACTTGGGACCACTGTAGAAGTCCCTGATCAAGGCAAAGCTCTTGTATGTGTGTGTGTGTGTGTGTGTGTGTGTGTGTGTGTGTCTGTTCCGTTCTCAAACTCCACTAGAATAACAACAAAAGGTTTAAGAAATTAACCCACAAATGTGAATAGTTAAAAGATGGAAACAACATTTAGAAGAGGGGAAATGGGCACACAAGTGCAGATGGAATATAGCCCCAGGAAGGGGACAGGAATTGGAGTCTCAGGAACTGTGGAATGTGCCACAACGAGTGGTGGAGTTGAAAACTGCAGAATTTTATTAAATATTTAGCACCTTTACTTTGTCCTATCCCTTGCTTGTCAAACATCCAAACAACCAATATCCAAATATCTTTTCCAACTCTGGCAGGAGAAGGTGTATTATTTTACAGAGACTTGAAATAGGCAGTCTCTATCTTGTTAAAAAAGAATATTAAATTAAATCAAAAGTACCATAAAAGCATTGCTATCCTGAAGAAAATAACATAAGTGTTTTTCAATTTGTATTCTTTTTCCTTAAAAAAAAGTGACAGTGTTATCAATAACACTCATGATTTTAACAGTTTGGTTTGTGTTGAAACTTTCAAAACCTGAGATAGTAAATCCATTACAAATATTTAAACCTATAATTAAAATAATAAATATCTTAAAGGTCATACTTTTTCAAAACCTTTTAAGAAGTATTTTTGCAAGAAAAAACATTTTTTCAAGTGCTAATCCCTAGAGGTGAAGGAATAGCTGAGCTCAAAGTCGTCTACATTTTCACTAATTGCCTGACGTTAACCTGGAAGATATTGGGCATTAGTGAGACAAGAGAAATTTTTGCTAACTTCATTGGATTTTCAAAGGGAAAAAAATCTACCAAAACTACCTTAACCTTGATTCTTCCTAAAATTTCTTCTTATGCACTGAAATTTCATCTTTAATCTTGAAGACACATTCAAATCATGTGTATATATACATGATACACAAATGTGTATGTATATACATGCATATTATACATCCATGTGCACAAACGCTCACAAACTTCATCCAATATGAAAATCTTTGTGTAATCTGTAATTCTAGGAGAACAGAATGTGTTTATTCTCTCCAAATTGAAGCAGGTACAAACTATAAAAATAGTCCCAAAGTATCTCATTTATCTTAACGCATGGATAGCATCTTCATTGTTAGGACATCCAGCAGTTGAGCCCATGTTCCATCTGTGTTTATGGTTCAAATATAAGTTAACAATATTATACTGCAACTTGATGTCCATGTACTTTCTAATAACCAGTACCAGAGTTGATACTTTCAGTAGCAACACTTAACCAATGATTAATGAGAACTGAAGAATAAATTCCCAGACTTTCTTCCTTTGTAGGAGAAATAACTCTGAAGGCAGTTCAACCTAATCTCCCAGGAGTATTACGTACTAGTTACCCAGTCACTATTCAATAATATATGTCTAGTCTTCTTTCCCTTTCCTGTCTCTCTTCCCAAGTCCTCAACTGGCATTCCTTAAACTAAGCTGCTTCCATTCACATCTTTGTCTCAGGATCTACTTTTACAGGAAATCACCTAAGACACCAGAATGTTATCCTCCTTTGTTGATTTTTAATTTACACCTTACATTGACTCTTATACATTTCAAATTTATGTGTGAATTTAATGAGATTAAAAAGATAAAGAAAATGGGTGAACAAGACTACAAATATCTACAAATCCATTAAAAGGTGTAAATGATTATGGAAATAGGAAGGAAAATTCTTCTTGAAGGACAGATGGAAAACTTATGCACATATACTGGTCAGATCTTCTGGAATTCTATCATCCAGGTTCTCATCATCCTCATTGACTTGAGGACTGGGGACCTTTGAGCATTGCTGGGAGAATTGGAGTGGGAACTGTCCCTCCCCACGTGGGGAGTACAAGGCCATGAGAGATGCGATCTGTGCTCTCTAGGAGCTTAGTCTGCTGGAGAGTCCTGTTAGTGAGATTAACTCCTTATTTAGTTTCAGAAAAGATGTAGGGTTAGCAAGGAAAATTTGAAAAACTCTAAAAGGGTGAGTAGATTTTTTTGGTTTGTAATGTTGACAAAGAGAAGAATATGCTAAGCATTACAAATATCACAAAATCATTGAGTTAGCCAGGTATCACATGGTTGGTATAGAGACATGGACTTTTTTTCCGTTTTCACATTCTCCCAATCCCAGTTTTCTGTTTGAAAAATTGCCTGTCCCATTTTGCGTCATCATGGTGGAATAGCGCATCCAAGTACTTACCTTTCCAAAACAAAAGTCAAGGGGGGTCTTAGGTCCTATCTTTGTTAGGTCTTAACTCCTACAATACAAAACATAAGAATAGGAATGAGACCTAAACTTGGTCAGTCAATACATAATCATAGTCATTAGGATTATGAAGGAACACCATGCATCCTTTATCAACTAATCATTCTCCTATTACAAAATCATTGCTAGCTAACTCCAGGCCTGTGGTGGAGACTGAATACATAAACAGAGGACACGAAACAGTGATGATGCTGGAAACTGTCATTATGAGTTAGGGTTTTCTAGTTCATCACCTCAGCATTCACCATCAATACTCTTCACTGACCTGCACAACAAGAGACCTTTCTTGTGCTTTGGTGTGCCCAGTGCTCAGCATATTTTTTGACACTTAAAAAGCACTCAATAAATGGGTTACTGATATCCTTTCATAAATAAAACACCATAATACCTTTGACTTTCAGATGAGATATTTTATTAATTAGACTTTCTGTAATAGGTATTAAACTTTAAGCAATCAATATTCACCCATTTTGAGCATTTATTATGTGTCAAATAATTGCAAGAAACTAAATAACAGTGAGATGCCTAAATTAAACTTAAGATGATTTCAACTTGCTCAGCAGGTAAAGTTCCAAGTTTAAATTGTGTGCTCTAGGAAAAAAAAAAAAAAAGTTGGCAGTAAGAAAAAATGTTGAGTCCATTGACCTTGAGTAGAATATCCCAATTTCATACCAAACATATAATGGCACTGACCTGAGTTAGAAATGCCTGAGATAGCTTTCTTGTCCATTTTCCCTTCACAAAAGTTACCAAGCAACGTCTTCACAAAAAACAAAGCACAGTGAGATCAAATTGTGCCCACAACTCCTGGCAAAGACTGCAATATGTAATAATGACAAATTGTATTTTTCACTGACATGATACAATATGTGAATTTTCTTAAGAAATCTCAAGGTGACACTACTTCTGGATGTTTGCACTGATTCATCTCTGAAATATTTCTCAGTAACCACATATAACATGGTTAGATAGTGAAAAACTAAGGTGCTAACATTGAGGTCTAAAGATAGGAGAAGGGTAGAAAACAGAAACAAGTGAACATTGAGAATGACTTTATACCAAGTACTGTATGTTAATTATTTCACATTGTTCTCACAGAAACTCTATCTGTTAGGTATTAGTATCCTGAATATATGATTCACTTCACTGAATTGAGATTATAAACCACTAAATTCAGGAACGCTTTGTAATGAAACAATAGCTAACTGATAAAAGCATCCACACTACACAAGATACTTTGCAACTGGTACACAAAGAAAATTAGACAGAAAATTTTAATATTTCACTCACAAGAATGGAACATCATTTCCCAAGAAAAATTTTAAAGTATTAGAAACAATATTAATGTATATTTATGTGTTTATGTATATAAAAATGTACTTATTCTTGAATGTATTTGGGGACTGGTATTTAATTATTATCTTTTCAAATTTTAATGTGTTCTTGCTGTGTTCCAAGACCAAAAGTAGGTACTAAGGATGACTAAAGTGACCCTTCCCTAAGGAAGCTCACAGTCAAATAGTGAGGACCAATGTATCCACAGTTGCAAAAGGGTATACTCATTAAAAGGCATATACTCGAAACAATATTGGAGCCCAGATATAAGTAGGATCAATTTTGAATAAAAAGATGAGAAACTTCACAAACAATCTGATGCAAACACTGGAGGATGAACAAAGTTTTGATAGAAAAATGGAAATGAGTATTCCAGATAGAAGACACATACAAAATACATGACAAGAAGGTTTGGAAAGAAATGACCATGCCATGTGGCTATGGGTATGATCTGTCAGAAGGAGCAGAAATGGTGAATTAGGACTAGATTAGGAGAGAATAAAGAATATGAATGCTTTACCCAGTCAGGAAGCTATTAAATGGTTTGATATGATCAGATCTGGATTTTAGAATAAATCACACTGGAGGGATTGTTTCCCCATTTATTTTCTCCTAAACTGGGTTATCAAAGACTAGATTCTTAAGTCTTCTCTCTAAGAAAACCTTCTTTAATTACTCTATATTTTTAGGATTGCTTTCTCTTTTTGACTATATTTGATGTTCTATTTAACCTTCACTCTTTTTTTTTATCTCATTAAAAGTATAATAAAAGAAGCATTGTAAGACCTGGTTAGCCTAAGTCCAACAAAATTGAGACAGGCATACTTGACAAGTGAATCTAGGCAAATAGCTTCTTCAAATATTCTGATTGAATCTTTGCTGCTTGCCTCTCAGTTGCCAGTTTATACTCAGGTGATGCTTGAACATGAAATGTTCTCAATAACCTCACAGAAGAGAATAAACTCCCAGAGAAGTTTAAGTATTACCATGATGGTGTTGAAGCAGTTGGTCTGGAATAAGCCCTGACTTCAGAGAGATCCTCAGTTGAACAACAACAGAACATTCTGCAATTCATAAAACAGTTATTTGAGAAAAATGTAGCTTGCATCTCTTGCAATTCAAATTTTCGTTAGCATTATATGTATCTTTGTCAGGCTTCTCTGCTTTCCCCAGGGACCCCAAAAGAACATTCTTATATTTTTATGAAATGTTCTTGATTCCTGAGGCACGTTCTGCTGGAAGATATTTGTAGCAGATGATAGCAGGAGGAATGAAGGTTTCCAGTTGTTGTTGGTTTTTTTCCCCCCAACTCTCCAATTTTTTGAGAGTTGGAAATTTTTGAATTTTTACATAAAATATCTCAATTTTTAATGGTGACAATTAATTCCATGGTTAAACATAATATGCCAATTAAAACATCTGTGAGTGTCATGTGACCAATGGGTTGCCTGATTTCTGCTCTATCCTCAAGGGACAAATGACAAATAGGTGATGCGCAAGGAAAAAAGGAAGTCTTCAATATATCTAATACATCTTCAGAGGTTTGAAAAATAGAAAAGACTCAGTTTTGAAAGTCAAAAAACCCTACCCCATCATAATAATGAAGCACTCTAGAGAGAGGTTTGTGGAGGACTTAAGAGTCCCAGAAAATTGGGTAGAGATGTGAAAACCTGCAGAACTGTCCAAAAGAAATATTCACTATGACAAATGAAATTTCCCATATATGTGCCATCCCAGATAGCAATGGTCAACCTCATGAGGTGACTGAGCACTTGAAATAAAGATAGTGTGACTTAAACACTAGGTCTTACATTTCATTTTAAGTCATTTGAATTTAAGTTCAAGGTCAGCATAAAAATTTAGTAAGACCACCTCAAAATAATTGTTTTCAAAGGGCTAGGTATATAGTTCAGTGGTAGAGCATTTGCTTAGTATGTGCAAGGCCCTGGGTTCAATTCCCAGGATCACACACACAAAAATATTGTTTAATAGCCATGTTGTCTAATAGTGTACCATATGGGACAACACAGCTACAGGAGCCCCACTTAGTGGTTCTCAAAGTTAACACGCATCTGAATCACCTTCAGGGTTTGTTAAAACACATCACTGGAATGCTACTCCCAAAATTTCAGACTCAGGGGGTACGAAGTGGGAGTCTCATCATTTGCATTTGTAGCAAGTTCCCAGATGAGTCTGGTGGTCGTTGCTCACACATTGAGAAAACTGTTGTCATCCAGCTTTCAGATTCCTCAGACAAGAGTGTGGCCCTGAGGAAAGCAGAACTGAGGACTGGTTTAAAGGAAAGAAGTACAGAAGGATAAAAAAACGGGGAAGACATCATAGTATTTCTTTAGAACCTCTGTTATGCTAGGAGAACAGAGTAGGTGTAGCTTATCAAGTCCATGAGCGATTCTGGAGAAGATGAAGTTTGCTTTTAAATCAGAACATAGTGCCTGTCTGCCTGGGTGGCCCTGAGTCTTAGTTCCACTCCAGCAGGAGGCAAAAGGGAAAATCCTGTATCATCATGACCAAGCTAGACACCTGGCAAAACCCGTATGTCAGGAAACTTGATTAGTTTTTTTCTTGCTCTGTGTAGCATTAGCAAAGCACCTAATTTATCCTACAAATATGCTATTAAATATCAATACAGGTCAACTGTATCCTTGATCCCTGAAAAGCACATATTTTAGGTACAAGAGAGAAAATATGAACTCATAATCCTCTTTCTAACTTTTTTTCTTATTTAAAACCAGAAATATCAGAATCTGCTGTTATAACACATCCAAGGAATTTCAAAATATGACCTTTGCGTCTTGATCTAATATTTAAATAAACTTATTCTAAGTAAAGGAATAACATCTAACAGGTTTTGAGAAGTAGAGGGAATTGGAAGAGGTCTTTCATATTGATACCAAATATTCCAGTCAATCTAAAAGTAAGCTTTTTTGAAGATTTCTCAGTGTTTATGAAAAGCAAAGTATTTCCACCTTATTATATATATTAGCTTATAGTATTGTTTTCACCCCAAAATTAACCTTAACACATTTTGGATGATGAATTTTTGGGTGGGAAATTTATGCTTCTTGTCATTTGTGGAAAATTCTTTGTATGTATAGCCCAATTTTTCACATCCACATTCATTGGTTGTCTCTTTCTCTAGGATTTGCCATATGATTTGTATCAGCCAATGATACAATAGTAAACCTGACATAAGCAGAGACTTTAAAGAACTTTTGTACACTTCCACTTTGCCTCATTTTCTGTGCTTTCACCATGGCTGCATATGTAAGATGGGCTTGCTAGAAGATGAGATACATGGAACAGAGCCTACACTGCCCACTTATCCAGATGAAGCCCCAAAAAGTGAAAGAATGCAGCCCAGATTCTGCCTAGTGGACCTAGAGCTGACCGCAGACTCCTTTGTTTGTTTGTTTTTGTTTTCACAGTGCTGGGGGTCAAACATAGGGCCTCACCCATGCTAGGCAAGAACTCTACTGGCCCATAGACTCCCAGGTGAGTTCAGACTAGCAGAACTGCTCATTGGGACTGGACTCCTGTGGATAATAATAAATGGTTGCCTTAAGTCACTGTTTCAGTAAGCTTTTGTGTTGCTGTGACCAAACTACCCAACAAGAACAACTTAGTGGAGGAAAAACTTATTTGGGGGGCTCACAGTTTCAGAGGTCTTAATCCAGAGCAATGACCAATTTCATTGCTCTGGACCCAAGATGAGGTATTACAACACGGGGAAAGGGCCCATCAGAGTGTGTGTGTGGGGGTGGGGTGAAAGGAGTCACAGAAAAAAATACACCCAGGGCATGCACTTGGTGAACAATCTCCTCCAACCATACCCCACCTGCCTATGGTTACTTCCTTGTCAGTCCAAAATAGGACGGACTGATTCAGTAACAGCTCTCATAATCTGATCATTTTACCTCTCCATATTCCTGCATTAATATAGAAGTTTTGGAGGATAAGTCACTAATTCTAAGGGAATGATTTGTTATACAACCATAGCTAATATACCAATATACTTATTAAGATACAGTTTTATAGCTCAGTACAAGATAACACTATATTTCTAGAGCAGTTGATATGAAAGTTATTCATTACATACATTTACATTGATTGTTCTTATGTTTATTTCAAACTTGATTATATAATTCTTAAGAAGAAAAATCTTTTTAAAAAAGGAAATTAAAATCCTTATCCATTCAGATATCAACAAGTCATTGTCAGTCAACAAATTCAATAAAAGTTTTTAAACAAATTGAAGATGCTGTCTGGGAGCTTATTTTTACCACATTGTTAGGATTTGAATGTGAGATGTCTCCCAAAAACTCATGTGTGATACAATGTAAGAAGGTTTAGAGGTGAAATGATTGGGTTATGAGAGCCTTAACCCAATCAGTGAATTAATCCCATGATAGGGATTGCGTGAGTGGGAACTGAAGACAGGTAGAGTGTGGCTGGAGGAGGTGAGTCACAGGGGCGTGACTTTGGGGTATATATTTTGTATCTGGTAGGTAGAGTCTCTCTCTCTCTCTGCTTCCTGGTGCCATGTCTTGAGCCACTTCCCTCCAACACACTCTTCTGCTCTGATGTTCAGTCTCACCTTGAGCTCCAAGGAATAGAGCCAGCTGTCCACAGACTAAGACCTCTGAAATTATGAGCCCCCAAATAAACTTTTCCTCCTCCAAAGATTGTTCCTGTGAGGTATTTTGATCACAGCAGCGAAAAAAGCTGACTAAAACATACATGATCACAGTCCTGGAGATTGCCTTAAAAGGGGAGGAAAAAACTCCCCTTTTTGGAAGCATCTGTCCATTCCCCCTGCAGGCAGCCTGTTGCTTTCCATTTTACAACATCGACTCAGTTTCCAATGGTACAAATTGTCCACCAGCATCAGGCAAGCAGCCTGATAGAGACTTAACAGGACCCCTGCTGATGTGCATCTCTGTTCTCTACTCAGCTGTCCCATCCTGCAGCTACAGTTCTAAAGTTACAGGACAGTTTCTAACTTTGTGCCTGTCCCAAGGCATCAGGACCAAGGCACATGATTTGTAATTTATGAGGACACCCACAGAGCTGTCACTTGCAAGGCAGGTGTTGAGAAAATGGCAAGCAGCTCTAGGAAAGAAAAGGACTCTGATCTCACCCCTGAATAATGGTGGCTAACCTAGTCATGGATAGAAAGCGTTGACATAAGCGAGCTTTAAAAATAAAGCAATGGCTCATCTTGCTGAAGGCACTCTGTCTCTGCACTGTTGAACATAACAAAATTCAAGTAATTTATGAAAAAATGAGGTCTGCTGTTCAATCTGAGGCTGCTTATATATTTTGGAACATGCTTTGCCATCTAAACTACCAACTTCAGGTAATCTACGGATAAATAAGACAAGTCAGTTTAAACCAAATAATCCCACAGGATGCAATAGATCTTGAGTTCCCAGTCTCCCTAAAAGAAATGATACAAAGTAGAAACCAGAAGAAATTAGCTCAAGAGTTAAATGCAAAGAACTGAAAATAAAATTCACTTATCCAGTGAATATTTTTAAATGGAATCAAGTCAATATGTAAACCTCTCTATATTTGTGTTGATGATGAGGGGTAGCTCAGTGGTAGAGCTGATGCTTTGCAAATCCACAAAGCCCTCGGTCAGTTCAATCCCCAGCACCCCTCCCAGAATTGTGTAAACTTGGTTTCATCTCATCAGAACTTATTTCATGTTCCAATTTATGGTAATATTTCAGACTAATAAAGTGTAATCTAATCTTAAATTGGTTTAGATTGAGTGGGAGTCTATTTATAAGTATAAAATAGAGTGAAATTCTCAAGGCATTTCCAAAGGGCCACATTGCTGCTCTGGATGGAAAGATTATCAGCTAAGATGCAACCTGAGCTGAGGAACCAGATGACATCATAATCAAAAGACTCCAAGATTTAAAAAATATGAGACAGCTCAGCTTTCTGTCAGGGGTCTGAGAGTTCCAGTGTGAAATCTGTGTTACAATGCAAGTCAGGTCAACTTCACACCATGGGAAAACCACAATGAACTTAGAGACTGGAATAGCAGACTGATTACTGGTTGCCATTGGAGCTTTCACACTGGCACAACTACAGGATTTTTTTTCCTTTCTTTAGTAAGGACAGATCAGCTTAGCAGATATTTCTCATTACCATTATTCTCATTACCATTGGAATCTTTCTTCCTTACAATGTGCATGCTGGTATTAACAGCCCACTTTCTTTTTACAGATTTCTATATATGTTGTCTATTAATAAACAGTAGGCAAACTACCCAGTGATATAAGCCATTGTGTCCTGCACCCTCCTGTCTCTATCATAAGTGATCAGAGCTGAAAAGAACAGTTAAGGAGATTCTGGACAACCCCAAGCCACTTTTTTGGCTGTTAGCCTGGAAAAACTCCTGACAGAAAGGCTGTCTGGTGCCCTTGGCAGAGCCCCACAAGATCTAGTAAAATGCCAAAGAGGAGGCAGCATGACATCAAGAGGGAAACTGTAGGCAAAAGGGCTACAGCTGGCTAGGGCACCTTTGGGAAATTATTATTAATGACCTGCTGGGTGATTGCAACACAGGAATAAAAACATGGACATGCATTCTCATGCTAATTTGTGTTTAGTGGTTTGGGATCAAACTTAGTTCCTATTTAATTGGCTTTTCTAACAAGTCAGATATAGAATCTTGGTTGAAATCAAGGGATACACTTGAGCTCTCATTTTTCCTTTTTTGCAAGAATCCAATTTTTACTCATACAGTAAGTAACTTGGGTTACCAATCAGAGATCCCAGTCACTTCTTGATTGAACTTTCAGTGACATCACCAGAGATATTTTGATGGAGAGACAAAAGAAAGTCAAGGAGGAGATCACTAAAACCACTGCATATCATCAAATATTTCACATCCAATCTCAGTTCAGCAACAGTGTACACCAATTTGGTCTCTTGATAAAGTCATCTGATGTTAGATTCTTCCAGTGGTGCCCTCTTCTTTCACACATCCACACCATCCCAGGCACTGAATCTGAAAGGGTGAGATGCTAAGGTAGAGGAAAGGAACAGACGTTTGTTCAGAACACCCAGCTTTTGGAAAATCTCTAAAGAACCTGGGCAAACAAGTATTTTTAAAAATTCTGAGTTTCATCAGAATGCATGTTTGTGAACAGACATGAAGAAATTTCAGCTCTGGGACTCGAAGAGATGGTGGAATAACCACAAATTGAGATTCGAAACTAAAATTTCTATGGTGCATCTGCAAGATCAGCTGCAGGCTCAGTAATAAATGAACACACTAAAAAGTGACTTTTGTAGCTCATTATATTCTTCACTTTTACAGAGCTGATAAAGAAATAGCTTTGTTTCTTTATTTGTTGAGGATAAAGAGCTAGAGACAGACTTGATTTCTGTTCTCATAAACATGGGTATGAATCCAGCTTGACCACTTAGCAGTCATTTAAAGTTGGGAAAATTACTTAATCTCTCTGAATCTACTTTTCTTTATCTGGATGTAGGAAAATGACTGCTTACTATATTATATTGTTGTAAGGAAAGACAAAGATGACAGATGTGAGACACCTAGCATAATAGCACTCTTTTTTTTAAATCATATGAATCCATTTATTACCAGTATCAAGATGCCCCTTACCATGGCTAGGTATAGTCATTTAACAAATATTTATTTGCTATCTCTTATAGGCTAGGTAGCCTATAAAGTATTTCCTCCTAAGGAAAAAGAACAGAAAAGGAAGTTAACATTTCTAAAAGACCCCAAGAGCATTTCTATCATCTGTTTTATGTCTGGTTCCATCCAAGGCATTTGAGGAATACAAGAGTAGAATAATCAAATGGGCAGATAAGAAACATGCATTTAAAATACAATGTGTGACTAAGTACCAAAACCAAACAGTACAGATTTAATTGTTCAGGACTTATTCACTATTGCACTCCAAGTATATGATGAACTCTTAGCTTTCTCAGAACAATAATAATAAGGATTTTCCTCAAAGTCCATCATTTCTAATATGTTACTTCAGGGCTTTATGAAATACTCTCATTTTATCAGAATGGTGATAATTCAATCTGAATTCCTATAATTCAGACTAGAATTATAGAATCAGTTCCAAATCACTTAAATTCTATGATTGTTAGATACTTTATTTGTAAATTAAGGATAGCAGTTCCCTGAAAAAGATTGTCGTGAATAATATATGTAAAAGTGCACTACAAATTAAGAAGGGTCCACAAAAATAGCTGTTTTTTCTGTTATATTGATTCCATTAGTTTATGTTTTTCATCATTGTCCACACTAAGAAAAAAAACTCAAGCATTTCCAAGGATTTATTTATATAAAAATCTTTTATCAGAGTCCCATGCAATTTGACTAGAATATCATGAATTTAAGAATAAATTTTATTTTATTTGGGGAAAATGCCTCCAATCATGACCATTTTATGACCATTTAATGCCTAGAAATTTGAAAGCACTGGGTTAATAAATGAATTACTATTTAAAGCTGTATTGCAAAAAAAGTAAAACTTTTAACCTTTTTAGCTTCCAGTTCCTAAAGTAGTTATTTTCCCCAAACAGTTAGCTTAGTTATTAGCATTTGTTCTATATATATTTGTTCCAGTGATATGTCGAAACTTAGCTTCAGTTCATTCTTATGTATTTGAATGTGGCGTCTCTAAATATTTTTATTTTCTTCCTTTCTTGAAAATCCATCTTTTTAACTATTGAAATATCTTTTATGCAGAAATTTGGCACATGGTGCTTTTAATTCTCTACATGATCAGTTTTTTTTTTCTTTTTTGTCATATTTTGGTGATCTTTTTGGCAAGTGTATCCATTAACTACAGCTGTATAACAAACTACCTCAACACTCAGTGACTTAAAACACTAATTACTATTATAGATTATGGATCTGTGGGTTGGCCAGAGATTGACCAGGTTAGGCTTGGCTCACCTGGTATCTCTGCTGCTTGCAACTATGCTTATCGCTACATCTTCAAGTCAGCTGGGAGTCAGCTGATCAGGGCTTGTCTTGCTCGTCCATCTGAGGGTTCAATGGGTATTCTGCTTTGAGCTGGGTTTGGTGTACACAAGTAGAAGAAATGCTGTAGTTCATGTGACCCTTGGTCTCTTTCTGGGATGAGCAGGCTAACCCAAATATGTCCTTCACATGGTGATAGGAGGTTCAAGACAACAGGCAGAACACATAAGGGCTGTTGAAGCTTAATCTCAGAACTGTTACACTCTCATTTTTACCTCATTCTGTTGACCTAAACAAACTATATACCTAGTTACAATGCAGAGAGAGATTCTTCCCATAGTCAGGGAATACTGAAAGATACATGTCAAAGTGTGTGCATACCAGGAGAGGTACAAAATTGGGAGCAGTAATAAAATCTAGTATGATAAGATTCCAGCAGATGTCAAAACATCAGCACTTAACCCTTCCAGGACATCAACACAGTTAACCTTTTGTTCCCAGTGGCCATTTTGTAATGCAAGGTGGGAACAGGAGGAACAGCTGCAAGCATTTTGTATGATTTCATGGCCAGAGTAGCACCTCTCATTTTAACTGACAGAATATTTACAGCAGAGATTATAGCTCCCCACACAGTCTTCCATAATAATAATATTGGTTAGAAAAAACTTGGTTTTCAAGGTTGAGTTCTAATTGTTAGTGGCTCACATTCAATAAGTCGACTTTAGGTGACATTTGAGAGGCAGTATCTTCTGCATGTCAGGTCATTTAATTGGCAAAGTTAGAATAATTAAGGCTGACTCTAGTACTAAGTGAGCCCAAGTATTAGATGTGGCATTTAGATGATATTATCAACATCATATAACTTTTTTACTGATTTGACCTTACCCGTCACATGTCTTCACCTTACAGATTTATAATTTGTATGCTCAGTGTAAATGCACTAAAAGTAAATGGGACCTTGTAGTGTTAAAACTATCGGCATCGTGATAAAATCACGTGATTAGAAGAATTAGGGTTCTAGGTTATGGGCTGTTATGAAAATATAGTTTTTAAAAAATCAAACATAAAGTGCATTCTCCTAGCAAGAGGTACAATAAAAAAGAAAGCAACTTAAAAAGCATGAAACATATATCAGATATAAACTAAGAACTATGTAACAATTCAGTATAAACTAATATGCAACTGGGGACAGGGAATAAAAGAGACCCTCTAAAAAATTGCCTCAGGTTTATGGATGTGATATGTCTGTCAGTCTCTCAAAGGGAAATTTGATGGTGACACTCCTCTCAAAGTCATGTAAAGCATCTGAAAGAGCCTGCCAGTGGTGGCAATATTTGGCATAGGCAGTTCTCATCCAGAAAAGCAAGGTGACTCCTTACCCATCAGCTAAAATAAATTCTGGCTTCCAACCTAGAGGCTTTCAAACCTATTCATTCATTTCCTGTTAGCCCTTACCTTCAAGTGATGGTTCTCAAGTTTCTTAAGGTGGACTAGGAGCGTCAGCATCATTTTGGAACTTGTGAGAAATATAAAATCTCAGGATCCACCAGATCTGCGAAGTCAGGAGCTCTGGGGATAGGGTGCAGCTATCTGGGTTTTCACATACTCTCCAGTGATTTGGATGCAGCTAAAGGTTGAGAACAACTGCCCTCAAGCGTGCAAGCGCAGTGAACGACAAAGTTATAAAAAGTGAGGAGGGAAGTATCAGGGAACTATTGCTCTTCCTGCTGAGAAAGCTTGAAATCATTATGCTTGCTTTTTATTACCCCACTGCAAGTCCTGGATAAATAATCCCATTAAACTTCTTTTATTTCTTCCTAATTCTACATTGCAAGTGCTACGTAAATCAATATTTTCATTAGTAATTTATATTTACAATGTTTAAATTGATCTAGTAGCCCCCATTACCATGCATGCACACACACATACACAAAAGATGTTGATATATGATGATGATGATAGATGATAGATAGATAGATAGATAGATAGATAGACTGAATAGAATGTATTCATCTACACGACTTCCAATCAGAAATTTGTATGAAGATAACCTTGAAGATGGCAAGAAAAGAGTAGTCCTTGTTTGTTACAGTGGGAAAGGAGTAGTGGGAGGGAGGGATAATCATGCTTTCCATGTATTATTGGAAAGAATCTAGATGTTTTGAAGACATCTTTTCTGATTCTGTTGCATACAGAATACAAGCAATACAGGTCCTTTAAAGAGTGAAAGTCAGAATAAAAGTGTATCTTAACTCTGTGTATTGATGATCTCTGGGATTTTCCCCAAAAAGATTAAGAAATTATGCTCAGAATTATAGGACAAATGCATCAGAACCTGGTGAAGTTAAAAAAGCCCATCAGGGGCTGGGATTGTGGCTTAGTGGTAGAGCACTTACCTAGCATGTGCGAGACACTGCATTTGATTCTCAGCACCACATGCAAATGAATAAATAAAGATGCATCAAAAACTAATAAAAATATTTTTTAAAAAGTCCATCAAGCTCCACAGTCAATGCTCAAACCCAGCAGGCTCCAAAGGAGACTAGGTGCACCCAGGGGGCTTTGAGTGCAGACACAAAATATCAACACTTATATTTCTATTTGTTTTTATTCATAAATGATAAATAAATTAAGGTTCACAATATTATTCTGAACACTGATGCTACATATTCTGTAGGGCAGAGGGTTACATGTGAAATGGGACAAGAGATTCCAGGAGGTCCTGATGCAGAGGACTGCAGATGATCTCACTCACACATTCACTTTGAGGGTAGCGCAATCTCTAGGTAGATTTGTGGTTTGAAGAATAACTCTCACAATGTGGACCAACAGCTTAGAACAAATCTTACACAAAAATCATATGCCAAAAATAATAAGATAACCACAATGAAAACAGGAAAAATATTTAAGTTAATCAAACCTTCCAAGAAACTAGTCCATAAATAAAGTATTAAGATGACAACATGAAATGTGTATTTACACCCACTATTTTTATAGTAAACTTTACCTTAAGTAAATTTTTCAGTTTGGAATATTAGCAATATTCCAAATATAGAATAAATCCATAATAATCAACAAGACACAAGTGAAATTCTATGAGTCAAGTCTTTGAATTTTTTTAAAACAATGCTCAGAAGCATGCCATCTACCCACTGAACTCAATGTTTGTAAGTTTCTTCTGCATTTTCTTACTTAATAGCAAAAGTTTTCAAAAAGTAGGTATGTTAGCTTTCCATCATGGTAAAAAAAAAAATCTGAGAAAATCAGTTTTAAAGAAGTAATAGTTTATTTTGGCTTATAGGTTCAGAAATTTCTGTCTGTGGTCACTTGATGCAGTTGCTTTGGACCTTGGGCAGCACAATACATCATGGTGGTAGGAGCACCTGGCAAAGAAGGACAGTTCACATTCTGTGGTGACCTGGAAGCAAAGAAGAAGGTGGGCTGGGGTTCGGATATTCCCTTTAAGGGCACACCTCCCATGAAACTTGCTTCCACAAAGTCCCACCTCTTAAAGGTTATACCATCTCCCAATAGGGTCACAGCATATGGGCCTTTGGAGAACATTTAAGATTCAAACCATAGCAGTAGGCAATAAAACTTTTGACCCAGTAAAAAGGTTGAAAATCAAATAAAAATAAGTAAAGTAATGCACTAAATTAATTTGTTAGTATACACTATTGGAAGAGACCAGGAAGAGCCATATTTATTTACACAATGTGTACTATTTATAATACAGTTAAATGAAAGTACAAATACTTGATTGTTCTTAGTGTATGGAAATTGCTGGATGCAATTTTAATAATGAAATATTATATATTAAATAACAAATGACTTTTTGTGAGCCACCACTTAGAAGATTGGTTCACAGAAAAGATACAACACCAGTGAATCTTCACATCATGTATAATCAATCACAAGAATGGAATCCTAAATAGAATAAGTTATACTCCATGTATGTAAATTATGCCAAAATATTCTACTGTCATGTATATCTATAAAGAACAAATTTTAAAAAGAAAAAAATATAATGTTTACAGTAAGCAAATTATTTAATAAAAACAATGCTTGCAGACTGTTGGAACAGCTACTTTGAATGCATTAAGATTTCCAGGGTCACCTAAAAGAGGCAGTGCTGCACTGTATCCTTTTTAGGCAAATTTTTGAAGCAAGAAAATGAAAATCAGTGGTGCTCTATGTGCTACTAAATGACAAAAGTGAGGTTAGACCTTATGGAAGCAGGAGCTTTGAGATATCTTGATACTTGCTAAAGAAATTGGAGTACATGTATTTTTTCATTATGTCACATAGGTTATAAATTATCCTATCATACTTTAAAAAGTCCTGATAAATTTAAAGTTGAGTTATACTTTTCTTCTACAAAAAGCAAGGGCTTTCAACTTGTCAATCTTTTCTGTGATGACAAGTTTTCTGTGATGACTAGTTTGCTGCCTGGCATAACCAAGAAAGGCCACTTTTTAAATGCCTGTTAGGTGAAACTTGTGTCTAGTAAGGAGTAAGAAAGTAATTGCTTTCTGAAAGAAATTTATGCTCCAGAAATATTTTGGAAATGTTTGCAAGTGCAAGTGTTTTCATTACTAAGTAATTATGTTGCTAAAAATGATTTTTATCACATAGAAAAAGACTTACTGGAAGCATTTCATGGATTTTTTAATTAATTTGTTAAAGATATAAAAATACAAAATTTTCCACTCAGTTTCCATGAAAAACTGATAGACATCTGCAAAGATAGATGTTCAATAGCCAAATTTCAATAACTACACAGAAAAAAAAAAGATTTAATAGGACTGAAAATGAAACACTGTACTTAGTAAATACAGCCAACGATGCTTTTTAAAATCATGCTTAACTATGCATTTTCACACACGGTTCTCTCCAAAAAGTGTTACTATTAAAATTTTGCAGTAATATCAAATGATATTTTGTACTACTAATAAATTCACTTTAAATATGTATTTTATATGTTTATCACCTTTTAAATGTATATTTTGTCTATGTTTTATAAAGCATATAATAGGATAGGAAGTATGTATTCTTAAACAAATATGGAAATAATAGTCCTCAGTGAGTGTGCTCAAAACTTTTTTATTGGTGGCATATAATCAGAATATTATTTGGAGTCTAATTTATCTATCAAATTGCCATCTACATCTATTAGACTTATAAAAAATAGAGCCATAAGAAACCTAAAAATGCAAATGTCCTTTTTAGTTTCTTGTCCTTAGAAGGGTCTTAAAATTTTTCCAGATGACTGGAAAAAACAGGTGTAAGGAAAAGTGTATTCTAATGTATGGCACAAGAGACAGAAAGTTAGAAAAAAAGGATTTTGAAGAACAATTTTACAAATTTGCATTTGAAGTCATGATAGGCTCAGACCTCATAATTCTGAGAAAATACTTCAAAAGAATCTGAAAGACAAGATAATTTTTTTTTCTCACCACTAACTTTTCCACACTACTTTTAACAACAACAATTACAAAAAAAAAAAAAAAAAAAAAGCAGGCATGGGGAGAAAACCAGAATTTTAAGAATCAGGAGACATTGCATATGGCCTTCGCTAAATGACATAATGCAGATGCAATGATGTTTATACTTGTAACAAGGAAAATGTTGAGTCCTTGAAAGAAATGGAATCTAAAATGAAGACAATGATACTTAGATAGGAAGAAAAGACAATAACATTTATATTAAGGTGGTTACCTTTGGAATATTTTACAATTCCCTCTTTTCTTCTTTCCCCTACAGTGAGCTTGTTATTTTTATTTTTATTTTTTTATCATAGAGGACAGTGAGTATGGATAGCCCGGTTGCCCAAATCCTTTCTCCCCTGGATGCTCCTTGGTTTCTCAGACTCCAGTCCTGCCTGGTCCTGGAGTCCCTGTGCTGTGCTGCAGGTGATGGACACCTGTAGGTGCCATCATTTGGATTCTCAGCATTCCAATCAATAAAACTAGGAGGATCATACCTGTCCCACTTACTATGTGGGGGAGGCAGATGGGGACTGGGAGGTGTTGTGATGACCAAATAAAAATATTTATGTGAAAACAGAATATCTCTGGATGTTTTCATATACATGTGGTTTCTAAGGAACGTCTGTCTTGGACATCGTGGTTTGCCTTAATGCATTGTGAACTGTGTAAATTTAATGGAGGTAAAGTTGTCTGCATACCAAAAGTTATCACCTCCAAACTTCCGTTCTATCCCTTTTACCCTGCATTTTCCCCTCCATAACATTTATCACTATTTGACCAAGACTGTTCAGGGGTCTGTCTTTACCACCTATAATGCTAGCTCCTTAAGGGAAGCAGTCTGTATCATTCATAGCTGCACTCTGATGCCTGCAATAGTCACAAAGTGTATTCTCAGGGAATACATGTTGAATGGAAGAATAGGAATTTGAGAAGAGCATGGGTACCACAAAAGAGCAGCAATCTGCAAACATTCCCTTGGTTGTTGCATTTGCATTTGAAGACTCTGAGGTATGGTGCTGCTGAGTCACAAGTTGTTTCCTTTTTCCCAACTTGATTCCCATTTCAGTTGCTCAGAAATTTCTCAATGCCAAGTCACATAAGGCTTCTTCTTCCTGGAAGCATGACATTCTTCCCCAAAGCGCAGAGCAGGTGTCTTTACTCTCCTCTAACGTTTCTCTACAATGTCTCCGCAGCTCCAACTCCAGTGGGAGCATTCTTCCCTTCTCTAGGCACTCAAAACTCTTTGGGAGACAATTTCTCACTTCAACCAAATTCCAGTCACCCAGCTGGGTGGCCAAAAAACAATACATTTGATCCACAAAAAGCAGTGGACTTGAAATGTCTCCCATTACTGGGAGTCAAACACAAAATCAAATTGACTAAATCCTTCTGGAATTCCACAAGGCAGCAATTTCCCTAACTCCCAGCTCCACCACATTTGCTGTTCTTTTATGGCCACTAAATGTAAACTCTTTAACACCTCTTCCCATTTTGTCACTCAGTCCTTTAACTCTGCTTCACAGAGTGCCAGAAAGTTTGTAAAGATGGAAGAAATGAGCTGCACAATGTTGAAAACCATAAGGCACTCAGTGAATTTTTTGCTTGTGATATAAACTTAAATATTATGGGTATATAGAGTTATATCAAATTCCTTAATCAAACTTTATGATCACTTTAGATTTTTACCATTCCTGTAGGGGTACCATGTTAAAGAATTGAGATGTTTTCAATCTAACTATATATCAATCTGAGTCAAATGGACACTCAAAAGTAGGAAACAACTCTAGGCTTTAACATTATATTTTCTCCTCTCCCATGATTTGGAATTAAATCTTCCCTCCACCTTCACACCATCATGTAGTGATTTTTAAAATAATGTTTTCCTTACCACCTAAAATAGCAACTATTACTACCAAAATAAGATTATTTAAATGGAAAGTGCTTTGTGCTGACCAGGGCAGACAAAGTTACATTAAAATTGCACCTGCCTCCCTCCAGTGCTGAGGTTTAGGAATAAAAAGTTCTGCACTATTCATCACCGATCCTGGTGCACAGTCCTTATCCTTGTCTTCATCTCTTCCTTAGGCCAAGGCTGACATGCAATAGTAACACAGACCAGAAATGGACAGATGTGGGTGGATAAATGAACACCAACATTTCAAGTGCCCACCAGTAAGAGGGTGCAAGGCCTGTGGAATCTAGTGATCTTAATTGCCACTCTAATTGAGCTATTGAATTTAATTTAAATCTAGATCTTTAATTGGTTTGAAATATCTGAAATATTATAATGAGTTATAACATTAAAATGAACATTTATTATACATGTCAATACATGGAAGTAGGTTTACGGAACACAGGTTTAAGAAAAGTGAAGCAAATATTAGCCACTGAGGGTATAAAGGGACTTTCATTTTTCACATTTTGCTTTCTTCCGAGGTGTGGGGGATTCGAACCCGGGTCGGTGCACATGCTTGGCAAGCGCTCTACAGACTGAGCTATTCGCCCTCTTTGGACTTTCATTTTTTTCTTAGGAAAGCCACAAAGAGTATAATGTACAAAAGAAAAATTGATAAGTTGGATTTCATCAAAATTTAGAGGTCTCTTCAAAAAAGACACAAATAAAAAATTAAAAACCAAGCCATAAGATGAAAGAATGCATTTACTATATGTATAATGGCAAAGATAAACCTCCCATAACATTAGATATGTAAAAAGGAAAAAGATATGTAAAAGGCTAACTGGCCCTAGGAAAATGCAAGTTAAAACCACAAAGGGATACAACTAGATACGTATTAGAATGGGTGAAATTTAAAATATTGGCAATACTACAGTTCAGCAAAGAGATGGAGAAATTAGAACTGTCATATCCTGCTGGTGGAACTGTGCAATGGAACAAACACGTCTGGAAAACTGTTTTACAGTTTCTTAAAACGTTAAACGTATGTCCCATCCATACCACTTCTAGATATGTATTCATAAGAAATGATAACATATGTCCACAAAAACATGTTATGTAAAGCAGCTTTATTCAAATCACCCAAAACTTACTCAGCATCCTAAGGTTACCATAACAAATTTCTACCAACTGGGTGGTTTAAAAAAAAAGAAATACTCTTCTCTCAGGGTTCAGGAGACTGGAAGTCTGAAACATGTGTTTGCAGTTTGGTTCCCTCTGGAGTGGCTAATGGAGAATCTACTCTGTGCCTTTGTCCTAGTTTTTGGTAGTTTCTGGACAATTCTTAGCACTCCTTGGCTTGGAGTGACATTGCTCCAATCTATACCTCCATTATCAGGTGACCTTTTTGTATGTCTCTGTCCTCTGATCAGGACACCAGTGACTGGAGACAGTCCAGTCTGATTCAGTATGATCTCATGTTAATGGAATATATCTGCAGATACTCTATTTACAAATAAGGTCAGATACTGGGGGTTAGAATTTGAACATATTTGTTGTTGGGAGGAAAAAATGTCCATCAACAAATGAATGAATAAAAATATGTGGTATATCTATACAAGGGAACTACCACCTGGCAATAACAAAGAATTGTTGACATAGTTGATAAACAACATTGAGTTGTGCTAAGTGAAAAAAAAAAATTGAACCCAAAAGTAAATACTTCTGAGATACACTTTTTTTCTAAAAATTTCCAACTAACACATATTGATGGAATGCAGACCAGTTGTCTTAGGCTGGCGACTAAGGGAAGAGAGATTGCAAAGATGAATGGGGGACCTTTCGGATGTGATGGAAATGTTCTGCATCTTGATAGTGGTGATGGTTTCATAGGTGTGTCCATTAAAATTCATTTAATTGTACACTTTAAAAGATCACTTTAATTTGTACGCCTCAAATGATACCTCAATTTAAGAACTAATTCTGAGCCCTCACTTTAATTACCCTTAACATTCCATTCACAGAAATCTAGGCCTTTTTTCTAGCTCACTCCTTTAGATTCTTTCCTAGGTTTTCTGCAGCCTGCTCCTCTAGATTATTTTCTAGGTTTTGTTTTGTTTTGTTTTGTTTTGTTTTTTCTAGCCTACTCCTCTAGAGTCTTCCAATCTCTGCCCATTACTCTGCTCCAAAGTTACTTCCATATTTCAGGAGTTACAGCAACAGCCTCACTTCTTGGTACCAGTTTAGTCCATTTTGTGCTGCTATAACAGAATACCTAAGACTCAGTAATTTATAAAGATGAAGCCCACTACCTGTGAAGGCTTTTGTTTCGTATCATCCCATGGTGGAAGGCAGAAGAGCAAGAGAGCACAAGTGAACAGACTCACGTTTACAATGAAGGATACCAAGATTGGCCAGCAACTGCTCTGTTATTATCAATAGTGTGGTCCACACTTGCCTACTTCTTGTGCTTCCCTGCCTTCCTTTTTGTTAACACAGCCGTGATTCTCCTATGGGGGCAGTTTGTCCTATTGAACACTCACTACAGCCAGAGTAGTGGCTATGTGACACGAACCTGAATTCTACAGGGAATTTTAGGGAAAGCTTTTGCTTTTCTAATTCAAATAAAAAGAAACTGAGCCCACATTCTTTTAATCATGACAAAAGTTGAAGTAGCTTATCAGATGTCATTTGAAAAAATTCTATATGTAGTATTTGTAGACATGCCACTCTGTACAATGCAAACAGCACTCTGTGATAGAGGACAATGATATTGTGTGACTCCACTCTCCCTGGTTTTGTTCTACATGCTATTTTCTCCTTATTGCTCTTATGAAATATTAAACTTCCAGTTTTAAATTCTAGTTCAATTCTGTCTCATGCTAAAATTTCTAAAAAATGAAGCAATGAAAATGGTGTAAACAAGGTCTATCCATTTTAATTTTTTAAAATGGCTTTCTTTCCAGGTACAATCATGTGTATACCAGGAACAAAATTTTTAAATTGCTTTTGGCATAAAGCAATCATTAAAAGACAATGAGGAAATCTGGGTCAGACCATCCACAGAACATAGATTTTCTCAAACAAATGAAAGTCAGAATCCAGTTTAATATTTTGTTCCACTTATTCTGGATTTGACTTCTACTTCATTTGTTTTACTCTGTTATTTATTTTATTTTCATCAGTTTTCCTAAGAACAAGTGTCCTTTATATCATAGGACTTGGTGATTTAAGTCACTATGTTATATTGTAGCTTCCTGGGATTGTAAGAACGTGTTTGAAATGATTGAGATGCATGACAACATCCCATTCCAATCACGGGTGGACTGAAACATCTTCCTGTGTCCAGAAACTGTCTCTAAGTAGTCAAGGACCGCCTACTTGTTCTTCAGCTGCTCAATCAGAAATAAAGTCACACACATACAGAATTAAATGGATTTTTTCATTCTTATGCCCATTACCCACAAAAATCTTTTTCCAAATTACCACCAGTAGCATTATCCAAAATTCTTTCACATTATTAAGATTATATTTTTTTAACAGTGTGGCCTGTACTAGGTTAATTTACCTCAATCTCCCAGAACTTCCAAAAGCCCCTGGACCTAAACAAGCTGTTCAATTTCAATTAAAATAGAAAACCAAAAGAGCCACAATGCTGTCAGAGTCACATTCCACATGTACAGAAAAAAATGAGATTTGTATGAAGGTTTACTTGTTATAAGTTCCATTTTACTTTTATGAGTAGGAACCTAAGTTTTCTGCAGAGACTGGGAGCTCAGATTTCACAATCCTGTTTCCTCATTAGTTCCACTTACAGGCAGGGTCATTGTGTCCTTAGCTAAAATGGACTAAGCAAGTCCCTCCCCCAGGGCCTTTTCAGTGTTTTTGAGATGGATATTGGGATTATATGAATTTCATTTTATTTAACTGCATAATAGCTTTTTCACAGCTGGCCTTTCCTAAAGTAGACAAGAAGGCGTGCTCTCCTCAGTGTGAGAATGACAGAAATGATTTTACAGAGTAAATAAATGCTAACATTACTTTACTTATCATCACACTGCTAATATATTGTCATCTTCATCTTACTCAGCAGATCAATCATTTTTGCCAACTTAATAGCAATAATAATCAAGTGGGCCTCAAACATTTATCTTCTTAGTTAAAAATCTCGTTGTGTTCGGTGAAGAAGAAAATTGGCGTTAGTCACAATCCTGTCATTAACAGACACTCAGAAATGCGAACCGCAAGATTTCCCCAAAGTGCTTTGAAAAAGTATTTAGAATTTTATTTTAATGTCTTGACTGTACTGGAAATTTAAGAGGAGGGTTCTTTTTATGTTCACCATAGAGGAATGGGCACTGGTCTCATGACATCTAGAGAGCAACTGGTCCTAGACAACTTATGGATTAACAGGTTAAGCTTGCAGTTGCTGCTCTGCTTCGTTGTGTTTTGTTTTGTTTTGTTTTAAGACCCAGGAAGTACTGACATCATTGTGGAAGTATAGAATTTAATTTCACCAATAAATTAAATTTGGCTCAAGCTGTTAGTAACACTGTCACATTTACAGCTTCAGGCAGGGAGTAAATGACTCAATGGACTGATAACAAGATAAAAAGCTTTTCACCTCCAAGCCCTGTCTTTAATCAGGCCAGGTTCAGAGCAGTGGAGACCAGCACACCTCATCTTGCTAGCCATACCCTGCAGGGCCCCATGCCAGGGTCATTTTCAGAATCGGCTTGATAAAAATCCACATAGGCAGAATGATGAAGCCAGTGAGGCCAAGTGTTTTTAAAAATAAATAAAGAGCTAAAGAGCTCCATTTGGACCACAAGGATGGCCCAAGAATCAGATGATAAAGGTTTTAAAGGAAAAAGAAAACTTTAACATGGCAGAAAGGATGGCCATCTCCACACTAAAAAGTCTTATTTGACACAAAAAGCCTGTAATAAAGGTCTAGAGAGCAGACTCATCAGGTGTGATAGTTAATTTTATATCAATTTGATTGGGCCAAGTTTCCTAAATGTTTATTCAAACTTTATTCCAGATGTTTCTGCGATGTCATTTTTTAGTTGAAATTTACCTTCAAATCTATAGACTTACAGTAAAAGCAGATCACCCTCAAGAAAATGGTTGGGCCTTGTCCAATTAGTGGAAGACCTTAACGTAATGAGACTGACCTCCACCAGAACAGGAAATTCTGCCAGAAGACTGCCTTCAGATTGAGCCACAACGCCAACTGTTTTCTGAGTCTCCAGCAGATTTTGGACTTGTCAGACTCCACAATCACATGAACCAGTTCCTTAAAACTCATCTCTTTCTCTCTCTTTTCCTCTGCTGTTCCCTCTGTTTCCACCACTTCAAATTCATAAACTATTTATCCATTCTTATATAACTTCCTTTTCTTTGAAAACAAGAGGTATTCCTGCTCATTTTTGAAAATGATTCTTACTCACATCCACCTATTAAGTCCTTCACCAACTCGATTATTCTTTTTGTTTGAATATCATGTCTCTACTCTGTTGTGTATTTTCTTCAAATATACAGTAATGCTCAAGTTTCCTTTATCCTAAAAAAATCTTCACTTGAACATAAATTAATCCCATAATTCCCTCTCCTCTACCAACACTTCACTTTCTAATTTCCAGTTCATACTCAATTCACCACTATACCAAAGATGTTTCTAGTAACTACATGATAACTAATATTTTAAAACACCTATTATGAACCATAATCACAGTGCTGATCACTTTATATAAAACATTTCATTTATTTTTTTGTTATACTTGTGAAGCAGACATTATCATTGACTCCTGTCATTTAGAAAAGAACATTAAGACTCAAAGACGTTAAGTAATTTCTTCAAGGTAGCATAGCTACTATCTGAAGTCTATCTGTCTTCTTTTCACATCTGGGTTCTACTTGCTCTCTCATAGCACTTCCTGATATTCCTTGATCTCAACAATCTGTATTCTCCTGTTTCTTTTCTTCTTCTTCTTCTTCTTTTTGTTTATTTATTTATTTATTTATTTATTTTTTGCAGGCCCCTGTTTGCTCCCTGGGAGAACCTGCTTTCTACCTTTTCTCTGTGGGTGACCCATAAGTTGTTCCCTTCTGGACAGGTCCACCAACAGAATGACTTTTGACATGCTGTTTTCAAATCCCTATGCTGTCAGAGGGGCTGCCCATGAGGCATAGGGTTATGGCCATGTCACAGAAGCATGTTCTGAGGGAGGGAGGGCCCTCTGCACCTGTGTGTCCAACCAGGCTCTGGACAATGCAGTGAGTCACCAGTGAAAAGGGAGGGAAACAGAGGGGCACTTGTGGGTCTGCCTTCCACACCCTGCAGGGAATGCAGAGAGAAACTAAGAACAAGAAAGAAGAGAAGCCAAGCTGGAAGAAGAGAAAAGCAACCACGAATACTATCCTAAGAATTTGGTTTTGCAAAAAGAGCATGTGACCCTCTAACCACACTTAGTAGTAATTGGCTCACACCCTAGAAAAGGGTGTTGGGTACCAATAGTAGTTCCAGCATTGTGTGAAGAATGTTTTTCTCACCCGCAGCTGCAGCAGACCAAGCTTCCACACTGTCCCTCAGGCTATCATGTGAGACACACTAATTCTAAAAGAAAAAAAAAAAAAAAAAAAAGCCTGGTTATTTCTTCCGACAATTTTCCTTTTTAACAGTTGCTTCCTGTTCAAAGGAGTAATTACAGTGAAACCCCCCAGTACCTTTTTTGATCTGTGACAGGATATTTAGAGGGGAGCTCAAATCAAACTGGGTGAATAGGGGACATCTTTTCTTAAAGGTAGGCATGGTTAAGGTTGTGAGCCAGGTGTTTCCTGAATTCACATTGAATCCTTCACCTATGAATTTAGATGCACCTCTTTGGTTCTATTTGCATTTCCACATGACTCTTAGAATCCAAAGTCTAGTCAACCCTTACCCTAAGAGGAGGGAGAAGAGATCCTTTCACTCTAGCAGTTGTCTCCATTATGGAAGCCATGACGCTCCTGATCCGGAGCTTTGCGGCACCCATTTCCCCCACTTATGTGAAGAGGCTGTCAAAAAACTTCTCTTAGTAAAGTCGTGTTGGGTTACTAACAGCTGGCAGCTATTCTCTGCAGCCAAGCTGCAGATTAATGGACAATTATGGGTTAAATGTGTGACATTGAGAACGGTGTCTGAACTATAACTTGGACCTCCTAGAGACACAATGCTTTAACTAGAGGATAGCTCTAGTGGTGGGAATTACACAACCTGGCAAGATGGTCGGCATAGATATTTCAGGGCAGGCAAGCTTTCCAGCACCCAAAATAACAACCAGGAGGAGACTGCCTATGTGGCTCCCACAGAAGGTCAAGCCACCCCTGCTCTGTCAGCAGGAGCCCTTTGAATCATCTCAACACTTTCCATTTAGCCAAACTCTTCCTCTCCCCACCCCCAATGCTTTCCTACTCAGGCTCTGGAACTATCTTTGAAATAAAGAAGCAATCAGGAATCCTTTGTCTTACTTAGAATTGATAGAGAATGTTAAAGGGTAAGGCACACATTGCTGGGGTACTAGTACCCTCCTCTGATCCACAGAATGGGAAGCTCAAGATGGGAAATCTTTGCTGGCTGGAAGTCACATTGCCAAGATTGCTCCCACAAATCTCAGCTATTCCGGGGATACCCAATCTGTTCCTTGAACCACCACTCCTTTTCCCTCAAAATCACAGCAGCAAGTATGACAATCATCCACACACCAGATTCCTCTCCCACCACTCACTTTCCATTCCAGCTAGAGGCTCCCAGGAACAGTGAGTTAAGAGAGATTCCCCGGATTCCCCACGGCATAGCAGCCGTGCTTCAGAGAGGTGCTGCAGCTTGTTATGAGAGATGCCGTGCGTGGTTCCTGGAGGGTATATTTTCATTTAGTCTGGATGCTTGGCACACTCCAGTCATAAACAGAAGCCCAAGGTAGAAATAGATGACCTGACTAGTTTACTAAAGGAGTGTTGAAAATGTTTAATCAATTAATGGTGATAATAAAGTATCTCACAGGAAGATAAAATAGCAATTCCCTGAGCTGCAGCACATTCACATCCATCCTCACAGCTTACAGGCATTTAGTGTGACTGATAGATGAACATGAGAACTATGCAAATTATGGGAGTCCCCTTTTATGTTTATATTTGTGCACATTTCTGTCTATTTTTGCAAATAGGCAGATTAGCAGCTCTGCTGATAATTTGATCTCTCTGACAGAAATGAAAAATCATTCACTCATCCCAGAAACATGTTCCCGGTGCCCCCATTGTATGGATGTAATAAGCTATCTGGTTGTTGCCATGCAGACAGCAGCCCCACACAGGACCAAGCATGGGGATTTCTAGGACAGAATCATTCCAAAAAGTGGGAAAAAAAGGGGGGGGGCAGTCAAACATACCTAGCATCTGGTGAAATAAAAATTTTAAATATTTCATTCAAATAACTTAAGACCACATGAGTTTGTGACACAACCATAAAAGAATGTTGTAGTATTTATTCATTCATTCATCATCCAAATTCACTTACTAGTGTACAAGTGCCTTAAGAATTGGAATATTTGTCTGTTTTTATTCATTACTGTGTCCCCAGTATCTCAGATGCTATCTACTGCTTTGTAGGTATGGCTCTAAAAGTATTTGTTGAACTGAATGAATGAACTCATTCATCATTCAGCACTTAATTATCAAATAAAATAGTACTCAGCTTCACTTTTTCTACATTCTTCTGATCCCTAATAATTGTGCAATATCAGTTCCACAGAATTTTCCTTTTTGAGGAAATATGTAAATATATTGGCTTTTTCTCCTATGAGTTTAGTCTTTGAAAAAAATCAGACAAACTTTTTAATATAAAAAATAAAAGTTAATAATGATGTTAAGATTCTACAGATCTATCAATATACCATGAGAAAAATTAAAAATCAGTATTTGCATTAATAGTGCACTTTACAAGGGGCAAATTATCAAAATAGTTATATAGAAGAATCACATTTTTCCCTACTATAGTTAACATAGGTGTTTATATTTCATTAAACATAGGAAGATATATATGTAGATCTTTAAATAAAATTATATTTTAAACATTCAACTAAATTAGAAACCCCAGTCACCAGAACTCCCAACTTAGAACAGTGTAGCAGCCTTACAGAGTGCATAGATCTGGCCTGTCCAGACAAAACTCCAACCAAAAGTATTTTCAATTGCATCCTACCTTATACTGGGAGAAGAGAAGTTAAAAGCTCTTTCAACCAGCTTCAATTTCAGGTCACTCCAGCTGGCAACCCTGTGCTGGGAAATAACTGGGACATTATAAGTTCAAGGAGCAGAGACTCTGCTACTAAGCTAAAGCCAGCCAAGAGACAGTGTACCTTGTTTCACACACAAACTAACCATGCTCAAACTTCAAAGATATTTTAATACAAAAAACAGAAGAAGAAAAAAAAAATAGAAGAGAAAACCCCCCAAACCAATAATCAGGTTCTAAGCAGAAAGCAAAATCAGAATCAATACAAAGGTGTAGACATCCCATCTATGAGAAAGTCTCTCTATATATCACTTCCATAATCCTTATAATACACAGAGTTGGTAAATGAAGACAAGAAATCACTTAGAATATACACCACATGTCCTTTCATTTCTAGGAGAAGAACTGCATTCTTTTGAGACCCATAGGGAAAATGGAATCCTCAAGTTTTGACATGAAAGATATTGCATCAAAATGGACTAATTATCACAAAAATGGAGCAGGGAAACTCTACCACAAATCTACTTGGAAATATGTTGAAAAATTCACAATAAACTTATATCTCTGAAAGTTTGAAAAGAGCAAGCTGTGCCTAAAAAGTACACACAAAAGAGTGAAAGAAATATCCATCACAACAGATGCATACAACAATAGGAATACAAAAAAATTAAAGAACAAGACTCCTCCCAAAGTTCATAATTCACCAGTGACTGATAAGATATTGAGATGGGTAAAATACTCTATAAAGAATTCAAAAGAATGAATATAAAATGACCCATGAATTCCAAAAGGACACAGAAAAACAACTGAATGAATTAAGAAAGTGTTTTGGTTTAGATATGGTGTCCCCCAAAAGCTCATGTGTGAGACAATGCAAGAAGGTTTGGAGGAGAAATAATTGTGTCATAACCTTAACGTAATCAATGAATTAGCCCCTGATGGGATTAACTCAATGGTAACTAGAGGCAGGTGGGGGTGTGGTATGAAGCATATATTTATATCTGATGTGTGGAGTCTCTCTCTGCATTCTGATCATCATATGAGCTGCTTTCTTCTGCTACACTATTCCACCATGATGTTCTGCATCACCTTGAGCCCCGAGGAATGGAGCCAGCCTCCTAGGGAGTGAAACTTCTGAAATTATGAGGCCTCAAATAAATATTTCCTCCTCTACAATTGTTCTGTGGGGTCTTTAAGTCATAGTAGCTAAAAAGCTTACTAAAACAGGAAGTCAGTTCAGAATGTGAATGATAAATTCACTAAGGAGATAGAAAAATTGAAAAAGAACCAACCCTAATATTGGTAATGAAAGATACAATAAATCAAATAAAATGTTCAGTCAAAAGTCTCTCTAATAGACAATGTTGAAGACAGAATCTAGAAATGGAAGGCAAGTGACTGACCTTGAACATGCATACAGTATTAAAGAAAAGAAAATAAGTACTCATGACAAGAATATACAAGAACTCTGGAACAACATTAAGAAACCAAATTTAAGAATCATTGGAAACCAAGAGGTCATGTGATCCAGTCTAATAACATGGATAACCTCTTCAGGGAAATAATAACAGAAAAATCTGTAAATCTTGAAAATGAGATGCACATCCAGATACAGGAGGCATTCAGAACTTGAATTAATAAGATCAAAAAGATGCTCCCTAATACTCATTATAATTAAAATGCCTAACATACAGAAAAAGGATAGAATTTTTAAAACCTCAAGAGAAAAACATAAGGTTGCATTTAACTAGAAGCCAATCAGAATTATTTCTGATTTCTTGTAACAAACTCTAAAATCTAGGAGGATTAGAATGGCACTTTTGAAGCCACCACTATCCCCCAAAAACTGTTAAACAAAATTGCTTAATCCAGCAAAGTTATATATACTTCACAATAAAACAAGAAATAAAAATCCTCCATGATAAGCAGAAATTAAAAGAATTCATAACTACTAAGCCAGCACTACAGAAAATATTTAAAGAAATAACTTCACACAGAAAAAATCAAAAACAAACCCTACAACTAACAAAGGGACAACTCTCATTTGAAGAGTGGCTAAGCAAATGAGAAACAGGATCAAATTAAACATTATTAATAAATCAAAATGGCAGGAATTAATAACTATCTTTCCATAATAACATTGAATGTAAATGGTCTCAACTTTCCAATTAAAAAAGGTAGGCTGGAAGCTGGGATTGTGGCTCAGTGTTGGAGCGTTTGTGTAGCATGCATGAGGCATTGGGTTCGATCCTCAGCACCACATACAAAACTAAATACAGTTAAAAAATTTTAAAAACTGAAATTCTTAAAAATAGGCTGGTGGAATGGATTAAAGAAAAGTCCCAACTCTATGTTGTTTGCAAGAGACTCACCTACAAGCAAAAATTGCCATAGGTCAAAAGTGAAAAAAATAGAAATTGATATACCATGCAATTTAAACTCCAAAACAAGAAGGAATAGCAACTCTTCTTTCTGACAAAGCAGAATTCAAAACAAAATTAATCAGAAGAGACAAAGAAAGTCACTTTATATTCATAAAGGGAATAATTAAATAAGATATAAAGATAGTAAATATGCCCCAAACATTGGTGTACCTAATTACAGAAAACAGACACTACTTAAGGCAGATCTGGGTGATTTCAACACACTTCTCTCACCAGTAGATAGGTCATCCAAACCTAAGCTCAGTGAAGATTCTTCAGACCTAAAAAATACTACAAATCAATGAACTCAACAACCATCTACAGAATATTTCATCCAAATACAGTCAAGTTCACTTTCTTCTCAGTTGCTCATGGAAACTTCTCCAAAATATATCATATTTTAGACCAAAAAGCATCTCTTAGCAAATGCAAAAAAAAAAAAAAAGTACATAGTTCCTTGTATTTTCTGTTCCTGGTGGAATGAAATTATGAATCAACACCTAAAATAATCTTACAGAATCAATGTAAAAACATGGAGATTGAATAGTACACTTTTGATTAATTAATGGATGATAGAAGAAATCAGAAGAGAAATTTTAAAATTCTGAAAATCAAATGATAATAGTGATACAACATACTAGTACCTCTGGGACACTCTGAGGATAGTTCTCAGAGGAAATTTTATACTACGAGTGCATACATAAGAAAATAAGAAAAATTCCAAATTAACAACCAAATGATGCATCTCAAGACCCTTGAAAAACAAAGATAAATAACTTCTAGAACCAGTTGGAGGAAGGAAACAATTAAGATCAGAGCCTAAATCAATGAAATGAAGGAAAAAATAATGCATAAGATCAATGAAATGAGTCAGTTCTTTCAAAAGATAACTAAGATGGACAAACTCTTAGTCAAAATAACCAAAAGAAAAAGAGAGAAGATCCAAATTATTGAAATTGGACATGAAAAAGAATATATTACCATAGTCCTCACAGAAATCTAGAGGATCATTAGGAATTATTTTGAAAACTTATACTAAAATAAATTGGGAAACCTAAAAGAAATGGATACATTTCTAGACACTTATGACTTTCCAAAATTGAGACAAGAGGACACAGAAAACCTAAACAGAACAATAACTAGCAATGAGATAAAAAAGAAAAGAAAAGAAAAGCCCAGGACCAGATGAATTCTCAACTGAATTCTACCAGATCTTTAAAAAAGAATTAAAGCCAATACTTCTCAAATGATTCCATGAAATAAAAAGGGATGGAACACTTCTAAATTCACTCTCTGAAACCAGTATCAACCTCATACCCAAATCAAATAAAAACACATCAAAGAAAGAAAGCTACAGACCAATATCCCTGATGAACTTAGATGCAAAACTTATTCATAAAATATTAGAAAATTGATACCCAACAACATATTAGCAAGATGTTGCATCATGACCAAGTTGGTTTTATGTGAGGGATGCAAGAATGACTTAACATATGAAAATCAATAAACGTAATTCACCACATAAATAGTATTGAGGAAAAAATCACATCATCTCAGTAGACGTACAGAAGACCAACAAAATTCAGCACTTGTTCATGATACAAACACAGAAGAAACTAGGAACAGAAGGAACTCACCTCCACATCATGAAAGGTACGTGTGACAAACCCAAAGGCAATATCATAATGAATGGGGAAAAACTGAAAGCATTTCTTTTAAACCCGGAGTGATGAGGATGTCTATTCTCACTTCTCTTATTCAATATAGTTCTAGAAATTCTAGTCAGAGCAATTAGGAAAGAGAAAGAAAAAAAGAGAGATAAAAAAAGAAAAGGAAGAAGTTGAATCATCAGTTTGCAGAGGATATGATCCTATACTTAGAAGATCCAAAAAACTTCACCAGAAGATGGCTAGACTAATAAACAAATTCAGCAAAGTAACAGGTTGCAAAATCAACATATAAAATCAACATACAAAGATCAGTAGCTTCCCCAAATTACAATAATGAATCTGCTGAGACAAAATTAGGAAAATAATCCCATTCACAAAAGACATAAAAATTTTTAGAAGTCTAGGAATAAATCCAATGAAGGAAATGAAAGACCTTTACAATAAAAACTATAAAATACTGAAGAAAGAATTTGAAGAAGACACAAGAAAATACATATACCACCATGTTCATGGATATGCAGAATTAATATTGATAAAATGGACTTATTACCAAAAGCATTATACAGATTTAATGCAATCCTCACCAAAATACCAATGACATTCTTCACTAAACAATTAAAAAATAATCTTAAAATTCATTTGGAAGAATGAAAGATTCAGAATAGCCAAAGTAATTCTAATCCAAAAAACTGCTGAAGGCATCACAATATCTAACTATACATAATATAAAGCTATAATAACAAAAACATCTTGTACTGGCATAAAAACAAACATCTAGACCTAGGAACAGAATAGAAGACACAGAGACAAACCCACACAGATACAACCATCTGATCCTTGACAATGTTGGCAAAAACATACATTGGAAAAAATACATTCTTTTAAACAAATGGTTAAAGGAAATTGGTTATCCCTATGTAGAGCAATGAGACTAGATCCTTATCTCTCACCCTGCACAAAAGCCAATTCAAAATGGATCAAAGACCTAAGAATTAGACCAGAAACTATGCAACTCCTAGAAGAAAATACATTCCAACACATAGGCAAAGCAACAGCTTTTTCAGTAAGATGCCTACAGGTATTATTACCCTATGTACATGTATGATTACACAAATGGTGTGAATCCACTGGTGCACAACCATAGAAATGAAAAGTTGTACCCCATCTGTGTACAATGAATCAAAATGCAGTCCCTAAAAATAAAAATAAAAGGGAAAAATAAATAAAGAAAATAAAATGCCTAAAGTTCAAGAAATCATACCAAGAATTAATAAATGGGATGACATCAGAATAAAAAGTTTCTGCATAGCAAAAGAATAAAGATGTATGCGCAAAATGGGAGAAAGTCTTTGCCAGTTACTACTCTTCTGAGAGAGGATTAATATCCATAATATATAAAAACTCAAAAACTGAACATCCAAAAAACAAATGATCTAATTAATAAATGGGCATATGAACTAAACAGATACTTCTTAAGAAAAGAAATACAAGTGGCCAACAAATATATGATAAAATGTTCAACACTGTTGGCAATTAGGGAAATGCAAATCAAAACTATACTGAGATTTCATTTCACTCCAGTTAGAATAGTAGCCATCGAGAATATAAAGAGCAATAAATGATGAAGAGGATTGGAGAAAATGTGCAAATTTTAAGAATCAATGAAAGTTTACTAACAGGAGCTGGTAATTTAACAAATAAGGGTAAGCTATTCAAAAGGTAATGTTATAATTGATAAAGAATATTTTTAAATCTATCAAACTGCCTCATTTTCTACACAAAAACCAATTCCAGATTTTTAAAAGTAAAAAGTATGAGATAAAATTCCTTCATATTTAGAAGAAAATTTTGGAGAATATCTTTATGACCTCGAGGTACAGAATGATTTTTTTAAAAAAACAGAGTACAAAAAACACAAAGCATTAAGAAAAAAGTGATAAATTCAAAAATTAAAATTAAAATCCTTTTATCGAAATATACTATGAAAAGGGTAAGAAGGCAGGACGTATATATGAATCAATCAAATATTTTTAAGTAAAATATAAAACAAGATTCTAAAATTTAGAATGAACATGACTGCTTCAAAAAGAAAAAAATGGGCAAAGTCATAAGCAGGCATATAACAAATGGTTGATAAATACACAGAATATTTTCAACCTCAATAGAAATTTTAAAAATGAAAACAGCTTCAATCTTTTAAGATTTTAAACCCACTCAAATGATAAAATCTGAAAATGTGAAAAAAATCACGTGTTGGAAAGGGTGTAAAACAACATGGACTCTTACTCACTCATAGTACAAAGTTTGAAATAACATTGGGATTTTTTTAATACAAGCATATGCATCTTCCTTATTCCAAGGGATTAGAGAAACTCCTTTTGAATTTGCCCCTAAGACTCTGTATGAAAATATACACTGTATTTGTAAGAACGAAAGGAAAATCCAAGTATACTTAAAAGAATAGATGAACAATTTGTGACACAGACAAGAAAATTAGAATGGTATATAGCAGTGAAAATGAACTATGACTTCACATACAATTTGGCTTAATTTCAGAAACATAGATTATGAGGAAAAAGAACTCCGAAGGCTAACTGAAAACCATGTGGCACACTGCTCTGATCTCAGCAACTGGGAAGGCTGAAGCAACAGGATTGCAAGGTTAAAGCCAGCCTCAGCAAGTCAGTGAGATCCTGTCTCAAAATTTAAAGGAAAAAAAAATTAAAGGTTAAGGATGTAGCTCAGTGGTAAAGGGCCCTTGGGTTCAATTGCAGTACCAAAAAAAGAAAAAGGAAAAAAATTTAGAAACACAAAAACAATAAGGCATTTTAAAGTACTTTTATATAAAAACTCTAGGGTAGTTTTTACCTCTGGTTGAAAGGAGGATACAGAAAGATTGAATTTATTTTGTTGGTGCATATTAACTATATGAAATGATGGGTTTCATTGTGGCATATTTGTGCATATATAAAAACATAATTTCATCAATTTCACTCCTCATTTTCTCTCAATTCCACTCCTCCTCTGGCTGATACAGTCCCTCTACTCTTTCTTCTACTTCCATGGCTCCTTTTTTTATTTTCTCAATTTTTTCCCTTTAGTTTCCATGTATGAGGAAAAAAAAAAAAAAGTACAATGTTTTTCTCTCTTGGAGAGGGAATTTAGAAAAGTACCACTACCTTGGGGAGTACTGGGAATGTTGTAGTGTCTATATTAGGGATTTGAATTTTAACTTTATTTCATAACTGTGCCTGATTTCGTACAGATACATTACATTCATTAACATACATAAAATGTTACATAATAAAATATTTTAAAATAGTAACTGTTTCTCCCATCATGCTGAAACACAAATTCTAACTATTTTCAGTTAAATGTCAAAAGACTTTCTTCTGAAAGTTTATACCTCCTTAACCTCTGCCCACTGGTAGGAACAAAACATACACACACACACACACACAAAAAAAAAAAAAAAAAAAAAAAAAAAAAACCAAAAAACCGAATTTTGTAGCAATGTAGAGTTAATGTTCTGCTGATTGCTTTCATCTCCATTAGCTAATATCAATACTAGACTTTTTGAAAATGAGCTTGAAAAATGTAAAAACTGCCATGAAATTACTCATGTTGATCAAATATATTAAAGAGAAACCTTTGCCTCTTTTTAGCTCCCCCGTGTGGTCACCAGAGAAAAAGACAAGTTTTTTGGAATTTAGAGACAATGTACTTTCATAACCATCTCTACACTTGAATTTCCATGCACCAGTATCACCCTGTTTATTTGCTAGGTGAGAGCATGTCTTGATTCTTCCATTTTATTACTGGCGTCTCCAATAAGAAAAAATAAAGTACATTCCACAAGATAGAAAACAAGAAAATAATTCTCCTGCAAACCAATGATGCCAAGTATGTTCCACAAAGCATTTGTGCACAGGATTTTCCTTGGGGAAGCAAAGAAGTATTTCATGGTGAAACAAATTTGAAAAATTCAGCATACTATTCACACTGGGATATTAACAATGGATATCCAGTTGGTAAAGGGTCTGAGAAGTCCTACGGTTAAAAGTCTGTTTACCTCTTTGATTTAACGTTACACTTTCAAGGAAGGTTCTGTGAAAGTACTTTTACACCTAATTTTAAGATACACTGAAGTAAAACTTTCAATTCACAGGCTCAGTTGAAGACATTGTAGTTCAATGAGTAAAAGAATGAATCAATCAAGTGCAGAGAATAATGAAAACTGTTCATGTAGAATCCAAGTTACCTTTCAGACATTTCTAATCCCTTGTGTATGTTTTTGCAAAGAGCTACTTTAGTCTCAGTCTCAAGTCTCCTAGTTAATAAATGATCATGATCATCTCTACTCTTGTAGCTATAGGCTGAACACAACTATAATAATGTATTTCAGATCTTCTTCAGCTGAGCCAGAATGAGAGGAATTAGGAAAACATATGTTCACAATGTTTGAAGTTTATATTTGTTTCTGACTATTTCTACTTAAAATTGTTATCACATAAATTACATAGAAATGATTATGCATCCATTGCTCACTTTGTGTGGGGAAATGAAATGCACCCATCATAGTCTCATCCCCTTCCGTCCATGGTCATCTTTCAGAATACTTTCTAAGAGTCTTTCTATTAAGAATTGAGGGACTGGACCTGGTGGTGCACATCTGTCATCCCAGATACTCAGGGGGCTGAGGCAGAAGGATTGACAGTTCAAGGCCAGCCTTTGCAACTTAGCAAGACCCTGTCTCAAAATAAAATAGAAAACAAAAAATGGACTGGGAATATAGTACAGTGGTATAGTGCTCCACTACAGATAAGAAAAGTGATTTCATCTTTTAAAGAAGTGCTTGTTTAAAAAGTATGGTAGATTCACTTCCTACCTTAATGAATAAAACTGGAGTTAGTGAAAATTTGACCAAAAACATCAATGACTGCTGAAGAATAGCAAAATTGACCCTCATTTACAAACCTCTCTTGTTATTTTCTGGTATAAGTATATATTCTCTCTTCAAATATAAGACATATTCTTGTATCTCTCATAAATTATAGCAAGATTTTATTATCTTTGCATATATATTCTACTAAAGATTTTGTTAGATGATGAACATTCTCAGTTGTCACAACATCCTCTGGGAGGTAATTACACTCCAACCCTTTTGGGTTGTATCAACTTAAGGCAGGTTGTTTAGATTCAGGCAGTGAGAAAGACAGAATTCATCCTTACTCCATCTCACTTTTTCGCTTTATTTGGACTCTTTATAGACTGGATGATACTCATCTACATTGGTAAATGTGGATCTTCTTCACTCAGTCTACTGATTCAAATGCTAAGCTCTTCCAGAAACACACTTATTTCTGAGACAAGCCCACAAATACTTAACCAGTAATCTGGGGATCCCATAGCCCAGTCAAGTTGACACATTAAAATTAACCACTTTATAATTATTCGAAAGTTCAAATAAGATTAAGTTTGTCAGCCTGGGTGCCTTCAACAGATGAATGAATAAAGAAAATGTGGCATATATACATGATGGAATATTCATAAAGAAGAATGAAATAATGGCATTTGCTGGTAAATGGATGGAACTGAAGAATATCATGTTAAGTGAAATAAGCCCTATCTCAAAAAAACCAAAGACCAAATATTCTCTCTGATTTGTGGGTGCTAACCCAAAACAAGGGAGGTTGGGGGAAAATAATAGAAATCCATTGGATTAGACAAAGGGAAATGAAGGGATAGAAGGGGAGAAGGGAATAGGAAAGACAGTAGAATTAATTGGACATAACTTTCCAAGTCTAGTATTTGAATACACCACCAGGGTAAATCCACATCATGTACAACCACAATAGTGGGATCCTAAATAGAATAAGTTAAACTTTCTGTATGTATGATTTGCCAAAATATATTCTACTGTCATATGTAACTAAAAGGAACAAATAAAAAGAAGAAAAGAATAAAAAGAGTAAGTTTGTGAACTTAGCCCAGACAGGTATGATAAACTCCACTAATAGTTAAAACAAAGAACAGTCCTCACTCAAGGACTAAATGTACTCCTAAAACAACATCTAGTTACACCCAGAAGTCTCTTTTTTACATAGGACTAGATTCCCTAAATCAGACTGTATTCATTTATAAGAATTTTCAACTACAAAGTTGAGCACACAACCAAGAAAAATCAAGTTTCTGAAGAAAACAGAAAGGACTAATAATCAAGGGGAAAGGTATTGTAATAGGCTTTAAATAAGACACAATAAAAGTGATTTTAAATAAGTGTAATTTACATTCTCAGAGATCTCTTAAAGAATAAGTCATCCCTTGCTGATCCATAGCTGGGGGAGGTATGGAAGAATGAAGGAACTTTGGGTTGTGCAGAGGGGAGTGAGTGGAGTATGGGGTGGGGCAGGTTGGGAAGGATGGTAGAATGAGAGACTTTATTACCCTACATACATATGTGATTTCATTACTGGTGTGACTCAGTACCATGTACAGCCAGAGGGATGAGAAGTTGTGTTCCAATTGTGCACAGTGCGTCAAAATGCATACTACTGTCATGTATAACCAATTAAAACAAGTTTTTAAAAACCCACAAAAAATGAGAAAAAAGAAAATAGGTAGTTACCAATAGCTATAATGTTAATGTGCAATATATGCTCTGCATATGTTTAAAAACATGGAAAATTATGTCTAAGTTGATATCTCCATTCCAAATATAATCTTGTGCTTATTAAAGATACTTTCCAATGAGGAACTCTTCACACACACACACACACACACACACACACACACACACACACAAAGAATAAGGCATCCTTGGCCTGGGGAGATAACTCAATGCTCAAACATTTGCCTAGTATGAATGAGACCCTGGGTTCAATCCCCATCACCACATAAAAAAAATGAACAACAATAAATGATTTTTTTTTAAAAAGACTAAGATGTTCTTGAAAAAGAGACTACTGAAAAGCTTAGAAATTTAACATCTGATTGTTGTCTACAACTCAGTTGTAAAACCAGGAAAACTGGAAGTGTAATTCAGAAAAGCCCAAGAACCATGAGATCCACCATCCAAGGGAAATCAAGAAGATGGACAGAGAAGATGAATGTCCCAGCTCAAGAAGAATGAAAAATTAGGCACATGAGTTGACTAGTAGAGTAACTACAAATGAAAAGCAAATCAGCAAACTGGCCCAACAAACAAGGTAATTACCCCAAAATATTGTGCAAAAGACAAAGAGATATAAAATGAAAAGAAGAAAAAAAGATCTTCAAAGATAGATTCAGAAGTTCCATTACCTGTAATATGTTGATAACCATTTCACAAAAAGAGAAAACATACAGTTTATCAAAGAAAACTTCAGAACTATAGAAAAGCATTAAGTCTGTAGTTTGAATGGCTCCATCAATGCCAGTCATGATGAATAAAATGATTGACAGCTGAGCATATCATTGTTAAATTTCAAAATATCAGAGATAGGTAAATAATTATACAGGTTTCCAGAGAAAGGGAAAATGTTACTTAAAAAGGAAAAGTATTCCAATTTGTATGAGACTTTTAAAGAGTAATAATGTATGCTAGAAGACAACAGAACAATATTTTGAAGACCTGAGGGAAAACTATTATTAACCTATAATCCTATACCCAGCAAAAAGAGCACTAAGTACCAAGGGAAAAAAATCATTTCTGATACAAGAATTGAAGAATTCATTATATTTATTTATCAGAAAAAACTTTTCCTGGGGGGAAAGAAAGAGAATGATGTGGTTTTATGAAAACTGCAGTAAGCAGAGATACAAATCAATCATATCAGTCTATACAATTGTTGGTGAACACTATTTAATAAAATTATTATGATGCATTTTAAAAATTCTAGATGACTGCAAAATATAAGACAGGAATGGAGATGCATTATATAGTTTCTTTGTTTGTAAGGAATATCTAGAAATTAATTAATGTTAGATATCAATTTCTAAATGTATACCAAAATATCAAGGGCCATAACAAGAAGAACAAAAATTAAATATAAAATCAGAACTAATAAGGTTCAAAGAATTAAAAAGAGAATGAAGAAGAGAAAATGATCAACCAAACAGAGAAAGGGGAAGAGAGAGAGAAAGAAAAGGAGAAGGAGAGGGTCACAGATTGTAAAAAGGAAAGGAAGAGGGAGGGGAGAGAAAGGGAGAAATCAAAGGACGAAAATATGGTAAAGAGATGAAATAAAGTAAGTGGTTTACCTCCTTTTATCCTACTACATTCTATAGAGGTGAGGGTTAACGTTATGGTTTGTGTAATTTCACTTTTTATGCAATAATAGAGTTAGATTAGATGAAGAAGATGGGGGAGGAGCAGAAAGATAAATGATAGAATATGACATGATAGCTAGATAGATATGATATAGATAATAGGTAGATAGGTATAGATTTCCCCTGGGTTTCTTTTCTGTTTCTTTTTTTTCCCCAAAGAACTCAATCAAATGCACTTGTAAAAATTTGCTAGAGAAAAATGTACCCATTTTATTCCAAATGTAGAACAAATAATATAACAAACTTATTTCAACCATTATCACCATTTTATCAGCCTTATTTCATCTATCCCATGTCCACAATGTTTTCATTCTGGAACATTTCAAAGTAAATACTACACCATCTCCCATTCCCACCTTTAACCACTTTATTTGGCATCTCTAACTGATACGAACGTCTTTTTTCATCCCCATAACCAATATCACATCTAACAAAATTAACAATCACCTAATGCCATCTACTACTCAGTCCATATTTTAAATTTCCCTAATTATCTTAAAGATTTTCTTGTATATTGGTGTGTCTTTGTACAGTTAGGTCAGAGAAGTTCCTCATAACGCATTTTTTTCCAGACCCTTTGCAATACTGGATATATGTTTAATACCTGCCAACCATTGTGAAAAAAAATTGTCCTTTTATTGAAATTTCTCCAATTTGAAGTGAAGCATATTTTCACATACATGTTTGACTTTTAGTATTCTTTGGTGAATTTCCTGACCATATTCTTTGCCAATTCAAGTAGTTTCTTTTGTTCTGGTAATTCTTCTTTATTTTTATTGTGTTGTGTTTCCTCCTTATCTGCCTTTTGTTTATATAACTTTCTAATTTTCATATTTCTGTCCATTTTCTCCTGTATGACCTCTGAAGTTTGCTTATATTATGCTAAAAAGAAACTGTCTTTTCTCTAAGCTAGAATCACAAATGTTGATTAATAAACTCCTTCCCCACATTGATATTTGGCCCAATTTCTGACCTGAGTCATAAGAAGACATTTGCAAATGCTGTTAGATATACAAAGTTTTACCTTCTATAGCACACACACTGAAAAATACAATTCCTTAGCCACATTTCTACATTTTCAAAAAAACAAATACTAAAAGATGATCATTTTTCTTTGACAGAAAAAGTAGCTCACATAATACATACAAGCAGTCTGGAAATGATAACATTCCAGAACAACCAAAAACCATGACAAGCAGGTTATTGAATATTCCCTAAAATGGAATGTTGGTTTTCCAGGAATATTTGCAATGACCTCATGCTCTTTTATCAGAAGAACATTTTGAGGAGATTATATTAAGTGTATCCTTGAAATTTTACCTCATGAAACCTAGTGCTCTAAAAGCCAAGCTTGAGTCCTGGCTAGCATCAGGGCAAGCAGGAAGAAAGTAGCATGATAATTTTGAGGCATATTTGTAGAAGACTCTTTTATGCATATTATTTCTAGTGAGGGTAGAACAGCTGCAGAAGAGAAAGAAGAGAATACACACTGGGAAGTGAGAAAAAAAATCGTCTCAACTAAGATTTAGGACCATTGATGCTTTAGTTCTTCCTCTGGCTTTAAGGAATAACCTGTTAACATTTCCTCTCTATTTACTCAGACAACTGTTTTATTGTTTACTATTTGGATCAGGAGTTGCAGCCCTACAGAGTAAGATTTCAAGACCAAATGTGACACAGGTAAAAATAGCAGTTTCCCTAAGTGAGTCAGTGTCTCTCTGTTGTTCTTCTACCTTTGGCTTCTAAAGAAACCTCTCTCCCTCTCTTTCTCCATAGACTCAGTGTCATAAGCCTTGAATCCTGGAAGCTACTCTTTGAAAGCATGTCATACACCCCGTGTCCAAGTATGGTCAGTATGAGGGAGCTGTCACTGAGAGCCCTTGTGGAAAATTAATGGCTAACTACAGAGGGCAAAATGATAGGACAGATGGCTCTGTCACCACGGCCAGCCTGAAAGACTGAAAGAAACTCAGGGTCTGGGCAAATACCACTGCATTTCATACACTTGCTCCTTTGTTAATCCAACCTCCCTGTCAGCAGCTGTCCTTCATTGTTTGGTTTGGGGGAAGGGTTGTTTCATTTTCTACACATATTTTCTATTGGTTCCAATTTGTTAATGACTCAAAGAACACATTTCAGAAATTCCTTGAGACACCTCAAACCAGAACAGTGTCTTTCCTTTTGCTTCTTTAAAAATCAGTGAAATTTCTATTTTTGTACATTTTGAAGAAAACATTGTTATGGAATATTGAACTTAAATCCTTTAAGAAATTCTGTAGGAAAAAAATCAGCTAAATATACTTAAAATCCTAAGATTACATCCATTTAATACCAACACCCAGTTAGGTTAATACATTAAAGTGTGCAGGAGTCAGTATAGTAACATATAGATTAGTATGATTGAATGATTCATGAATTTGATTCATGAATTTTGTAATTTCCAAGGGTCTCCGTGTCAATTAAATTATCCTTTGTTTTCCAATTGACCTTCCCAACCAAGAAAAGACAACACATAAACAAAGTTGCAAGATGTTCACATAATCTTTTTCCTCTTTCGCCATCTTGGTCAGCCTTAAGTCTTATTTCCCCTTTGTCAGGACACCTCTAGTGTTAAGGCTTGCTTTAGAAAAAGGCAGAGTGGTTCACCTTCTCAAGTGGCAAGGTCATGCCCAAATTGAGCAACACCAGGCGGCTACGACTCAGAAGAGAAACTCACCTGCTTTCCAGTTCCTTTATAGAAAGTCAAACATGCATCCTTACCAGGAAAATTCTTTGACATCATAAATCCTTAGGTGTTTCATCAGTGTTTGACACTCCTCCCTTCCCATTGCTTAAATATGATTTTTACCCAATGAGTTATAATCACTCCTTCAACCCTGAACAAGGACTAACCATCTATTTCATGCAAACATTACTGGAGCCTCAGTTATCCTCTATAGACTTTTCTTATGTTTTTCTAAATTAGCAATCTTGGAACTTTTGGGAGTCAGTTGGTACTTTCATAAACTTTTTGAAATGTTAAGGAAGGTCTTTACATTTGCATGTCTTCCCTGCAAATGGGTATAACTAAAATAAATCCATGAGTTAAAGTTGTCACATACTCCATAAAATACTACAGAGCTTTTCATTCCTATTTATAGGAATTTGAAGAACCTATCCAAATCCACATATCCGGTTAGCAAGCCTCTTATCTGGCTTGTTAGAAGTCCATGCTGAGGTGCTTCTTCCAGAGCACAGCTTTCCCAGTGAAACCTGGCATTACATAATCATAACAGGATTCTCTCACTGACTGGTCTGATTCATAAACCCTTCTGCAAAAGCCATTTGTAAGGGTGTTCAGGAGTACCTGTTATCTGGCATCTTGTCTTTCACGAAAACTTATTTAGACTCTATATCCATGCCATTCAAAATATGAAAGTACCCTAATAGCAACTCAATTTAAGATTTAAATGTGAATGAAGGGAAAATGATTCTATAAGGTTTCATAACAACTTTGCAAGTATGTCTTTTATGATTCATAGATCTTACCAACTCACTCCATTTTCCCGAGCCTCAGAATCATATTGAATGAATATCTTTTATATTAATACACCAAATGCTATATTCCCAAATCCATCCTTCTCTGCATTCTCTTAGGCTCTGCAACCCCAGAGCCTGCCATCTCCTGCCATCTTTATGTGACAGTGTAATGTAAGTGCTCCATATTCCTCTCATCCCTGCATACACACACACACACACACACACACACACACACACACACATACACTAACTGCCTCACAGAACAAACCATTGTACTTCTGAATTGGATGGAAACTGATGGGCTTCTGCATATTTTTATGTACAAGAATAACCAAACAAAATCACAAACAGAAAAATTTAACCATTTCAATTATAATATGAACATGGTTCTCAAAATATACTTCTGAGAATCCTAGGGCTCTCTGAAACCACTTCAGGGGACTCCATGAAGTAAAAACTATTTTCTTAATTTTACTAAGATGTAATTGCCATTTTCACTCTTACTCTTATAGGATTGAACAGTGGAGTTTTCTAGGGAGTAAGGACATGTGATATTGGCATGGATTAAATGCAGAAGCAGGTATGACAATCTTGCTGTCATTTGTTAAGCCAAATATTAAAGAGACTTATAAAAATGCAAAACAATGCCTTCTTCTCACTAGAATAATTTTGTTTGGAAAATTGTTATATTTTGCAAAAATATGTGATTTGTGTTAGCAAATAAGAAATTTATTATTTTTAAGAAATTACTAAGTGAATATTCCAAATTTCTCAATAGTAATATCTAATATGATAAATATCAATAGATGTAACAACACAAATAAAAACTCTTTGGTGTTCTCAATAGTATTTAATAAAGTAAATGCATCCCAAAATTGAAAACCTTGAGGACTGATAATATAGGGCAAAGAATTATAACTGCCATGAATTGGGAGGATGAGAATAAAATCAATGAAGCATGAAGAAAATTTCATTCCATGTAACCAAGTGTTGGCCAGTGTGGTACACAGTCAAAGTGAAAATTGTAATAGAAGAGGAGGGTGGGGAAGAGATAGAAAGAATAATTGGAAGGAGAGGTGATATTCAAAATAATTCACTGATCTGTTTGTCAAGGGCACTGACCCACCTGATGGCCTCTAGTTTATTAGAGGTAGTTGGAAGGACCTATCAAGGGCTTGAGCAAGGTCTTGAAGAAAAACCTAGTTTTGAAAATATAGCAAAGATGGTGTTGCGGAGTTGTGGGGGGCGGGGGCAGTTTTCCATGGCAGCAGGAACATTATCTGGAGGGAAGAGTCAAGGGAGAAATGTGGCAGTTAGTGAAGAAATGGTCCTGAGTGAAGGAAAGAGAACCTATGGTAAAAGGGAATTGAACAAGTAGGATTGCTGTATATACAAGCAGGCGGAACTCCTGAAATCCTCTCCTATATGCTGGGGATGATACTCTTTTCATTCTGCCTTCTGGAAATTCTGCCAATAAGTTGATGTGGATTACCAACATGAGCTTCTTCAAGCATCAGTTTCCTGAGTTATAAAAAGGATATTAGAAATGTCCTTTGGGACTTGAAATCAGCATATTATAGTGATGCAGTCACATCAATGTTTATAGCAGCTCAATTCACAATAGCTAAACTATGGAACCAATCTAGATGCCCTTCAACAGATGAATGGATAAAAATTTTATATATATATATATATAATTATGTTATATATTATAATTATATATTATAATTGTTTATATATATATATATAAATATATATATATATATATTATATATATATATATATATATATAATATATATATATATTACTCAGCATTGAAGAAGAAAAAAATGATGGCATTTACTGGTAAATGGATGGAACTGGAGAATGTCATGCTAAGCAAAATAAGCCAATTCCAAAAAACAAAAGTCAAATGTTTTCTCTGATATGCAGATGAAAATTCATTATGTGGGGGGTAGTGGGGCTATGGAAGGATAGAGTTACTTTAGATTAGGTAGAGGTGAGTGAAGGGAGGGAAGGGGGATGGGGATGGGAAGGATAGTAGAATGAATCAGACATTATTACCCTATGTACATATATAACTATACAACTAATAAGATTCTACATCATGTACAGACAGAAAAATGAGAAATTATAATCTATTATATATGATGTATCAAAGTGCATTCTACTGTCATGTATAAATAATTAGAACAAATTAAAAATTAGAAGAATAAAAAACAATGTCCAGATAGGGAGGTTTAAATGACTATTTGATATCAAAAACACCTCAGAAAAACTCTGAAATGCTGTATAAGATTTTTTTAATAAAAGCACCTTTTTCTAAGCAACAACTGTCACTCACAACTTTATGAAAATTCAATTAATCAGAATCATTTTTCTCTAATGTTCCTAGTTGAGAACCAACACAGTAAAGGAGTGGGAACTCTGAGGTCAGAGGAGGACATTGTAGGGAGTGAGAGGTAATCTGGGGGCTCAATACACTTCAGTGGTATAGAGAGCAGACAATGGTCATTCAAGGGCCCTGATTCCAAGGGTGCAGAGGATGCCAATCACCAATGGTGGCAGCACAGCTGGTGATGAAATAGAAGGCTCTCCAGTCAAGGCCTGGCTTTGACAATTGCTAGTTACATGATCTTCAACAAATTACTTAACATACTCTAAATCTTTGTTTCTTCATCTATGATATGGAGATTTAAAAAAAACAGTAGCTACTCCTTTGGGAAGAACCTTGCTCTTGTCCCTTGGAAATGCCATGAAATTCCAGATAAAAACTACCTGAGGAGTCTTGTCAGTTCAACTTGTGTATCCCCAGTACCTAGAACAAAGCTTAGTGTATGTAGGTGCTCATATAGGTGCTCATGCATCATCTGACTGAGTGTTGCACACTGTGACATCTAATGTGCAAGATCAGCAGAGAGAGTTAGACCTTACTTGAATGCTTTCATTAGATTTGCTTAAAATAACACACGAGCCATTACAAGGTTATCTCAAAGCTCATATAAAATAATTTTTTGACAGCATAACTAGTTGGGTCTTACTTGGAATCAGTAGAACAAATGTTCATTCATTGACAGTCAGTTGGGAACTATGCTTAGCACTGATATACCATAGTGTACAAGATGACATGGTTCCTGACTTCATGGAAACTAAGAGAAAGGAGTCAAGTAGGAAGAAAACCTAGAGAGAATGGTGTAATAGCAGCCAGTGGAAGAAAACATTCCAAGAAGCAAGAGTGTCATCAGTTGAGCACTGCTGAAAGGTCAAATAAAAAAATCAGGATAGAAAGGTACCCATCATTTTCAACAGCAAGGTCAGTCATCACAACCTTAGCAAAGCCATTGAGAGGAATAAACATCTTTTCCTTCTGCATGGGTACATAATCGAACTACAAAATTTTGATTAATGAGAGATGCCCAGGAAAGCCTTGTTCAATTTTCTGCCATACATTTCCTCATGTATATATACAGAAACACAGAAACCTTTAAAACATGGTGCTGTGAGCTCAACATATTTAAATGTCTTCTGTCCTTGTTGCTCACAACCAAGCATGGTTTAAATCCTCTAAATGACGAAGTATTAAAATAATTCTTGCAGACAGAAAGTATCTCCAGCCAAAAGGTCTGGTGGAGCAGGAATGCTGGCACCTATGGAAGGTGCCCATTCTAAAACCTAGTGCTAGAACCTAGTGCTTGAGGTCTGGAGTCATCAGGAGACAAGGGGTGGGTCCCAGCAATGGCTGAGTGGGAAGAATCAACTATCATTACCAGGCAGTGGGGCTTTTATATTTGAAGTGACTCTATTTGGAGGGGAGGGAAGCCATTATTTAACTGGTTTTCTTATAGTTTGTGTTTTGGTCCTGGTTTTAAGTATTAGGTGATGAAAAGAGTGAACACCAGAGTCTGCTTGCCCAGGCTTGAGGCCCTGAATGGGTGCTGATGAGCTCTGAGTCTTAGGTTTTTTCTAGACTTATAAGAGCTTTATCTCTAGAGGAACCAGCTATGTGCCTGCCATAGACATGTCCTGTGTGACTAAAACTACTTTCCTAGAGAGGCTTCCATCCAAAAAAATGCATTCTCCATCTCCTTCAGACCTTCTCAAACTTTTAGACTCCTTGTTTTCTTTACTCCACTGTGCATTAATCTCCTTCTATACACTTGGGGAAATATCTCTTCTATAATCATTAAAATCAGAAGTGATAACTTTCTTCTAAATTGCTTAATAGAAGGCCAAATATCTCTTGTACAATTATTTCAAACTGCAGTTGAAATCTTTTTACTGTTCTTTAAAAAAATCTTTTTTGGCATTTATTAATCACCTCTTCCAATAGATCCTATATTCCTTAATGGGAGAGAAAGATTTTTGATTACTGATTCCACCTTAATACTATGCCCATTGTACACTGCCAGAAAGTTAGTTGAGAAGCTTGAAAATTTTTTAAAAATATTTTAAAAGGTATATTATATATATGTAAGAAATAATTTCTGTTCTGCTATTTGGTTTTATGAGATGCTTGTCAAATGAAGTGTATATCTTGACTCTCAGACACCAAATTCATTCCCTCTATGATACAAAAGGTATCCAAACTTTAACATCTTAACAATAAAAAATTACATTCATCTAAAAGATATGGTTTTATCTGTTTGCTCTGCTTTTTGTAGTCCGAGTCAACAGCTTGTTAAATTACTTCCATTACTTAAACTTTCCTCAGCTAGATGTGACCATTCACAACAAAATTTGACTGATATGGCAATACCAGGTGTCTGAAAGGCAGAGTGCAGTGCAATTAGTTGGTCTATTTTAATTCGGTTTCCATATAATAGAAACAGTTTGCTAAGACACATGTGACTTACACTGACCCATGGATAGATCCATTTTTTCTTAAATAGGCACCTCTTCTTTGTTGAAGACAAATATGTCTTGTCATAATTTGACTGCCTAATTTTAGCTCCAACTGGGGTTTGCTTAGCCACCAAGCTCCAAATCCAGGCCAGAAATAGGCAGGAGAGTGACGGTCATGTGTTTAACAAGATCCCAGGCTACAGGCCAACACACATTGGAGCTAGGGTGGAATTTCTTGCCCTGTGAAATGTAGTGCTAAATCTTCCTCTCCTTCTTCTCTCTTTCTCTAGAAGTGGATCTCTCCTGTACAGTGAGCTGTCACCTGAAACTAACAAGGAGGATGTGTCTCCCAGCAATCTGAGCTACAGTTAAAAGTGCATGACCTACCAGCCTTGACAAGCCAACTTGGACCATGATTTCTGGAATGGTTGGAAAAAATATTTTAATGTAGTTCATCTTGCTATACTATTTCATTAATAACTTCTAAAATTTCACAGGATACATCTTTAAAGTTCTTTGATGCCCTCAGCGTATAATACATAGTACTTCTTTTTTTTTAACTATAGAAAATAAATTCCTTGTTCTTCTTTCATTCTTCTTCCTCACCTTCTAATTTGAGAAGGTGTGTATGTGTGTGTATGTATGTATGTATGTATATATGCTTGTATGTATATATGTGTGTGTGTGTGTATGTATGTATATATGCTTGTATGTATATGTGTGTGTGTGTGTGTGTGTGTGTGTGTGTGTGTGTCTTCTGTCTTTTCTTCTCCTGGTTATTAGTAGTAGAAGAGTATTTGCTGAGAAATTATGTATCAACATATAAATACATCATGTATTTTGTAGATATCTAAATTTTGCTATTTGCTTATGTCTCCTCAATTTTATGAGGTCTTCATATCCTGTCTCACAGACACTTTCTACATGTTAAGATAGATAGTCTATAGAGACGAAAATAAAAATAGCACATTTACAAATTTGTTTGTTTTCTGTAACTGACTCCTTAGGGAACTTAAGAAAGAAACATATAAGAATGAAACTCTTCTCAAAGATCAGAAAAGATAGAGAAGACCTGCAACCTCAAACAGGGTAGAATTCTTAGGTATTTGTTACCTAGGGTTGCTAAAATCAAAGAATCAACATATAAGATCTTTTTAATACTTTAAGATGTAATTAAACTTCTGAATTCTAATAAAATACTTTATCCCAAGGAAACTTCAGATAATGTTAATTCTGTTTCACTCAGAGGATAGATGTCCTTCACTTTGGAGTTAGAGAAACAGAATTGAGTTCCTCTTTATATGTAAAGGGCTTTGACTTTAAGACCTCTGTGGTGATAGAAATGGGTTCTGGCATGATCCTCCCTTCTTATTGGTTTTTCCTACTATGTCCTAGACAACAAGGGTAGGGACACAGGCTCTGAATCCAGACCTAACTCATCTACTACATGCCCAGAAAAGAACATTTGCTGTACAGACTAATTAATTCAGTGGACCATCTAACTGGACCAATAACGTCAAGACAAAGACTTACCTAATGATCTAAACTTCTGAGTAAAGTTCTAAGTATTCTGTTAAATATTTGTTGGACATATTTCACTGTCATTTTTATTGAGGTAGAGATGGATCCTAAAGGTTTATTTGGTGACTCTGGGAGGGAAGAACAGCGAATTCCGCATTGCTTCTCCTCTTTGAATAACAAAGCACCTTGAGGAAAGCTTCCTCTGTCACTATGTTCCCTCATGCTTCTGGGCCTATGCTCTTGGTTCCTTTCTGCTTTTGATACTGTGCTTGTCTCTCCTGTCCCATTTCATCAAGCTAACTTCTACCTTTCCTTTTGGCCTTAGATTCTGTGTCATTCTCCAGGAGTAAAGCAGTAAGAGGACAGGAACACTCGCAGAGTCAACCGGACTAGCTAGAGACACACTGATCAATGTAACCACATTTCCTCAGTATTAAATTTCTTGACTGATTTCCTCAATACTTTGCATTTATTCTCAATATACATCATGGCCCTTGGTCTTGAGGAATGACAGCTTAATAAGTAGAGCCCTTATGCTTAATGAGATCAGATTCTTGCAAAAGGGAGAGATATACAAATAGTTAATGATAGCACAAAATGGGCTATGATGAATGTATGGTCAAGTGCTATAAGGATGTAGTGTTTTTATGTGTAGAGCTGAGTATGAAAGGGTAGGTAGGATTCTTACAGATGGGGAGCCAGAAAGGGCATTCTAAGCAGAAGATGCAGCATAAATACAGGAATGTGAAAATGGAAGAAAGAAGTGTGTGTTATGTGCCTACTTAGAAGAGATGAGGAATAGTGGAGAAGCTGGATAGGGCAGCTATGAAGTTTATAGGATCATGTACAAAATGAAAATGTGGGGCTCATACTTCAAAAAGTAGGGAGGAAACTTCAGCTAAATGTACTGATCTATAAAGCTTTTTTCTTTTTAAAACCCAGAAATGGATTAATTGTGGTGTATGACTAACAACATAAACTGGTAACTTGCAAAAATGCATTTTTGCTGGCATGATTTTATGTAACACAGCAAATAATAATAATTTGTTAATACAATTCTTCATTGATTATATAATTTTTCCAGCTTTTCTTTTTTTTCCACATTTTTATTAGTGCATTATAGTTGTACATAATAATGGGACTTATTGTTACACATTTGTACATTCACACAATATAACAATATGATTTGACCAATATCACTCCCCAGCACTTGCTGCCTTCCTCTCCTGCTTTTTAATAAATTGATTTATAAGGTAAAAAAATGATGAATTTAGAAACTTCATTTTCCAGCAACATAATTAAAAACAACATCAATTGTTATTGGCAAATGCAAAATCACAAATAATTTTTGATAATTTTTAATTCTCAGAATGGTCTTTCCTATGATGCAAACTTATTAGAATTTTTTTGGGGGGGTGGTACAAGGGATTGAACTCAGAGGCCTTTGACCACCAAGCCACATCCCCAGTCCTATTTTTTGTATTTTATTTAGAGCAACTCACTGAGTTGCTTAGCACCTCACTTTTGCTGAGGTTGGCTTTGAACTCAAAATCCTCTGGCCTCAACCTCCCAACCTCTGGGATTACAGGTGTTTGCCACCATGCCCAGCTTGCTGGAATTATTAAGGGTATTTTGCAGGTCATTACAAGATTGGGATACATTTCTGATAAATTATTCAACAATATAAATTTTAGTGAATCTAGAGATGAGATTCTTGTAGAATAACTTTTATTTAAAGACTTAATTCTTCATACAAATCAATTTCACAAAAATCTGATTCTAATTTTAATTATAAATTTATATGACATTTTTGTGCTTCCTCAGACATGTTTAGAAACTCACAGAGGTTTACAAAAAACTGAAATCAGCTTCATGCTTTGCATATGATTCAGAATACCTGTCTATGTACTCCATCTATGTGTCTTCAATTATAAGGAAGAATTCTTTTTAAAATTGTCTTTCTTATTTATGGTTCAGATGAAAATAGCATTCTATTCTGTCAAATGTGACCATTTTTAAATTTAATTTTTATTTCTAAATTGTGCGTATTTACTTTGCAATGTTGCAGTACTTTTCAAAAACAGAAATACAAAAGTTTCCAAAGAATTCTAATAATTTCTTGAAATACTTTAATGTGATGTCCATGTATACATTTTTTCTTTGCAATAATTTACTGGTAATGTTTACTGCCTGATCTCCATACTTCCTGACCTTGCACTCAGACTGGAGAGTTCATATCTGTGCAGATGCACAAGGATTTGCTCCAAAGGATTGGTCAGTAAGCCCACCGTTCACCACAGTCCTTAACAGTAACCTTAAGCAAAGCTCCTCCATTCCCAAGGCTGTGGTCACTAGGCCAATGCTGCTGTTCTGCTTGTTCTGCTACAATTGCCACTGCAAATCTGGGCCCAGGGTTCCAGCCTTGGTCACCCCATTGTTTCCAGGGCTCCCAGAAGACCCCAGACACATGTGTATCAGGAGACCAGGCCATCTACTCAGATGTTCACTGCTGCAGATATGAGCTTATACACAGTTTGCTGCCTTGCATGCCTCCATCACTCACTCCCACACTCAATTATTTCCTGTGACATTGTTTATAAAAACAAGTCCAAAGATGAAGTCATTAAGAACTTCAAGAAGAAAAAAAAAAAGTCAAGAAGTCCATAGCATAGCCTTAAACCAAGCGTAGGGCCCCTGCAAATCTTGGGATCTGGGTTACCCAGCATCACACGGTAGGTAGACCATAGACAGACAAAAGCCCTGAGCTCACCCACCGCACGCCAGTTCTCAGCTCAAGGACACCTCAGAATGTGGTGATAGATCTGTGAAAAGTTTTAGGGTGAGGAAAGAGACTAAGATTTGTGCAGCATATTTTCCTTCCTATCCTATACACTCCAAAGTTTTCAGGCTTATCCATATTTATTTTGTTTGTGTTAAGATGATGAATAAATTCAGAGATCTAATTAATGTACAGCCTGGTGACAGTATGAACAATACTATAATGCATAAAATATGCTAGGAAGATGGACCTTAAGTGTTCTCACCACATACCAAGACAGAGAAAATGGTAACTATGTAAAGTGATGGATATGTTAATTCACTTGATTTTGATGATCTTGTTATTATATATGTGAATGTCAAAACAAGTAGTACTCCTTAAATATATACAGTTTTTGCTACACTGAGATTTCATCTCACACCAGTTAGAATGACCATCATCAAATAACATTATACAAATAATAATAAATGCTGTGGAGGATGAAGACAAAAAGGAACACTTTTACACTGTTGGTGGAATTGTAATTAGTACACCCACTATGGAAATCAGTATGGAGTTTCCTCAAAAGGCACAGAACCACCATATGACCCAGCTATAGTACTCTTCAGTATTTATCCTGAAGAATTAAAGTCAGCATACTACAGTGATACTTGTATACCCATGTTTATAGTAGCACAATTCACACTAACCAAACTATGGAACCAGGCTAGGTGTCCATCAATAGATGAATGGATAAAGAAAATGTGATATATATACACAATGAAGTTTTATTTATTCATAAAGAAAAATGAAATTATGGCATCTTCAGGAAAATGGGTGGAACTAGAAACTGTTATGTTAAGAGAAATAAGTCAAACTCAGACAGTTAAGGATCAATGTTTTCTCTCCTGTGTGGAACCTAGAGAGGAAAAGGAAAAGAAAGATGGAGGCAGATCTCATGAAAATCCCCCTAGGAGGAGGAGGCTGATAGGGAGGGGGAAAGTGCTAGAGAGTGATACTGGCCAAATTATATTGTTACATTGTGTATTGTGCGCATGTACAAAAAACAACCAATCCCATCAGTTTGTACTACTATAATGTACAAGTTTAAAAATGTGAAAAAAAAGATAAAAAATACATATGTATTCAGTTTTTGGTAATTATACCTCAACACAAATGACAAAAGACTAAGAAAGACACCAAAACTCTAAAAGGGGAAACACCACTGCAGTAAACTTTAAGTCCTATATACATGGTTGGTAGTCTAGAAATATTCTTTTCCTTATTACCACTGTAGTCAAGGTCTCAGTCTCACAGTGTTCAAGTTGATTTGATTTGGTTTAGTTTTTCTTTATTTTATCCTAAGCTACATTGTCTACCTGCCTTCTCTCAACTTCAATGTTGTATATTTGCCTAAAAGTCCTTGGAAAGTATGTGTATTTTCTAAGCTGTAAGGATACTACCCTCATAACAGTTCAGGAATAGCCCTTGGGTAGGCATAGTTGAGAGAAATGAAAGATAAGGATGTAAATGAGTGAGGTGATTAGCACCCAGGCAGCATCCAATAAATGTCAACAGCCCATCAGCCACAAGAGAAAGATTTCTAAAGGCTCTTCTGTTACCTGCCACAGAGAAGTTGAGAATCCTTCCACCATGAACATCCCTAGACTGCACACAAGACATGGAGTCCCACCCTCCATTCTGAAAATCACTATGCATTGATAATTCAACAAAAAAGCATTGAATGTCTATTATGACAAAGACATCACGCTTGGTGTTTTAAAGAATCTGATCTTTCCCTAACCCTAACACTAACCATTATGGTCTTGGAAATTGATATGGTTGGAATATAAAAACTTGGAAAATGAGATCTATTGAATCATTTAATGATATCTTGGGCTTTCCTTATCCAATGACATTCAGTTACTATTAATTTAATAATGTCAGAAATTATTTTAGAATAGAAAGTTCAATTTCCATTTCCATTGTACTAATCCTTGTGATATTCTTTTTTAAGAAGTGAATATTGACCAATTAGTCATTTTTCAAAATTAAAATAAAATTCAACTGTACATTCATGTCATGTAATGGAAACTTATTGGTGGGGGAGAGGCACTCACATTTATCTTGTAGTACACACTGAGAAGCCCTTTCACAAACATATTCTCATTTACATTCACAGTAACTTCCATTTTACAGATAAGGAAATTGAAAGTCAGAGAAGTAAAGCAATTGACCACATATCACAGCACTTATAAAGTAAAGCCAGAATTTAATTTTTCTTCTATTTGTTTTCAAGTAACTTCCACATATCAAAGTCAGATTTTACATCAGGTCACTTGATTTAGTAGAACAAAAAGTTGGCACTTAACGACAAACCTACCCCAAATCAAGCATGTGGACTAAACTGGTTCAATGCTATCTATATCCTTGTGACTTCCTCCTATCCTGCAGAGTTAAGCATTCTTCTGTAAATAATAAACTCAATAAATGTTTGCTTCCTGAGGTTTGAGGAAAAATTAAGATCATAAAGCACAACTATCATTTTCATAAGAGGTCATCAAGGTACATCAGCTTCAGTAGTAAGCTGGAAAATCATTGCTTCCCCCACTCATAATCCATGCAAACTGAGAAATACCGTGAATGAGCTTGGGTTAGACAGTTGGCCACAGTTGTGCCCTGTATACTCTGCTTAGCAACAACAGTCTGGTCTTCCAATGATGAAAGAGCCCTGGGAGCTGGGTACTGACCCCGTGGAATGTGTGGAGCGCTGAGTGTGCAGGGTGCTGGAAGGCAGGGATTAAAGGAGGGCTGGCAAGCGTGGGCTGGACGAAGCAGGCAGTATTGAAAGATGTGTGTGTGTCCTGTGCAGGAAAGAGACTTGGGTCACACATAAGAATCTGAAGGATGAAGCAGAGGCAAAGGATACCTAAGTTGATTTTTTGAAAGGAAGACTAGAGATTGTGGGAAATATCTGATCCCCTAAACTGTGCATCTAGGTGCATGTCTTCTGTTCACCTCTTCCAGCTCCTTATGTCTCACCAAACCCTGTGAAATCTCTGCAGAGGTACTATTCTTACATACTGGATTCCACATCTCTTTGTGTCATAATCATTCCTGCTGATGTATTGCTACTCTGAAGAGCATCAGTCATCCCTCCAACTCTGCTCTTCCCCTCTATCCTATCCTCCCCTCATCTCTCAGATGTTTCCCTCAGTTTTTCAGATACAGTGGACAGCACTATAGCAGGGCTTGAGATGTGACCATGGCTGCAATGGATAAGACTCCATTTTAGTGCAATTTTATTCACACAAGGCCTAATTTCACTGAGGAAAGAGCCCAAGGAAAAGGACAATAAAAATGGTCTATAACCTCAATCACCTTAAAGAGACAACCAACATTAACATTTTGTAAATTTCCTCCTATCCTTTTATATATAACTAGATGTTTTATTTTACAAAGTTTGGATTTTATATATGTGTGTGTATTTCCAATAATTACATATAATCTAAGTATATTTATGAATTACCTATATAATAGCTATATATAATTGGGATTATATATGAAGACATACATATGTGAATATTTAGAGATATATAGCTATAGATATAAATACAGAAATAGATATAGGTGTAGGTATAGATAGATAGTTGTATATCTATCTTCTTCACTTAAGATTATACAATCAGAATTTTTTCATGCCAGTGACTATTCCTAAGAAGCAAGATTCTTTAACAGCTGAATGACATGTCATCTTATAAATATAATAATTTATTTAAACATTTCCCTATTGCTAAACATTTGAGTTGTCTCAGGATTTTATTATCAAAATAATACTTTAATAAATATTTTGTATGAATTTAATCAGGAACTTATGTTAAATTTCCTAAATTAATAACAGCTAGGATATACCAGTTTCTTATTATGTGCCTTTGCATATAAAGCTTTACACAAACAGTATATCATTTAATCTTCACCAGTCTATCAGGGTGGTTCTACTGTTATTTCCATTTTGCAGACAATGGTTGGCATAGAGAAGTTATATAAACTGTTCAAGCTCACATTATAAGAACATGGTAAAGTCAGGATTCAAATGCAAGCAGTCTGACTCCAGAGCCTGACCTCCAACACTTACTGTACTTTCCAAACATGGAATCACACGAAATAAGATGCTATGGAGATTTTACTTATTAATTTGTTATAAAGATAATTCTTGCATATACTACAAAAAAGTCCAAATTGCACAGTCATATTAAATATAAAACAAAATATTTCCACATTTTCTGCCTCCTGCTCTCCAGTCTGACTACCTAGAGAAAATAGTTATTGTTGTTATTTTGATAATTACCATTATAATTTTCAATAGAGTAGAAGCTCTTGGACCAGTTATTGTTCAGTTTATTGGAAAAGCCAGTGAGCATGGAGAATTATCATAGATGAGATGTACAGGCCATTGATGTGTGACTGAGGTCATTTCTTAAGTGAGAGACAAAGCTGCCAATTTGAATACCAAGTGACCTGTTATGCATCAATCATAATTGGGACACCTAATCTATGATTTGCAGTTTTCATTTCTATAAAGTAGAATGAAGAGTTAAAACCATAGATACAAAGCAACTATTTGAAGAATTGTTCTGTATTGTTTTTTGTTTTCTTACCATCTGTTAATACTGTCTTCCTAAATCTAATCAAAACTTTTAGTGACTTGCCTTTAACAAGGCATTTTTTTCACATATTTATTGGTGCATTACAGTTGTACATATTTCTGATATTTGTTGTTACATATTTGTACATGAACATAACATGTATAAATACAATTTGGCCAATATCTCATCCCAGCACTTCCCCCTTCTTCCCCACCTCCCATCCCCTGGTCCCTTTCCTCTACTTATCTCTCTTTGATTTTCATGGGCTCCACCCTCACTTTACTTTGCCTTTTCCCCTTCTATCTTCTGCAATATCAGAGAAAACATATGCCCCTTGACCTCCTAAGTCTGACTTATTTTGCCTAACATAATGGTATCTAGTTCCATCCATCCATTTTCCTGTAAATGGCATAATTCAATAAAGCACTTTTAAAGCATTCAGCTTACTTTTGAGAAAAAAAAAACCTCTTATCTGACTCTTACATTTGTTTACTTAAAATTAATTAATTTTTATAAACAGAGAATGTACTTTGTAACATAGATAATAATTATGTTAGGCTACTAAGGTTGCCGTAATGAAATATCACAGACTAGGTGACTTAAACAACAGAAATTCTCAGAGTCCTGCCATTACAAAAAGGCTTAGCAGAAGGTGTTCACCCTTTTTTGTCCTTCTGCCATATGAGGGCACATCATTCCTCCCCTCTGGAGAACCCACTGCTCAAGGTGCCATCTTGTAAGCAGAGAGGGGATACTCACCAGACAACAAACTTGCCAGTGCCTTGATGTTGGCTTTCCAGACTCCAGAACTGTGGAAAATAAATTACTCTTCTCAATAAATTACCAGGATGTATTATTTTGGTCATAGCAACACAAATGGACTAAGATAACTCCTCTGGGAACAGGACCCTTAAATCCAGAGTTCAGAATTGTGGGTACAGGAACTATAAACTCCACAACTGCATCCCTAGGACTGATGCTAAGAAAACTCACTCCTATTTCCATCATCCATATATTCTACTTACTGTGGACAATGCCTCATAAAATATCCAACTATTGAGGATGTATACCTAGTTCATGGAAATGGTGCAGATCCTCACAAGGAATTCTCTCTAAGCTAGCAACTTCTGGTGCAATACAAGATAGGTCCAATGTTTCCCTATTTACTGTCCCTCCTCTGTTGAAGAGTGAGTCTCTAGGATCCTTTAGATATTATGAGGGATCTTGAAGGGTAATATTTACTGAGATCCTGTGAGTAGGAAAATCAAACTCACACACAAAATATGAGCTGATTCTAAACAAGAGGAATTTCTGCTTCTTCCAGTGGAAAGGGGTTCAAATACAAAACTGACACTAGTGTTCAATGGTATTACTCAAAGATTATTGTCCTATTTAGGACCCGGTATTATTCTCTGTTGTAGTTCTATGTCTTAATAGTTTAAATATTCAGGAATAGCAATCAGGAGATCAGTATTGGCAAGAAAATTCATGTTATTGGGTCCATGCATAATCCTACATTCTTGCCTCCATGGCAAATCCATTTATGACTGGTATAACTAGTGATCGAGACTGGTTAATGTCAACAGAGTCTTTTGTTTGCTAGATTATTTAGGACCTTTTCTGAGATAGATGCTCTCTGGAGGGCAATTAATATGTGATCTAAAGATCTTCATAGTTCATGCCTACTTCCACAGATCCATCCACATGCTTCTTCTCAAATACCTTGTCTCTACTTTTCCAATCTTCTCCTTTCAGGCTCTTCACCAATGTGGGTAAGTTACTCCTCACTGCCTATGAGTTTGTATATATTGCAACCTTCGATCACTTATTTTTCCAGAAGGAAGGATGACCCATATCTTCTCATTGGGAAGATTTTCCCTTATTGCTGTTTTTCATAACCACCTCTAAGTAGAGCTGAAGTTCAACTTTGGTTCATTTGGAGGCTTTAGCCACAAATTCATGAACTAAGTTCAGCCTTTTCTAATCATCTACCACATACCTTCCAACTGTATTTGTAAGCTAAAAGAGACAATGGTAAATCACATGATATTCAAGAGCGTCCTGGTTTGTGACTTACTTATTCAGTTTTACTCAAGACCAATTCCAAATGTACCAGTTCATTTTATAATGAATTCTGCTGAACATCTCTAACCTTATAATTTGATGAATTTGACATACTCCAGCTCATGACTAGTAGTATTGGTGACATAGAATTTTTTTTTTAGTTCAGTTTTTTATTAAAGAAAAACAAAAGTTTAGATTTTTTAAACCTGGACTAACAGTTTAATAGCTCTTCCTCCCGCCACTTATACTTGTCTCTCACATGTACAAGTGTACACACACATATACAACTGGTCTCTGAAACATTACCTGAGTCAATGAGTATGGCCATAACAATTACAGTTTTATATGCTAAGACTGAAAAGACATGGGCAATATCAGGTACTATAAATCACATGTCCCAAGAAAAAAATTTCAACTCTAAAAACCTATAAACAATTGAGGTAGTCAGGGCAGACACTAAAGCACTGAGTAAGATGCTGTCATGATGACTATTTCTGTTTTCTATCTGTGACAATTGCTCAGTTATTACTTAAGGCCATACTGTCTTACCAAAACCAAAGGAAAATAAGGAGTAAGTTTTTGATTCTCAGCATTATATTCAATATCAAATCTCTAGGTATTCTTTAACTTAACTGAACTTCTAGAGATTGAAATCTTTGAAGGAAATATTCCATGTTGGAACCAACCAGTGGATGGAATTGGGCAAAACAGCTAAACCACTTTATTTTAAACAAATGAGAGAATAACATGGAATTACAGGAGAGCTCTTGTAAGATAAGAGTTCACAGCATATGAAAACTTGGCTTCTGAAGGTCCTTCATTTGGTTCCCACCCTTTGGAGCTATGTAGCAAATCCTACTCCTTGCCCCACCTCCCAAACAGAAGGGTAATCATGATTATCCTCCAAAATTCAGGTCCATCTAGTTTGAATGAATAAAAAATCTTAGGATTTGGAGTAAATTTATAGCATCAAATGACCACTAGGTCTCGATTCCAGGCTCATCTGCCACTGTGAACTTATTGTAACAGGGACACAGATTCCACAAAATCATCAGATTTTAAATGACTGCTTCTGTATGCATAAGATAAAACTAATTTTATTCAGGCTATAATGCCTAGTCCCCAGCACATTAAGAGGATGTACAAGATTTCTTCTTCGTTCCTTCTTTCGTTTTTCAGATCTTCAAGGTAAATCTTCTATCCTCATCCTAAATTCTAACCCTTGTTTCTTCTGTACTGGGTCCTGCCTTCAAAATGCCCTATCCCCATTTTAAAGCATAAAAGTTCTCATCATGGCAATGCTCTCTTCTCTGACCTGTATGTTGTATTCAGAGCAAAGTAGGACAACATCCTCCAACACAACTTCTTCAACCTGCCTCAGCGCTATTCCAGAAAGCCTCTGCTACCTCATTCTCACCAACCTTTATTCTAACTGCATGCTTTAGTCTACACCATAGACTTATGCCAAACTTTATACACTCCCATGGTTTTCTTACTCTGTACCTTGGGGGCTTAAAATACCCTCTTGTACTACTTTGTATAAACTCCAAATATGAGATGAAACCCTGTTCCCATGCCTCTATTGACTTTCACACTCAGACTGACTGTACACATATTTAACAATACAATTGTACAGAGAATGCTAACAGCACTTTTCTTCATATTTTACAAGGAGGCTAGAAATACATAGACTTTCTATTAATATTCATACCCATAGCATATCCATATCTAACTCCTAAATAGATGCATTACAATTTGTTTAGAATGTAAAGGTTTAATAGCAAAAATCAGGAGAGGAAAAAGAGTATTTAAGTCTATTTTCCATAATTGGCTGAAAAATAAATTTGAGGTATATTAAGTGGAACTTAATAGGATCTCATACATCCAGAAAAAGGTGGTGCCCAGTCTGGAAAGGTAATCACTATATTCAAATAATTGCCTATTTGAAACTCCTGTAACTTGCAAGGTCATGGAATCATCAATTTCCTTTCTGCCAGACATGGTGCTGCTAACTTCACAGCCAGGTCTTCTAAGATCCATAAAAATAATTGAAAAATTGAAGTGCATTCCCTTCCTTCTAGCTTCTGGGAAGACTTCTTTTACTAAACCAATCAATTATTTCAAAGTTGTATACATGCAAGTGTAAATTTGCAGCTTGCTGAAGGGCACATTTCTGCAGGAGAACTCATTTATTCAGTGGTGGCGGCCCTTATTGGTGGTAAAGACATGCTGCACAGTGGACATGTCTTCTCATGGTCAGTTGGCATCTCTGGCTCGGCTCACTCCTAATTTCGTCCTGGATAACAAGCAATTCATCTACCATCTTCCTCCTTCTGCCTGTGAGACACTTGCCCTGGCCTCTGACTCACCAAAGTGAGCATAAGCACTAAATCCCACACAGACATTTAATATCCCACTGTCAAATTCTGCTTCTCTACCAGTTCTTAGCACACATCAGAAGTTATTTTCAAAGATGTATAATTCTCCACTGCCAATGGTATGGTCTTATCCCAGAATTCTATGGGTCTAGGTTGTAATTCTCCTATAGAGGTTTGCCACAAATTGCACATGGTGTCTGACTTGGTCCATTTTGTGCTTTATAACAGAATACCACAAGCTAGGTAATCCATAAACAATAAGGATTTATTCTCACAATTTGGCAGCTGGGAAGTACAAGATCAAGATGTCAACAGATTAAGGCTTCTCTGCTTCTAAGATGGCACCTTGAATGCTGCATCTTCCAGAGGGAAGGAAAACTCTGTCCCCCCCCCCCTTGGCAAAGGAGCAGGAGAGAGGGAGAACTCACCCACACAAGACATTTTTAGAGCATCATCAATCCATTCATGAAAGCAGAGCTATTATGACCTGTTTTAGTCAACTTTTCACGGCTGTGACTAAATGATCTGATCAGAACAATTGTAGGGGCTCACAGTTTCCAAGGTCTCAATCCACAGACAGCAGATTCCATTCCTTAGGACTCAAAGTGAGGCTGAACATCATGGAGGAAGAGTATGTAGAGGGAAGCAGCTCACATGATGATCAGAAAGCAGAAAGAGACTCCACTCTCCAGATACAAAATATATACCCCATAGCCCTCCCTCAATGAACTACTTCCTCCAGTCACACCTCACCTACTCCAGTTACCACTCAGTTAATCCCATCAGGGATTAATTCACTGATTAGGTTAAGCCTATAACCCAATCATTTCTCCTCCAAACCTTCTTGTACTGTCTCACATGTGAGCTTTTGGAGGATACCTCACACCCAAACCTTAACATGACCTAAACACCTCCCACTAGACTCCACCTGCCAACAATCTTGCACTGGGGACTAAGATTCCAACATAAGAAATTTGGAGGACACATTCAAACCATACCTGCATCTTTTCTTACTACGTATACAACTAATAATCTAGAGTCTGCCAAATCCTGTGACCCAAGAAGCAGGGCTTCTTGCAGTATAGTCTAGACCTCCTGAAAATGCTTTTCTGCTCTGGACCCCATTCAAATTGATCAACTTTTTGTGTTACCAATATGTGATTCAGAGAGTATTCTCAAGTACATAGCATGCCATCTCAAGAAACTAAAAGGCATTCAAGACATTACCTTTCCTTTTTAAAGGTGGGAGATACAAAACAATAATTTTCCCATTACCTTGAAAGGGCTGCCCCAACCTGCCCCAATCTGGACTCCTATAAAGTTCAATAATATGGTATGCCCCTAAACCTTCATGGTGTTTATTGCCACTCACCCTCTTTGGTAAATGTTTCTTATTAAGGCTGTCAATATATTTGCCAATGATAGATGACAGGGCCTAAATTGACCAGATATCACTGATGTTGTGGACCAGTATGATGTTCTGTGGAATTTGTAGATGGCCAAAGGTTAACAGAGAATAGAGAGTGAATTAACACTATCTATGGAGCTAGACCATAAATTTATACTGTTGTCCTTCCTTATCCTAGGGATGAAAAAGTTCACATTCACCACATCAATGACCACATTCCATGTTCCTGTGGATGATTATCTGCTTTAGCAAAGGCATCACAGTTGTAATTAGGGCCACTAACTGGTGAAATTTCAGGTAATTGACAGTTATCTTTCATGATATAACTGATCTTTGTAGAAACCAGGCTAATGAATTAATGAGGATATAATGGGTACCACAACTCTTTGACCTTTTAAAGGGGCAATAATCTCTGCTGTTTATCTTGCTTTTAATTTACTATCTAATCCAGAAGTTTCTAATTAGACTGTTTTGCTATGATAGAGTTACTACTCAAAGGTCAAGGAGAAATTTCACAATTGTATATGCACCCCAATTGTGTATCATGGAAATATGATCATTATTTGACCTCCTCTCTAACAGGGATCCATGATGATCCTTTGAGACCTTTAGGATCAATATCACCTTGGAACCTCTTTCCAAAAGGTATACATGTCCCTTTCTTCAGTATACAGAACATGAATAAATGGCTATAGATTCCTTTGAGGAAAGACTGAGAAATCACTTGCTACAATACTATAGTCCTTCTCCTGAAAGCCTGACCTTTCCTTCAATCTAATGAATCCCAGCCTGAAATCTGACTCAAGGACATAAGATGGGCAAGGAATCAAGATTGTTTTATTGGAGCAGTTTCTCTACCTCCCAATAATTCATTTTTGATTTATTGTTGTTGCATATTGAGTAACACTTTTGGTGACTGCCCAAATATCTTGCTCTAAGGAACATCTTGTTTTTATTAACCATCTCTATAGCTTTCTGCAAGTCAACTCCCTCTACTTGCCAATCTGAACTTGTTCATTACAATAACTGGACCCATCTTGTTTCTGATGGTTAAGTGCTACCATGTGGCCTCTATTGTTTTGGTATTCTACATCTCATTGCCATCAGTGAGCATTGTACTAATACAGCATCTTCCACCATCCATTTTGCTTTACAAAGGAAAGCCATATTTGAGCTCTCTTTGATGCTAGCAACCCTCTTATCATTGAATGCCTTGCAGCTTTGGTGGCATTCTGCATCCAAGATTCAGCAATAAAGGAGTGCACAGAACACAGTTCTCACTCCAAAAATTTGGACAACTCTGAAGGGCTTATTTTGTGGTGCTCCGAAGGAGTCCATGCATGCAGTCTGCACAGTTTCATCCTGAATGTCAAAACAAAAGTGGATTTACTCTGGAGAATTAATTCCCACTTAAAACCCTAAATTTTCGCAAGTAGAGCGTTCGAATTCTTTGAAGAACAGCCTTCTGTTTTTAGCTGGTTCAGGAAAGAGGTAGATACTATTGCTACTAGTCAATATCTATGTATAACATAGTTCTAAATATTTTAAACTATCCTATGTGGAAGTTTTGCTCATTTATTTTCACCATTTTATCACACTCTTGAAAGCTCAAAGTTTTATTGTTTTAAATAATGTTTGCCAGCTTTGTTAGCGAAAACATTGTTCTCATTGAAATTTGCATCAAAAGTTTTTCATGTATTTCATGTATTTATGAGCTCATAGTTCTTAAGCCTAAAGGAAGACTAGGGCAAGAAACCAGGCTCTGAAAATCACAGCACTTCTTTTTTCTATTCACCTTTACATTCCAGAAAGGTCATTGCTAAAAGGATAAAAAATTTAAAATTTTATTGCTATGCCATTTTAAAAATATTCACTCTTAGCCTATTTATAGTCATTAAAGGGTTGCTTTTTTCATGAGTTTAAGTTTTAATAATTTGCTTATTTGAAATTTTCAACATTAAATATATATTTAGGCAACACTATGAGCTACACCAAAATAACACATTGACCCTAATCCATGCAATTAGATAATGTTAAGAAATTACTATGTGATGACACTGTAAATATACATAATGTTTCTGAATCTGAAAATATTTGACCTAACAAAAGACTGACATATTCTTGTATTCCATCATGACATTGCAGGACTTTCTCTGGCAAGCCTCAGTAATGATTTCCTCACTTTCAGTCAGCAGTCAGCCTATGCTGCCCACAGACAAGTCCTGCACTTTTCCCATTGGCTAGGGAAAGAGTGATGGATAGTAGCAGCTGCCACCCTTAGTCAGTCCCAGGCTCCACCTTCAGCTTAAAAAGATCTTTGACAGCAATGCATCAGACACCACTCAGCTGTTCAGTAGAGCCCACATTCAGTGCTGGCATCTTGTGCACTTACACATGAACTGAATGTAGCAATGTCTCGTTCATATAAGAACAAGTCCAGTCCCATCCCCACCTACACACAACTATGTCTAGAGCTCAAACTTGGCCCTAGAACTGGGATATCATAGATCTGTACACAAATCAGTGATTAATAGGCCTACCTTAGTTCCTGAATGAAACTTTTACAGGGTAGAAAAAGGCAAAATGGAAAGGGTTTGACCTGGCATCCCAGAGCCAGGAAAACACCATGACTAGTGTTGTACAAACTGGTACTTACAACACTTGCCAGGCATGCCTTAGGATCACTGCATTCATTAAATCTGTGAAATGTAGTACAGGTAGTAAGAAGGAAGTGAATAGGTAGAAGCCACCATCCCATTGATGCTAGACTCATTCAGAGATTCTGGAGTGAGGAGATCAGTGAATTTTAAATAATTGTCTTTCTGAAAGTGCAGTCTTTGGGGAGCATACTTAACCTCAAGTTTTGAGGTTATAACTTCGTGTACACTAGTATTCTATATACAGAACTAAGTAGCTATTATCTTATAAGAACTCCAATACTCCTGGATTTGGAACCCATATTGATTCTGGGGCTTCTCTACTGAGCAGCTGACTGGCCTCTGAGTATCAATAATCTCTGGAGACAGAGCAATGGAGCTGGGCTGACAGCAGCATCTGCTGCTCGTCCATCATCTCTTCTGGCCAATAGAAACAGGCCATGACCAATGTGGCCTGGGAAGGCCCTCACACTCTCTTCAGTGGCTGTGCCAGATGAAGAAGCCATTACTACTCAGGACTGGAAAATAAACCAAGGATGTCTGGGGGGAATAAAAGAATGAGAGAACAGGATACAAGTCAGCCAGTTGGTCACCGAGGCACATTACATCCTCTGGGCACTCTTTCCAGATGCCTTGCATTTTTCAATGTGCAGCCACTTTCCACATCCCTCCACTGGGGGAGTTCAAGGTTTCAACATCCTTGCACAACAGTCTTTGGGAGAGTAATAGGGATGTCCGGAGAAATAGAAAGCTCTGTAGCAGTCAAGGAAGAGATTCACAGTTTCCTCATTATCTTGAAATTAATTTAGGATGCGGAGGGAGGAGCCACAAAAGGTCATTTAGAGAAAGTGAGAAATGGTAAGATAAACAATCATTCAATGCTTCTTCAACCACTCTCACCACTACCCCAATTCTCTGTGTACAGGATGTATAGGTATCTTTCACGGTGCCTCTCATCTCTGTTTTCATGTCTTCTCTCTAAAAACTCTTATGGTTTTTAAGTGAAAATAATACTAGTAAGATCTTCTGTACCATGCATAGCATTTTCTTTTTTTAAATTTTTAAAAATTTTTTACAGACTACATTCTGATTCATTATACACAAACGGGGTAGATCATTTCATTTCTGTGGTTGCACACGATGTAGATTCATACCATTCATGTAATCATACATGTACCTAGGTAAATGTTTTCCACATAAAACAACTTCATCTGAAACACTGGGAAATAAGAATAATGTGTTGTCAATCCCATTTTTCAGATAAAAACATGGAAATTCAAAAGAGCTATGGTCTGTTCCTGGCAGTAGAGTAAAGACCCTAAGGTGGAATTTGACCCCAGATGTTATGTTTCCAAGTCCAAGACTCTTTCCATACCTGTGGCTCACATTACATCAGCACTGTCCACGTGCAAGTAACACCAGTCAGCTGTGATCCAAAAGGTGGGACAAGGTGAAACATATGGGACCTGGGAAATGTGGGGGTATTTTGTCATGCATCACTTCCATGAAGGAAGTCAAATCCATGCCCTCAGTATGTATAGGTGTGTATAAAGAATCTTAATCTTTCTACATAGCACATCAAAGACCTGAAGTCTCTGTGTAATCTCAGTTCCTTTGTGAAGAACATTCCCTCTCATTTCAGATCTAGTGTCCTTTTCTCAAATCTTTCAGAAGTGAAAGGGGACAAGTAAGTCAGTTGATTGATGCTCTGAGAAGATAATCTAAATAGAATTTGTGCTTGTGTGTGTGTGTGTGTGTGAGGGAGGGGGAGAGTTTAAGAAAATAATCTAACTCACTTAACTAGACTATAGAAAACAATTATTAACATTTAAGAGTAGAATTCATACAGAAAAATATCTTTACATAAGGCAGAGTATGCACAGAACATAAAGTTATCTGTCCTCAAATGATTGAAAACTCCAGGTAAATGTCATGTTTTTAGTTTTCCTCCCTCAGGATTCATCCTTATGAATATCCTTTTCCTCTTTTCAGGAAAAAATGAAATATGTGATTCTAAAACTTTTTTCCCACCCCCTCAAAAATGTAAGAAAAATGCACTCCATTGTTAGCTTAAATTAAATACAGTAAAACAGCATGACCAACCAGTATCTCATTATTTTGAGGACAGTCTTTTTGGTCTTTTGACTCTCCACACCAATTAAGAGATTTGGATTAGACATGAAACATGGACAAACTTTTGCAGGCTTTCAAAGTACCTCTCAGCAAACAAACCCTAGAGTATGTGACTAACCACAAAATAACCCACAAATCACACCAGTTAAGAAGGGAGAATAGCAATTTTCGATCATTTTAAGATAAGGGTCAGAAAGATTAGGGATGTGGGACCATTAAGGATATATGAAAAGTAAATTTCACTAAGTACTAATAATTCTGTCTAGCAGCTGAACAATGAACTTTGGTTCTTTCAATAACTTGATCTTATAACAGACTTTTCTCCCAACCTCAAATCCATTTCCTTCTCAAGTTTCAGAAACTGAAATAAAGGAGAGAAAAGAGTAAGGAAAAAAATAAGGATAAACATAAAATCATAGCCCTGAAGTTGGGTCATTTACTGTGAGCACAAAATATATTGAAAAAAAATGTATCGAACCAATTGCATCATTTATTTTCCTTAAAAGAACAAATAAGAGATTATTATTCTAATATATTCTTTTAAGTATAATCAGATATTGTCATCATGGTGTTTGTTTGTTGTTTGTGTCTGGTGCTGGGGATCAAACCCAAGGCCTTGTGTATGTAAACTCAACCTCTGAGGTACACCCTCAGGTCCACGTTAGATTTTTGAATAGCCTAAGGGAGAGTTCTAGAATAATGTCTGATCAATATCATCCAAATTGTTCTTCTTAAAAAAGAGAAAAAATTCTAACATTCAATACATTTAATACAAGTCACATTGGGACCATAAAATTAAGAAAGTAATTCACAATGCCAACTCCTATAGTATATAGAGAATGGTTCTCAAAATGTACCATGCCTGAGAATCACCTAGAGGGCTTGTGAGAATGGATTACTGGGCCCCATCTTATGATTCTACAGGTCTGGGGTGGGGCCTAAGAATTTACATTCCCAAAAAATGATGTCGGTTCTGGTGATCAGGACTACTTTTTAAGAATCACTACTGTAGAGTATTTTAGATAATAGCAAATAATAAAGAGCTTTTAGCTTGGACCAAAGGAATTTATTAATAAACCAAAAAAGGTTAGAATAGAGAGTACATTTCCTCTATAAATATTTAAGTGCCATTATAGGCCAGTAACTGTTTTAGATACTAGAGATACAATGGTGAGCAAAACAGGCAGGGTGTCTGTCCTTGAGCATAAGTTCTAGTGAGGGAGACACACAGTGAGCAAGTAGTCATGTGTGCTGTAAGGAAAAATAAAGCAGAATAAGGGAATAGAAAATGTTAAGGAAGGATGCTGTTTAATCTTGAGCTTCCTTACCAGCCTTTTTGAGGAACCAGTTGGACAGAGGTCCGAAGCAATGAGGGAATAAGTTGTGATGAGGAGGAGAGCAGAAGCATTCCAGGCAGAGGAATAACAAAGTTCAAGGTGTCTTGCTGTTTCTGTGTTCTGTCTTACATCAGTCTTCAAGATCAGCTTTCTTCACTGAAGTTGTTTTTGACAGGAAACACTTAGGTTCTTCATTGAAAGAATACAAGACATAACCTGCACACACTAAACAGCACAAATTCAAATTTTAGAACTGAAAAAGGAAGCACATCAATAAATAGCAAGCGATGGAGTTGACAAAGGAATCAAAAGTCAGTATGGAATATTGGTGTAATGTTATTAAAGGAATAATATTACGTGAACATTATTTAGGTAAATATAAGAACTATCAGTATAATATGTACAGAAGACAATGGGAAAGTTCTGGATTTAATAGAAAAGATTTCAAAATGCAATGCTAGAAGACCTGAACATTTAAGATAGATGAAAAATAAAATTAATGAAGTATATGATTACTGTCTAGGGTGGCAAATTTAAAGTAGAATTACTTATTTAATGAGTAATAAAGGGAGACAGGGAGAGAAAGGAAATTTACTGGGAAATGAGATTAATCAAATTATGTACATGTATAAATATAGCATGACTCCCAATGTTATGTATAATTATAATGCATCAATAAAAAAATCAACTGAGAAAATAAATATTTATGATACTTATTCAATTTAAAAAAAGAAAATACAGGAAGCAAGATTTGATAGTAAGGGGAAAAAATGACTGCTTCCTCTATTACAGCTTTCTTTACTTAAAAGCATAATTTGTAGTGAAAAATTTATATGGGCTCAGGATTAAAAATCAAATGCTCCTGATCTGCATTCTTACTCCTCATAAGAAGTTACTATGAACATTTTCCTGTGTTTATACAGCTCTTATAATGTGTGTATATCTCTCATTTTCACCTTTTATGCTTTGACCTTTTTGCTATAATGAAAACTGTGAGAATATCATATTAAAATCTGCCATAAAATTTTAAAAAATGAAATTACCTTAGATATGATTTGAAAAAGCAAGTTTACTTTACTCAATTAGATTATGCCAAGAATAAAAGCCCTGTGGGGAAATTGGCAATGACTTCATGTATTGTTAAACTACTGGAAAGGAAACCAAGAATATCACAATTGGCATTTTATTGGTTTTTACTTATGTGAATAATTAAAAGATAACTTTCAATTTTAGACATTAGTTTAAAAAGTCTTAGAGAAAAAGCCTAAGATGATGACACTAATGGTGCTCGCAAAGAAAAAGGTATACGAACTGAATTTTAGATGAAAATCTGAAAGCATTCTTTCTGCCAAGTACAATGCATACTTGGAATTTGTTACTAGGAGACATGACCTCAACTCTGCAGGTCATAATGTCTTGGGGGAACCATTTAACAATTATATAAAATATTTTCTGGATCTGCTTAAAGCTAAAATATCTTGATGAAACATATCAAAGGTGACTTTAAAGCCACTCTCAAAATTCATGACAGGAATTCTGACTAAAATTGTTAAAGCAATTAAATTTAATTTGGTCAAGATATGAGATGCAAGAGGAGAGTTTGGCCAAACCACAGAAGATCCTCAAAGAGTGATTCAGAGATATTGGCAGGAAATAAAATTAATTTTGAACTTATGCTAGCCACATTCATTAGTATGAATTGTTGCTTACTATGAATAATATTAGCAAAACTTACCAAAATAAAGATCTAACTTTAGTAGTTTCACCTTTTAAAATATTTACATTTTTAATTTAAAAACAATTTTAAATTAAGAAATACAAAATATGCTACAATAGTAACATCCAATAGATTATAAGAATATTAAAACATGGGAGAGGTTCATGTGACTGTGAAGTTGAGGGTCATACACAAATAATTCTGAAACAACTCACATATTATTTTCTGCCTATAATATATCAAATATAGTGCTTTTTAAATTTTTAGAGTATATTTACACTAAAATCTTTATGAGATAAAGAACTTAAATGCTGTATAAAATCTAGATATTGCTTTTTTTGGGAGGTGTACTGGGATTGAACCCAGAGGCATTAACCACTGAGCCATACCCCCAGCCATTTTTTGTGTGTTTTATTTAGAGACAGAGCCTCACTGAATTGCTTAGGGCCATGCTAAGTTGCTGAGGCTGGCTTAACCTCCTAAACTGCTGGGATTATAGGTGTGCAACACCGTACCTGGCTAATATTATTTTTAAAGACGATGAATATAAGTGCTAGCAATTTTATATAGTGAAATTAAAATATTTGGTAATATTTTCTGTAATGATGATAATTTCTGAATATACTATCCCATAACAATGCATTAACCTGTGTTTTAGACAGCTTTTTCACTGCTGTGACTAAATGATCTGACCAGCACTATTATAGAGAAGGAAAGGTTTATTTGAAGGCTCACAGTTTCAGAGGTCTTAGTCCATAGAAGGCTGGCTCCATTCCTTGGGGCTTGAGGTAAGGCGGAGCCTCATGACAAAAGAGTACAGCAGAGGGAAGCAGCTTGCATCATCAGGAAGCAGAGAAAGAGAAAGACTCCACTCTCCAAATATATACAAAATATATACCCCCAACACCATGCCCCAATTCCAATCTCCTCCAATCACTTCAATTAATCTCAACAGGGATTAATTCACTGATTGGGTTAAGACTCTTACAACCCAATCATTTCTCCTCTGAACCTTCCTGCATTGTCTCACATGAGCTTTTGGGGGACACCTCACATCCAAACCATTACAATCTGATTCCTAGAATTCATGGTTTGTTTCCCAAATCTAATTCTTCCTTTAAGAACCTATTAACAATTCCACTTCCTATTGCCTCGGCAGAGCAAATTTCTCCAAACTGAAATTAATAAAAACTATCAAAGAACTACAACGGTTCAAGAATAATAGTTTAGTTAGACATTATTGTTAGTAGAAAATGTTATGCAGAAATCTTCATAAAAATATAACTAGCAATTTTGCTGAAATGCAGGCAAGAAAAATACATGTTTTATCATGTTTTACTATATTGTTCCTCATTCAAACATTACCAGCTCATCAACAAAATCCCTAGACATCTGCAATGATAATTAAATTCACTTTTTTTTTTGCCAGATCTATCACATAAATACAGCTTCACATACATTTATTTGTTGTTAAAAAGTTTAATTTCAAAGTAGGAAGATAGAACCTATTCTAGTTAGCAGTTTGTTGTCGTGATTTTTACCTGATGTGGGTTTCCACTTACCCTCTCATCTTGGCCTTCACAGATACTCAAAACAGACATGATTTTACACAAGGGGATGACATGAGGCCAAGGTCTCAGATACTTCCCTCTTTGGAGCTGCTTTGGGCTGACGGATTGCATAACCAGCCTCCCCAGGTCTTCTTTTCCCTTTTATCCTCCACATGCTGCTTCTCGGATCACTTCATTTAGTGTCCCCTTATGCCTCCTGACCTACATTCCCACCAACATGCCCATTTAATCCGGGCTCTAGGGTTTTTGAGTCCTGGCCATCCTTTGCTACTTGAGATGGGAAAGAGGGCAAATAGGACGGTAATATGGAGTAATGACTTCTAGGTCATGGGACCCCACAAGTTTCTAGAAGAAAGGAAAACAGTAATTGGAGGGACAGAGAGAAAAGAGAAAATGTCATGATTTATAAAACAAGGTACCAAAAGAGTTAGAGAGAGTGGCTGGAATGGTAAGGCTTTAATTAGTCATGGAGGGATGATAGGCATTTCTTCCTCAGAAAAATATACACAGACAGGCTGATGGACAGAAGTAAATAATGAAAAGAAAATAAATGAATAATCTTGAGATGTTGAAGAGATATTGGTTCAGAAATGCATGAAGGGAAATCATCTACATAGAGTTAAAGTGCAAATATTGATACATTCCACAGATAAGTATTGAGAGCCTATTGTAGGCTCTGTATTGTGCTAGATCTCAGGGTAACTACAGCAAGCACAGAGACATGGCCTCTTCTCATGTATATGGGAAGCATGAAAATTGATGAAATATTCACACCACAGAATATATTATTTCAACTTGATTTCTGAGATGAAGACATGTTTCCATAAAAGGAGGATTCATGATGTTGAGAATGTGTGGAAAGGTTTGAAAAGTCATTTTCAAGTGCAACATAATTATGCAATTCTAGAACTTAGTAGACAAACCAAAGGAAAGCACAAGGAGAAAGGCTTAGCACCATATCCAAAAGCAGCTCACATTTGGCCTGAGGAGATTATGTGGCCGGGAAATGGCCTGTCCAGTAATTCTATTAATTATATGCTGTAGCTTACTTCTTTATTTTACAGAAAATAAAAAGGGAAAATCCAAAAACTGAAAACTACCCAACTGTTCTTCAACAGGTAGATAAGTAAGTAAATTGTGGTATATCATTACAAAGAAATACAACAAAGCAGTAAAAAGAACAAACTAGCAATTCACACAGCTTGGATGAATCACAAATGCTTATTGCTAAATGAAAGAAACTATGTCAAGAAAAGCTGTATACCGTATTATTCCTTTTATAGGCATTCTGAAAAAAGTAAAACTACAAGGAAAGATTGTCTGGGAATGAGAGGGGGCAGGAGTGACTACAAAGAAACTTGAATGGATAAAACTGCTCTATATCTTGATTGTGATGGGGAATATAATCTTTCCTGCTTTTGTCAAAGCTAATAACTGTACACTGCAAAGGTAAACTTTTCTGTATACAAATGACACCTTAATAAAAAAATTGTCTTAATGTACCCAAAGAAAAAGGGAGGTAGCCTTGCCTCACACGAGTTCTTACTAAATAGTAATCTATTTAAGCATATAAGCATTTCCTCCCTCGTCCTCCCTGCTATTACTTTTCCAGTTGCCTTCACATGCCCCTCCCACCGCCACTTGCACTTGTCTTACTCCATAGCCTGATCTTACGTGTGTGTCTCAGAGTTCGTGCCCCACGGTGATAGCAGGGACAATCCAAATCCAGGCGGTGTCAGAGAGCCATGTGGCACAGTTCTTGGTCATAAGGCAGTGCTTTTTTCCTCCTGCCTAGCCAGGGAAAGAGCTTTAATAAACATATAGCCACAGCAACACATCAACATCTTTTCAACCTCCTATGTGGGCATGAGAGGTCCAAAATAAGTCTTGATTTCAGAAAGTGAGGCCAACCTAGGATGTTTAGCCCAGGTCCCCAGGAGGAGCCAAGAGTCTGACTGCCAACTTCTAAGCCAGAGTTCAGCAAGCCCAGGGCACCAGCCCTACTCATTGCTTTAAGTTCCTTTTTTAAAAAAATCTTTTTTCTTGGAATTTTTATCTTTTTGGGGGTCCAGACACATTTACTATTTTCCCTTTCTACATTTTATTTATTACCTTTATAGTTTAAAAGCAGAAAGAGCAAATCTGATAGTAAACTCACTCTCATCACTAGAGGAAGATGAGAGTGAGTTTATTTATAAAATATACTTTAGGATAAAAAAAGTAACAAAATTTCTAACTAAGAACTCTAACATACTATGTATTATTGCTCATTTTCTTTCATCAAAAGCTTTATCCAAACATCTACTCTAGGCAGGTAAATTTAAGAGTACTTGATCCCCAAACAGGGTATTTAAATTAACAATTCTAGTAAATGTATTTTCTCTATTAAGTAAAAGTTATATACTACTGCACATTGAATTATGCAGTACTTACATCATGTGATTAAAAAAATGAAAAATTCTCATTTGGAAGGTTCAGATTTTCTAAATAAAAGATTGAGAAATTTCTGTTCCTAGGCTCACAAGAATTCAGAAAAGTTAAAACTTGTGTTTCCCAAGGAGCAAACACTAGATGTGAACAACATATGTTAATTTGGGCCCACAGAAAACAAATAATGGGCAATTCTGCTTCCAGTACTGGATACCAGAGATCTCAACTTTACTCACCAGAAGATTGGAAGATATAAGTCTTAAGAAAGACATTTACATTTTCTTGGAATTCTAAAGGATCTCTGGCTTTCACTGCCAAGCTGCACTTTGTGAGAATTTGGAAACACAGAGTTATTGTTTTTCAAGTAAAGTTTATAACATGCTATTCTTCAAGAAGAATCTTACAGTGGAAGTACCTATACTCATATTGGAAATGCTGATAAGCATTACATACTGCTTTCAAATCAAATGTGAATTTGTTCCAGTTCCAGAGACTGGTGCCATAAATGTTTTTAGAGATAATGTGGTGCTGTTTCTTCATTGACCAGATGAGTAAACTGTGAGCGGAAGGAGTGGCCCCATTTCACCATGGGTCAGAGCCTTGAGTCTTGATCTCTAGTCCATCATTCTTCCCATGCTACTCTTGGCCTTCTCCATCCTTGAGAAAGTAACTAAGATCATTTCATCAGGTTGAGACTGTCTTGCTTTCCCAGAGAAGGCAGGGCAATGTCCCATGAAATGAGACCAATGGGCTGAGTTCCCAAAATATGTGACCTTTAGAGCGATGGGCACCCAGGGATCAGTTCTGCCGCTTGGTGTGTTTCAAGGGTGGCAATCAGCAGCAGGCTTCCCCCCTTCCCCTCCCCCCTCACGTCCTGGGGGTTCTCTCCAGTTGTCCGGCTACTTGCCTACATAACTAGTTGACAACATGTGCTTTGACATGTCTTCTTTTTGTCACCTCCTATTGGGATTTTCTTTCTGCTGAGGTAACTCTCTGTAGCTTTCAGGTCTGTCGCTCAGGTTAAAGGATCTTTATTTCTCTTTAACTTGTTAATTTGGTTACTTCAATTTACTACTTCATTTTATTATTTTTAATTGACAAAAATTGCATACTTTTATGTACACAACATAATGTTTCAAAAATATATACATATATGTATTGGAATGGCTAAACCCAGCTATTTAACATAGGCATTGGTTCACCATACTTGTGAGTTTTGTTTGTGTGCATGTTGAGAACATTTAAAATCTATTCTCTTTGCAATTTTCAAGTATCCAGGTTATTGTTATTAGTTGTAGTCATCATGATGTACAATTAATCTATTGAACTTATTCCTCCTAACTGAAAATTTTTGCCTCTAACCCACATCTCCCCAATTTTCCCACCTTCCTAGCACTTCGTTTAAAATGCACAGATACAGCCTATTTTTCTATCAATAGTTGTTAAGTACTGGAGTTACTATGTAACATTATTGAAAGCCTGTTTCCAAAAGTAATAAAGGTCCCTGCCTTGCATTAGCTACTCCCCCAGAAGCAAAGCTATATATGGGAGTTAATGCAGATTAGAGCTTCAAATCTATTTTGTCATTGATTATAAATAGGGGAAAAGAAAGTTAAGGGGTAAAAACATATGGTCATTTTGAAGCATTTCGGAATCATTGTCTTAAAATATTTACAAATACCAACAGACATTACTAAGGTCATGGCCACATTCTGAGCATGTATGTTCAGAGAAATAATTAGCTATGCTTAGAAGAATAGTCAGTAGTTTGCTAATAAGGACAGAAGTGTCCTTAGTGAAATCTTACTTTGCGAACTGTATTTTTCAGTTTAATTTTTTTAATGTGGTCATGGTTAGCTAGTTTTCATTCCAATTATCTGGAAATCTGCCAAATTTCCATTTTGATTCACTCTGTGGCAATACTCTGCAGCAGGCATATAAAATAATGTACTACTTTTTAAATGTTTACATTTCAATTTGTTAAAATTTCATGGATTGTGTTAAAAATTAACCAATTCATGTCTCTAATAAAGAAAGATGAAAAAATAATACCTCCTAGTGAGGTCAGAATTTCTTAGTCAACAACTGGACTTTTACCTTAAAATATGATGTATCATATTTATACTATGAGGTTAGGAACAAAATTGAAAATGAAGTCTCTTTGCTGTCTGATTGTTTAAGTGAGCTAATGCATCAAATCTCATGCTACATGATATATTTAAGATATCATTAAACCTAATTTATGTATGTCATCATAACATTTATTTAAAAATCAGTTACAATGACCAAAGGAATTAAAGAGACAATGCCAGTGTAGCAGTAGGTGCTAAAAATTCTTTCATGCATGCCAAGAGAAGCTTCCTACCAGAGTTTCTAAGAAGCTGTTTCAAGACCTCTTTAAGCATGTGACAGGTCATCACACTCAGAGGGTTATCTTCACCTTCTGTCTGTTATTGCTGTGGTCTCCTTTTAATCCCTTTAGCATTCTGCTGAAATGAAGTTTATAAACAGAAGTTTGGGACTGGATCAACACCAATACCGTCAAATATCTAAGTCAACAGTTTAAATCCTTCAGTCCACTTCCACCTTCTGAATCTGCAAATTGCTCTATATTCCTGTATTTTTGGAGCTTAACAGATATGTTATTTTTCTAGGCTATTCCCAGATCATGTGTCTTTAAAGAAAAAAAAAAAGTAATAGGGTCAGAAATTAAAAGCAATTAGAGTGACTTTTCAATGCAAGGCAGATATGAAGAACATCCTATTAATAATTGACACATGCTCTCTGACTCAAATTTTATAGAATGTAAATTTCTTATTTTTCCTCTTTTAAAAAAGACAAAATGTTTGACACACTTCTACTTCAATTGCCCCTTTTGTTATTTGTAAGCTGTCATTTTCAAAGTTTCAAGTTATAGGCATTAAATTTGTGTAATCATTATCTTTGCATAAATTCATTCACAGAAACTCACTTAAAATGACTCATTTCTGAAAGGTGAATATAGTGTTAAGTATTTTTCTCAATCTTAGAAATAGGCTTTGACATCAATGTGAATTCAAGAGAAAAATTAATTCAGAAAGTTGTGACTGTCACCAAAGCTGAAGTTAACTTGCACATAACATGAAAAATAGTCTCAAAACTATGAAGAAGGCAAAATTTACCTTTCTTTCAATAATAATCAAATATGTCAATAAATTATAAAATAGTCTCACCTATTCATTTGAACTAAACCTGGATGATAAGTTTGTATGAAAACAACCAAATCCTCTTTTTCCAGTTTTTTTCACGAAAGTTGTTTAATGAGATTACAGAATACATGGGCTCCTCTTTTTTCTTCCTTTTTTTTTTCTTTAAAATAAACCCCTATTCAGATTTTCCATTGCTAAGAGTACTATTCCTAAATAACACACCATGCCTGAAAAACACCAGCTTTTGCACAAATGTTTTCCAACTAACATTATTAACAGCTTGAATCCACAAAAATCTTGTCAGCTGCTCTCCTAAATCCAAACACATCTCTCCTCAGTTAAACAGGCAAGGATGGGTTTAGGCAGGAAAATCTATGAGATTACTATTGTGTTCATCCCTTTTGGTTGGCAGAATAAGACAGCACAAAATGCCAACTTTCATGATCCAAATAAACCATGGACAATTGAGGGCCTGAGCTAGCTGGAAGTCAGTCCTCCAAATTAATTCTATTCCTGTGTCCTTCCTTTAAAACTGCATCCTAGCAGTTTTCAGAATAAGATAACACAGGCGACAGAAAAATTTAGAGGTAAAGAAAACGGTTTATAAAAATAAGTTTAGTTTATAAAAATAAGAGGCAAATCTTTTTGAAGAGGAAACAAGGTGTTTTATTGTAATTCAAACATATATTCATTCGAAATTAATTTAATTTTATTTCTTAACTTTGAGAATAAAGGTAATTTATTTTCACAGTTTTAGGTATTGTTAGAATTGCAGACTACAACTAGAATATTAGAAGGACATTTTAGTGGAATTAATTTTATTTTCATATGGCTCCTTTCTGGCATCTCAACAAACTGTCATAAATCTATCTTAAAGTGATGTTCATTTCTATAAGTTTTGCTACCGCCTCTGCCCAATTAGGAAGTTAGAAGGCCATTTCATGCAAGTGGCAATAGTTTCTTTCTCTTCCAGAGATTCATTTTTCCCTAGGATCCAAATGCTGGGACATTTTAACTGGTTGGCTGTTTTTTATGGAAATGAAGAGAGGCAGCAAAAGAGATAGAAGGAAGAAAACATTTTTTGTGTTCCACTTGTAATCCAAGGTTCTGAATCAAAATATTATTTCTTGGACAGTGTTAATAATTTGGTGGTTTGAATGTCTGGGAATGTATTTAAATTTAGTTGTTACCTTTCTGCTTCATCACAGAAACAAGAGAGTTTAGGTTGAGAAATACAACCCTCATGTGAACGACAGTTTTTCAGATATAAAGAAAACAATGAATATACTCCAATCTTTGGGACCTGTTTTTAAACTTCAAGCTCTTTATTCTTCCTTCACTTTGGATTTGGGGGACTATGAATGTTTTCCTGCCTGAAATGACTCACACTGACCTAATTCTCTGTGCTCCTTCAAACTCTCTTGCCATCACAATGTCGCTTAACTTCAACTAGATGTTGAAAAACTGTTACAAGTAAGAGAAGATTGGGAAGTGTGAACAGAAAAGACTCTTGGGCAAAGAGATCACATTCTCTTCACTTTCTTCCTACAAATTGTGCTCAATTACTATTCCTGTAATCCTTTTCGAAAATAACTAATGTTTAACCTAGCCTTGCTGAACTCTTAGGAGGTTGTGGTGGTTTTCTTTGGCTAGATGGCCAAAAGGGCAGGAACGGAGGGATACCCGTTAGTCGGTACAGGGGATAGGATGTAGTTTTGGGGAGGTTAGTGTAAACAGGAGCAATTTCCAAGGGTTTGCTAGATGTGCAATCCACTGCTTCTCTCTTGGCTTTTCTTGTGCAATGCTGGGCCCGGGGTCGACGCTGCTGGGACCAGGCTGAGCGGGAAGGGGCGCACTTCCCAAGAGGAACCTCTGTGTTCAAGGATGGACCGCCCGAACTGTGCGAAATGGAATGTGACACTCACCGGAGCCTCCCAGACTGGTGGTGGCTAGTGGGCTCAGTGACTGCATGGCACCTGGGCTCCTGAGGTGTCCTTGGACCTGTCCTAAGGCACCCAACCCAAGGCCAACCCAGGGCCAGGACTGGACAGAGCGGTCCCTGTCGGAGCAGCAAGGGTGCGAAGCCTCGAGGAGTGAGATTGGGGCCCCGCACTCCCACCTCTCTCGTCCAGAGGGGCGTATGGTGATCCTTCTGGCAACGTTTAGCTTTTGACACAGAAAAAAATGCAAATGGACTGTTTTGCTTCTCTGGGCACTGGCGTGTAGGGTTGGGGTGGAAGGGAAGTTCTGCGCCACCTGCGCACCTGGATTTGACCGAAGCTGCAGAGGCTGGGGGAGCTCAACCACCGGTCAGCCGAGCAACTAAAAAGAGGTTTGTGTAAAATTGCACGAGGGGTTTAATTTTTAATTTTCATTAAAAATAAATTACATCGTAGTTCACTAAGTAAACTCCAATCTCTCAGGACGTTTACCATCTATGAAACCACTTATAGACGAGGAGTCATTATCCATTTATAAATAAGGCAAACCAAAAATTCGATCTGGGAACGATTTGATTTAAAATATTCACTTTCTACTTTCAGCGACAGCGAAACCTGGCTCTGCTGAGGTCGTCTGATCTTTTTGTCTTCCTCAGTGCTTTTTTGGTCCTTACCACCAAGCCATACAATAAAATAATTTGATCAAAATATGGAAATAAAATATTCACTTTTAAACACAAGTTTCTTCAAGAGTGCATTTGTTCGCACCTTTGTAACTGAGAATCTTTGGAGACTTTTTGTTTGAATTTAAACAGGAGTAAATAATAGGGTTCGCTTTTGTCTATCATTACAGTCTCTTTCTTGGGGCTTGGCTCTCAATGTTCCTAACCTCTACACCAATCCCCGAGTCTGGTCCGCCACTATTCCAGTAACCTTTTTCTGCCACCTTACTCTGCCACAGAGACAGCCTTGTCTCAATTCATTCCTGAACTTGTAGGGCGGAAATTCCATTTTTACATTCTCCTCCCCAGGGGGCTGCAAAGAGGATAGTTGGGGAGGTGGAAATATTTGCAGGTAGGAGGTCCGGGTCAGCTGAGTTTTCTGGGTCAGAGACACAACCACCCCGGGTTGGTGGTGTATACTCTTTCACCTCTGTAAAATAAAACAACATCGCAGCTTTTTTCATTACTGGTTGAAGAGGCAGCAGAAATTCTCTCTGGCCTGTCTGCAGTTTCTAGGATGCCCCTTAGATGCAACGGGTCCATGTTCCGAAAAATTACCTAAAAATTACCTAAACGTTGAAGGACACGGGTTGAGGAGACCACCGCCTGCAAAACCAGGTGTTCGGGGACTGAACAAGGCCCCCTAAGAGACTCCTCGAAAGCTTCTCGCAGCAGGTGAAGCCAGAGCAGGCGCAATCTACGAGGAACAAGTGGATTCGGGCGATGGGCATCAAAGGGAAAGGGGTAGGATCGAACTTTAGAAGAGCAGAAGAAAGCAACCCTAGAAAGCGTAACTGGGGAGTGGGAGCAGGCGGCTGGAGCAGCGGGTTGGAGGAGGTGCAAAGGAGGTGGAGCAGATGGAGCGGTAACTGGCGTCAGCCACTGCCACTTCCCCGCAGAGGGAGCTCCTCTGCGCCCGGGAGGAGTCCCTGGGCTTGTTCGACATCCAGTCTGCGACGACCCAGATCCCCTAGGGAATTCCAGGGGACACATATCACCCAGAGCTTAGAGCAGAGAATCTGCTGCACCTCGCCACTCCCCCGCGCACACACTCAAGTCTTCCAGTGTGAGGATCGGGCATTCCCACCAGACTTTCCCCCTACTTTCGTTCTTTTTGAATGTAAGAGTTTCAATTATTCTTTCTCTGTAAGAGCGCAATTCATATTCTTTCTTTCTTTCATTCTTTCTCTTCCCGCTGCGCCTCTCTCCCTCTCGCCCCACCCCTCTCTTCCCCTTTCCCCCACCCACCCAATTCTTTTTAGGCTAGGAAAGCCCTACTAGCGGTACGAAGTCTTGGGTCCCATGGTCAGGATCTCAGTGTCTGACACCCTTGGCCACACGCTAGCGGAAAGAAGTCCAGCGAAACATGCCAGCGGCCCCTGAGGCTGATTGCCCTCGCTCTCCATTGGGCCCCAGGTCCCCGCCCCCCACCGCCCCCTCCCCCTCCGCGCCCGGGGAGTGGCGTCAGCACGCCCGTGGGACGTGGGGTTTAAATGCCCACTAGCTGCAGCCTGGGCGCTCTGTCCGGGAGCACGGCCCCGGCTGAAATTGCGGGAGTGGGAGGGGAGCGAGCCAGCTGGATCCCGAGCGCGGAGCGAGCCGGCCCTCGCTCCGCCGCCGATGACTCCGGAGCTTGGGCCCAAGCGCCGCCCATGCAGCATCCCTGAGCCCCGCCGAACCAGAGTTAATGAAAAATCATTTAACCGTCTCCGCTGCGGGGAGCCATGAGCTGTCTGGATGTTATGTACCAAGTCTATGGTCCTCCGCAGCCTTACTTCGCAGCCGCCTACACCCCCTATCACCAGGTACGTTTCTCCTTAGGGTCGGGACTCAAACTTCGAAAACTGATGGCTCCCCACCTCCGTTCTTCCGAGCATCGCTGGTATCCCAAGGTCCGAAGTGTCTCCGGGTGTCAGGGGCTTCAGGCTAGCCGCGGGCGCCGCCAGGATGCGGGGATTGCCCGCGCTGCCACCCAGTTGGCTGTTCACTTAGCTAACCCCTTTAGCTCGCCTGTTCGATCTCTTGGGAAGACAGCTAAGCCTTGCTTATGTGCACCCAAGTCTTCCTGTGAATAACAGACAAGGATCGCGGGCTAGATTTTCTTAAGTCTGTCGGATTTAGGACTCCTAGTCTAGTGCGGGCGAAGCGAGCTTTAGGCAAAGCTTACGCAGGGAACACTAAACTTTGGTCCCGAAGGTGAGAATGACAACAAAATAAAATGCAAAGGCCAGCCTCTGTTTTTAGGTCTGAGATGCCAAGGCCCCGTGCATTCCTATCCCTGTAAACTTACTTATCTCGGTAATAATTTCTCCCAGTTTAATTCTTGGGCGATCGGGCCAATTAATTGCAGAACGGCAAAGAAGGCATTGGTTTCCTAAACTTTGCTTTGCAAAGTTCTAGACAGTATTATTAGGGACGATTGCGGATCCAGCTTCATAGATAATACTTCGTATTTCTTAAGCCTGTATAGCTGAATCAGGCAGTCTAGGCTTCAACAAATTCACTTAAAAGACCACTTAACCCCGGTCCTGCAAACTCTTCCAGTTTCATTTAATTCCACCAATTTCTCTTTTCCTTGGGTTGTATCCAGACAGTTTTTCCTTCATATCCTCAACTGACCTAGTAGAAACCTAGGATTCTATTCTAGGAAAAGAACAAAAGAACACACCTGGGACCTTAAAGGCCCAGACCAGGTTGGAAAGTGAATTTCCAGACCCCCGCTTTGGGGAAACTGAAAACACTCTAATGATCCAGTCGCTGTTTTCACCAATTTTGTTTACAAATTCAGAATGCCTATTCTGAAATGTCCTAATGAATAATGGATGGGTGGGTTTTGCTCCTAGTTTTCTTCCCTCATCCTTCCCTCTTAAAATCCCCAATCTGAAGTTTGTAGTTGCAATGCTAACTTTAGGAATCTTCAGTTCAGTTCCTCACTGAAAGCCAGGTGCGAAAATGGTCTTTAGGAAGTGGTAATATTGCTAAATAACTGGAATTTTTTTTTTTCTCCAACCTCTGAGATGCACTCCTTCTCAGGACAGGTGGAGAGAGGTAGGGTGATTTTCTGTCTGGCCCTTTCTCCTTCTGGACCCTGGATCAATCTATTGCACTAAGATTTCTGTTCATTTTTCTATGACTTAACACCCCTGCCCCAAGGCTATATCTACCTGCAGAATGCTTTAACACTATATTACTATATTCAGTCCATTGCTCATTTCTAAGAAAATGTTCTCAGCTGCTGCACTTGGTTTTATAAACTCACTGTCAGATCTCATGATTTACCCAACCTTATAACCATGATGTTAACCTTCTTGCTCCTTTTCAATACTAAGAGTGGAGATATTCATAGAGCACTGGTTTGTCCTTACTTCAAAGACCTCTTTAAAAACTAAAACAGATTTTTAAATTGACAGTTTATGGGTGACTAAACACATATCAACTCAAATTTATTAAAATGATCTATATATTTCTCCAGTCACAATTTCATCCCAAATTTACCCCATTTATTACTAAAACTTTCTCACTTCCCGTGGCAGTTCTTCTTTCACATTCCTGGTTGTGGGTGGTATGTTGGGTTTTTTTCCCAGTTTTATCATGAGGATATTTAATCTTGCAGCTTGTGCTTCTGTTTTGGATTCTCAGGCAGGGACAGTCAGGTCCTACCTGGACTTAGGCACCCTTTATCCTTGGAGCCTGATTTTTCAAACATGTGTGCTGGGCTCTGAGATCAAACTCAGCTCATAACCTGACTTTTTGGATACCTTCTAGAACTATCACCCTCACATTTAGAGATTTCCCTGCAACCAGTAGTAACTCAAGAGAGACAAAGGTACCAAGGATGGCAGGCTTCTTCTAAGGAAGTCCATCCTTGCTAGGGTGCAGCTGCAAGGGCTGCTTACCATGTCCTATTGCAGGTTTTATGTGAAGGGCACAGGGAAACACAGATACCAGTTTCCCCATGGATACTTTAGGGTTGGGATGAGGGAGTTCAGTCTGAACCCAATTTGCCGTCTGTTTTGAAACTGACATGTTTATTCTTTCTCTCTCTGCGCAGAAGCTAGCCTATTACTCCAAAATGCAGGAAGCCCAGGAGTGCAATGCCAGCCCCAGCAGCAGTGGCAGTGGCAGCTCCTCATTTTCCAGCCAAACCCCAGCCAGCATAAAAGAGGAGGAAGGCAGCCCAGAGAAAGAGCGCCCACCAGAGGCAGAGTACATCAACTCCCGCTGCGTCCTCTTCACCTATTTCCAGGGGGACATCAGCTCCGTGGTGGATGAACATTTCAGTAGGGCCCTGAGCCAGCCTAGCAGCTACTCCCCCAGCTGTACCAGCAGCAAAGCACCAAGGAGCTCTGGTCCCTGGAGAGGTGAGTTTGGGGGTCCTCCTGGCAACAATAGATGGAGGACTCTTTCAACCTGGGATTCACCTATAGGAGCCCAAGCTTTGCAGCTGAAAGAAGACTAGATGTCAGAGAAGTGGCAAAGAGGGCATTTAGGAGGGTAAAAACAATGATGGGGGGAAAGGGCTTGGGTATAAGATCTCTTCTTAAAGAGGCAGAGCAGAGCAGTAACCTGGAAATAAACACAACCCTTGGAATTGGAAGGTCTGAATTTATGTGTTGGCTCCACCGCTTCCTAGCATTATGACCTTGGGCAAGTCTCTTAACCTCTTTGAGGTCACTATTTACTAATCTCTAAAATTAGAATAACACTTGCCCTCCTAACCATCACCAGAGAAGGCTGTAAGACTGGAACATTAGAATGTATGTAAATGTGCTATGGAAATATGAGGTCTCCAGCACCTTCCCAAACCTAGGGATATAGGATCTTTACCAACAATAAACTTACTGGGCAGTTTCCCAATTTCCAAAAATTTGCCCAGAAGTTTTAGACACTTTCTGCTAGCAACATCTCCTGGAGAACATGTCCTAAAACCAACCTATGCCTTTTGCCATGTTTCAATCACTTGGGAAATCTTGAAGCAGAAAAGTGCCTTTTGAATAGCAAGTGAAGTAGAAAAGAAACAAAAACTTGGGTACAGCCAAAGCATCTCTCTAGTGGTTTTCCCAACACATCTCCTCTTAAAGATTTTTCTACTCTCCCCAGAAAGCACCACTTTACTCTAGCGGGAGACAATGATTATTTAGATAAGTCAATTAAATCTCCCTTCTATTCTGAAATCTCAGCTTCCCTTTATTCTCAATAAGATAAAGGTAGGAGAAAACATTTAGTAAACGTACTCATTAAGCTTAGTTTTTGATGTGTATCAAGTTGAGAAATGAGGACTTTATTTTTTTTAAGAATATTGTCATTTTGGAGGAAATAAGGATGCCCCCCACCATGCCTTTTTTCTAAGAGTCTGGCAGTTTGCCCTTAGACAAGATCCAAAAACAAATGCAGGACTTTTTTTTTTCCCCCTCCAATTGCCTGAATATTTTAAGGGAAAGACTGTTCACCACATAGAATACATTTCAAGTCATTTTAAATTCTCTAGTATTTAGTGAAGATAACTTCCCCAGTAGAAGGGTCTTTGAATTAAATGTATGTTTTTCCTTCCCTACTAAAAGCAAAGAATTTAGTTTAATCACTGCTCCCTTAAAATGCTACCATGCATTAGGGGTTAACAGATAAAATGACAATTATCATCATCATCATCATCATCATCATCCCTGATGTCCTCACTTTGATGCAGAAAGTTCGTTAATCTAAACTTAGAATAAAAAAAAAAAAAAAAAAAAAAAAAAAAAAAAAAAAAAAACCCTGTCCCTCTTTGCATGGACAGCTCTTTTAATATATCTAGTTACCCTTTTGCTTGAGTTCTTGGAGAAAAAAAATATTTGAAATATTGAAAGAAAACTAATAGTAGCAAGACTTCGAAATATGTCGATGGACTTCCAGTCTATCAGAGACCTTGGAGGGGCACATTTTCTGGAACAAGAAACACTGAAATGCGAGAGGAGGTAGTGAGATCGCTAGGCGGCCAACCAGGACTGGAGGACGGATCTTAGCTGTGGGCTGAGAAAGGAAAGTCGTGTCTGCCCTGAGCTTGACCGGGAGGAGGGGGACACTTCCTGCTCCCCAAAACTTGAGCAGAAGGGACCTCTCCGTTCTTTCTCTCTTCCACTCCCCGGGTTTCTGCAATAAAGATACTTCTGCAAAATTGGAGGAATCCAGCAGCCCAGATTTCTCGGTGCCAGGACCTCCCTTTTACCTGCTGCGCTTATAAAGGTGCAGCCCAGAAACGGATGCTACTGGTCCGTCTCGCTGCTGCAGCTTTCCCGCCCTTACCCGCCGGGGCGCTTTCAGTTCACAGGGCGGTGCGGGTCGGTGTTCCTGCTGAGCGGCAGTGACATGGTCCTATGTTTCCTCCCTTCCGTCTCCCCCGCCTGCAGACGGCTCCTTCCCGATGAGCCAGCGCAGCTTTCCCGCCTCCTTCTGGAACAGCGCGTACCAGGCACCCGTACCCGCACCTCTGGGCAGCCCTCTAGCTGCTGCGCACTCGGAGCTGCCTTTCGCCACCGCCGACCCCTACTCGCCGGCGGCACTGCACAGCCACCTGCACCAGGGTGCGGCCGAAGCATGGCACCACGCGCATCCACACCACGCACACCCCCACCACCCCTATGCGCTGGGCGGCGCCCTTAGCGCCCAGGCCGCCGCTTACCCGCGGCCCACCGCTGTGCATGAGGTCTACGCGCCGCATTTCGACCCTCGCTATGGGCCTTTGCTGATGCCTGCCTCCTCCGGTCGCCCGGCCCGTCTCGCACCCGCCCCGGCGCCTGCGCCCGGCAGCCCACCCTGCGAGCTCTCCACAAAGGGCGAGCCGGCCGGCGGCGCATGGACCGCGCCCGGGGGGCCCTTCGTGAGCCCCGCGGGGGACGTGACCCAGGGCCTGGGCCTCAGCGTGGACTCAGGTAAGCGGAGGAGGGAGTGTAGCCTCTCCGGGGCCCCTCCAGCGCTGTACCCTACCCTAGGCTAAGCCTTAGATCCCCTTAGTTCTCCTAGGAGACTCGGGACTCTGTGGTCAGAGTCTGCATGAATTGTCTGAGCTGATACAGAACCCTGTGCCATCGATGTGGGCGGGATTAGAAAGTAGGACCCTGCCCTAACCTGGCTAGAAAATATTAGAGAAGACTGTTTGTTTTCCTTTCTTTTAAAATAAAATTTGGTGGAAAGGTTCTAGCTCTGCGCTGTTCAGAATTGTAGCCACCAGCCACTTGCAATTATTGAGTACTTGGTATGTGTGGCTAGGGCTGTCAATACACATTGGGTTTCGAAAAAGTTGTGCTAAATAAAAATGTAAAATTCACCTCGTTAATATTTTTATATTAATTTTGCATGTTCAAATATGTTCAACACGTTGCATATTAAATATATTGGGTTAAATAAAATATGTTATTAAAATTCTCACCTGTTTCTTTTTACTTTTTTTTTTTAATGTGGCTGCTAGAAAATTTAGAATTATGCCTGTGGCTCCCACTGTATTCCTATTGGACAGCGCAGATCTAGAGTACCTGCTGAGAGTGTAGTTTAAAATCCTGTACGACTTGGTTGGGGAGGGATTTTTGTCACCTAGTGACAGTCATGTGATTCTTGAATCAGCTTAATTGCCAAATTAAATAGGAATCTTAAAATGTAAAACTTATAGAATATGACTTTAATAATCATGCTAAGATGCTAAATTTCTGATTCAGTTGAATTTGAAAGGTACAAATGAGGATTTTTTTTTTTTTTTTGCTTTCTTTTATTTTTAGAGCAAATTTTTTAAAATGTTATATTTAAAGTGCAACTACTGGCTAGTAGTCTTGTCCACTCTCCCTTCCCTCAGGTGAAGATTTACTTTTCTGTTTGCTTTGATTTTACTTTCATTCACCATTCACCCCCACCCCTTTAGATGAAGTCTGTTACTTTCACAATAAAACTTTCCTTAAATATCTTGTGCCTTCCCTCCCCCTCCCTCCTCTCTCCCTCTCTTTTCTTCTCGCTTTCTCTCTCTCTCTCTCTCTCTCTCTCTCTCTCTCTCTCTCTCTCTTTTCTCTCTCTCTCTTTCACTCCCCTCTTCTCTCTTTTTTATCTTCTCTCTGTTTTCAGGTTTACAGCCTCAGGACAAAAGCAAGGATCTGTACTGGTTTTAGAGCCCACCTTCTTCCCTGTAGGTCTCTGCATAGTGCGATTGGTGACTCAGAGCTGAAATGGAGTGGGTTTGTAACAGCTTCTGATCTTGGTTTGCAGCTCATCGTTATTCCCTCTGTGGTGCATCCCTTCTGAGCTGATCTGCTGACCCAGGGTTTCCCCTTCCCTTTCCTTTCTGACCAGCCATGGAGGCTCAGCATCTGTGCCTCTCACTTCGTGGATGAGGACATGGGGGAAGGTAGAGACTTCAAACTTCTCCATGTATTAGGAAAATCAAAAGGCACATTTACAGAAATATCATCTAAAATTAATCTCTTCCAAAAGAGCAGATCCAAAGACTATGAAATATGTTCAATGACTTTTGGCCAAATCACCGGAAATATCTGTGGTGAAATTGTTTAGTCAGGTGTTATGATACCATAAGCTTTCTTGGAATGGGAAAAAGAAAAAAGAGACCTTTTGGTGTGAATATTTTTTATGCTGTTGTGAATTATTTCATTAGGCAGTGTGATCATTACACTACTGATGTCAACATCCTCAGGTTTAAAAACGTTGCTTCTGCAACAAAGACTGTGGTAGAGAAGTAAAAAGAAGCCAATTCTTCCTTCTTTGAGGCTCAGCCTTCAGCTTCTTTCCTGCTCATCTCCTCCCCACAATACCCACTCCAGACAGAAAGACACTTTTTCCTTTGGACTGTGAACATGGAAACCTCAATCTGAATGTGAGTGGCAAGTGGCTGATCTGGAGCCACCTGCCCAAGTCTTACTGAAATGCAGCTGTTGTAGGACAACTGTTTAAAACTCCAGAAATACATCGACCAAGGTGGCACTTCCCAGTGTTTGGCAGAACAATTGCAATTGCACTGGATATATTATATATATGTATATATATCATCTTTTTATAAGGAACATTTTACAATGAAAGAAGAACCCTGCTCTGCCTTCTCTCCCACAAATCCTGTCCCTCCCTTTATCCTTCAGATGAAAGATGCGACAAGAGACCCCAACTGTCTCCATGGAGAGGAACAAGAAATCACCCACCACCAGGGGAAGAAATGTCTATGGAGTCAACAATATCTCAAATATTTTTCAGGGGAAAGGGTCTATGTGTGGGCAAAGCTGAAGGAGATGAGGAAGAAGAAACAAATATTAAAGATGTCTATTTACTACAAGTTCACTGTGTTGTTTCATAAAAATAAAATAAATGTCTTAGTTTTTCTTTAGTAGAATAAAATTATTTATAGTAGTATAATCTAATGTCAAAAATGTTGTGAGCAATACACACACAAACACACCCCACATTGTTTTTTTTTTTTTTTTTTTTTGAAGTGTTTGTTGAAGTCTGTTAATCCCTTCTACCTCACAGCAAACCTAGAGATTGGCAGTTAGGTATCCACCCCACCTCTATTTTACAGATGAGGAAACCATAGTCTGTGGAAGCTAAGGGCTTAACCTGTTAGCATTCAGGAAGTTAGAAGCAGAGGCTGTATACTGAACTCTATCTGTAGATCATTCAGTTAGATATAGATATTTTCCAGAAGGGAATTGCTGTTACTGTCTAAATTCTAGCCTCTTATAACAGTAGTGTCATCAGTTGAAAGTGTTTTTCAAATATTGGTTATTTTATATTTTAAACAAGGTAGACTAAGTGACCAAAGATCCTACTAGGGGAAAAGATAGATGATTGATGATAGATGATAGATAGATAGATAGATAGATAGATAGATAGATAGATAGATAATTAAATTCATGTCTTTTTTTCCTGTTAATTTTAAAATTATTTGTATTCTTTCACTGAAGTGCCCAGGAGAAGCCAGGCTTGGTGGTGCACATCTGTAATCACAGCTACTTGGGATGCTGAAGCAGGAGGATGGCAAATTCAAGACCAGCTTGAGCAACTTAACAAGACCCCATCTCAAAGTAAAAAATAAAAAGGACTGGGCACGTAGCTCAGTAGTAGAGTACCCCGGGTTCAATCATACCATAAATTAATAAAAATAATAAGTAAAGTGCCCAGGAGGGATATGTTATGTTATAATTGTCCTTGTACCTTGTTGAAGCATAAAAATATTAGTGCAAATCTTGACCTTCATTGTAATATGAGAGCCAAATATCATTTATCTTGGATCATAATCTCAAGAGTTGGAAGCAGTTAAAGGACCTTACTCAAAGTATGAATTTGGCAGAGTTACCCATTCTCGTTTTTTATCTTTTAGGAACCAGTAAAGTAAATACGATCATTACAAGAATATTGTTGGTTTTGCTCAGATGGAAGGTCCTATATGATTATGCAGCTCCAGATCTGATAATAATAATAAAGTAATGTTAATCATTTTTCATGGGCCAAAGACTTTATGAATAGATTGACCCATTTAATCTTCACAACATTTTTATATGGCATTTATTATTATGACCTCCTTCTTACTATGAGAAAACTGAGGCACCCAGAGGAAGAATAATTTACCCAGTCATAAAGCCTGTAGGTGGCAGAGCCAAGATGCAAACCCAGACAGCCAAGGGCAGAGATTCCATGTTACCCCTGCAATGTAATTGTCCAGTTCTAATTTCTCACTTTGCTGTTCACCTTTTGACTTATTTTCTTCTCCACAACAGATGTATAAAGAAAGGGGAAAGAGGTAGGGAAGAAAATACTGGAATTCACAGGATCCCAGGTCTCGAAGAAGTTGTTATTGGGCATTGCCCAAAATCCTTCATCAGATGGCTTTACCATTAGACCATGCAGTCGGATGCAGTTCTCTGTTCTTCTCCAGGAGGGAATTATTGCTTCTTCTTTTATTAATTCATTTCAGTATTTAATAGCCTACACTGCTCTAAAATTCTTCACACCCAACCTAACCAAGCCCTGTAAGATTTAGCCTGAGATTTAGACATTGAAGCAATTACTAAAATTAACTTTGGACTTCTCTGTGGATTTTTTTTTAATCCATGTTCCATTGGCATGGTTCACTGGTATATAAAGGCATAAATAAGATGCATTGTCCCCTTGTGTTTTTCAGAATCTACCAATAAATGTGTCATAGAAGAAAGCATAGCATACTCTCTGCTAGGCATCTTCTCCCAGTATTCCCCACTGGAAGAGGAGCTTTACCTGTCTCCACCTGCGTTAGCACTCACAAGGTCTGTGATCACAACCCTCAGGGAGCGTTTTCCCAGCCACGAGGTTCTGATTACCGAAACCTCTCTCCTAAGCTGCATCTGACCTGAATATCAGGTTGCGGGTGAGGAGACTCATTCACTGGAACTGGCCTTTGGGGCAGTCTTGAACACACCGTTCAGACTGCTGAGCCAGCCCAGGCTCCAGTGGCTTGGCAGGGATGACCCTCAAAGCGCAGCATTTTGCTGTTTTATACTTCCTAAAGTAGAATTGCAAAATGATCTAGAACCAAGATTTGGTTCTGTGTAATAAAAGCATAGAAAAGAATTTTGGGATCAATTGTCCTAGCCGATATACTCTAGACCCACCAAGTTGTGTAAATTATGACCTCCCATACCTGCCTTGCTAATACTAGTGAAGCCATGCAGATTTAAAGTTTCTAGTAGTTAAATAAAGGACATTTGAGGAAATGAGGTATGACATGAGAAAAGATAAGCTTGATGTTTTTATATATATTATGCTTGGTTGAGGTCTAAGAGAAAGATTAGATTCCTGTAATCATACCCCTTGGCACTGGTGTCTGCCTTCACCCACAGCTTTCCTTTTGCACTTGGCCTAAGCCAAGGAAGAGGTGATGAAAAGGGGAGAGAGGGCTCTCCACCACCAAGTAATCCTCTTGCCCATTGCCCTCTGGCTGAGAACTCATCAGCCAACTACAGGGAACTCTATCTGTTCTATTCCTTTAGTTGAAAAGGACTTGCCATCCCTGTCTCATTTCCCCCTTTGAAGTTCTATTTCAATGCGTGGCAAATTCTAGCACTGCCTTAAGATTGGGGCCTGGATAGGAGGCAGAGTAGAGGTGGTGGGTGTTGGGATTCAGACTCTAACTGCAAGCCACTCTGCCCACTTGTTCTGAGTAAGTACTGTATTTTCTGTGCCCTTTTGCATCTGGAGAAACAACTCTTAAGGTAACTTTAACTTCCATTTTGCTTAGAATCACAAAACTTGCATCTCTGCACAGGCACCCATAAATGTTCTGTCCAAGAAAACAAAGAAACTCTCTTTTTAAGTGCTTAGTGAATTGGAGATCAAAATTATATATAACTTAGGCAAACCACTTTTCATATCAATGCCCATTTCCATAAGTTGCATTTTAATGTAATTCATAGAATGATGTCAAAACATAGGAAATGGGAAGGTATTTGAGAGTTTAAACATAAATTGAAAAATGTAAGATTTTTTTATAAAATTGTGTTATTGATAGTTTGCATGCAAATGACTTCTATTACAATTGTACATGTCAAGAACTTTTCCCTGTATTCCATTTCTCTTTGCCAGAGATTCAGAATTTATTATATACTCCTAAAATCTGGAGTAAAGAAATAAACATTCTAAGAACAGTGCCATTATTACAGTTGCCTTTTGTAGGTAATTGAAGGCATGACATTTACCCAAGCAACAGAGTTAAGCAAGTTTCATATTTTCTGAACAGCAGCTTTTCCTTATCATCCATAAATAAATGTAACTCTAATAAAACAGTATCTGAACAATAGAATCTGTTTATCCCAAATCTCTCTCTCTCTCTCTCTCACACACACACACACCACACACACCACACACACATACAGATGCAAGCCTAAAGAGAAATTAGAGACATCATGCCCTCAGACAGGCACAGACACAAATGATTATTCTCACTTGACAGACCAACTGTACCGCTCTTTCCTTGTATTTCACTCCAACCCCAGAGGGCTGGATCAGGAAAGAGACACTCGATAGCTTCTGTTTCCGTGGTTGAAATATTTGTGAAGTTAACGCATAATCTGAAAGCAGAAGCTAATAAATTATAGGGTGCTAATTGGAGCTGGAGTGGAGCTGTCAATCATGTTATCCTAAACACAGAGAGACCCTCATAACCTAAAAAGGCAAGGCAGCCTCCAAGAAGAGCTTCCAGTTGTTTCCAGCCATGACCTCCAAACTTTGAGTCCAGGCCTCGTGGCACTGACAGCAGAGATGATTCTACTAATTCAAGTTGATTTTATGAGGGAGAGAAATATACTTGTATGAGAAAAGAATAAAATATTTTGCTGAAAGATTAACCCTTAGAAAAATATAAACTCAATTTACTAGAATAATTATGACTTTGATAAAACATGTTACCCTTCATTGGTAATCTTTCACTTTAAAAGAAACAAGTTAACTCAAAAAGAGAAGTTAAGTCTCTCTACAATGGAACATTTGTCAGGTCTCAATGATAGTATTTCTCAATGATAGTATTTCTATGAGTTTTCAAAACTACTCTTAAAAAGTTAAGCTCCTCTAACAGAGATACCCAAATTTCCTCTGCCTTACTGGAATTCAATTGTTTCACCTGGATAAACAGAAGGAGCATGTTTCCCATTCCTTTGTTTTGTCCTTAAAATCTCTTTAGTAAGCTCCAGTTCTACTTAAGTCCCAGTGTTCAAAATGTCTAAAGTGGAAAGTTCAAACTATCCTTCCTCTCATCATCATTTTCATTTCCTATAAAAAATGCACAAATGAATAAATTATCATTACTTGAAAGAAATTTACATTAAAGGTAAACTAAACTTTGGAAAACAAAAGAACTTAAATACTTTGACTTCCAATCACAATTTGCACCACTTTAATGCTTCAGTTACTGATAAGAAAATTTTGCCTACATTTAGTTTTGGAAGTCATACTTTAATATCTGCTTGTATTTACAACTAGGAAAATATACTATTTACCTTATAATTTGGAAACTCCTTTAGAATACTTGAAACAAAATTAATTTTTGCTAAGTAGAGAAAAAAATTAAGTCTTTTTAAATTCTAAACACACATTTGGTAGAAACAACAATTATGATTTGAATCCTTGGTAAGAATGTCACAAACTCCTCTCTTTTATTGCTAATTCTCAAACAACAGCTTTGCCCTCATTTTTTGGCAACTGTATTATCAGCCAATAATGGTATTGTTTATAAATAAGATGGAAAACAAAACAAATTTTTTTTTGTTATTGCTATTTACTTTTACTATGTACAATCCTATTTCCTTTTTCTTCTTCTGGTACGTTTTACTCAATGTGTCATCTATTCCAGAAAGAAACTGAATATTTTTTCCATAGTATTATATAACTTTTTTTCACATTTGTACTGCTATTTTATGGAAGTTCTTGATATCTCTGGAGTAGGTGCCTAAAAGTGCTGTATTCTTACTATTGTTCCATCTTGCTTTATGGCATATGAAATTTCATTTTACCTCAGGGAGTTTCTTCTCTACACTCAGAAACTGACAGAAGGGTGTTAACAGACTAATTTTGGTAAGAAACACAGAGTATAGATCTTAAGAGGTTTTTTCTTTCCTGTTTAAAAGCTTCCTTTAAAAGCCCATTCTTCACTTATACTTTTTTAAAGGAGTAAGAAAAGGATCTAGGGAATTAGGCCCAAACCCTGAGGGAAAACAACTATGAATTTGTATTCAATTGGAATTAGACAGAAAATTATTCATCATCTTGTATCTAACAATTCCAAACTATTTCGTTAATAAACAAAAATGGTATACTGGACACCATGATCTTGCATTGAAACTTGAGAAGTTTAGTCATTTGATGTTGATGATTATAAATGCGACTGAAATTTTTAAAAATCCACCATGGGATACTGCCATCTCCTTCCCCTCCAGCCCCAAGGATTACAAAATATATGGAAAGTTAAAAATATAAAATTAAAATAAACAACCCTGCACAGCCACAATCTGCACCTATGTTTACCGGTTAATGTAGATTGGAGTCTTAAGAGAATGAGGCTGGAAGTATAGGTGTTGCTGAACAGCAACAAAGGCAAGACATTTGCTATTTAAAAAGTTATACAATTTAACAGTGTATATTTTTTCAGATCATAAAGCTTCTGAATACATTTTTAGTGTTATTTTGGGGTGCATATTTAATTTGTGTCACCTCATTTATCAGAGAGATTTCTAACTTGAATTCAATTACACTCCCTTTATTCTTACTATAAAGAGTTCTCAAAGTGGTAGAAAAAGAAATGCTTTGCATGATCTACTTCTTGACCTTTCTTGTCCTTTATATCTATATCAATGCTCTAAAAGAAGTAAGAGCTATGTCTTCTCAGTTTTCAAGAGGATATAAGCTTACCACCAGATAAGATCTAGCCCAATGTTACACCATCTAGATATTTCCAGAGTACCAAAACATAGTTCTGGTTGACTATTGCTCTAGCTAATAGCAGTCTGCAATGTTTTCTCTTATATCCCACAGAAGGTTCTTATAAATTTCTACCTCCCACAGTATTAGAAAAATTTCACCCTCACTGCTTTCTTATCCAAATGCTATCTGGTCTTCAAGTTCTAGCTTAAGTTCTGCCACTTCTATGAAGCTTTGTCTCTATTTACCAGGTTGCAGGAAATGATCTCACCTTTATGAGAACTCTTAACACCTAACATGTGTGCTGCTTACTTGACACTTGTATAAGCCAGCCTCTCTAATTCAGGATTTAAGAGGTTGCAGTAGTCCTAAAGTTCTTTTCTTCACTCTTGACATAAAGATTTTTTACCCTGCATTCAGTGTTAGCTACCATGAGCAAGTACTACTAATTATTGTGAATACAACTATTGCATTAAAATATTTTATTCAAGTATATACTAATAAATTTAAAAATATATGTTGATCTGAGGTTTGAAGTACAAGTTAAAAAAAGAAATTCTTCTGGAAGCCTGCTCAATAAAGAAAATCCTTGTATCAAAAGGAGTGGGGAGAAAGATTCTGTCGCATTTAGTAGGAGCCAATTAGTGTCAAATATCCTTTTCCCACCCTCGTGTCCTGAGTGTCTCTTCTGCTCAAGGACATCACTTCAACAGTTACATTTTCTTGTTTCTGCATTATTGTTTTTTCCTGTCTATTGGATCATTCCCATTATGAGAAAAGAGACTTTGATATTTTTTATATTTAAAAACAAAGCAGCAAAAATAAGACCAAAAAAATCCTCCTTGGATCTCATATCCTTGCCCTCTCTCACCTACATACAAACTTTTTTCAGTGTTGGGGACTGAACCCAGGGCCCTGTGTATGCTGGGTAAGCCCTCTACCCCAAGCTACCTCCCAGTCATTTATTAGAGAAAGGCAAAACACCTTAAATGAGCCACCACCTAGCTCTTTTCAAGTATATTATTATTTCCTCTTGCATCCACTCTAATTTGGTTTCTATACACACACTTGTCTTGGCTATTAGGTCCCTGTGGCTAAACCTGAAATTCTCAGTAGAATTTAATTGTCTCATCAATCGTGTGGATCCTCTAAGGTGCCGAGACATGTACCATACACTCATATGTTCTAGCAACATATATGTTCTAGTCTGATCTAGCAACTGTCATTGGGCCTAATATTTGGTTTAACTTGTTACTTTTCAGTCATTCTCCAACATTCTTCTATTTTCTTCAGAAATTTGATATTGATTTTTCCTTTATTATTTGGACTGAGGGAGGGAAAGGAGGAGGGAGGCAGTTTCAGAGTTTCCCACTTGACCTTCCACTGTGGTTTCTTTGACCTTACTTGTAGGCTAAGAACTCAGTGAAAGGGCTACTCCAACCATAAAGTATACAGATCCCAATTACACATTTAAGCAGTAGAGAAATGACCATTGGGTGGGGCTGTGGACCCAGTGAATGCATTTTAAGTTAGACTTTAGCCCCACAAGCCCCTCGAGAGAGGAGCAATGATGATGTAGGCCTCTGACTCCCATTATCAACTCAGGCACAATAGTCTGAAGTGTCTGGAATCTTCTTTAAAGTATACACCTGCAATGGCATTACAGTGTCCTTCCATCTAAAACCTGTTCTATGGTTAATGGGTTTCAGATCTGAAAACAACTCGAATCTGGGACCTGAACAAGGATTATAATTTTTCTTTGAATGACCATGTAAGCCCCTCTCCCTCCATTTTTGCCTTTGGATGATTAATTTTCAGTGGCAACTTGACTCAAGGGAAACCAGATAGATGGTAAAGCATTATTAAGTATGTTCGAAAGGGTGTTTCTGAAAGAGCTTTGTATTTGAATTAGTGGACAGGGTAAGGAAGATCCACCCTCAGTTAGTATGGTGGCCATCATCCTGTCAAGTGAGAGCCCAGATAGAGCAAAAAGGCAGAAGAAAGGAAGGAAAGTTCTCCCCCACCCATTATCTATCTCTCTATCTATCTGTCTGTCTATCTATCTATCTATCTATCTATCTATCATCTATCATCTATCTCTCCTGAAACTAGGACACCATCTTCTGCCCATAGACATCAGAACTCAAGGTTATCTGATCTTTAGACTCTGGGTCTTATCACATCAAACCTCCTATCCTTACCAATTTCTCAAGTTTTTGGCCTTGAAATTAGAGTTATGTCATTGGATCTGCTGGGTCTGAAGATTTTGGACATGAACTGAACCATGCTACCAGTTTCCTTGGTTCTTCAGTTTGCACATGGGTCTTACATAATCCCTAATTTTGGGAACCAATTCCCCATGAAATTCCTATCTTCTGTGTATCATCTATTTTATCTATCTATCTCTTTATCCACCCAATATTTTGGTTCTGTTTCTCTAGAGTACCGTAACAGCCTTCTACTGAGCATGGATGCTCAAGACTGGCTGCTGCCCATCTATTCTGCCCTAGGAACAAAGTGCTTTATTAACCATCTTCACAACTCTTTATGGACAAGTGCCTTTGACTGCCTCGCCATTATCATGCTGAAGTGGGTCCCCTGGCTTCTGGTAGTCAAGTGAAGCTATCTAGTCTCTATTATTTCAAGACTTCATGAAGCCCAGCTTTGGGACCAGCTATGGCAGGTAACCATTGCTAAGCTTCTTAGTGATTGCTTAGAAATGCCCTCTCATCAACAGTCCTTATGACTTTGGTGAATTGATTGGGGATCGGGTCTCCTGGCCTCACATAATATGCCCATACCAGCATTCTCACTTCCCTCAACCATTTTATTCCTTCCTAAAACTTCTTATGGGGAAATAAAATCAGCATTCATTGTCTCCAGACATCCAGGGCCACTGTAGCCACAATTTGCCTCATGTCTGTGGGTCTTTTCCATGTAGGTTAAATCTTACATTCCAGAAAACCTCACCCAGTAAATGAATTCTTGCTTATCTAGTCTTACCTTCCCATCCCATGGTTCAGGCACCTTCAGAATGTAATCCCAACCTTATATACCTGGCTCCTGCCAGTGCATTTTAGCTAATGCTTGGAACTACTTCAGGATATAATCTCTTTCTTCTTTATCAGACTCAGAACATTCTTAAGATATGCTGGAATTTAATTCTAGTTATTGACCTGGCAGTCAGGAGGGGAGGGGAACACACTTATGTTTTCTGGTTGAGAAGAGGCCTCTCTGGTTATTTACTCTACAAAGTTTTAACTCTTATTACACATACTCTGAGGGATCTGAAGGGTCTACTGAGTCAAGATTCTTGGAACTTGTTATAGTTTGGATATTAGGCATTCCCCAAAACTCCTGCGTTAATGCAGGAATATTCAAAGGTGAAATGATTAGATTGTAAGAGCCATAACCTATCAGTACATCTTAGTTTTAATAGACTGGGTAGAAACTGTAGGCAGGTGTAGGAAGTGGATCCCTGTAGGCATGGCCTGGAAGGATTCATCTTCCTTACAGTCCTTTCCCTACTCTTTCTGCTTCCTGGTTTCCATGAATAGAGCAGCCTCCCTTCACCACACTCTTCCACCATCTTAGACCCAGAACAATGGAGCCAGCAGAACCTAGACTGAAACTTCTAAAATGGTTTATTTAACTTTACCTCCTCTAAGTTGCTTTTTGGGGGGGATATTTTGGTTACAGCAACAAAAACCTGACTAATGCAGACATCCATCCAAATACCCCCATCCTGTTTTACAGGATCCCAGGTTTGTCAGCAGATCTCCCTTGACTGAGCATTTAAACATCTAGAGCTCTGAAACACTAGTGAATGCTGAGTTTACTCATAGATATTTGTTTGTTTGTTTGTATGTCTACTCCCCCAAATAGCATACTAGAATATAACCTCCATCAAGGCAAAGGCTTGCTTTGTTCATTGCTCTACTTCTAGCTCTTGCAACTGTTTGCTGCATAATAGGCATTCAATAAATATCTACTTAAGGAGTGAATAATAAATTAATTAATCAGTCTATAAGGGAGCAATATAGTATATCCATCCTAAGAGATTTTATGTAGCCATTAGAAACATTTATGTGGAATTTTCATGGATAGACAAAGCATATGCAATAATGTTAAGTGAAACAACAACTTGAGTCATAAAAATATGCTCACATTGGAGAAAGAAAAGCTGAGTGGTGGAACCTGAGTATGAGGACCAGGCTACATGTCTGCCTTCTTCCCAAAAGAGGTGCCAAGGGAGCAAACAGAACACAGCTCCCACTAGAACAGTAAAGGTGGAGCAGTTCCTCAATGAAAGAAGGGGCTTCATTTCCTGGGCTAGCCCAAAGAATGACAGATGCCCATCAAAGGGTCCCCAGAGCTGAAAGAAAACATCCTGCCATGTTCAGGGCAGTATCAGATGTTGCAGAGAGACAGGGAATCCTGGACCTTAAATTAGCGGTTGTTCCCCCAGAACTATGAATTTGCTTCTCTGTGCTTATATTCAGCCAGCCATCTGTGCATGTTCTCAGGTAGTAAGCAAATTAAAAGATTAATTGTCCAAGGTGGAAACAGATATGTGGTCTTCTTCTACACTAGTTTTTAGCAAATGTTATAATCAGAATGTTCTTACTGTACACATCCTGTGAATAACACACAAAATAGTTACATCAGTGTCATTGTTGAAGCAAAAGTGTTGTTGTTGAAGCAATTGGGACTTTGAGATTTAAATGAGTAACTCCAAAAAAAAAAAAAAAAATTATCAGTTTCAAGGCAGAGCATTTCTCTGAAGAATTTTTAAAATAGTTCTCATGTAGGTATTTATTATTTTGTACCATTATTAAAAATCACATAGTTTGAATTAACATTATTTAATCACATATTTAATTTCAAGGATAATATGATCCTAGATGCAATCTTAAGGATTTTATGTATAAAATAGACATGGCAAAGAAAAATAATCTTTTTTTCTTTCTTTTTCTTTTGTTATTGTTATATTTCTGCTTTTACTTGTTTGGTTTTTTTTGCAGTGCTGGGGATGAAACCCAGAACTACACATGCTAGGCAAGTGCTCTACTACTGAGCCACACTCCCAGCCCCCAAAACAATCTTTATATTAGTTAATTTTCATAATAACACACTAGTCACAGGACAATTTTTATGCAATCCAGAAACTGCAGAATGCTAAGTTTTAAAACTCAAAGATCTTCATGGTCCTGTTTTCAATACGCCTGAAGTTGCTATTTTAAGCCTCCAAAATACAAAAATTTTACAGTCGTGATTAAAGATAGTTTATTGGAGTGATAGCTTTCCAGTGAGTCTCGTATCCCCAATGCTGGCTCCTCCTGTGAATGCAGACATCAGCAATCATTTCCTCAGTTCCCTTTGAGATAGTCTGTAGCTGAGTCGATCCCTGAGCATGCTTCCTCCTTCAGGTCCCTGAACTGACCTATTTCTGTCTCAAATTTTTTTAATTGCAGCCCAGGCTGAAGGGTGGGTGATGTTCTCAAGGACTGCATGGAGAGGGACAGCAGTGTTTTGTTTCCAGACTTACTGTCTCTTCCTGGGCTTTCCACACACATGGTTATTCACCCCATAATTCCACTGAAGGTTAGGCTGTGGGTATAGGGATTGTAGCGAATGAAACCAAATGACTCTCGGAACCCGACTAGAACTTTCATATTAAATCAGAGTCAGACCACCACCACATCTATCATTCTTTTCTCTCTGTGACCACTAAATGGATGTGTTTCTCTCAATTCTATTTCCCAGGCAGTGCTATTAATCAGACCCATCTCCATATCCACTGTGAGCGAGACAGGCATAGTTCAGGCCTTCGAGCTTGCCAGGAGGGCAGTAAGCCACTTGTTTTTCTTGGCATAAATCTTTGTCTGCATGTGGTTCCTTCTCTTCTTTCCTCAGACCACAAGATTCAGATTCCTTGGGGCACAGAGGACCCTCTGAATTTTCTTCACCTTGGCTGCTTTCTGTGGCAAGGACCATATAGTTTAACCCTTCTTGGTTCTTGGTTTCCATTAAAGCAACTGGCATAAAGTCATCTGAATTCAAACTAACGATATTACCATCTTCACCTGTGAAGAAGCACAAATGTTATTCTAGCACCTATTCAATTTCCTCTATTTGTAATAATACACAGGTTGTATGAGAATTATGACAACACCAACCTTAGACATCTGTTCAGCAAACATTTATGAGGACCACTAAGTGCTGGGAAGACAAACATAAACAAGGTATGCTGCCTGTCCTTGAGGTTGCACCAGTCTAGTAAGGAAGCAGCTATGTTACTATAGAAGGAAACAGGTACTTAAATAAGGGTCTATATTAAATACAGTGCGGATGCAGAGGTGATCAACTCTGCCTTAACAAGTGGAACAGGTCATGGTCTTTGTGCCAGAAGTTAGGTGGTTCCCAGATAGCTCTTTTTCTAAAATACTTACTTCATCCTGCCACAGCAGCTGAAAAATCTACCTTAAAAGATTTATTCCTTTTAGACTTAGCAACTTAATTACTTATTAAGATAATATTCACTGAATGCCTACATAGGTCAGGCTGTATTCTAGGTACTGATGATAAAAGTTGCTGCTTACATTTTAATGGGGAGAGACAGATAATAAACTGCTAGACAGCTAACACTGTCGGGTGTTGAGAAGCATTATGAAGGACAATTTGGCAGAGTAAGGGGCAAGAGAATGATGGTGGTGGAAAGGGGCTATTTTAGATGGGGCATCAGCAAAGTGCTCTTTTATGAACTTAAATTCTAGTGGAGATCCAAATTAAGTGAGAGAATTCACTATTTGCCTATCTTAAGAGGATCTTCTAAGGGAGAGAGAAGGGCAAGAACGAGAGTTCAGAGGCAAGAATAGGCTGGAGTGCATTGAGGAACAGCCAGGCAGTCAATGAGGCTGGTCCTCCTCAGCCTTCCCCCTGGGTTAAGCATCATATTAGCACTAATTGACTTGTAAAACTGGCATGCTTATGACCGCAAAAGGGAATAGATATGAACCTAGGAAATTTTGAAGACAGGGTTAAGGAAGAAAGAAAATGACATGAAACATTAATAACTGTTATGATCTCTATTAAGGTTGTTAGCCCCTTTAGAGCACTTACTATCTACCAGACATTATTTTAAACTATCTACATATGTCAACTAATTCTATTAGTTAGGTTCTAGAATTGACCCCAAATAACAGACAAGGAAAATGAGGCATACAGGAGTTAAATAATTTGTGAAAGGTCACTCAGCTGGAATGAGTCTGTATCCTCCCGACAGGGTGGGTAGAGTTGCTGTGCTGTGAGGAGGAGCCATGTGGGCAGTGTGCCCTATAGAAGTCCTTGGGAAGCACAAGAACTGGATGCAAATGGGAGACGGGGAGTGACTGGCAGCAGGAAAATGGGCAACCAGAGGGTGACTGGCCTTCTTCACAACTATGCTCATATAACTTTGCTTTTGTCTACCTAATAAGTCACATGTTTTCAATTCTGTGAACATGATATTCAAATATTTCAGAGTTACCATAAGTGGTATACTTAGTGCTCAATTTCCATTTCCATAGGTATTCCCCTGTGGGACAAAATGCGTTCAAAGGTTGACCTTCTCACACAGGGAAGTATCGGAGGTTCCATAGAAACCTAAAAGCAGAGCTTCTGAGACATATCACAAAATTCTAAGGAATCAAAAAGATACCTATGCAATATAAAGATCAATATAGGAACATAAACTATGAGAATTGCTTGGTTTTTGTTTGTTTTGTTTTGTTTTAATCAGTGCTTTCCAATCTTTGGGTATTCCTACCTGGAAGAGAAATTTATAAACAGAAGTATTGCTGTCTTTTCATGAAGTACCATTTTAAAAATCAGAAGCATTTAAGTAGATAGATGATAGTCCTTCCCTTTCTCCTCATCACCCTTCCAGCAAGAGGACATCATGATGTGCACCCTTAGTGGGTGAGGCCTGCTGGCCTACCTTCTGCACCTGGCCCTGATGTGCACCCAGGTGTGGGTTACTTGGAATTAACTTAAGTTGAAATAGGGGAAAAAATGAAATAATTTCAAAGGATTAAGGGCTATTTTACTTGTTTAGTGAATTTAATGGATATCCCTGTTTATCATGTTCCACACTTGAACTACAAAATTTATTGTCTTATAAGAGGATACAAATTATATCCCTGCTCTATATCATGAGGTGTGTATTTCTCTGCAAATCCTCCATATTGCTGAAGAACAAGATGGCCAAGCGACAAATGGGGCCTTTGGGCATCATCTCATTTTCCTCTTCATTGTTCAAAAACATCATAGATCACATGAATCATTTGAAAAATCCTTTCAAATCACATACATAGTCAGTGTTGTAAAATATCTCCCCCATAGGAATAATTTCATCAGACACCAATCCGTGCTGGAAACCTGTGGAGGTACCCAGCTGTTATGGTTATTTCCAACAAGTACTAGTAGTCATTGAGAAGCTCCCAAGAATAACTCGCTATGTGTGGTAGTAGCAATAGAAAATATTTTTAAATGTTAGGAAGAAATAAGATTTTTAACTTTAAATAGTCCAGTAGCCCATGATTAGGAAAATTAGGATGTTTTTAAAGGACTTAAAGAAATTAGACTAAAGAAAGTTTAAAATTTCAACAAAAACTTACATCTATAATATAGGTCTTCCTGCCAGCTACATCAGTGTCAACCTTTAACCCATTAAATAGTACATTGGAAAATTCCTACCAGAGCATGATTTTAATTTTTTTTGTCTGTTGAGTTTTTGAAAAAATAATTTTTTATAAGAGATAATTTTTATCTTTGCAAATTTTCCTGCCACGTCAGAGAAAAAAACATTAGCTAACTATTTCATTGGTTCACAGCACTTACAGCAATATTTAGTAACTTGACCCTGGCAAGCTTTCAGCAATTAATACATCTTCTTGTTGCATAAAGAGCTTATGAGAGACAGTGGTAATGGGAGCGGGTTGTTTTGTTTATTTTTGCTTTAAAACTATTTAATAGCCCAAAGGTCAGATCTTAAGGCAGATATCCTGGGGCCACGGGGGGAGGGGGGGCAGAACTTGTGCTCAGCAACCTCTTTAAGAGGAAAATATTAAAATAAAGGTTTCCGAGTAAGACAGGGTATTTACAGACGAGACATATGCCGGCTGACTGGCTATGTTTAGAACAGCAGAGGAGCATTTAGATTTGTTTCCTGTGGAACTCTCTGGGACTGATGAGGTGATGTTTACACAAATGTTTGGATGAAGTCACTGGGATATTTTTACTAGATGCCCAGATATGTTACTAATCTTTTCTCTCTATCCCCTCTCTACCCATTAGGTCAGTAGGACCATAGGATAGGCATGGCTCCCTATAATCCTAGGGTGTTTTATTTAAAAAAAAAAAAAAAAGTACTTCCAATGACTTTCTTGTCTTCTTACATATTTCCCACAATAACAATAAAGCAGATACCTTATTTCTTTGTTAAATATGTTCAATAGTCTGCAAACCAATATTATTAAACATATTCTCTTTTATTTAAAAAAATATAATTAAGTTTAGACTCACCTTGCAGGAACTATTCCACTATTTCTATCCTTTACAAAGATTTCAAACTCTGTCTTTCATTATATTTCCTCTGTCTTTCCTGACTCTCTGGTTCAGTTACACTATTATCAAATTTTTAGTATTTTTCATACCTCTTTTCATTCCTTATATTTAGGATTTATGTTTGTTTGCAAATAATAGAATAATTATTGCTCTTTTACTAAAGTCATACTTCTCTCATGGCCCAGAACTGCTTATTTCTTTCTAAATTATCATACTTGGATTATAATCCCTATTAAACTCTTCCTATATCATTATTCTGAATATCTATGTCAGTTTCTGTATTTTTAAGAATAGCATTTAGAATTTTAATTCTTAATGCCAACAGATTGGCACCTAAATACACTTGGTATAACCAGGACAAAATGGTGTATCTTTTCCAGCAGGCCATGGGCAAGAAGTCATTTAATTATACCTAGCTGTGCAGCACACTGTTGATAACACCATGGGAAGTGTGTAGGCTATTTCCTAACCATGACCATGGTTATGTGGTGGCTGAGAGCAAGGACTCAAGAATGGAACCAAACTCTGGCCCCACCTCAGCAGAGTAATCAAGGGAAAATTGCTAAACCTCATTTTTCTCATCTGTAAGACTGATAATAATACTTCATAGGGCTATTGGGAGTATTTAATAAGTAAATCTACATAGCTCAGTAAATGGTACATAAAAATACTAAAATAAAATTAACTAAGATTGCAATTAAAAATGGATTTTGTTCTGTATCTTTGTTGTATCACTTGTTACCTTTCTCAGCTTCATAGGTGAACTAAGTGATACAACATGGTAAAAAGATTTCACCCCAGACCTCCAAGGGTCTATGAAACTTTCTGGTAGTGTCTAAGATACAGATAAACTCCCAGGTCCATCGTGGCAGTCTTTGTGATTTTTATAAAATGTATTTTACATACTGGAAGGAAAGGATTCTATGACCAAAGAGTTGAATTTTAAAATGAAAGGCAAGTCAACTGTAAAAATCCATACATCCCTCTGGAAAGCTGTCTGTCTGTGCAGCATTCACCTACTCCATCCTTCACAAGCCCTTGTCCTTTGGGTTTCCATGACAATGCTCCCCTGTGGCTTTCCTCTTTCCCCTTCTGGCTTCTCTCTACATGCCCACCATCTTTCTTAGTCCCTCATAGTCACACATACCAAATGATACACATTTTACAGGAAAACATACAAATAAAAAGATATTCATTAAAGTAATTAGAATAGTTGCCTGGCTGGGAAGGGAGGAAATAGAACAGGAGAGGAATATGGGGACAAAGGGACTTAACAAATAAACAAGAGAGAAGCCCCACATAGGCCAGTGATGATAATGTACCATAGATGAAGAGTCTATAATTAACCCAACTCTGCACTTGAGGTCCAAACTAGTGTAAGGAAGGGAGGAGGAGATGAACAGACCTCATGAAAACATAGCCTAGCATGTTAATTCTCCTTATTATCTTATAGTATAAATTCAGGGACATAGTGCTATCTTTTAAAAACAAATTTTAGTCTACAAAACAAAATAATTTTCAAGAAGGAAAATCATTTCATCATCATCACTTAATTGTGATGACAATGGTTCCAGTGTGCTATTCTTCTTACCTACCCTAAAGTATCTTCCATGCACATTCCATTTAATCTTGATCAGTTCACATGGGGAAAAAAACTAGAAAATGCTTGAAGAATCAAACTTACCTTCAAAGCCTTCATTTAGGACTCCACTGGAGTTTGCCTCATCTCTGCCCTGAGAAGTACTATTTAAAGAAAAATTTCTGAATAACTGAAGCTGGTCTTGAATTTTCTGGAAAGTAGGCCTTTCATCAGGTTCTTGAGCCCAGCATTGGGTCATTAAATTCCACCTGAATATGCAGATAAATACAGGAAAGTAAATGATGATTGGCTATCATTACTGATAACCCAGGTAAGGTCATTTTAGAAATGAAAAACTTTGAGTTATTTCCAATTTTTCATAATTTATACAAATGAACAAACAAAAACTTTGGATTCAAATTTATGAGTGGCTTACAACACTACCTTTAACAGATAACACCTTTATTTTGAAAAAATGACATTATCTCAACAGTTATTGGCCCAGATAAATAGATGGAAAGATATTGGAAATGTCTACTACACATCTTGAAATTAGCAGCTATAAAATTATTGAAGAAGTTGAGGTTTAAAAGACATCATATGTGGACACTGATATTTAAAACAAAACTAAGATTTTCTCCAGCTATTTAGTGACAGAACCAGAGGTGGAAACCAGATTCAATTCCAGAGATTTTACTCTTTATTATACTGTCAGGTTAGTTGAGAGACTAAGTTCCCCAGATATTCATAACTAGTTGATTACACATTATCTTTTCCCTAATGGTTGTCTAAGAAATGTCTGTGTGACCCTTTTAACTAGTAATATTCATTAATTCACTCAGCAAAAATTTGTTGGATACTTATTTTACCCTAGCACTGCATCAGGAGCTAGGGAAGCAGCCTTGGGACTCCCGTTCTTGTAAGTAACATATATAGTAAAAGAGAATGACAAAATTTGTCATGCTAAGACTCATATAAGCAGGAAAAAAAAGGATAACTCTTCATTGTGTGTAACTAATTATATCTTTCTCAGAGTCTCCATCAAGCAGAAGGTAGTTAACTTCATTTAGTACAATGCAGTTTATAACCTAGTCTAATTCACTATTTTAAACAATCTTTGTAAGTAATAGATAATAACTCAGTCTTTCATATTTTCAGTGTATTCCCACCTCTTCTCCCCTCCTTTCCAAAATGATATCAGGATATACACCAGGTAAGAAGCTTACGAGATGTTTAGTGGTACAGTTAAGTATCCTTTAAACCCCACTGTGCTCTCTGACTCTTCAGTAATCTCAGTGGCTGATCTAGAATTGATACAGAGTAGCTGGTCTGGTTCATCCTGTAGACTCTGCCACTACCAGCACTCCATAAACTTTTTTTTTTTTTTTTTTACAACAACAGATACAATTTATTAGGCTCCCATTACATGCCAGATCCTGTGCTGGAGTGGTATATTGACTCTTTTTTTTAATTATTTTTTTATTTTTAAAGACTGCACTTTGATTCATTGTACACAAATGGGGTACAACTTTTCGTCCCTATGTACACGATGTAGACTCATATCATTTGTGTAATCATACATGTACATAGGGTAACAAAGTCTCTCATTCCACCATTTTTCATACCCCCCTTCCTCTCATTTCCCTCTATGTAATCTAAAGTTCCTCCATTCTTCTCTCAGTCCAGAACTCCCTACCCCTGTTATATATCATCATCCACTTATCAGGGAAAACATTTGGCCTTTGATCTTTGAGGATTGGCTTATTTCATTCAGCATGATATTCTCCGATTCCATTCATTTATCTGCAAATGCCATAATATTATTCTTCTTTATGACTGAATAATATTCCATTGTGTATATATACCACACCCTCTTTTTCCATTCATCTGTTGAAGGGCACCTAGGTTGGTTCCACAATATAGCTATTGTGACTTGAGCTGCTATAAACACTGATGTGGTTGCATTACTGCAGTATGCTAATTTTAAGTCCTTTGGGTACAAACCAAGGAGTGGGATAACTGGGTCACAAGGTGGGTCCATTCCAAGTTTTCTGAGGAATCTCTACACTGCTTTCCAGAATGGCTGTACCAATTTGCAACTCCACCAGCAATGTAAAAGTGTGCATTTTTCCCCACACCCACACCAACATCTACTGTTGTTTGTGTTCTTGATAAAAGCCATTCTAATTGGAGTAAGATGAAATCTTAGAGTTGTTTTAATTGGCATTTCTCTAATTACTAGAGATGTTGAATACTTTTTCATATACTTATTAATCGCCTATTCGTCTTCTTCTGTAAAGTGTCTGTCCAGTTCCTTGGCCCATTTATTGATTGGGTTCTTTGTATTTTTGGTGTAAAGTTTGTAAATTCTTCATAAATTTTGGAGATTAGTGCTTTATCTGTAGTGCTGTGGAAAAGATTTTCTCCCACTCTGTAGGCTCTCTTTTCATATTATTGATTATATCCTTTGCTGATAAAAACCTTTTTAGTTTGACTCCATCCCATTTATTGATTCTTGCTTTGATTTCTTGTGCTGTGGGAGTCTTGTTAAGGAAGTCTGATCCTAAGCCAACATGATGAAGATTCGGGCCTACTTTGTCTTCTATTTGGTGCAGGGTCTCTGGTCTAATTCTTAATGACCATTCTACCAAAGGCACTATATAAATTCAATACAATTCCAATGAAAATCCCAATGGCATTCCTCATAGAAATTGAGAAAGCAATCATGAACTTCATCTGGAAGAATAAGAGACCTCAAATAGCCAAAACAATCCTGAGCAGAAAAAAGCAGGAGGTATCACAATACCAGACCTAAAACTATACTACAGAGTAATAGTAACAAAAACAGCATGGTACTGGCACCAAAATAGACAGGCAGACCAATGGTACAGAATAGAAGACACAGAGACAAACCCACATAAATACAGTTAACTCATACTAGACAAAGGAGCCAAAAACATACAATGGAGAAAAGATAGCCTGTTCAAAAAATGGTTCTGGGAAAACTGGAAATCCATATGTAGTAAAATGAAATTAAACCTCTATCTCTCACCCTGTACAAAACTCAACTCCATAAACTCTTTACCTCCCATTGCCACTGAACACTTCCTCCCTTGCCTCTCTAGGTAGAGGCTTCTCTGTGACTTTCTTGTGTCCTACACCCATTGACAAGAGTAGAGAAATCTATGTCTGTTCCTGTCACATGCTCATGGTGTGCTTCTTGGAAGAATCTCTAACTTTCAACAAAATCTTAACAGTATATAGAAAGTGGAAAAATAAGTTTAGAAGTGCAAGCTAGACTGTCTTCATCTGGACATAACATTCTACCTTCTTAATAGTGGTGGATCTTCCCATGAAAAAGTGGGGGTCCCCTGCTCAATGACCTCTTATCATCCTCCCAAAGTGGAAGGCAATGGGGCAGTTGCTCTATGCCTTTGGGGTTGCCCACCTAATCTGTCTGAAGCCTGAACAGGACTGAGGACCTATATACCCAATACCTTCACCTCCCCACAACTATCTATGGAGTTCTCTACTTTCTACATTTCCACAGAGCTTGTAAGTAGTAAGTTTTCTACTCATTTCTCTTTTTTATTAGACTGTCCATATATACAGTTGTAGTTTATAGTCATTCACACCTGGTACTTAATACGCTAACAAAGAACTAAAGGACTCTACATAACTCTCTCCCTTTCCAAAATTTGGTGTTCACATCTACTAAATTTACAAAAATTGTCAAGCACCCACTCTCCTCTTTTCATTTTGCTGTAACTATGAAGCAGATTAGGGCAGAGAGAGGAACTGATAAATAAATAAATTGAGAGGTATTTTAAAATATTAGTTTTGCCATACTGAAATAAAAATAAATTATTCAAATTATGTTAACTTCTTTTAAAAAAAAACTTAAGAAAATAAACATGAGTTCTAATAGAGATGGAACATTTTTGGTAAGTAGCTCACAGAAGGTCCCTCTACAGAGATGACATTTAAGTTCAAGAACTTTGTAGGAAAATAAGATACTAGTCATGGGAATAGGGTGTGGATAGGAGTCAGGGAGCACACTAGAAGAGGGAAAAGCATGTGTAAAGTCCTAAATTTGGAAAGAGCTTGGCACAGTTCAGAACCTGAAAGAAAGCCAGTGTTACTGAAGTGCAGTCATTGAGGGGAGAGAATGAGATGAGATCAGAAGAGAAAGGTGAGATCATGCAGGTTTCCCAGACCAAGTAAGGAACTGGATTTTATGTCCCTACAATGAAAAGCTGTTGAAGGTCTTAAAGAAGGCATGCTCTTTATGTTTTCCAAGGATTACTCTAGTTTACAGATAAACAGTGGGTTGTAGAGGGGCCAGTTGGAAGCTATTAAAGAATACTAGATGAAAGACAGTGGTGGTTTGAATTAAAGTAATGGTAATGAAACTAAAATAAGATTATACTCAATCACTGGGTGACAATAACCCAGAAATCATCATAGGTATTGCATCTAAAATAACTAGTATCTATGGGGATTATAATCTTCGATCTCCTATAATGTGGCATATGAACTCCACTGATACTTACTCCACATCTTGACAAGCACCTCAGACCATTAGCATATCAGGGTATGATAGGGAAATCTAAACATTGGCTTTTTGTTTTTTGTTTTTTTTTATATATTGGTCTGATGACTTTTCATATGTATTACAAAGAACTTACAGTCTGATTATAGAATACCAAACTTGGCTCCATTTTTACAAAATTAGAGTCTTAGCTGAAAAATAACTGAAAGACAACCTCATCAGTTGCATTTTTCTTTATAACCTGTGCCACTTAGAAACAAGGATGATACACAGATCACAATGAAGGATTATCAGACTTTGAGGTAAGATATAAAAACTGATATCAAATCATGGAACTTAAACCAATAGTTAAAATAGAATGTTGATTTCTAATCTCAGGGTCGCCCTGAGATTTAAGAGGTGGAAGAAAAGTTTTGTAATTATCCACCAGAAGCATATCTGAGAATAAAGTTATGATTCAAAGATATCACCAAGATACAGATAAAATCTCTCAAGACTTGACATATTTAAATTATGAAGATTTTACTTACATTATTCATTTATAACCTGTTTCATTCTACAAAAGTTTCCATATGCTCAAGAAGATCATGAGGAAGAAAGAAAGAAGGAAGGAAGGAAAGAAGGAAGGAACGAAGGAAGGGAGGGAGGAAGGGAAGAAATAGAGGAAGGAAGGGAGGGTGGGGAGGAGGAGAGTGAGGCCAAAGAAGTCATCCTTTTGCTGACACTTAATCACCTGCGCTTCACCCTTGAAAAGTTCACTGTACCCTTGAAAAGTTCTGCCTTTTGTTTCATCTATGTAATTCATTTAAGCAGTTATTCCTAATGTTTTTCATCTTTGGAGGTTTTAGTTACATTGAATCCAATCACTACTCTTAACTTCTTGACGGCAAAACATATGTTCTGTTAGTATGTAAAACCTTTCAGTTCCACCATCTGGGAACAAATAAAGAAAAAAAAAAAGAGTAGCTATATAAAATATCAATCATCTAAAAGTCAAGAATACAACCTGTGCTCTCAAATAGCAGTAAGCAAGCAATGGAATAAAATTAAGAGACTTTTAAGAATTTAACAATACTAAGGACAGCATTTCTTACATCTTTCAAGTAAACTGACAGCTACTCTAGCTGTGGCATAGGGGGATCTTCCCTCCTATCATTGCTCAGTATCTTGCATTATACACTGCACTAATTATAGTTACAAATGATCAAGGGTATTACTCAGGTAATAGTCTAAATAAACTTGTTGGTCCTTTAAGTTTGTTAAAATTGACCTGATTTGACTGTTCTAGTTCCACAAAAATATGCATTTATACTTAAAGTATCTCATTTATCTAAGTATCCAGCTTCAAATTCCTCCACTCATTGTATGAACTCTTTGTTCCTCTTTGCCTCAATTTTTATTTTTCAGAATAGGATGGGATTCATTAGCTGTGTTCAATATTAACCTCTATGCTTATTAGAGTCCTTGGATTCAGGAAGCCATTGACATTGAACAAGGGAAAGCTCCATAGCATCTTTTAGTGTTAAGGGGGAGGTATTTAAACAAAGCTCATAAAATACATATCTCAAAAATTCCCTTACCCATTATACCTAATCTTGGAGAGACCTAATTAACATACAATTGTACCTATTTAACATACAGTTGTACCTGTTTTTTCAGGAATGAAAATAAGATGGTGAACTTCCTACATCTGAGAGACCCTCCAGTAATTTCAGTGGCTGCTGTGACACATCTGTCATAGAACCCCACAGAGCTCTCACTTGAGGTAGACTGCCCTTTGATCCTGTTTCTTCTCAAGACTGGTGTGGTTGTTGTGCAAACTAAAAGCTGAAGAAAAGACTGATGACTGGGCTTTCCCCTCCTGTACATCTGAGCCTAGGAGAGAGGGCAGGAATGCTCTGAATCCCACATTCCACTAATAGCTCAAACAGCACAGCCATCTATGGGCTCACCTGACCCGGAGTGCATCCAGGTGCTGAGTATTTAAGCAGTGAATAGAAGGTGCAGCAGGGCTCAGTGCAGACTTTCAACCTCTAAGCTGGGCCTGTGATCTCAGAGGACTGCTTCAAATAAAAATCAGTTCCCTCTGTACTCTAAAGAGAGTAGTTAATCTTTATCATGACAACTTAAGGCCATGTCCAGATTGAATGGCATCACCAAGAGCTCCATTTCCTAGCTCAGCTTGTTTTGCAGGTTGGCAGTGGATCTTAACCCTTCCTGGGGCTCTGCAGAGTCATGCAGCACGTGGAGGGATTAGAGTATTGCTCCCTTTTTTATTAATGACATTGAAATGAACTTTAACACCCCCAGTGAAAATTTTGGTTTCAAGGAAACTGTATTTTTATAAAAATTAAGGTAATAATGTATTCAAACATGAATTATTCAAGAGAATACCAGATAGAATATTATTTTTTCCCACTCCTAATCAGGAAGACTTTGTTAGCACTTTTGTAGCACTTCTTCTTCCTCCTCCTTCTAGTTGTATTTGTGAGTACTTTTGATGGAACAAAATTCAACATACCTACATTTTTCTGCATGCAATACAGCAATTTATTACTCATCTCCATTCTTCACAAATAAAATAATAAATACATCAGTCAAAATGTATAATTCAACATCTATTCCTCAGGTGCCTGTGCAAAAATATTGCATGATTATGATGAGGTACATTACCTCCTCCTCAGCGGGACATGTCAATAAAATTTTAAGGGCATAAGAAAAACTGTGCAATTGGAATTTTGGGATAAATTTCTGAGTGCATGAGAGAAGTGTTAGAATGCAAAATAGTGATTAGTTTGATGTTAAACTTTATTTCATATTCACGTATGCTGATTGGTTTTTTTTTTTTTCCTTAAGCCATAGGTGAACGTTTTCTAATTTTGTATAATTTCTTCTCTCTAATTTACAGATTTTCTCCATGTCTCCCCAAAAGGCTCATGAGTAATGTTTTTAGGCACTGTTACCAAATTTGATCAAGTACATGCATATCTGATGTCTTTAAAAATATCCTAGAAGCTGTAAAAGCTAAATCAGAAATGTGGTAATTCATATATTCTCCTAGCTGGAAGATTTAAGCAATGCAGAAACATTCACCAGTAGAACATCCAACCAAGGTGCCCAGCTCTTAATCATCTGTTGGCTCAAGGCTGAATAATCCTCTAAATAACACAACATAGTCAAGGCAGTACAACCATGGTGTGCATCCGCATACTGCTAATTCCTTTTGCACTTGTCTGTACCACACAGTTTAGCACTTTATTACATGTTGGCTGGTCACCCAACTGCACCGTGTGTCTTTTCATTCAAAATACATTCCAAGATGTGGAAGAGCTATGGCCCTAGTATAAAGACATCTGTACTCCACACAATCCTTGGCGTGGTATTGTGTGTATAATTGAGTTATTTGGTTATTTGTTCTTTCAGAAACTCTTGAGTTTCCCTCTTGGGTAAAGTGTCAAGACTTGATATTTCTTCTGAGGTTGTTCACAGGAGGCAAATGAGTACTCAGAATAATAACCTGGGAATTTGTTTTGGCTCAGAATGAGACCAAAATCACACACTCTTCTGGGGATCACTGTTAGAAATCAATAGTGGCCAGGATTAATTTGATAGAGTCACTAATAGTCATTTTGTGTTAAGTTCATAAACACATCACAATATGTATAATTTTTAGCAGTACTATTTTGCATGGAAGATTATCAGTTATATCAAAAAGGGCAACTCTTTAAAAGAGTATATTCCTATGTAGTAGTCTTTTAATTAAGATATTATCCAAATCACATCTCCCAAAATAAAATGAATGCATTCATGTACACAAACACACATGCATACCTATACATAAACATGAAGCTTGTGTTTATTTGTTAGAATTAACTTGCCAGGAGTATAAATAAATCCTACTGTCCAAACGTTTGTATCACATGCATATATAAATAAGAAGAAACCATAATGTGTTTAGTAAATTGTCACAATCAATAGACATGTTATGTGGGATGCACAAATATATAAATTCCAGTTTTTAATTGAACATGCCATACCAATGAGGCCTAAGATTGTGCACATTTTTTTGGCGGGAGGAGTGCGCTATGCTAACATAATTAACTTACAGATCATCAGGACAATTTCTTGGTGGTTCCAGTCTCCCTCCTGTTTGTACATAGTTTAAAACATCAAGGTTGGAATGAGCTGGATAAGGTTGGTGACCAAGAGTTAAAATCTCCCAAATCAGAATTCCAAAAGACCTAAGGACATAAAAGGAGTGGCTTTAATTATACTTATTACAGACATCAGGTTTACAATAGCTTCTTCAACATCATTATTCCTGGGACTATGTGGTCTACTTTTGTGATTGACATTATTGACCTCATAAAAGGCAAATAGGAGACTTGGAAAAAAAAGTTGAAACTTAAAAAGGTAGCACAGAATACTGCACATGGAGCAATACTTCAAACATAAATAGGAAAACTTAGTGGGGGCACATGCACACACATGCACACACTCATGCATGCACAACACATACACACAGACATGTGTGTGCATATATGCATGCACACTGTTCCTCCTCCTGGCTAAAACTCTTATTACAGATTCGATTGTACATGGCTTTCAGAGCATCAGTATGTGGACACTCATGTGGGGAAAAAAGAGAGCATATCACTATTTCTCACATTTGTTGGATAGAATGCTGGTAAACATTGAAAGAACCAGTTTTATCTCAACCACAATTTTGCCTAGGGCCTGCTCAACTTAAATGTCACTGGACAAATCTTTACATTTAAGTAGCTCTAATCAAAAGTTGGGAGTCAATGAGAAAATGAGGACTCTTATTTAAATAATAAAAATATATCCAAACCTCGCTTTTTTGAAGTCCATGATTTAAAGTCTACCTGTGAATCCATCACCAAATAGCCTAAAATAGCAGACTTTTGGGCACATGTTTGGATATTAATTCATAAGGATAAATTTGTAGTTGTCATATACTTATACACTTGTGGAGAGTAATAAAATACTTGAAATAAATCTATCTCTTTAGTATACGATGGAAAAATAAAGGATCAAAACTTGATTGGAGGAGGAGTGTAAGTGACAGAGACCCAGGATAGTTACATGTTGACAACCAGATTTCACATTAGCTTGAAGAAAATCACTTAACCTTTCTGGTCTTCTGTTTTCTCACATTTAAAAGAAAAATAGGATTAGATGTTCTTTCTGACTGATGTTTGACACTTCTGCCTGCATTTCTCTGGGTCCCATTAGGCTCACCATACATCAGACTGAGTAGTGAAGATTCCATCCATCAAACTTTCTGGAGCCATCCACCGAACAGGGAGCAGGCCTTCCCCTCTCTTTCTATAATAATCATTTTTATAGATGTCCCTCGCGAGTCCAAAGTCCCCAATCTTCACTATCCGTAAAGGACTGGTATAGTCTTTCACAGAGACAAGGCAATTCCGAGCTGCCAGATCCCTATGGGAGAAATTATATTGGAGAACAGACAAGTAACCTTGTAGGTAGTATAGAAGAGAGACTTCTTACAGAAATATTGCTGTTTTAAAGGAATGAAAATGTGTAAGTATCTTGTGTGATGTGCTCCAACTACAGATAATATGGTACTAATGTCCATAATAACTTTTTAAACAATATATTCCTCTTTGGGAGAGCCTGTATCCAGAATATCATTATACCTGTGAATGAAGTGCATCTGCTCCAAGTAGACACAGCCTTTTGAAATATCTACACACACATCTACCAGGTCAACCAAGTTGAGTAAAGGACCATGAAGCTGTAAGAAATTAAGGAAAAATTATTAGTACATTTCCAGTTTGCACAAAATATACACATATAAGTGTGACAATGTGGACACATACATACATATTCATACACATATTTGTATATGATGTTCTATAGGAATTTCTAGTTATGTTTACAGTAATTCAAATAAGAGAAAAATGTTTTATGTGCTTTCTATCAAAACATACATAAATGGAAGTCTATATTTATAATAAGGAGATTTGATATGGGATCTATGGAATCTTCATAGGAAAAATCTCAGAGTATAAGATCAGACAGACCAACATTTGAAAACTAATTCTGCTACTAACTACTTGTATGAACTTGCTCAAATTGTTTAATTAACCAAGTAACTTTCTCATATGTAAAATAGACATAGTAATACTGACCTTAAAAAATAAAAATAAGATCTGTAATATGTTGGGGCATAGCAGGCTGTTCTCATGAGTAGTAATAATATTTAATCAGTTCTACTTGCTTTGATTATTGGCCCTATCACTCTAACATGTCAATCAGGACTATGGACTTGTTCATGAAATTGAACAGCAATACTGTTGTCAGGTCACAGATTACTCTTGGCTGAAAAAGAGCAAGTGTAAATATATACTAGAGCAAAAAACAACTAGTTGCAATGATCTCCAGGTGAAAAAAAGGCAGACAAAAATTTTATTCATAGCATATGAGAAAAAAATCAATGTTCCTTCCTGAAAGCCATGGTCATATATTGTCTATGCCTTTCCATTTTCCTGCAATTAGCTGGCTTGGACTTTTATCATCCCTAATCTGATGCATCAATAAACTTCCCATCTCTTCAGTCTCCTATGCTTCTATTAGATCACCTTGTTGTGCCCACTTCCTGTAAATTTCATTATTAATTCCTGAGTATCCCCTGCTCCCCACCCCCTGTGGCAGCTCCAGACTACACCAGCCTCTCTCTATGATTATTTTACTTCCTCTCACAATCTTTTCTTCAGTCATTCTGGGTTACTTGCTGTTCCTTATACTTTCTCTGCATTTCTCAACCTCTCTTCTTTTTTCCCTACTATGATTTCTTTTTCTTTGAATGACCTCCTTGTTCTTGATTTCCATCCACATCCTTTAGTGAGCATCTCAAATGACTCCCAACCTCCAAATCCCTCAGCTCCTCATGTATAAGTGCTCTTAAGTGCTGCTCTTCAAACCTTCTCTGACAAGCTCAAGTCTTACCCTGAAACTAGGGATAATCCTAGTATTCTGGAATTCAGTGTTGCCACAGCCCCACACAACTACACCTAGGTCTGATTAGCTAGGGTCTGACATTACACCAAGAATCATCCCCCCTCTAACCTTGCTCAGGCCAACTAGATGACTGTCTCATGGCCTAAGTTTGGGCTTCTGATTGGCATCCTGACTGTTTGACCTGTTCCTGTGTAAATGGAACCCTATTTGATCTTGGTAAAACCTACTCTACTCAGGAAGAGTTTCTCTTGATTTAGAATCCTGCTCCTGAACTTCAGTCTGGTGATAATGTCCTGCTCCTTATACTGCTGATGAGGTAGGTGAGGGTAGCATCTGAAGTCCAGGGTGCCCAGCATAGAGTGATGAGATATCTCAACAGGTGGTCATCAGATGACTTCAGATGCTACACTCACCTACCACCTGCCATGTCTTGCTAAACCCTTCAGATGTATTAAACCTTTACCAGGGCCTATACTAGTCAAAGCCTTAATCACTCAGGAAATGGTATAATTCAACCAGCATTATAGCTCCTGCCTTAGCTGTGTCTCAAACAGATGACCTCCACCACAACACCTTTCCTGCTCTTCTCAGTTAGGAATCACCTCTCCTTCCTCTGAGCTTCAGCAGTATATTCTCTACTACATTTTAATGGGTCCTTACACTTTCTACCTACAGGTAATTAATATGTGACCTGTGATGGATGTCCCTACAATGTGGCAAGTTCCTTAAGACAAAGAGCCACATCTTTTACTATAATACAATACCCAATGGAAATTTTACAAATGGAATTGTTCTGGAAGACAACACATTTACTACTGTATATTTGTATTATTTTGATAGTTTTTTTTTTCTTTTTTTAATCTTAATCCAGTCCTAGAATATTAAAACCAAAAAGAATCTTAGAAAACTTTTTATTTAATATTCCAGTTTTGATGAATGAAGAAACTGAGTTTCCAAACATGAGGTTTCTAGACCTTGTTGCAGTCAATCCTTATGCCTTCACCCCAAATTAAACAGTCTGGAAGCAGGGACGAGGCAGTAACTTGTGCTGGTTCTTGTAGAATAGTGCTTATGAATAGTACTCCCAGTGTAGAGATGGCTAGTCCAGAATGCATCACCCTGAGGGGGACATCGTGTCTGTGTATTACCTCATGGGCACCCAGAACCTAACAGCTTCCTGTTCTCTATGAATATAGCAAGTGATATGAAGGCCTGGAAACTTCCTTGTCAGCCCACAGGTCAGCCCATAGGAAAATCAGCAGTAGAATTGAAATACAGTTGAAAAATCAGCCATTATAACCATTAGGATCTTGGATCAATAGTTATCATTTTGAAAAAGTAGATCTGTTTTCTTGTAGTCCATCTTCATTCTCTGCCCCCACCACACCAAAACAAAACATATAAATAAACATTAGTATCCCAAGAAATATGGCAAAATTTTGAATCTACAAAAAAAAATATTATTTTAAAACAAAGTATAAGAACAAGGTTGTAAAAAGTTGAAATATGATAACACATTTCATTCTATGAAAATTTTAGGAGATAAAGTCAAGCAAATCTATCAGAATGGAGAGAAAAAGACCAAGAGATAATAGAAAGACAAAAGTAAGAGAGGATGAAACAAAGTGGCCCACTATAAAACTAACAGGATTTCTATAACCAGGGTATAGAGGAAACTAAAAGCTGTATTTGTTATCAAAGAAATAATATTTTAAAAAGCAAAAATGAAGGGATTGATTTTTCAGGCACTGTCCAGAAAAAAGTATACCACAGACAAAATTTCACTAAAGTTTTCCAAAAAGAGGGGCAAAAAGCAGATCACAAATAAGTTCAGGAATAAGAACAGCATAAGATTTTCTAGTGACAGTTGTAGAACCTGGAGAATAGAGATGGTTTTATTTGGGGAGAAGAGGGTTTTTCGACATAGAATCCAACCAAATTATCAATCAAATGTGGTGGAAGAATGAAAGATATTTTCTGAAAAAAAAAAAAAAAAGAATAAAAAACCAAAAATTTGCCTCACTTGCATGTTTCCTCATTCTTGCTTTTTCCCAAAACAGAAAAAAGAAGTCATGAGATAGAGGGTGAAAGGGTCTAGGATAACAAGAGTTGAGAGTCATGACCAGGGTACACCTGAAGGAAAACCCTGGGACAACAGATGTGCAGACAGCTTGAAGGACAAGCACCTGTATAGCCTCAGGAAGGAAGTACCCAGAGAAAAACTGAAGAACTGGATTATCTGATGAACTAGCCATACTGAGAAAAGTGATATAATTCTAGCAGAGAGCTTAACTAAATAGCAAGCAAAACAAATGAAAAACAACAAAAAAATACGAGGTATTTATTAAAATGACCCAAGCAGGAATGGGATGGGGGAGATGGACCCACAATCATAGCATTTAAGTAACTGAGCTGCATTTTAATTATTATTAAATAGCTGCAAAAATGCAAACCTGGAATACTGATGTGTTCGAGAAAAGTAATAATGTTGGAGACTGGGGAAAGCAAATTTTTCAGTGTCTAATGCTGGTGGGGTTGAGCAGGTACAGGACGAAGTATAAGTTAAAGTCTCATCTTTCATAGGGGGATGTGAATAGATTTCTTCCCCAAATCAGAAAATCAATGTACATCTTACGACGTGAGCAGAGTCTTCAAGAATGTGGAATTAAACACTAGAAGATACATGCAGGCCTGGGTGGTAGGGAAGGCAAGCAGCACAGGGCTCCTGTTTTTCACACTGTAAGCTTTGTCATACATTTAATTTTTTAGTCATGTAATATTTAATGATAGTAAAATATCCAACTGTTTTAAATCTACAGATTTAAACAATAATGTGTTGTCTCATGTGTTTCCTTAACTGAAGCATAAAGTAGGTTCCCACAGGTGGCCATGTCCTGGCCCAGTCCACTATTCCACAGTGTTTTTAGGGTCCACACTGAAGAAGAGAAGACAGAAATGAGGCACATTGTGAAGGCAGAACTGTAGAGCTGACAGGACTTGACAGTGTGGATGTAGTGGGAAAGAAAACAAGGGGCTGGATGGATGGAGCAGAAGAGGATTAGAAATCAAGAGGTTTGTATTGGTTAAGGCAAGTTCAAGGTGACTAATAAAATCCAAATTGATTTGTCAACAACAGACCAACCTAGGTAGATCTAAGTCAATAGATCTGACCTATGGGTCTGGAATTTAGTAAAGACTTCAGCACTGGAAATATAATATGGGACAGACAACCACATAGATAAAGTAAAGAGATGTGCCTTTCCCAACTCCACACAATCTTTATGCTCCAGAAAAAAACATGATTCTGACAACAAGGGACCTATTTTCCCATTCAATACTGAAAACAGGTTCAAATTGCCCCAATCTGACACTAAAAAGTGTCCATGGAAACCTAAGGTTCAAGCACCAGCCAAAACTACAACCTATTGAACTTAAAATTAATGGAAAATTATAGGACATTGACATGAGGAATTCAATAGTGTGGATCCCCTTGCCTACCATTGTCATCCGGGCTTTCCGCAAATAGGTTAAAAGGTCTCCTCCTTCCATCAGTTCTAGGATAATGTACTGGGGTTCATTCAGCAGACAAACTCCAAGCTGCTTCAGAATGTTGGGATGATTAAACTTGCTAAAAGGTGGAAAGACAAAGACTGATAACATGACAGCAACAGGAGACCTAGCTGAGACTCCTTATAGAGTAGACAAATTCTTTATCCATAATTTCCTTCAGAATCCCTGACTTTTTTTAATAGGTGCAAACTTCCTTTTCCAAGTACTGGTCTGTGTATTGCCTTATGGAGGTGACATGGCAACCCCTAGTGGCCAATGCATGTGAATAGAATAGGGTGTATTTTAGAAGAAATAGCATTTATATTAAGAATTTTGTTATAGAAAAGAAAGCGATTTTGACTAATAGCCTTCTTTAAAAGATCTTTGGAATCTTTGATGATGTTTTTGGTCATCACAAGTATGAAATATATTCTTTCTCTTTTAGAGAAAAAATTCAGGTCAACAGGCTTTGGCTCTACTGGTTTCTTTTCTTTCTTTCTTTCTTTCTTTCTTTCTTTCTTTCTTTCTTTCTTTCTTTCTTTCTTCTATTTAGTTATACATGACAGCAGAATGCATTTTGATTCCTTGGACACAAGCGTAGTACAACTTTTCATTTCTCTAGTTGTACACCACGTAGAGTCACACCATTCGTGTAATCATACATGTACATAGGGGAAATGATGTTTTTCTCATTCCTCCATCTTTCCTTCCTCCTCTCCTGATTTATTAAGACGACAAAGTAAGCCCCAACCTACCATCTGGGGCCCACAGTCAGGGGTTCCCTGAACTGCTTGAAAGGAGATCAGTAGAGCAGAGGTAGGGGATTGAGGAGAAGGTCAGGGGAGGGGAGGGAACGGGAAGAAACCAGGTAATGAAATCAACCAAATTATGCTATATGCATGTAGGAATACATCACAACAAATCCAACTTTATGTAAAATTATAATGTACCAATTAAAATATTTATTATATATATAGATGTATATATAAGTAGAAGGTAGATCAGTAAAGCAGATGCAAGGAGGGAAAGGGGAAGTACTAGGGAATGAAATGGAGCAAATTATGTTCTGTATGTACATGAATATGTCACAATGAACTCCACTATTATGTATAATCATAATGCACCAACAAAAGCATTTTTAAATGATGTCCTTGAGCATTTTTCATGGCCATAAACTGACTGAAACTGAAGACACATTTACTAGGAAGGGATATCTAATATGCTGAAGAGAACTCGCCCTTACAGGGTCTACTTCACCCATTATCACATATTTTAGAACACAGTGTGTTTAAAGTTTCAGAATTCACTTGCAAATCATCCCCCTTTTTAAAGATAAAAGAAAGGAGAAACTTTTGCCTGAGGACTGCCTGTACCCTGACTCAACTGACTAGCATCCATATGCCAGTTCATAGAATACTTGTTAGTACAGATATATTTCCATAGAATACTTGTTAGTATAGACATATCTCCTCTAAAACTTTTCAGTTATGTTTGCTTTGAGCAAAATCTATAACAACCAGTCATTTTGTATGTTAAAAATCCAATGCACAGAGGCAAAAGCTTCCTACCCACATCAAAAAGAGAGAATTATTTTGGAGCTACCCTGATACCTCATCAGATGTGCTTCCTTCAGGAATTCGATTTTCTCCTGATCTGTGGAGCCCTTCTTCAAGGTCTGCACAACAGAAAAACAAGTCAGGAATCAGTAGAGCATCCTGTGAGCTCAGTGGATTAATAGAGACAGCCTTTGTTTAGTTTTGCAGTATTCACCCTGAAAGCTGGAAATAGACCGCAGATACAGCACATGCGTGTGGCCTGCAAACCTCCTTGCTAGTGTTCAGTAAGAACATCTGCTAGATAAAAGATCTAGTAATATTTATACAACTTTCCTCCAAAGATGGAAATTTTAAAAGAGACTGATTTTGGCATTTAACAGGTCAATGTCTTACCTTTCAAAATTTTTTACTCAATATGTATTTTCCTGATTTCTTTGCTAACAATACTCTAATTTGTTTTTTAGGGGCATGGTGCCAAGTCTTAGGTAATTAATGTAAGTTACTCATGAAAATCTGTTTTGAAATTCTCCAGCCTCCCTTATAAATAAGGGTGGTCATATGACTCAGTTCTGAACCCAAGAGAAAATTGCTAAGCAGGAGAGAGGCTTGTGGGAAAATTTGCATTCCTAAACATATATATCTAGCATCATCCTACTCCTCTTTCCCTGGTCTGAATGGAGATGTGATGCCTAATTCTTTTGCTGCCACCTGGGGACTATGAGGCAACAAGAAGCACAAACAGAAGTCAAGAGAATTTCAGAGATACTGACTCTGACAGGGCATAGGACTGCACCAAAACCAGCAGTCATCTATCTCATTATGTGAGAACAATAAACATTTGTTTAAACCAGTTGAGACTGGAGTAAGTTACAGGGCTTTTAAAGCATATTATTTGGAACTGAAGAGAATTTTACTGAATTTTCTGGTTGTATACGTTACCCTCAAAGCAATAAATTTCTAATAAGCAGTGAACAGGAAGGTGCACAATTGCATTAACAGTTTCATTATCCTACCATCAAAAGAAAGTCTTACAAAAATATGACAGTGTATCCAGTGTTTCCTTAAATATACATTAAACATACAGCGACAATCACATAGTACAGAGGTCAGCAAAATATAGTCTGTGGGCCAAATTCAGCGTGTTACCTAAGTAATCCATAATCTGAAAACAGTTTATACATTAAGTAGTTGAAAAAAGTCAAAAGAATATTATTTCATGACACATGAAAATTATGTGAAGTTCACATTTAATGTTCATAAATAAAGTTTTATTGGAACACAGCCACACTAAGTGGATTACATCTTGACTATGCTGCTTTTGAGCTGCAATAGCAGAATTGAGTAGTTGTGACAGAGGCTGTATGACCAGCAAGCCTAAATATTTACTACCTGCTTATTAAAGAAAACCCTTGTTGATCCCAGTCTGATTCTCTGAGAATGTATTTTGAAATTCCAGTTTCCTTTTAGAATGATTGATGGAAAATAACTGTGTGCCAGGGCTTAGTTAACTGCCTGAGAGGAAATGTAAACCCTGGAGATTTTCTGTTGATTATACAACATATATGGAAAATTGGTTGGGGTGGAGGGATGGTGACTTTTATAGCTATGGATAGGCTTCTACATTCTATCAGTCACTTTTCAAATTAATTTTATTTTTAATTAACCTACTTGTACATATTTAGATGTACAATGCAATGTTTTGATTTATGTATCTATTGATTAATGATCAAATCAAGGACATTTGCATATCCCATCCACACTTTCATCATTTATTAGTGCATGCTTTAAAAATTCTATCTTCTATTTTGAGAGATACATATACATTATTGCTAACTGCATTCACCCTGTTCCTGGCCCTTTTTTCAGTTGAGCATTCAACTTTTTTTACAGTCATGTACATGCCAACCCATATGAATATGGTGACCTAAATGGTCAAGGAATTCAGAGATTCCCGTTACCTTCACTGCCACTTTGATTTCTCCACTTCCATCTCCTAAGATGTCTATTGCTGTGCCTTCATACACTTCTCCAAAGGCCCCACTTCCCAACAAGAGACGCAGGGTCAGTTTTTCCCGAGGGAAGGCAGGAAGATTTTCAATCTCCTCTTGGGTCGGAAGAGTACTGTAAAATAACAGCATGTTTATTCTCACGAAATACATACAGCTTAAAGTTTGTGTTTGAGAGAGAATGATTTCAGGGCATGGCAACATTGTGGATTGTATGTGATATAGGGTACGAAATTCTGAGCTCCTATTAATACTTCTTGATTCCACCACCTTTTACATAGAGCAAGTAGCTTTGCTTCCAGGTATCTTCACTTCAACAGAAATACGCATGTGTATGTGTTGCTTTAAGATTTTTTTTAAGCTAGTTCTGTCAAAGTTAGCAGCTATTAATTTCTTCAGGTTGCTAATTTGTGTGAAAAAATGTTTGTAAATTAGCAATAGATGCATCCGAGCCTATGAGCTTTCACTTCAACTGTTTCATATACCTGATATGTTATGTAAAATGGAATTTACTATGACCAAAAAGATCAACCCCATCACCATCTACTAGGTTAATTTAGAATGCCAATGTCCTCACTTGGACTATCATGAGAGGGGAATCTCTAGATTAAAGCTTTGGGTTTGCAGAGAGCAATGGTGCATGCCTTTAATCCCAGTGACTTGGGAGGCTGAGGCAGGAGAATCACGAGTTCAAAGCCAGTCTCAGCATCTTAATGAGGCCCTAAGCACTCAGCAAGACCCTGTCTCTAAATAAAATATAAAAAAGGGCTGAGATGTGGTTCAGTGGTTAAGCTCCCTTGGGTTCAATCCCCAGTAACTTTGGGTTTTTAATAAAGAATCTTTAATATCAGATATGCTGATTATTTTCTCAAAGAAAAGTCAATCCCAAATATCTGGTTACCTCTGTATCAACTTTAAATCCTAAGAACATAAAATTCCTTTTTGTATAGACTATAATATAGTGTCTCGTGCAAAGAAACATAAATATTTTCCTTAATTATAATGACAACAGAAGTTCAAAATTCATCTGTCTTAAAGAGATTTTGAGGCAATCACCATGCCACTTCTGAAATGGACTAAAATTGACTTAATAGGACAGGACATATTTGAGATCCGAGGAATTTCCTCTCATCTCAAATTCTATGTCCAATGGAACCAACCATGTTACCATCTACTCTCTGCAATGCAATATATTTTCTTTCATTTACTTTTGAACTACACAATAAAACACTGAAAAGCAATGAATTTTTTTCTGTTTTTCTTTTATAGGATAACCACATAATTTGCCAACCATCCCTCTTCATACTTGAGACTAGAAGAGAAAGTTATTAATAATTATGCCAGAATAAGGAGCATAAATAAGGGACAGAATAAAGGGCCTAATATTAATAATTATGCTAGAGTAAGGGGCATTGTCACCCACTCTTTGCATTAGTGCTCCATAAAGAGTACCCAGGCTACGTACTGTATTGCATAGCAGGCGTTAGCCAGTCCCACCCCCGCTGCCAGGCCTCGCAGCTCTGCCAACTCCTTGTCTTCGTTTAGGAGAACCGTCAGTACTTCCTTGGAAGTTTTTGGATTCTTGAACTTTCTATGCCACACTATAAAGAGAAAAATAATTTAGAAAATAACAAAACATTTTTTTTCCTTTTTCCTTCAGGAAAAAGTGCTAATACACTTTAAATGCTTATATATAAGAACACAATTAGACAAAATAATAGAACTTGATTAAAAAATGTGCCCACAGTATTAGATTCAGATAAAATGTCATATTAAAAACATACAACTTATACATATCACTTTTATCTCACTTCTCAGAGTAAAGATTAACATATTTCTTACTATTATTATAAATAAATTGAAGCATCTCAATATTAGAATCTATTTCTCAAAATGACCCACAAACTAGACCCAAGATAAATCAAAACAAACTTGCATAATAACTATGAGTAAAACAAATTTATTTCTGAGTCCAGACATATCCCATTTAGTAGACCTGAGGGAATGCTTTCAATATGATGGCACATTAAAAAATGCTTTCAATATAATGACAGTGCAAGACTATTATATCTATTGTTTATATACATATATCAAATATGTGGAAAAATTATTGGAATGAAAGCCACCAAACATTAGCAGGTTTTCCCTCTGGTTATGGACTCATGTATAATTTATATTGTCTTTTTATAACATGAGCAGATATAATGATAAAATTTTTTTAAAAAATTAAAAATCAATTATGTCAATAAGATCACCTATCTACAGTATAATATTGATTCAGAAGTTGAAAACAGCAAAGATGCTTTGGGAAATGATTGTTAAAATTTGGACTTCATTTCACAGTAGCTTCTATATCCAAGAGGGTTAGAATTTTATTCACATGAAATTCCACTGGAGGGACTATAAATGGAAAAGTTGCAAGTACATTTGCTGCAGTTTTTCAACCCTGAAATGTTCTCATCCCCTTTCTACATTTTTAAAGGCCCTTGGTAAGCCCTACATTCTTGGTAATACCATCTGAGAGATCTGCAAACTCTGTGGATCTTTCATCTCTGAATTTAAAAGACCAATTGTGCCTCCTACTTAGTGTTTCTCCTAAGTCACCATCTTGTACATTTCATGTTATTTAAAATAGGTAGTTCTCTTTTCATACTGGTATGTCTTACCACCTCATTAAAGGGCAAGTTCCTAAGGCCAGCAATTGTATTTTTACAACTTTTTATTTCCCTCTATTCCCGGGCATAAGGCTAATGTTGCACATTAGATAAAACTACTCACCAATTCAAAGGCTGTCAATGCTCACATTTAAACCATTCTTTCAAGTTTATAAGTATGACCAATGACAGTCCTCCACACAATGCAAATTTTAAAAGAATTGCTACATCTTTTAGTAACTCAGCCTTTTCTCATGCACTCACACACTACTAGCAAAACCACATGCACCGCTAATAAAAGCAAAAACTGAATTAGCTTAGCTACATTCAAAAATTCATGAGTTCCAAACAAAATAAAGACCTTTAAGTCCTCAGAAAGTCAGAGATCCATAGAATGTCTTGAAAGCACACAATAGGTTGTCTGAAATTATCTCATGTTCATCCACTAGAGTCATGAGTTTGAACAATGGTGATGTACAAGCAGGCAAGCAAAGGTCAGATGAAGGGTTCTTCATGTAATATCCTTTCTAGCAGGAAAGCAGACAAGCAGTCAAGCCTATATGCCAACTGCCAAATATACTGCAGTCATATGTGTAACTGTGGAGGGGCCGGCTTAGTGGCACAAACATCAGCTGTGCAATACTTAGACTCCCTGGAACCACAGGTTAAAATCCTGGCAGGGTCAGCTGAAATTTTTAGCTTTCCTACTTTGCTGAAGGAGTTCCACATATTGTCTGAGTGGAATCTTTGAAATGAACTCTCTATTCAAGTTCAAAGTGCTCTCTGATACCTTGTGACTCAAATCAGTTTGGAGAAAGAATAAAGATTTAGAACGCTGAATGAAACATTGGCTTTCCTCATCCTGAGAGAATTTGACTTTATGCTTGTAACTTTTCTTTCAACCTGCCTCGTCACTTTCCCATATTTATAACAAAATAAACCACAGGTTCCTGATTATGTGCTCGAGTTCCTTTTCTGACATTATGTTTTCCTCACAATGTTCCAGTGTGTCAGCAATAGAGAATGGGAACATACATCTTGCAATCCAAACCAACAGACTTTTTGAGAGCTGAAAGAAAGTGCTATTAATATTTACAACGAAATAATAGGAACAATCAGAACATATTATCACTATGATCACCCTATAGGTCCTATATCTGACTGTCCCTGTTGGAGTTACTACTCTGTTTTCTCTTCACTGAACTAAATTTTAAAAGAGGGCGAGGTATTTTAAAACTAGCATATCCACTTAAAGTGAATAATGGGAAGTAGCTAACTCACTATCTACCTAGACTACTTCTTCTGCTTTCCCAGTCATTTATAATTGAGCAGGGTTTTGAAATAAGTCAGTCAGATGTCTGAAAGTGAGTGTGGATCCTACAAGCCAGAAATGGATCTCCTGAGAAAGAGGCCCTGCTCATTCCAAACCAGGCTGTCTGCCTGGAGACCAAAACTATCCTGACCAAAGATTGTCACTGGCCTCCCAACTAATCCTACACTCTTTTTGTACCCAGGGTTATTTTTCTTTTGTTTATTTCAATCTGTAAGTCACAAAACATTTGTTAGAGCCAATCAGAAACAAATACTGTTTTTAAAGAAAGCTAGAAGATGGTCATCTTGAAAATAATTTTATCTAAAGTATACCATGAAATGTATATGCAGATATATTTTTTCATAAAATAGTTACCCTTGCTATGGTTTGGACCTGGAATGTCCCCTAAAACCCATGTGTTAAAGGTTTAGTCCCCACCTCAACGCAGTCAGGATGTGGTGGAAACATTAAGAGGTGGGACCACATGGGAGGTCAGCACATCATTGGCAGCGTGCTCTTTAAGTGAATAGTGGGACCCCCTCCCCTTCCTCTTTCTCTTATTCATTCCTAGCCATAAGGTGAAGGCCTTGCTTGGTCACATACTGCCACAGTGTGCGCCACACACCTAAAGAAACAGGGCCAGTCAGTAATGGACTGCAACCTCCAAAACCATGAGCCAAAACAAGCCTCTAGAGTAACAGAAAACTCAGATCTCTTGATTAAAAAACAGATCTCTTGATTTAAAAAAAAAAAAACAGAAATTATTCATTATAAAAGGATGGTCAAGGGTAACGTTGGATTACAAGAAGATATTTAATCAGGTTATATCTCATGGAGGAGGTTCAATAAACTGCCAGATAAATCTATCAGTGTGATAAAGTAAACAGTTTGTTGCCTATTTTTAAAATCTCTGACACTTACCAAAGGTCAATGGGATTGTAACAACCAGAAATACTCCAACTACAGTGATAAGTATGAAACTTGCTTCTGGTATCCAAAAACCATCTAATGAAATAAATGAGAAAAATAAATTAATTCACAGAATAAAAACTAAATTGTCCCAATTCTACCCAAGTACCTACAGAGTGATCAGCCAGAGATAGCTCCTACTGGATTTTAATAAGCCAGTTGGTAAACAGTTGGTAGTTTGAAATCATTTATGTGAGAATATATACACCATGGAAAATCAAAATAAAACTTCCATCACCCCACTGAAATACACTCACCCAATTTTCTATTTTAGAGTGACTGAAGAAACATGTATAATATTTTTAATGAATTTGGGAAAAAGAAATCTCAGTCGTTGGGATCATTATTTTTAAGTTCATGCACATTCAATTCTATGGTTATTAAACATGCAAAAACAGGAAAGCAAACATGAAAACATGGTGCCTTCTCTTAGGGATTTTCAGTTGCATAGAAAAGATAACACGCAGACCAGAGTTTGGCACACAACAGCCTGTGGGACAAATCTGGCTGCAACCTGATTTTGTACTTCCCATGAGTTAAGAATGATTTTTTACAATTTTAAAGTATTTTTTAAAAATATATGTTATAGAAAGCAGATATAGCTTGAAAGGTCAAAAATATTTGCTATATTTGCTTCTTTTAAGGAAATGTTTGCCAAGATCTTGTGTAGATGAGTAACTATAATACAAATAAGAATGATGGAAGTTTCATATGAAAGTTATGTATAAAATGCAATAATTAATTTTCCCTAAGGAGTGTCAGTTAAGTGTCATGATGGGTTCTTTTACGTTAGGTCTTCAAAGGTGAAAAGAATTTCAATTGGCAGAAAATTAAGGAAAGGAAATTCTAGGTAGGCGGTACATGGTAGGGGGTGGAGTCCTGCCTTCTAGGCTAAAGAAAACACAAGGCCAAAGACCCAGTGACAAAAACCTTTTTAATCAATCTAATACAGCTACAGCACAGGAATAAATAATTTGGAAAATGAACTACAATTGGAAGATAAGTCATGGAATGCTTCACATATAACACAGAACTTTGTAGCTGATTCTGAAGGCAGCAAACGAAGAACCATTTTGCTTCATTCAAAGGTGGTTAAATGAGTCAGACTGTGCTTCAGCTAGATTACTGTCAGCAGTGTGGTTAAGCCAATAGCCCAAGCAAGAAACGATACCTTAAATTAGGAAACCCAACAAGAAAATAGGAAGATAGAAATTCATCAAAGACAAATCAAGATGATAAAATCAACAGAACCCAGTGGCTGCACAGAGGAAAAAACCAAATATGGTTCTGAGACTTCCAACAGAAGTGATTAGAAAGTTGAAGTATTGTAAACCAAAATAAGACACATGGTTCAAGAAGTAGGTATTAGAAAACAGACAAAAAATTGTCGTAGGCCTCTTGACTATAAGGCTGGAACAAGATAATAAGACTGGACAGTCGAAGATCAGATTTTGGATGCCTTAGAAACCTATTTAGGACCTGGAATTGATGTGGCAGGCATTAAGGTGTATCCGGTTACTATTTAAGAGTAAAAATGACATGATGATAATGCTGTTTTATTTAGGAAGACCACATCAGATGACTTGAATAGTTCAATAGTTTGAATGGTAAGTTATACAGTCACCATAACTGATATTAAAGTTAAGGATGCACCTATCTTTTATCACTGAACTTTAAAATAATAAGCTAGTGTGTAAGCAGATATGTTGACATACCTCCAACTAGTATAATATTCTCACTGATTTCACTGTATTCACCAAATCCAAGATTATTTGCAGCTACTACTCTAAATTGATATGTTCCTTTCAGGTTTTTGGACTTCCATGTGCAAATGCTACTGCAGGACCCATTAAATGCCATCTTCCACCTTAAATTCTGGTTTTTCGAATCATTTGAAGTGCCCTCCCTGAAAAAGAAACACTAAAATAGTAAACACAGAAAATAAAAATGACAATGTATGTGTTATTTTGGTTGCTCTGATATCATTCTGATGAGAACTCCAGAGAGTTCTATTGTACACTTTACCCTTGATCTCATTTCTTCCATATGCTGTGGCTGTGGAACACAGCATGGTTTACAAAGTCATCCTAGTTGTAGATGAGCCAAGCAACTCAGCCAATCCAAAAGTTATGAATAATCAGTGGACAAGAGAAAGGTGGAAATCCTTTTCTTTCTGTTTAGAATGTATAAAATTTCTTCAGCATTTAAATATATACAACAATTATTTCATATTTTTCAACAGGAAAGTTTCCATTTTTAGTCTCATCATATTTGCAAATCACTTATGCCATATCTGGATAAAATACACAATATAAATTGATAAGGAAGGTGTGATAGTTCAGTCACCAAAATTGTTATATCTGAGATTCCAAGGTTTCTTCCTTCCTTTTGTATTAGTCTACACTCTACCTCAAAGTCAATCCACATTGAAACACAGAACGCACACAAGAGTTAAGTTCAAAAGATGAAACTATAATGACTTTTAATGAAACTGACTGAAGGCAAGCTCAAGGTCTTATACCTTCTCTGACAATGAAGAAAATTTCAGATCCTAAGAGTTTCAGCATGTGATACCAAGCCACTGTGATCTGAGGGGTATATAGTAGAAGCTAATTCTGCTCCCGCTAATTGAGTGGTTCTGAAAGAGCAACAGGATATGGAGGACTGAGTCTCAGGTGGACCAGGGAATGGACAAAAACGTCAAGAGCATCAAGGCAGTGGGGTTGGTCAAAACTGTTATAGGAACAGGGTGTCCCCAGGACCTTTGTGAGTAAAGTATTATGACAAAGGGCTTTTATACATTTAGTGAAGTCTCTTGTTAAGCACTGGCAATTTTATTCTTTAAACAACTTTGATCCAAAAGAAAAAGGTCCCTAGAAATTTGATTAAGTGACTCTTCACAGTTATTGACCAATGAAGACAATAAACAATTCTAACATTGTTTGGGCATCTTCTATTTACACACATCATATTGAGAACAAAGAATTCTGACATTGATTGAGCACTACCTATTTGCCAACATACCATATTGGTGCTTTATGTATTTTGTTGAATTTTGTTGAGTGATCATAGCAACCTAAACAGGGAGATATCATCTCCCCCATTTTACAGATGAGAAAGCAAAGTTCTAAAACAAAATAAACAAGGATTTAAACATGAGCTATGTACTGGATTGAACAATGTTCTCCCAAATCCACATTCACCCATAACCTGTGAATTTGATGTTGTTTAGAAATAGGGTCTTGGCAGATGAAATCAAGTCAAGATGAGATCATACTGGATTAGGTCAGGCCCTTATTCAGTGACTGGTGCCCTTGTGAGAAGAGTGAAATTTGGATACACACACAAACACACACAGAGAACATCATGTGATAAGGGAGCCAGAGACTACAGTGATACATCTACAAGCCAAGGAAACCAAAGATTTCTGCCAACTACAAGAAGTTAAGTGGCAAAGAAGGAATTTTTCCAGAGCCTTCAGAGCACCATGGTCCTGCTGATGTTTTGATTCCAGACTTCCATCCTCCAGAACTGTAACAGTAAATGTTTTGTTAAGCTAATTAGTTGGTGTTACTTTGTTATGGTAGTCCCTGGTAGTCCTAGGAAACTAATAAAGTCTGTTCCGCTCCCAAGTTCACATACTTTGCACAACCACTGCACCATCAGCAAGCACACAGTCTATCTAGAGTGTCCTGACTAAAAAGCTGAGTTAAAGATACTTAAAGTTACAGTTCATCCTGGAGCCCATGTATTCATAATGGAGACCTGGGACAAGGAGTCTACAAACTATTCAGATGAAATCATGCACTAAAGGTGTTGATGAGGGGACCACATAAAGAAGTCCTACCAAGAACCATAGTATGACCTGATTGTTGAACACAAATACAGTTACAGGTCACTGTGACAATTCCACAGGTCAGAATGTGTTTCACTGTGCATGGAAAATAGTAACAGAACTTCCACAGACGTTTCAATTAGAAATATAGCCAAGGAAATTCTCTAACATGAGCAGGAAAACTTTTTAAAGTTATGGGAATGCCAGAGCAAGATGAAGCAAAAATAGATCTAAAGCTCGAGTTGCCAGGACTATAATTATGGAAGTGACTTTCGTCCTTGGAGCTTCTTAAAAGATGGTTTCATAGACCCGTGAGGGGAGTGTCTTTGGAATTTGGAATTATCCCTTCAAGTTGGCATGAAATCAGTCCTGCCGAGCCAGTTATGGTTGACTGAGCTCCTAGTACTGGCCAGGTCTGAGGTTTCATGTGCACATCAGCTGCTGGTTTTCACGGACAGCACATTTTCACCCCTGAGAGTACACTATAAACTGTAATCTTCACAACAGATAAAGAAGCCTGGGTGACTATATACCTCAGACCATTTCAGCCCCTCCCCTAATTTTACATTCTGAAAAATACCTAACTCATGGACAGTTCACACTAGAGAGTATTCAATCTTGCCAAAACAAATTATCAGGAATTTACATACCTACCATCACCTAACATCAAACATCAACTTAGTTCCTTAAGCAGAATAGATAGTAAGTAAATATCAGTCATATGAGCCTATAATTGAATGATTTCCCTTAGGGTTTTTTTTTTTTAATATTTTTTTAGTTGTTGGCGGACCTTTATTTTATTTATTTACATGCGGTGCTGAGAATCGAACCCAGTGCCTCAATCGTGCTAGGCAAGTGCTCTACCATTGAGCCACAACCCCAGCCCTCTCTAAGGTTTTAATGAGCAGTTTTAGATTTCTGAGAATGATGTGATAGGCCTTGTAATTAGAATGCTATGGGTGACCTCTAGGAATTGAGCAAAGAACATAACAATGCACACAAAGTCCTTATACTGAAGATCCTTTGTGTTTGTATATAAATATAATTTCATAAATACTATTACTTTTGGTCACCTAATAATTAACTGCTTAGTTCCTTGTAGTTTATAAAGTACTTTAGCAAACAGACATACCTGATCTCAAGGATGTAGTACATAAGTCTACTTCCATTATCTTCAGCTTTATCCCACTGTATTGAATCTTTACTTCCCTCTAATAAATTGGGAATGCCTGGTTTACTTGGGACTCCAGCTTTAGAGAAAAAAGAACATACTGATTAATATATTAGAAGAATAAACTAGTTTGCATTGATATCTTTCTATCAAATATGTTGAGGAAAAATAAATACATTCAGAAATATTCAGAAGTATTCTGATATAAGTAGCTTTTTAAAATGAGTATCAGAAATTTTATTAGTGATGAATTAGATGGATTAGTCATAGTATTAACAGTGTATCCCAGCTTGACACAAGATAAGTGATAAATGCAAATAAAGAAAACTATTAAGTTTGAAGCATTTTCCCTCTATTCTCACAGTGATCAACTGGGAATTATGGTATTTTTAAATACTAATTAATTAATAGATTTGTTAGATTTTTTCGTTTATTAGCATATGGAATATATAATTTATTTAATAAATATTTGTTGAACTTAGTTACCCTTTTTTCTTGATTTAGTTCTCCCTGAAAGATATCACAGCTGGATAGGAAATCAGAACACTAAAAGGAGAAATAATTGTGCTCTGCTCAGGATCTTACGAGACCATAGCAGTATTATCTTGTTATTCCTTTAAAGACTCCTGACTTTCTAATTTCTTCACTTAGGTTCTAGCAATAGTAATATACTCCTTTTGAAGCAAAGACTTCTGCCTCTGGGATTGGTGAATAAGAGATGGAAAAGATTGGAGACCTTGTGGACTTTTTTTTTTTTTTCTTTTTCTTTTTTTTTTTGGTACCAGGGATTGAACCCAGGGGCACTTAAGCACCAAGCCACAGCCACAGCCCTTTTTTATATTTTTATTAGAGATAGGGTCTCACTGAGGTGCTTATGACCTTGCTAAGTTGCTGAGGCTGGGTTTGAACTGGAGATCCTCCTGCCTCAGTCTCCCAAGTCACTAGGATTATGGGCATGCACCACCGTGCCCAGTTCCTTGTAGGCTTTCTGAGTGCTGAGTGAGTTAACACTCACCTTTTGTCTTGAAGTTCTCTGGAAGTGAGGTGCTGTTTTGTCCTGTTACATAAACCACCACTACTCGGATATCATAGGAAGTATGAGGTTGTAGATCTGTGATGTTACAGATATAAGCAGGACCTTTGCTGCATGAAGCTTCGACATGGTAAAACTCATTGAATCTCCACTAGAAAAAGAAGTCTCAACTAACATTTTTGTTTCTTTAAGAAAATCTTCTTAAACATAGAAATTTATAGGCCCATGGCAGGTCATTAGAACCCGAAGTTCACTTTCTACTAAACAATCAGAGCTGCTTTATGAATGTTTGATCTCAAACATCATTCTCACTACCCATAGTCATTTTGTTTCTCATGACAAGCTCTAATTGACCTGAATGACGATTCTTAGATGAAGCCAAGGTGGGACATGTAACCCTGACTATATATCATGGGAAGACTCTGAGTTGTGACTTTCCATATTCCTAAAAGTAGACAACTAAATTAAATCGGATGGCTGAGAATGCAAATTCACAGTTGAGGAATAATGATGGAACAAAATAATGATAGCTTTGATTTTAGGGATTTGTTCATTTTGAAATAATAAATTTTACTTATTTCTATTCTTTGAAGCAGTCCATAGTGACTTACAAATTAAAACATTTAGGGTTTTCCCTCCTACCACCCTCTTCAAACGTGTAATCAGCATCCTTTATATTTATACAGAGGAAGTGTAGATCTTTAAAAAAAGGAAAGTCTTTCCCACCATCCGGCCACTAATAAGTAGCAAGGTTGAAAATTAAATATAGGAAATATTGCTTTCATCCCCTTTAGATACTGGGTCTGTAATTAAAACTATCTGAAATTTATTTCTCTACGGTATTTCTTTTTTAAAATCTGTGTATTTGGATCCTTAAATAATTATTTGAAAATGGTGATTTATTTCAATTGTACAAATAGGAGACCAAGGATGTGGCATATTGTCAAGAGTTCTTGGTGTATTTTCCCTAGTAGAGTTTCCTAAAGAGGTCAGTTTCCATAAATAAACTTTACTTTCATCTCCTTTTTCATTTAGTACTCACAAGGTCACATCATTTCATTAGATGCACATTTTACATTAGTTTTCTATGAAGTTAGGAATGTTCTCTATTGCCCCTTAGGAAGCAGACCATCATGTTACAAAAAGAAATGGGGGGAAAGGAAACAGAATTAAAAGTGAGAAATAGAAATGCTGATGTTAGTGACATTGCCTGCACTCAATTCACAAATGTATGAATGCTTAATGAAATAGGTACATTGAATATGCAACATTGCAACATTTAATCTGAATTGAATGTGCATGAGAGAGAGAGAGAGAGAGAGTGTGTGTGTGTGTGTAAGAGAGATTAAGAGAGAGAGAAATTCCTAGCTAAAATAATGTTAGAGTTTTTGGCCCTGCCTCCCTAATGATCTGGTGTAGAAATAACTACACGAGATGATCCAACATTCCACACCATCCAGAAATTATCAGAACTCCTGAAACATAGGGGAGATGCTTGCTGAGGACATTTTCTGGAAAATGGCAGCATGTTGGCATCACTACAGCACCGAATGTTACGGGCAGGCCATCATCTTGGAGAGTTGCTGTTGACTCTCCCAGAAAGTCACAAGGGAGTCAGGACCTTGCATTTGTCAAGAAGCCAGCCAGTGCAGGAGTGAAGGCTACCCAGAGAGATTTTCAAGTTATTTGGACAGTATTTGGGAGGTGGTGGGATATGGTATCTCAGAGACCGGCACTTCAGAATTCTTTTGGTTCTGGTAGACATTTGCATGTACTGCTGAGAAAAAAACATTTTCAATGGACTTCCATTAAAAAATTATCAAATTAAAATGATTTATTTCTCCCTAATCTTAAACTTAAGGTGTTCTTTTGCACTTTGGCACATTTGTGATTTAAAAAAAAAAAATCACAATTCAATTTTTTTAAAAATAAAATCTACGTAATTCAAGATCTAGATCAAAACTTAACCTTATGTTCTTAATTCACCAATTTGCAGACAAAAGAAAAATTGTGCCAAAAAAGACAGAGACAAAATTTATCATGTTCTTCCTCTTTCCTTTGTAAAACAAAATTATTAATCATGAAGACATCTATCCCCCTTGCCACTCACCCTCAGAGTTTCTGTATTCTGAGATCATTCCTAACTGTCCTGTCATTATGAGGAAGGTTCAAGTTCTTATCAAAAAAAGATAAGAACTTTCTGACTAGAGGTCACCCATCAACCCTCTCAGAACCACTGCACTCATCCATTAATGTTTGTCTAGAGATGGTCAGACATGCAAAAGTGACTATCTTGCATTCTCAGCTTCAAGATTTTCTAAATGGTTTTCATGATTTTCTAAATCTCTTGAGAAAGTGTGAAGATAGGAAATATAAAAAGAAAAGCACTGCTTGATTCTTGGTTTTATTTCTTGAGCTTTCAGTCTTATTAAGGAAGTCAATGCCTGTATCAATATGTTGGAGTTTTGACCCTATGTTTTCTTCTAGCAGTTGTAGTGTTTCTAGGTCTTTGATGCACTTTGAGTTTTGTGCGAGGTAAGAAACAGGGATCTAATTTCATTTTTTGTACATACGGATATCCAGTTTTTCCGGCATTAAAGTATTTGTTTATATACTTTTCATATTTGTGGTTTTATTTTTATAAGTATAAAAATATTTATATTTTTATAAAACAAAAGTATAAACATATACTTTTTATATTTATTTTTATAGTATTTGTTTAAAATTCTATAATATTTGTTTAAAAAGTTATCTTTTCCTCAACATATGTTTCTAGCACCTTTGTCAAGGATCAGATGACTGTATTTATGTGGATTAGTCCCTGTGTCTTCCACTCCATTGGTCCTCATGTCTGTTTCCATGCCAATACAATTCTGTTCTTGTTACCATAGCTCTGTAGTATAATTTGAGATCAGGTATTATGATGCCACAAGCATCACTCTTATTGCTCCGTATTGTATTGGCTATTCTAAGTGTTTTATTCTTCCATATGAACTTAACGACTGTTTTTTCTAGTTCTGTGAAGAATTTCATTGATATTTTGATGGGGAAATAAAGCTAAGAATCATTAATCCAAATAATTTAATTTGGCTTCAAATTAAAAAGTTTCTGCATAGCAAAGAAAACAATTAAGCCTACAGAATAGGAGAAAATCTTTCCCAGCTCTTCCAACAGGGGATTAATATCAAAAGTATATAAAAAAATAAAAGAACTTAATACCCCAATCAAAAAAATGGACAAATGCACTAAGCAGACATTTCTCAAAAAAAAAAAAAAAAAAAAAGAAAAGAAGAAAGAAAGAAAGAAATACAAATATATGAAAAAATGTTGAAAATTCTTGGTGATCAGAGAAATGTAAATCAAAACTACATTGAAATTTTCTCCCAATTAGAATGGCAATCATCAAGAATATGAAAGATAATAGTTGTTGTCAAGAACATGGGCAAAAAGGTAAACTTACACATTGTGGAACTGCAAATTGATACAACCACTTTAGAAAGTGGTACGGATATTTCTCAAAAGATGAGAATAGAACTCCTATGACTCAGTTATCCCACTTGTTGGTATTTATCCAAAAGAATTAAAATCAGCATACTATAGTGATATGTGCATACCAATGTTTAAGCACAATTTGTAGTCTCCAAGTTATGAAACCAGTCTAGGTGACCATAAACAGAAAAATGGATAAATAAAATGTGATCTACATATACAATGGAGTTTTACTCAGCCATAAGGAAAAATGAAATTGCCGTTTGCTGGTAAATGGATCGAACTGATAACATCATGCTAAGTAAAATAAGACTGACTCAGAAATTAACAGCTGAAATTTTTCTCTCAAATGCAAAAATTAGAAAGAGAGGGAAAAAAAGAATTTTAATAATGTTGGGGAGGATCTCATGAAAATGGAAGGAAAACTGATGTGTAGAGAAAGGACATCTACTGGAAGGGAAGCAGGAGGGCACAGGAAGGACTGGAAAATGAAATCCACCAAATTAGGCTATGTCCATGTACAAATTGCCAGTATGGGTCCCACTTATATAATCAAAATGCACTAATTAAGATAATAATAATGACAATAGAAGGGAGGTCCATAGAGTAGAGCAATTAAGTCAGGGAGAGGGAGAGAGGGAGAGAGGGAGAGAAAGGGAAGGTACTGGGGAAAGAGATTGAGCATCACATGTATGTATGAATATGACATAATGAATGTATGATATGTAATTATAATATACCAATATAATTTTTTAAAAGTATCGCCTGAAAGTCATGAGGATTGGACCAAAAGATCCCTGTCTGCAGTCCTTCTCCCCAGACTTTGAGTGGGATAGGTGACTTAATGACTAATGTTCTCTCCAAGGACAATACCTAAGCAGCACTACTGTAGGGATGAGGTAGCCCTGATGCACTTCTATACTTGGCTGGTGACATATGACTTAACATCACATATGTCTGGGTCTCTATGTTCTCAGCAGTAAAATGAGAAGTTAGAGCATCATTATCTCCAAAGTTCTTTCAGATTTCATTTGTTTAAACTAGAAAAAGAACTTTACATCCCTCCCCTTGACTTTAGGCTGAACTGCATTAAGGTAACTTGAAGAGTTGTCCAAAAAAAGGGTGGTCCTTCAATTTCTTCAACCTTATTGCATTTTTGTAAGGTCACAAATAGGCAATAAATCATCAGAAACATGTTCAATGGAAAAAATCCTATTAAACTATTGGCCTTGAATTTTATCATCTTAATATTTAGTGTTGTTCCATATTTTCATAGTTTTATATACAAAGTACCAGATCATAAAAATATTTTATATAGTAAATTTTAAAAACCTCCTACATAACAACTTGATTTTTAAAGAACTAGTGAGGTCGTTACTATACTTATTTGATTTTAAGATACTACTGAACAAAATATTCTTAACCAATCTTTACAAATGTGCACACATATATAGTCACATGACTATAGTCATATATACACACATGAACATATAATGGTGTAAAAGAAAAGTAGCAATTATAAAAACTTAGTCAATAATCAATTCTCAGCATATCACTATAAATATCAATGTGAATCCTCCTTAGCAATGAATCAATCAGATTAACTGATGCCTAAAATTTAGCGGGCATTTAGTATTGGTTAAAGCATGAAGAGATTTGGATAAAGAACCATTTAGAGTTTATGAACCAACATCAAACAAGTTTGGAATAAACTGACTTATATTTTACTTCTCTCCTGTTGTGGCAAAGCCCTCCCATGGTTTAAAGGACATTTCTAAACAAGGTTTTGAGCTTTGTTTGTTCATTTCTTTCTTTTTTAAAGAAAACACCAAACTGTTAAACCAGAAAACCATGCTGATAATATCTAAAATAAGTAAAATATTATGAAATTAGTAAACTGTAACATACACCTTTTACATGGAAACTTTTAGCAGCAAATTACTTTCCCCAGGAATTCTTTCCATCAGAAATTAGTATGGATAACTTACTGCTTCTAAATGCCAGAATCAATGAATATTGTCAAATATGTTGTTAATTTATACAGGAGAATGCTCTAAACATATGAAAAATCTTTCTGACTTATTCTACATCATAAAATTATGCAGCAATACTATTTAAAGAAAGAAACCATAACTATGGTGATGTGTTGTTTGTTTGTTGGATTTTTTTTGGTACCAGGGTTTGAACCCAGGGGTGCTTAACCACTGAGCTCTTTTTTATTTTTTATTTTGAGACAGGGTTTTTTTAATCTTTATTTATTTATTTATTTATTTATTTATTTTTATTTAGCTTTCACTAAATTGCTTAGGGACTCACTAAGTTGCTGAAGCTTTGAACTTGTGATCCTCCTGCCTCAGTTTCCTGAGCTGCTGTGGCTAATTTTAAGTTCTTACTTAATAAATATTCTTAACTAATCTTTACAAATTTGCACACTATATAACCCTGTATTTATGCAAACATGCACATAAATGTAGAATAGTGAAAATACCATGCAGCAATTATAAAAATGCAGTCATCTATTTTCAGTGTATTGATATAAGATTTACATAAAGATTTAAATTAAAAATCTACCTTCTGGAGTTCAAACCAAAATCTGATGAGGCTAACATCAGATGGAGCCTTCCAATCTAATTGCAAACTAGTGTTCCCTGGGTCCAAGGCATAAGGTTTCCCTGGTGTGTCAAACATTTTGACAGTGACAGGATAACTTTCAGCACACCACATTTCCTCAGAATGGCAGACCAGAACCTTTTGGTTGAAAAAAAAAAAAGCAGTTGCTTAGCCTTTTCAGAATTTTGTGTTAGAAAATGGCAACAAAAAGTGCCCCATATGCTCTGTACCTTTAACACATATAGTTGTCCACCAGACAGTGTAGTAACAAGGAGAGCGAGTCTGGCATCTGGAAATTCACTTCGTCTTAGAGGAGTCTCGGGAATTATGGCCAGATGTGAGATTGCCAGCTGATAGCGGACTGACTCTTCAGGTCCATTTGGCTTGTGAGATTCTCTCCAGGACACAAGGAGGCTGGTATCTGACAGCACGGTTGTGTTAATGAGCCAAACTGCCTCTGGTACTGAAATAAATAGCAATGAAGGATAAGGGATGTTGCAAGAGCATGGAAAGGTGCAAAGAATTGAGGAAGTCTTGGTTGAGGAACAATCATATCATGGGAGCAGAATGAAAAACAGGTGTCCAGAAGGAAAGTCAGCCAATTACACAATGGTAAGTTAGCAGGCTGCCTGAAAGTCTCCTGCCTCTTTCTCCTAATGACCACATCTTTCCCTGACTCCAGCTCAAAGATACAACCCTTCATGAATTACCCAATTTGGATGAGTTTTGTGAATATCATCAGAATATCTGGAAGAAATAATCATCACCTCTTAGAACAACTTTTTGGATTATAGACTTTTTGTCTTTAAGGTAGAGATGTTACATGACTTTAAATCTAGTGGGCTCAGGGCAAAACACGTAGAGAAAAAAAGCTTGGTCTATGAGTACATGGGAAGAGAGTGACACTGTGTGGTGAAACTGAAGAATGAGTCTCTTTGCAGAACACTATTGATTTTGGTTTCACCTCCTAATTGCTTTCCATTTTGATGGGTTATCATCATCTTCGGTGGTTAAAATAAGGGTCAAGACATCAAAAATATTTTTCTACAAATTAATTTTACTTATTAAACTTAAAAAGGCTCACATAATAATTATGGCTTAGCATTCAGATAAAGAAAAACAAAAACATACACATCACATATATCACAAAATGCCACTCTAGAAACCCACACCAAGTTCACAACTCACCTATAGGAACCCACACTGACCTCCACTTTTAGTTTTTCCTGAAATCTCTTTTCCCAGAGGTAAATGTTCCAAAGGATCTGAATAATAATTCCTTATTGCTGTATGTATCAAATATGTTGAAAATGGTTGTAAACCTTCAATAAGAGCTATACTTTCCTGAGACTCCTGAAATTGATTTAAAAATCAACATCTGATTCCTATATTTTAAATAAACAAGTAGAAATTATTTACTCAAAGAGAAAAAGATTGATTTATTTTTAAATTCTGGATTGTTCATTATTATGCCCAGCCTACAAAGACTTGAGTTAACATCTCCACAAATAAATGCCAAGTGATTGACATTTTGTGAAACAATTCATTACACATAGGAAGCTATTTCATAAGTATTACATTAGAAATTCAACAAGAGGAATACAAGTAATACAGTAAAATATGAAACAATATTATCTAATCATTCTTAGAAATAAAGTTTAAGAGGGTAAAAAGAAATCCCTTAGACCAATGATTCTCAATTTTCATTGTGCTTTGGAATCATCTAAGAAATTTTAAGAAAATACTCTATTTGTGTTTCACTCACAGATATTCTGATTGGATTGTCTGGGATGAAGCCAAGACTGAGAACTCATCTTAATCAAAGGGAAGACAATAAGGCTAGCTCTAATAACAGAAATGTCCAAAGCCCAATTTTGGTCAGCCAAATGATTCAACTTCTTTTTGAAACAACTTTTAGAAATGTGTAAAGAAAGATTAAAATACAAAACAAAGAAAGTAACAAAAAATTGTATGTACTTCATGGCAAAGCAGATAGTTTTGAATGTTCAATAAATGATGATCACTTTGGCCTCTAACAGGTTAAATCAAGCCAAGCACAAGGCAACATATTGGGTATGTATAATGTTGTCACAATAACTACTGAAACTCTAATGCCAATGATGGAATAAATAATGCCTATCCATTCATTCACTCAAGAAATATCTACTGAATGCCTACATAGTGCCAGCTCTCATGCAACTGCCAGTGATACAGTGGTAATTTAAAAACAGAAATAATCCCTGCATAGCAGTGCATTTCACAATATGTAGGAAATAATAGACATAAATATAATATACAAGTTTATATTAGGTAAGTGATATGGAAAATAGGTACATGGCAATCAATGTTCTTTCTGTCCAATTTATTTCTTACTCCTCAATCTTCAATCTGCTGTATAGACCACAAAATCAAGTGTCTGTCACTCTCTGGGGATGAATAATCAGGGAGGGAGCAAACCCTGTTATTTCAGGACGCTCAGGAAACGGTTATCGTGAGTATTCATCAACTGGCCAGAACTAATATACTTCCTAGTAACCTAACTTCTTCCCAGACAAGAACACTAGAGTTTTGATGAATCATCAGCTATAAGATGTTGCAAAGTCAGAATATATGGGAAATACTTCACTATAGCTGATAGTTTTAAATCAAAAAAGGCATCTTGTGAAAAGCCCCAAACCACCAGCTCCAACCTTACCAGCATTTTATACATCAGGTCAGACCTATTTTTCTTGCCATCAACTTCTGTATAGTAAACCAGGTATGTTGGTGTAGGGCTGGTGATGCCATACCAAGTAAGATTTGTCTTGGCTAGAGGTAGTCTGATTGTCAGACTGGTGTTAGTGGCATTGAGTATAGTTGGTTCTGAAATATCTGAAGCTAGAGACAGAAATTCTTTATCTAAAATAAAAAGAAAACAAAAATGAAATGCATGTAGAAGAGGACCAGTAGATATATTTAATATTAAGCGTAATATCAAAGGTTAGAAAGAAATTTGTAGAACATACATAACTTATGTTAGAAAGAATAAGAATGAAAATGCTTTGGAAATAATGTTCTCTTTGAAGAAACAAACAAAAAAAAAAGGCTGCATCTCAATCCTGTGTATGGAAGACAAGGCTAGATTCTACCCAATATCATTCTCCTCTTCTTTAAACTCACCCATCTGAAATTATTTAAGGTGGCATTCCCAGAGGGAAAACTCAATTTCTGAGTCTCAGTAGCAGCCTGGGTAAGCCCGTGACACAGTCTAACCCATCAGATGTAAGATGGGTGTCTGCTCTGTGGGCTGTCCAGAACAGCAGTTATCTCAATGATAATAAAGAATAAGTGCGCTATTACACACCCCTGCCCTTCACTTTCTCCCTGACCAGGATGCAGACATGATACCTAGAGAGGCAGCAGCTATCTTGTGAGAACTGACTAAAAGTCATGCTAAATAAATTTGCAGCAAGACAGAAGTCCAGGTACTTGGCTGCCTGGACACCACATACAACCAAGCACGCTACACCCTGCATAACTCTGGGAAGTACCATTCACACAGACTACAGGGGGAGCGGGAGTGATATGATCTTGACCAGTTCAGTGGCACAACTCCATTGCAAACTCAGTAGAAGCCTCTAAAATCATGTTTCCATAACTTGCAGTGGAATGCAACTTCTTATTCAGTCACTTTAAGGATAATATAAAACACAACCTAAAAATACAGTGTGATCATATAAAAAGAATAAAAATGCAAATAACTCCCAATATGATTTTATATAAAGAGTTAGTCAACTGTTTGACTCATGGATCCATGGCACTTTGTAATCTGACTCCTGGCCACTGCTTTACCCTATAACTGACTACGCAAAGTCATTCTTCACTCCAATCACATTATAAATAGTATGATCACTGCTGGACTCCCACCCAGAGAGTCCTTCACACGGGCTGTCTCCTCAGTTTGGAATGAACTTTTCCACCTGGGAATCCTTACTTTGGGCTCAATTCATCATCTCTCCTGGAAGCCTATCTGTGCCCTAATTCAGGCGAGAGCCTCCCCCTTCTGTTCCCACCACACTCCTTATCTTTTTCCACCATAGAACTAGCCACTTTTGGTTTGTTTTGCTTTTCCTTTTGGTGTTTTATTTCTTGACCACTAGAATGTGATGTTTCTTGGACTAAAACTGTGTGTAATTTATCTTTGTTCCCCCAGGTTCCCAGGATGGTGCTTGGGATATTTTAGGTACTTAATACATGCTGTTAATGTCTATGAATTTGTGTTATCAAAATTAAAAATGCATCCTTTGCATTCAACAAGAAAATTGGGGGGAGGGGATGTTTAAGTGCCAATAACTTGATCGAGCCTGCTCCTTTACTTCCTAACTTTTTGACCTTGGGAAGTTTCTGCGGCTATTCTGTAAATGGGTAATTATCTATTCCACAGATACTTATATATTGCTCTATTCCTGAACATTGTGAGGATTTTTAATAAATGTTAGTTTATTATCTTCATTATAAGCTATTAAAAACCAGAGGAACTAATGCTAACCTAATCTGGGGATTCCAAATATGACTTCCAAAATGCAGAAAAGAGTGTGTAAAGTTAGAACTACATCAAAATTTTCCAGGAATAGGGTATGTGCAAGAAATCTGTGAACTTAACTTTGAGGACAATTGGAAGGTATGGGGATTCGAAGAGAGATAACTTTATAAAAGTTACAAAATGGTTCATTATCAAATTCAACTAATATTTATACAATAGCATTTATTCATTTGTGCTGATATCTGGTCTAAACTGGAAATGGGATACTCATGTTAGTCACCAGAGTAATAATCTGTTTCAAAGGTGATTGGTATTTTTGCCATTTAAAAATTTTTATTTTAAAATATGGTGGTATATACTGAAGTGTTGTAAATGTCATTCAGGACCAGAAAACGAGTTATTCCCATACGTTTTCTTCTTTTTTAATCCAATACATTTTGAAGATATGAAATGCCTCAGGCTCAAACAGAGCAAAGGAACTGGTAATTGCTTAAAATTTCCAGCAGATGGAGATAAAGTACCTTAATAATGTACCAGGAACGTAGCAAAATAAAGTTGATGCTTTTTTTCAAAGAAAATAATAGAGCATTATATCAATCATATTTTAACGAGACGTAGTAATAAAAATTCATGCTACATTTAGGACTGTTTAAGGATGTGTTTGTGTGTGTGTGTGTGTGTGTGTGTGTGTGTGTGTGTGTGTGGTGTGTTATTCAACTTCAAACAGATATCACATGTACTTTTTAAAATAGACTTTATTATTTGGTGCAGAGATTTCCCAGTATATGTCCCCACACATGCACAACCTCTCCCATTACAGATACCATGGATAAGCAGTAGTTTTACTGCCCTAAAAATCCTCTGTACTGTCTAGCTATCTGTTCCTCTCCCAACCCTTGGCAACCACTGATCTTATTATTGTTGCTATAGTTTTTACTTTTCCAGACTGTCATACAGTTGTAATCATACAGTATGCAACTTTTCCAGACTGGTTTCTTTCATTTATATGTATACAGCTTTTCTTCATGTCTTTTATAACTTCATAACTCATTTCTTTTTAGCTCTAAATATTTTACCTTAAGGTCTGTGATCCACTCTGAGTTCATTTTTGTGAAAGGTGTAAGGTTTGGGTCCACAGTTATCTTTTTTGCTTGTAGAAATCCAGTTGCCCTAGCAGTTTAAGACATTTCTGCATTGTCTTGCTTCTGCCCCTTGTCAAAGATCACTTGATTGTATTTATGTGTGTCTATTTTCTGGGTTCTCTATTCTGTTCTTTTCATCTATTTGTCTATTCTTGCACCAATACCACACTGTCTTGATTACTATAGCTTTATAGAAAGACTTAAAGTTAACTAGTGTCAGTCTTTCAACTATGTTCTTCCCCTTCAATATTGTTGACTAGTCTCGGTCTTTTACCACCTCATATAAATACTATAATCGGTTTATCAATATCCACAAAATAAATTGACGGACTTTTAATGGGATTGCATTAAAACTATGGATCAAATTGGGAGATGTGACATCTTGACAATATTGAGTCTTCTCATCCATGAACAGGGAATATCTTTACATTTATTTAGTACTCCTTTGATTACTTTTATCAGAGTTTTACAGATTTCTTCATGTATCTCTTATACATATTTTGTTAGATTTGTACCCAAATATTTCATTTTGGGGTATGTTAATATAAATAGTATTGTCTTTTATTTCAAATTTCACAAGTTTGCTGCTGAGGAAAGCAACTGACTTTTGTGTATTCATCTTATGTTCTGCAAACTTTATAAAATCACATCTTAATTTCTGGAGCTTCTTTGTCAATTCTTTCAGATTTTCTGCATAAGTGACCCTGTCAGTATTATCCTTTCCTCCCCAGTCAGTTTGTTTTCATTTCATTTCCTTATTGTATTGCACGCTGGGGTTGAAAAGAAGTGGTAAGAGGGGACATCCTTGTCTTGTTCCAGATCTTAGTGGAAAAGCTTCTAGTTTCCCATATTAAGTACAAAGTTAGTTGCAGGTTTTCATAGATAGATGGATGGATAGATAGATATTCTTCAAGTGAAGAAAGTTTCCTCTCAATTCTTAGTTTACTAAAAAATTTTAATCATGAATGGGCATTGGATTTTGCCATAGGCTCTTTCTATCATTATTAATGTGATTACGTGACATTTCTTTTTAAGCCTGTTGACGTGTTAGATTGCATTAATTGATTTTCAAATGTTGGACTTGCATATATGGGACAAATCTCATTTGACTGTGTGATAGGATTGTTTTATATATCATTAGATTCAATTTACTAATACTTTGTTGAGGATTTTTCATTAACGTTCAAGAGAGATATTTACCTGAAGTTTTCTGGTTTTAGTGTGAGGATAATGCTGACTTTATATAATAACTCATCTATAACATATGTGAAAGGATTCTCCACTTCTGTCTTTTGAAATTAGTGGGGAATGGTATAACTTCTTTCTTAAATGTTTGGTAGAATTCACTATTGAAACTATCTGGAGCCAATGCTTCTGTTTTAGGTTATTATTGATTCAATTTCTTTAAAAGAATAAGCCTATTCAAATTGTCTATTTCTTTCCGTGTGAGTTTTGTTTTTAAAGGAATCAGTCCATTTCATTTAAGTTATCAAATTTGTGGGCATGGTAGTGCACAGTATTCCTTGATTATTCTTTTTTTTTTTAAAATATTTTTACTTATAGATGGACCCAATATCTTTATTTTATTTATTTATTTTTATGTGGTGCTGAGAATTGAACCCAGTACCTCAAGGGTGCAAGGGAAGCACTCCACTGTGAGTCCCAGCCCCAGCCCCAGCACCAGACCCAGCATCCCCTTGTTATCTTTTTAGCATTCATGGGCTCTGTGATCCTCTCCTTTATTTCTGATATTAGTAATTTGGGTCCTCTCTTTTTCTTAGCCTGGCTAGAGGTTTATCAATGTATTTAACTTTCTGAAAAATCAACTTTTGATTTACTGGATTTCTTGTATTGATTTCTTATTTTCTGCTTTACTTCTTTTCATTTTGTTTCTTTTTATTTATTTTGGATTAAATTTTCTCTTCTTTTCCTAGTTCCTTAAGTTGGAAAGTTATTCTTTTTTTTTAATCTCTTTTCTTCTCTAATATAGGCATTTGATCCCACAAATTTTCCTCTAAGCACTACTTTTTCCTGATTCTCACAAATTTTGTGTAAGTTGTTTGAAAATATTTATGCATTCCCTTGAGATTCATTCCCTGGATTTTATGCTATTTAGAAATGCGTTTTTTAATCTCCAACATTTTGAGATTTTTACACTATCACTCTGTTAATGATTTCTAGTTTAACTCCATTATAGTCTGAGAAAAGACATTGTATGATTTCCGTTCTTTTAAATTTGTCAAGGAATGTTTTATTGCCCAGCATATGTTTGATCTTGGTGAATGTTGTATATGAGTTTGAGAAGAATGTAAACTCTGCTGTTGTTGAATGTAGTCAATAAATGTCCATTATATCCAATTAATTGATGGTGGTGCTGTATTTAAATCTATACTTGTTGATTTTCTTCCTGAATCCATTCATTTCTAATAGATGGAAATTGATGTCTGTGACTGTAGTATTAGATCATCTATCTTACCTTGTGATTCTGTCAGTTTTTGTCTCATAGATTTTTGATGCTGTTATTAGATACATAAACATTAAGGATTGTTTTCTTCTTAGGGAACTGACCTATTCATCACTCATCATTCAAAAGTGTAAGGATAGTAGAATGAATCAAACATTATTATCCTATGTAAAGCTTGAAGTATTTTTTGTCAAATATAAGAGTAACCACTGTCAGATATAAGAGTAAAACTATATGACCAGTGGGATTCTACAACATGTATAGTCAGAAAAATGAGAAATTATACTGCATTATATATGATGCATCAAAGTGCATTCTACTGTCATGTTTAACTAATTAAAACAAATTAAAAAATTTTAAAGTATGCTGTTTAATCTTCATGTCTTTATCCAGTTTCTGTAGTGTGTGCATATGTGTGTATGTGTTGATTTCTAATTTCATTCCATTGTGATCAGATAAGACACAGGGTATCATATCTGTTTCTTTCTTTTTTTTTTTTTGTATTTGTTGAGAGTTGTTTTGTAACTTCAAATATGGTCTATTTTGGAGAAAGTTCATGAGCAAGCTGAAAAGAAAGTATTTGGTTGTTGGATTAGATGTTCTGTAGATATCTGTTAAACCCAATTGATTTACAATTTTTTTTTTAGGTCTGAGAGTCTTTAGTGAGTTTATGTCTGGAAGACCTATCTATTGATGAGAGAAGTGTGCTGAAATCACCCAGTACTATTATTGTACTGGAGTCTATCTGAGTCTTTAATTCAAATAGTGTATGTTTTATGTAATCAGGTGTACCAAAGTTTGGGGCATAATATTTACTATCTTTATATCTTTTTGTTAGATTGCTATCTCTACCAGTATGAAGTGATCTTTTTCTCTTCTAATTCATTTTGGCTTGAAGTAGGCTTTGTCAGACATGAGAGTAACTACTCCTGCTTTGTTTTGGGCTCCATTCACATGATATATCATTTTCCATCTTTTCACTTTCAGTCTGTGGTTCTCTTTGCCTATAAGATGAGTGTTGTAAACACCATATAGTTAGGCATTTTTTTAAAAATCCATTCTTCCATCCTGTCTTTTAATTGGACAGGTGAGACTATTTATCTTCAAGGTTATTATAGAGAACTATTTATTAGTTTTGCCATTTTGACTTACTTCTTATGTTTAAATTGGTCCTGTTTCTCATTGCCTGACTACTCTTCAAATGAGATTTGACCATTTGAGGGTTCTGGGTTTGGTTTTTTGTTATTGTTTTTCCTTCTGTGTGAAGTATGTCTTTATATATTTTCTGTAGTGCTGGCTTAGTAGTCATGCATTCTTTTAGTTTCTGCTTATCTTGGAAGGTTTTTATTTCATTTCTGATTTTGAAAAACAGTTTTGCTGGATGTAACAATTTGGGGTTCTTTGGGGGTTTGGTTAATTTGAGTGTGTGATGATGTGTATTGTCTCCAGACTGAGTTTATTTCAGCAGTAGAGTCTCTACTCTGTGAACTTGTGGTGCCTCTGTGGATTCCCAGCACCTCATGGTAAAGGGAAACACAAACAATAGCAACAACCAAAGCAATCAATATACATCATTGAAATAAATGTCCGGTGCCTATATGATATCTACAACATTAATTACCACAAAAATAGAAATGATGAGGTCAGCAATTGCCGATAGCAAAAATAATAAATAGCTGTGAACTAAATCTGGCATTAAAGTAAACAATAGGTGTCAACTATGTGATGCACAATACTAATAAGTGTATCCACATGAATAGTAGGGGTGGGAGTTACATAAACCAAATATTTCTCAAAGATGGTAAAAATACTGTTCATTAAAAGAAAAGAAAAATATTACAGGAAGGTAAAAGAAAGTTTAGAATGTTCAAAATGTGAACAGAGAGAATACAGAAGAGATGTAGCAAGTGATTGATAGAAATTAGAAGGAGGAGAAATAGAATAAAGTAAACAGAAAGAAACAGAAAATAAGAGAATTTGACTATTAGTAGAAGAACAGAGAAAAACAACTAAAAACAAAACAAAAATAAACAAGCAAACAAAAAACCATAACCCTCAAAAGACAAAAAAAACTATCCTTTTTAAAAATGCTAAAAATGAGAAAAAATAAATATGTATAGGCGTATAAATCCACAAACCAAAGTGCAGCAAAACACACACCCCATGTTCCTGGATAGGCAGAATTAATATCGTCAAAATGGCTATACTACCTAAAGTGCTATACAGATTCAATGCAATTCCAATTAAAATCCCAATGATGTACCTTGCAGAAATAGAGCAAGCAATTATGAAATTCATCTGGAAGAATAAAAAACCTAGAATAGCTAAAGCAATCCTCAGTAGCAAGAGCGAAGCAGGGGGTATTGCAATACCAGATCTTCAACTCTACTACAAAGCAATAGTAACAAAAACGGCATGGTATTGGTACCAAAATAGACAGGTAGATCAATGGTACAGAATAGAGGACATGGACACAAACCCAAATAAATACAATTTTCTCATACTAGACAAAGGTTCCAAAAATATGCAATGGAGAAAAGATAGCCTCTTCAACAAATGGTGCTGGGAAAACTGGAAAACCATATGCAATAGAATGAAATTAAACCCCTATCTCTCACCCTACACAAAACTCAACTCAAAATGGATCAAGGACCTTGGAATCAGACCAGAGACCCTGCATCTTATAGAAGAAAAAGTAGGTACAAATCTTCAACTTGTTGGCTTAGGATCAGACTTCCTTAACAGGACTCCCATAGCACAAGAAATAAAAGCAAGAATCAACAACTGGGATAGATTCAAACTAAAAAGCTTTCTCTCAGCAAAGGAAACTATCAGAAATGTGAAGAGAGAGCCTACAGAGTGGGAGAATATTTTTGCCAACCATACCTCAGATAGAGTGCTAATTTCCAGAATCTATAAAGAACTCAAAAAACTCTACACGAAGAATACAAATAATCCAATCAACAAATGGGCTAAGGAAATGAACAGACACTTCACAGAAGAAGATGTACAAGTAATCAACAGATATATGAAAAAATGTTCAATATCCCTAGTAATTAGGGAAATGCAAATCAAAACTACCCTAAGATTTCATCTCACCCCAATTAGAATGGCGATTATCAAGAATACAAGCAACAATAGGTGTTGGCGAGGATGTGGTGAAAAAGGAACACTCATACATTGCTGGTGGGGTTGCAAATTAGTGCAGCCACTCTGAAAAGCAGTGTGGAGATTCCTCAGAAAGCTTGGAATGGAAACACCATTTGACCCAGCTATCCCACTCCTTGGTCTATACCCAAAGGACTTAAAATCAGCATACTACAGAGATACAACCACATCAATGTTCATTGCTGCTCAATTCACCATAGCCAGATTGTGGAACCAACCTAGATGCCCTTCAGTTGATGAATGGATAAAGAAACTGTGGCATATTTATACAATGGAATATTACTCCGCAATGAAGAATGATAAAATTATGGCATTTGTAGGCAAATGGTCGAAATTGGAGAATATCATGCTAAGTGAGATAAGCCAATCTCAAAAAACTAAAGGACGAATGATCTCGCTGATAAGCGGATGAGGACATATAATGGGGGTGGGAGGGGTTAGCATTAGGTTTAGGGTTAGGTTTAGAGTTAGGCTAAGGAGAGCGGTAAGAATGAAGGAAAGAAGGACTGTATAAAGGGAAAAGGGTGGGAGGGGTGGGGGGGAAGGGAAAAAAATAAACATCATTACCCTATGTAAACGTAAAAAAAAAAAACAAAAAAAAACCTCATTCCAGTTGTTGCTATCTACTGGATGAAAAAAAAAAAAAAAAAAACACACACACACACACACACACACAAGAAAAGAAGAAAAAAGATTCTAATGAAAAATGAAAGAAATGTCTCCACTGAGGTAATCATAATTATCAACAAGGATGAATGGTCACTACTTATGCCCAATTGTCCTTCTTTCCATTTCTTCTTGGGTTATACACCAAGGAGGGGAAGGCACAAGGGCTAGGAAATATTAATCCCTTCCTCTCTTTGTGTTGCTCACACAGTTGCCAGTTGAAGGAACCTAAAAAAGAAACTGGTTGAAATGGCTTTCAGTTTCCCTTCTCACCAGTATAAGGTAGGATGGACTGGGAAGTACTATTGATTGGAGTTTTGTTCAAACAGACCAGATCAATGGACTTCTAGGGCGGGACAGGTAAGTTTCCAGAAGGGAGCTCTGGTGGAGAGGGCTTAACTCTACTTAGGCCTTAGGGACTTTGTTGGGTGATATCTGTTCTGGAGAGATTAGATCAACACACCCTTAAGGCAAGGAAGATGAAGGTCTCTGCTCAGAGTCTGGATATCAGGAGCCTCCCAGGAATTCTACTCACAGGGCAGGGGAGACAACCCTCCAGAGATCTCACACACCCTGCTGCCCTTGAATACAACTTTCTCAGGCTTAGACCAGGAGTGTATTCACAATGACTTCTCAGTTTCCAGATCCTCTTCAGCTGTCACATGAGCCGCAGACTCAAAGGGAAAGCAGGTTGTACTCCCCTCCATTTTTCTGCCCTGAATTCCTACCCCCATCCCAGGTACAATCACTGTGCCTCTTTTAATCATGCTCTGCTAGGTACACCCTAGGCCCCATCATAGGAGCTTCCCAGGACATCATGTTTGCTATGATCTCCCAGGTTTCTGCAGCAGCAAGCTGCAGTGTGGCCTCCTCAAGACAGCTCCTGCCTCAGCTCCCACCTGCCAGTTGAGAAGCATAGAGAACTTTACAAACATCAGTTCACCATGCAGCCTCTGGCTCAGCTAAGTTCAGACTGCTTTTCGAATCTACATGTTTTTCTGTACTAGATTTGTCCATTGTGTTTCTCTCTGTTTGTACTGTCCCTCCCCTTTGGGGTGAACCAGCACTGCTGCTGCGGCCACAATGGGCTTATCCCCAATGTACGCTTTCTTGTTCTTCATGTAATGCACCTGAGTTTGTGAGTCTCTAAGAGAGTCCGTCTGATATAGAATTTCAGTGAATTCCCTCTTTCACCCACATTGATGAGAAACAACACTCCCTTTGCTTGAATTCAAGCCACAGAGCAACTGGAAGTGCAGCCTTCCTCTAATCTGCCATCTTGAACATCTGTTTTTGGAAGTTTCTATCCAGAGGTCTTCAAGCTCAGAATTTCTTTCCTCAGTGCCATGTCCAGTCTATTAATAAACCCTTCAAAGGCATTCTTTGCTTCTGTTACAGCATTTTTTATCTCTGGTATTTATTTTTGTTTTCTTCTTAGAATTTCCATCTTTTTGTTTACAATGATCATCTGCTCTTGCAAACTGAATAGCATTTTAATTACAGCTGTTTAAATTCACAGTATGATAATGTCAACATCCCTGCCATCTGAGTTTCATTCTGACTTGACTGTATCTTCAATCTGTATTTTATGCCTTTTAGTATGCCTTTTTAATAAAATATATTTTTTAGTTGTGGGTGGACACAATAGCTCTATTGTATTTTTATGTGGTGCTGAGGATGGAACCCAGGGCCTCACGCATGCTAGGCAAGCATGCTAACACTGAGCCACAACCCCAGCCCCCCAGTATGCCTTTTAATTTTTTTTCTTGATAGTCAGACTTGATGTACTGTGTAAAAGAAATTACTGTAAATAGACATTTAGTAATGTGGTGATGAGGGAAGAGAGAAAGTTTTCCATAGTCCTAGATTAGGTTTCAGACTTTTATTGATTTTGTGCCTCTGTACTGTGGGCTTCACAAGTTCTTCTCAGTACACACTCTTAGATGAAACTTCATGTCCAGAGTGAGCTAGAATTAGCTATTTCTATTTTCTAAGGTAAATTACATTCTGATAAAACCCAGACTGTTAGACTGTGGCTAAATAGTTTCTCTAGATAGCTGAGCTTATTAAGAAGAATAGAATACTCTGGTGTATTTTAAAACAGTTTCTTTTCCCTTCCTCCTGCCGGAAACACAAGGAGATGTGCTAAGACCACGACCATGAGAACCAGGTCAAGTTCCTAGAGATAAAACTCAGAATAAGTGTGGGAGCTCCCCCAACTAAATGCCCCTGGAGTTTTTAACTCTCAGAGTAGCCCATGAAGTCTCTAGCAATTCATCAGTTTTAGTTCAGCATTCCCTACCCTTGGCACTAGTTCCCACAAAAGTTTTGCTTGTGGATTTTTGCTCCAGTAAATTGCAATTCTCTATATTCACCATGTTTCTTTTCAGTTGGGGAGGCTGTGACTTCATTTTTCTTATGGATCTAAGAGAGTTGAGTCTTCCATTTGCTCAACCTTTTACTTACTTTTAGGGAAGAGTGGTACCTTTCAAGCTTATTAAATGCTGTGCCAGAAACCATAAGTCACATAAACTTTTTAAATCTCTTAATGTTCTCATAGAAAAAAGTGAATTGTTTTACAAAAATATGAACTAAGCCTATTTTTTAATCCTTACATTTTTCAACTTACGTATTTTAAAACAATATATTTAAGCAAAGGAAGGTTATTTCATTCATTTTTGTCCCTCTCTAGGAGACAATTATGCTTAATTGAAAATGACATCTGAATCTTAATGGCAAAGAGAGCCTGATAAAAGACTCAAAATGCTTCAGATTTGAATGTCACCACTGAAATGATGCAATAGTGTTTTTGTTTTTGTTTGTTGGTTTTCAGATTTTTAAAGTTTACTTTTATTCCCAGTAAAAAATAATCAGTTCTCCTTTAATATGATACATGCATTCCTATAAATAATTCCATTATTAAATAATGCCATAAATTCAAAGAGCTCAGGGTAAAAGTAGGATTAGGGGACCAACACTAAAAGAATGCATCAGTGACACTTGAAAAAAGATAAAAGTCTGGGGTTACAGCTCAATGGTAGAGCACTAGCCTAGCATGCATGAGGCCCTGGATTTAATTCCCAGAATAGCAGAAAAGGGGGAGGGGGAAAGAGAGAGAGAGAGAGAGAGAGAGAGAGAGAGAGAGAGAGAGAGAGAGAGAGAGAGAGAGAGAGAAGAGCACTTTAGCATAAACACCTCAATACATAATGCATACTAAGCACACTACAACAAATACAGCACTTTACCTTGAAAAAGAACTGGGACTTTATGAAATGCTTTTTCACACCACTGGGAAGCCAAAAATATTAAAGGAGTAAAAAGACTGAAAGAAGAGAAATTACAGGACTGAGAAGAGAAAAAACAGACAGTAACAAGGCAGGTCAAAGATTCCCCATGTCTAAAGGTGGCTACTGCAACCCAAGTTGTGCATACACAGAGGTAATTTGTAGCCAGGGCAAATTTTAGGACTGATAGGTTTTGGAACAGGTTGAGACTATAACAAAGTGACTAGAAGGACAGCCTCATAGAAGGAGACAAGCTGACTTTCTTACCTGGAAAAGGCTGCATAACTGGACTGTAAGCCAAGATATGCTTACTCCTTTGGGCCTCCACCTGGGAGAGAATGACCCCCGTTCTTTTCTTTGCTTGATAAATCTGGGTGTTTTCTTTTTCTGTGACAATCCAATATATAAATTCCCCATCCACAGTTAAGCTATCAAGTGTCTTTCCTGCTGAATAAAAACACAAAGAACATAAAGAACAAATTATGCATCTTTAGTTTTCTACTCTAAACTTTTCCCATAAATGCTGTTTTGAGTCTATTTCTCACTATTAAAAAAATACTTTTATCTTATACCACTTGGCTAACTGATGTATTCTCTCATTTTAGCTCCACATAAAGTCAATAAATAAGATAATTACTATTATTACCAGTTTCATTTTGTGAAAATGTATACTGAGGCTTGAAGGACTTATATAATCTAATCAGGGCCACAATTAATTAAGGGCAGAGCCAGGATTTAAAAACACCGATGCTACCCCAAGTCAAACAATACCCATCCATAACAGCAATAAGTGATAGGCACAAGGCTCAGTACTTTACTCAATGTTTTTTTATCAATAGTTTGGCATGAATGCATGGCAAACATATTCAACAATTTTTTTTTTTTTTTTTTTTTTGCGGTACCAGGGATCTAACTCAGGGCCTTGTGCTTGTGAGGCAAGCACTCTACCAGCTGAGCTATCTCCCCAGCACCCATATTCAACAAATTTGCTGACAATACATGATTATTACCATCACCAGCAGGTTCATTTATAACCTTGAAATTCAAAAGTGTCACAACAGAATCAGGAAATGGATTGAAATGTAATAGAAACAAACAAAAAATCCTAAATTCAAGTTTAAAATAAATTCTATAAATTAATAAGTGAAAGAGATGTGGTTTACTAGTAGTTTATGTGGGAAAAAAAAAACTGTTAGATTTTCAAATGGCAGGCAACACAAAGACTTAATGCTACTTTTATTTTCAGCAAGAAGACCTGGGAAGTCAGACTCCCCCTACACTGACCAGAACACATTGAGAGGACAACATGTAATTATGGGATGACATTTAATTAACTGGATTGAAACAACAGGAAGGTGGCTAAGGCAAAGAAAGTCCTAGAAGCCACATCACTGAAGAGTAGTTATAGAAACTTAAATTTTTCTTCTAAAGAAAATGCTTAGAATGGGCTATGACAATATCTCTACATAGTTAAGGGCTATCAAGTGAAAAGTGATTGATTTTTTTTTATAAATTTAAAGGTCAAATTCAAGACCAATGAAGAAACAGAGGGAAGATTTTAGCTAAATATGAGTAAAAAAAATCTAATTTTAGAATTATCCAAAAATAGGCAGATGTCCTTATTAAGTAGTGATTCTTTTTTATAAACTGGTGTTCAATAAAGGTTATTTTTGTGGAAGGACTTTCTTCCAACAACATGACAGTCAAATGATCTCTAAAGGCATTCTAATTTTCTAATTTTAGGACTATGTATTTCAATTGTGAATTTATGAAAGATTGTTTATCTATATGATAAGGGCTCACTGGATAATCCTTGTGTATTCAATGTTTAGAGAAAAGAGTCTTCTGACACTTTTAAGAAAGACATTCTTAAGACTAGCACTGTGTTGTAATAGGGAAGACAGATGTTGCAATACAACAAAGATAGGTGGGAATTTATAGCCAATTAGAGTGAGGGGGGTTAGTGGGTAGAAAATTACTGAGGAGACATAAAGGGTAAGGGGATTCATGATACACTAGCTTAACAGGATTCTTGCAGAACATGGGTCAAGGCCTAAACATCAAGAGTGGGGATGAAGAACTTGATCAGATATCAAAGGTAGGGGTTTCTCTAAACTGATTCGGTAGGATTTTTGTTAAAGTTGGACTTGGTAAACTATGGACATGTAAGGTTGAGGTAAAGGGATAGGGGAAAAAGGGGCTCAAAAGAATGTAACTGAAATTTGATCAACAAAAGGGGTCTGTCACAAAAAGTAGAAACAAGTAATTTTCCTAAGAGGAGAAATTCAAAACATCATCTCTACTTTTAAGCCTACTGAGAGTATATAGAATTGTTTCTGACAGGCTCTTAGAGACATGTCTATAAAACCAAATGTACAATAACATCCTCCACCACACACATACATGTTTTCAATGTCAAAACTTAACTTTACATTCCAGCATTACCAAGAGAACTTTTCAGTAATGATGAAAATGTTTTATGCATCCATTGTCCAATATAGTGGCCATTAACCATTTTTAGCTTTTGAGTACTTGAAATGTGGGTAGTAGAACTAGGGAATAAATGCTTAATTTGTTTAATTTTAATTCATTTAAATTTAAATCACCACACATCAGCTGTGATTTCTATATTGGACAATGAAGAGAAGACTGTTAAGAGTCTATGGGCCTCAGAGCATATATTTTTTTTCCTGATGGAGTTACTCCTAATTAGGAGACTTTCAAATCATTTTAGACTTTCAACATTTCCTCTGTAAGTTTGTGAATTTCACCAGATAGATGCCACATATTGACCAACTCATGCTTAAAGTGGAATCAAAGTGGAAATAAATAGGGTGCTGGTAAGATCATGATTATCATAGTTAGGCTCTGTTTTGATTCCTCTATTAACTGTGACTCTGGAACTTCCTTCCTCAATCTAAGTTTTCTCATCTGTCAAATCAAGATACCAGTTCCCACCTCACCTAAGAATTAGATTAAATGGGGTATGCATTTAGTAGCATGCTTAGAGTATATAGTTAAGTTCATTAAATTTTGACTCTACTGTTAATTTCAAATCCTTTTAAAACACTAATTTAGAAAATTATGTGAACACCTACATACAATTGGTCTGTAAAAAAGTTGATTTGAATTCTACGACACTTGGCATGATCCAAAGCAAATACCATAAGCGTATTCTTTTAAGTGTATGTGGAATGCAAGCCCTTCTTAATGGGACAGGAGAGGTTGCTGTTACTGATGAAGATCTATATGCACACATCAGCATATTACCAAGCATGGCAGGCACCATGACAACTCTCCAACACTGACATCCTTCCAGATCCATGGCCCAGATCTCTTGCCCTTTAGCAAAGTATATCCGTGGCTTCTCTAGTTCAGAGGTATCAATCGTCATTGCTCCACTTAACTCAAATTCAGTCACATTACACGGACATTGACTTCTTCCATTTTGTTTGTTTGTGGCTGTGGGTTGCAGAATGCGGTGCAAGGTGTGATTGATAATACTGTAGTAGAACATCTGACAGCCCAAATCGGAAACTTCTGTCCAATACAAGCGACTACAGGGGGAAAAAAAAGTCCCTCCAACTTAATGAGTAAAGTATATCATTTCAAATATTAGTTTCTAATAAAGATCAACCATTTGTATAATTGGAGCAAGCAAGTCCAAGAGTCCAATAATGTTATGAGCTGGAGGAAGACATAAGAAGTCTAACTCATACCATTTTCCAATGATTATTTCAGTAAGTGTATTTACAACTAAAGTCTTGGAGTACAATTAACTTAGGTGCTTGTAGTCCAAATGACTTACATGCCATTAATGGCTGTAAATTTTCTAATATTTCATTATACCCATCTCCATTTTTTTCTTCATTTGTTTCTGTTCTTCATACTAGTATCCTGGTGAACAATCCGGTTTCAAAATAGCCTAACCTTATTTTTTTTTATTAAAAATATGTCTTTCCAGTCTGGGAAATTGCTGTTCAGTTGCTGAATAGAGACTTTAAAATTCATTTGATGAAGACATTATTTAAACCAAAATGGCTGAGCCCAGGATAGCTTTGACTGTACAAGACCTGCTATCCACATGTTCCTGCTCATCTGTCATTGTTTCTGTCCTCTTTTTGTCCTTACTAACTTATGATTCTATCAAATTCATTAGTACAAAACTCTGCTATTGGTTTCCTCTTGGTAATTAGCTGAACTTTGGGTTAGTCAAATTTTCTGTATGGATTAAAATTACATATTTGTGGTTGTGGACTCATATGCAGAATTACTTACTCTAAGTTTCATATAGTGAACCAAGAATGCTAAGCATCTTGTTTTCTAACATTAAGCCAAAAAATATTACATTAAATATATCCACATAGATTTCATCACAACAGAAAGATAGGCCTTACATACCTTAAAAGAGGAGATACAGAAAAAGAAATTATTGTTGAATTCCTTTTGCAAATCTCCAGCTCCCTGGGATATTTCACCTTGTGTTCAAGATCAACATCAAATATTTGGATTCCATTTTGTGATTCTTTCAGCACAAAGTAGAGATGTCTTGAAATCCAGTCAGTTGTAATAACTGTGATATCAGAAACCAGTACATCTCGGAAAAGCTAAAAATTAGGTAGAGAACACAGCCAAAAAGATATTATTAATTTTTTAATTTGAAAACTTTTCTGTAATTATCCATATCACTTATTTGCTGCACTTCTCCTTTGCAATCCAAAGCCTCAATAGTTCTGGATTGCGTAGCACTGTAACATGAACCATCTTCTTACACTGTATATTTTTCCTAGGTAATTTCAACTACCTTGGCTTCAACTACTATCCACAGACCAATGCTAAAAACCCATATCTTTAGTCAAGATTCCTTGAATCACCGATTCAAATATCAGACTAACCACTGAACATCTCTACATGAATGACCCCAGAAAACAATTTATTGTCCCACCCCAAAATCTTTTCTCTTGCATTTTATATATTTATGGATTTCCAACATTCACCTGAGAAGTCAGGTCAGACAAATGAGGTTCCCTTTCACTTTTTTCTCACAATTCTATACACAGTGAACTAATCTTACTTTAAATATCTCCCAGTGTGTCTTTGCCCTTCTCACTTCACTGCCTGGCTAACTTGGGCCCAATATATACTGCCTGGATTTGTGCAATCCCTTCCCAATTGTCTCAGCTTTACCTAAGTCATTACTTACACTGCCCACCAAGAGGTCTTTCTAAAATATAACCAAGTTATCACCCATGAAATTTCTTTAATGGCTTGTTGTTGGCTTCCAGCTTGACACCAGACTCTTCAGCATGGTAAAGCAAATTCATTGTGCTTGGCCTACCTCTGCACCTTTGCTACCTGTTTACTTTCCCTTCACTTTGACCCCCCACCTGCATGTTCCCACTATTTGTAGCTCCTGAGCATGCTTCCTTGTAACACCTTGGCATTTGATACTCTCTCTGCTTTTCTCCAACTTCACTTGGCTCATCTTCCTTGTGCCCAACATGTTTTTCCATTCTACCACACCACCACCACCTCAGCCTGATTGACATTCATTTCTGTGATTCTACTATATCCTGATCACAACACTAGTCTGACTTCTGTATTAGCTAATTCTTTAGTGAATGCTTACCACATTCCAGGCATTGGGCTGTGTTTTAATAGATTATCTCATTTAATCTTCCTGGGAGCCCTATGATGAAATATTATTTAATCGCAGAATTTAAATAACTTGTTGTTAGTCACAGAATGGAGCCAGAAATACATTCCAGCTAGTCAGATTCCAAAACTTGCCCTCTTAATTACTGTGCAGTACTAACTTCCTACTGTCAGACTAATACTAGACCAGTTTTGTTAGGAACAAGGCCTGTAATTTTTTACCTCTCACTATAGTTTGGATCTGGAATGTCACCCATGCATTAAAGACCTGGTCCCAATTCACAGTGCAATTGAGAAGTAGTAGAATCTTTATGAAATGGGGACTAGTAGTATGTCTTTAGGTCTCTAGGGTCATGCCCTCAAAGGGGATTGTGGGACCCTAGTCTCTTCCTCTTTCTTTTGCTTCTTGGTCAGGAGGTGAGCTGACTTTGATCTACCACATACACTCCAACATGATGTGCTACCGCACCACAGATCCAAAAACTGGGGTGGGGCTGGGGGTGTGCAGAAAGGGCAAATGACCATGGATGAAATATCCAAAACTTTGAGCCAAAATAGGTCTTTTGACTTTATAAGTTGATTATCTCAAGTATTTGTTCCAGTAACAGAAAGCTAACACACTGTATCCTCAGGTTCTAACAAAATGCCTTAAACACAGTAACTGAAAACAAATCCTGAATGACATTTGCCCATTCTTTTGAAGCTAAATAATTATACAGTATCTGTCACTTTCAGTCACTCTAATCTTAGTAGCTCAACCACTGCCCATTCATTTTAATTACAGAGTAATATGATATGTAAATAGTTCACTTCCTTCATTTCAAAAGAATTACAAAGCAATGTACTTCGGAGCTGGAACGATTCTGCAAATTCAGAAGGAAGAGCGAGTCTCCTTGAACATAATACCCCATCTCATTATCGGCTGTGTAGCCTACAGCACTGATGTTTCCTTCTGCTGAGAATGTCCACACAACTTGATTTTGATCCACATCTAAAAGCACTATCTTGCTGCCAAGAAGAGTTATGAGGTAAGGAAATGGGTTGATTTCTGCAAATGAAAAACAAGTAGATATTATGTATGAGAAAAATAGATTAGCAAAGTCCCTTGAGCCAGTATCAGGCAGTTTATAAATCCACTGGCCTCCTTTGGGTTCATCTAATAGTCAGTTTCAATGAAGACTTTAAGGTCTTCTAATCCTAGATTCGTCACCTAGCTTTTGGTGATGAGAAAAATTGATTATTTTATTTCACCTTAACTTCAGAGATGCTGTTCATATCTCTAAAGATACCCATGGGGGGTGCTTTTATACTGTTATTTACACAGATTTTAGGTAACAAATACCTGATGTGTAAGACTTCACTATGTCAGAAAATGGTCCAGGTCCTTTGGATGTGAAAACTCGAACCTAAAGGAAAGAAATAAAACTATACAAATTATGATAAATTTCCACTTATCTTGAATTCAGTAGCTAAAGGCTTCACATAACTAAATTTACTATATTTTTAAAAGGACATTTATAAAAAGAAAATACTTAAGTTTTATATTAAAAAATAATTATGCATTTCAAACTGTTTCACATATATTATCTCTTTTGATCCTCACAACAACTAGAAGTAGAAACTGGACCTAGATTATAATTAAAGTAATTCATCTAATAATGACAAATGTAGAAACAGGCACAAGAACCAAATCTTCTGCAGTTTGTAATACTTTTCTTTCCATTGTTCCCCGCCACATTCCTAACAGTTAAAGTTTTATTGAGTAACAAATCATTACCATTTTTAAACCTTACATAATATGCTCTCTCAATTAACAGAACTTTGGATGGCTTTTATTATACTTCTGGCATTAAATACAGTTTATTATGCTCTGTATATTAATATCTGTATGAAGTATAATGGCATATTTTTATACCTAACAGTCTTAACTTTTGGCACAGGACAGTTAAATGAAACTCATTCATATCCATGCATATCACCTTGCAAGGTTCTACCATGTCTGAAATTTGAAACTGTTTACATATGGACAGATACACTTAGCCAGAATATTTATTTAACTGAAATAAGTTAAATAATGTGTATTATTTTTAATCTTTTTGATTAGTATATGTAGACCTAATAATTAGTATATGTAGACCTAAAAATATGTATATGTAGACCTAATAATATGTAGACCTAATAACCAAAATAATTATTGATTAGAATTTTACCAAAAGAAAAAAGATCCAAAGGAAACTCAAATCTTGAAGATATTATTTCTCCAAAAAAGAAACAGAAAATAACTGTGAATATGTATAACATTGTCACCAGCATGGTAATTGATGAAGATATAAAAATCATCAAGGCCTCTACTGTAAGTGGAAAGTTATTTCATATTAAATATTTAAATTTTTGAAATGCAGTGATAATAGATTTTTTTCTTAACTGCTGTCCTCTTTCCACTCTGTCAGTAGATGAGTGGAAACTGTGAGATATCAACTATGCAGACCCTCAGCTTTTATTTCCATTGGCGGCTCCAAGTCAGGGCATTTAGATGGTTCCCAGGGGTGTTGTGATGTGGTGGACAGGAGCCTAGGAATTGAATTATGGCATATCACTTCCTAGTCATGTAGCTTTGATAACTGACTGATACTTGTGGGGTTTTTCTTCACAGTATGAGGATCAAATGAGATAAGGAATATAAAAGTACAATCATGGCGCATGGCTTATAATGATCACAGTGACAAATATTGCTTTACTCTGAATCTGAAAAGTACCCTTAATGTCAGAAAGTTGCTGAGATATTCTTTACCCAAGCTGACCTCTCTTCCCTGTACACTTCTGCTGCCCGTTTGACCCCTCTGATCACAGTGCACTTCAAATTATTACAGAGTGGGAATTCTTAACCTAGACCTTTAATTAACCCTCTGTGGCACTAGGTAAGACTCCCATATCCTAGTTTTCTCTCTCGTACCTGGAAGGCAACAATGTACCCAGGATTCATGCCCTCCAGTTGAAAGGACATCACTGAAGGAATGACATTGACGGCAATCCATTGTTTAAATGTATTGTTCATGTCACTTTGGTTGGATATATGATAAAAAATTTCAAATCTTGTTAACACGCCATTTTCATGCTTAGGTTTATTCCACCTAAATTCTATTACAACTTCATTCTTATTGAGGTGTTTTCCACTTGGTAATATAAATATTCTGGGGTTTTCTGGTGCTGATGGAACTGTAAAACAGAGGCATAGATAGGGCAGAAAAGAATATAAGGTTTTTACCACTAATGATCCCTTGATAGATGGAGTGAAGTTCATTTCCACAGAGCAGTGCCACCAAAGTTGATATCCCAAGACAATCTCAAATGGAGCATACCTGGATCCAAATGCTAACTCCTTTAGAATAAGCCCAAGGTCCACTATTCCTGTTGTGAGACTCAGACTCATGGATAAATATTGTTGAACAAATTATAACAGTAAATGCAATGGTGAATGGATATCTATGTTTACTGAGCTCTAACCTCCTGCCAGGTCCTGTGTTAGAAAGTATATGCAAATTAAATTAATATGAAGTTATTATTTGCCAACATTTGCAAAAGTGATTGGATGGAGACTTGTTGAAACTGGAGTGTAAATTCTGAATTAGGTCCCTGCCACTCACAAGGGTAATTACTAGGCTTCCATTTCTCACTTGAATAACCTAGATTACAGCAACTGTCCTATGCACCTCAGAGCTGTGTGAGGATCAGATGAAATGATCTTTCTGACACATAATGGTTATGTAGTAAACTTTTAATAAAGGAATGACACATAAATGTGCTTTATACACTTTAAATTGATGTACACATGCAAAGATATGGCTAGTATTCTTTCAGGATATATTTCCAAAAAAACCATAAAATTTAGGCATCAGTTATTCATCCACAAAACATTTTGAGTTACCATATTTATGAACACCTGCCTTCCAAGAAATTATTTCTGCTCTTAAATGCTCATTTTCCTAATGAACGTTTTCAGAAATTGCCTGAAATGTATTTCTGCATCTTATACAACACTACAACCAAGTGAAACAATCTTTAAGAAATCTTTGAAACTCACTTCTTTTGAAATAAATTATGCAGATTTATTTACTCATGCTATTCTAATCTCCAAAAATTTATTGAAAGGGTAGTGAATCTAAACACATCTACGAAACTGAAAGTTATTTTTAAGTATTATTAACTACCCATTGCAAATAATGGGAGTGAGATTCTGCCTCTTTTTATTTTCTTAAAGAGAGATTTTTACCCCTGTACCTGTTTCAGGTGCTCGAAGTAATAGAGATGTTTTGAGGCCCTTTCCCCAGTAGGTATAAGGAGTGACAGAAAGGTTAAATAAGGCATAGGGCTCCAGCCCTTCCACAGTAAATACAGGAAAAGGATGTTGTTCACTAGCCAGGAACTAAAATAAAACATAAAACATCATTTTCTTAAGGGAAGAATTAGAAAATTTTTTGTTCCTAATTAACTAAAATCTCCAAATTTCAGTTCATGTGTGAAGTCAACACTTGTAATTTTGGAAATGTTAATTTTAGTAAGTCCTATATTTTACTATATATTCCAGTTAAAGTGTATCCAACATAGCAGTTAACACAAAGTGGTCAGAGACTGGCTGTAAGTCAGTGCTTTCAGAAATAATCCCAATAACCAAATGCTAAGGAAGTAACAGGAGATGGGCTTAACTAACAAAGTACAGATCAGTGTGTACTGGGGCTGAACCTGAGGGTACAGACTATGTGAAAAAGGGAACTTACTAGAACCAACACCATACCTTGGAATGAGCACTAAATTCCACACTGTAGAAGACTATGCCCCAGTCCACAGGAGGAGGTGCATTCCATAGAATTTGAAAATATGAAGCATTTCCTTCAATCCTAAATGAAGACTCTTGAACAGAATCTGGGATAACCTTAGGAGTAGAGGAAAAGTTTCCTTTGGGATGGAGGAAAGAAAAGGGAGAAAGGATTTAGGATTATCAATCTACATGGAATCATGGAAAATCAATAGAAATTACTAATAATTAGAACTAAAACAAATTTTTCCTTCCCTTTAACATATCCTGAAAAATATATTTTTGTGACTTCTTCAGACTGCAAATTTGGATTCAGGTTAAACAGGCTACAAACAAACCAACAGAAACTACTAATACCTTTCTCCTCTTACAACATAATTCTTAAGAAAAATTCCCAACTTAAACATTCATTTAACAGAAGGTATGGGGGGATAGAGGGTAGACAGAAATAATAAAATAAAGTACCTGGCAGAGGCTTGAGAGATGTCTGAATAATTGTGAACTGATTAAATTTAGTTGGCTCTGAAACAGACACACTGGTTCTCTGACCTATTTCCTGAGCTGTGATAATTCTAAAGCCATTGATCCAGAAGAGTCGACCACTGTAGTACATGAGTGCATTCTGGGAAATTTCAGAAGTACTCCAGGCTGCAAATTCTGTGATGATGATATCCCCAGTCCTGTTGAAATGATGTAAATTAATGCATGCATCTGTAGTAGAGGAAGAGCTGGTACAAGCAAGTACTCATGAGAATATATTATAAATACATGTGTATGCCTATGTATGTGAAAAGATAGGGGAAATAGTTTACTTCCCTATTAAAGGTGGGTTTTTGTGAGGTTTTTGAATTTTTTTTAAAGTAACAAACCTAAGCTAATTTTTCTAGGGTTATCTTATTAATATGATATTGCATTAGTGGGATCATTTACACAGTCGCAGCTTTTGACAAATATTTGTGATTTTGATGATACTCTGCATTAAAGGCACAACCTGAATTCCTATAACTTCATTAACACAGAGATCACATCTTTGGTTTATTCCATGTACTCCTACAACATTTGTATTAACAGAAGAAAGACATGAGGCAAGGTACTTACAGGACTGGAAAACACTTTTTTAAAAAAGTGAAACCAGTAAAAACCAATGCATCAAGGATAAATTCGCCATCTGTTCAAAAGACTCAAAAAGCACTTACAGATGTGAGGAAGAGGGTTTTGAGACCAACCAAGAACAATGCAATAAACCAGTGCTAGAGATAGTACAAGCTAGAGTTCAGCTATAATTTTACCTAAAAGAAAACAAAGGAAAACCTACTATGTCTGAGGGATTTGAAGAAAGGAGATGCCCTAAGACCAAGAATTTGAAGGCATTTATCCAGAACTGACAAGAATAACAAACAGTTCCTGAATGTGGTGGCTATGAAAACTCCAGTCCATACAGACAGAGAATAGCTCTGTGTGTCACAAACTTTGTCAAGACCCCATATGGTCATTCTTCTTGTCTATCCCTCAGCTTCATTCAAGAAACTGTTTCATATTTAATCCAGTTCACAAGACACCATACAGATATTGTCTACATGCCCTCATGATTACACCTATTCCTGAATATGACCATGCCCCACTGTGAATTAATCAATTTTCAGTGTAGTCAATACTTCAGAGCCAAACAGAATTGTGTGGAATCCCCAGTTCCACCAACTATTAAATATGCAATTTCAGGCAAATAATTTAACCTCTCATTTAATCATATTAAAATGTAGATATAACAATACCAAAAATTCTATATATGGGTGAAGCTGATCTCATCTTACCATGACTTTCTCAAGAAATAAAAAGATAGACTAAATCAAGTCTATGACCCCCACCACCCCATCATGAATAGTTATGCCCAACAGGATGAACAGCGAAAAACAATTCAGAAGGCACAGTCCATTGAGTGGCTTCTGCTCCTTGAGTCAGGCCTCTCTCCTTCTCTTAGGTAGTTGTCTTATTTATTTGCCACTCATTAGTCTAGCCTGTGTGATCCTTTTGTGCTGTGAACACTTTTTCCTGTTCACGAATGTCTCCTCCTTCAGTGATGCTTATCAGCTTCTACAGTTTAGTCAAAATACTTCTTTTCCTACTAGGGAATTCAAATAGACTCTTGCTCAACTTGTTTTTAGAGATTTTTTTTCTCTCAATGAGAAGGAATTTAACAATGACTCTTACTTTAGAAATCTGTTATGGTTGCTTCTAAACTTATGCCAGTTGCCTAGTACTCCACAAAAAACTATCTCAGTGATTCTCAGTGTTTTAGAGAGGTGACTTGATTTTTCTAAAAATGATTTGTGCAAACCATTTTCAAATGTTGACATTTCCCTCTTAAAAAAAAGTATAAAATATAGCATTTGAAATCAAAATAATTTTTAAATTTTTTTAGAAAATTTCACATTTCCTTGAGAAAACAAAAGTTACCTTGGAACATCATAACTGGGAATGGTGAATCTTATGATGAAGATGTATACTCACCAGTATCATTCCTATAGTCCTATTTCTGGCAAGACACTATCCATTCCTACAAAGTTGCAAAGGCTTTGGACTTATACTCCCTTGTCCAATTTTAGATTTTATTTCTACTTCTCAGTGGCACTTTCCAGTGACCTTCTAGAAGAAATACACAAAACCAAATTCTAGGTGGAAGAACACTCACCAAGCAGGATGCACTTGATCTGAGAAAGCTCTTTCTGTTCTGGACCACCCATAGGGCTGGTGCAGCCTTCAGTGGGAAGATGTTTAGTCAGCCTTGCTCTTGGCATGTGTTGTATGTTTTAGCATTGCTAAAACTATCCCTAAGATAGAGAATTTTCCTGCAGTAACAAGCCAAAATCCTTAGTTCCACTGATTCGGATTACTCCTTACTTCTAAAGACTCCTTACTGCTAAAGACTCCTCACTCAGGTGAAATTCTCCTGCCTATCTGGGTTGGCCCCAAAATTCTCAATCTCTGGTGTACTTGTATAACTTAAACACAACTTCCTTACTTTCAGTAGTTCAGTACTCCAAACCCTTCATTCCTCGAGAAGTAAAGTTAACTTGAATTGAAACTCAGCTAAAAAAAAGAATTACAACATTGTGTTTGCACCATAAACCCTTCCATAAAGCATAAGATGTGTATAGGGATGAGGTAAGTACTCTACTGAAATTTGGTTCATTCAATAAATGTTATGTGTATAATTCTGTATTAGCCATTAGGAATTCAGTGGTAAATAAGACAAATAGAATCACTGCATTTCATAGAATAATTCAGCCCAGCTGAACAGACTGATAATTTGCAAATAAGTCACCACTGAATGGACTGTAAAAGGAAAATTAAAGTGAGTTTCTTAACAAGGAGATCTAACTGGGTCTGGACAGTTGAGACAGCCTCCCATAGGAAACAATGCTTAAGCCAAGTCATGCAGACTGAACATGAATTAACCAGGGGAATTATGCTGGGGGAACAGTTCGGTCAGAGGGAACTGCAAGGATGTAGGCTCCTCTGAAGCAGTATAATCTGCCCTGACATAACTAAATATATCTGAACTTTCATGACAAGTGCACCCTTTTCAACCTCTACGTCAGAAATGTTGTTATGCTATTTATAGGTTTATTCTTTAATAAACAAAAAGGGAATGGCTGTACAAAGGAGAGGGAAGAACAATTTGAAAGGGAACTCCATTACAACTCACAAGTGCAGAATGTGATGGGTAACAGTTGATCATCTTTAATCCCTTCCTGACTATCCCTCTAATTAACCATGTGACATCAGGCAAATGTATAAACCTTCTGGACATCAGTGTCTTTATCTGTGAAAGAAAATAATACCTAAATTTTCCCTCTAAATGTTGTGCTTCAATGGTTTTATGTCTTATATTTTAATTTCAAATGTGCAGTTATACCCTTGAAGTTAAAAATTTGACTGTTTAAGTTAAAGTAACAAAAGAATGTGGATTTTATAGTATGTGTAGGAGTAAAATATATGACAGTAAGAACACAAAGAGTGGGAAGAAAATAATTGAAAATATATAGTCATAAAGTTTTCAAATCATTCATTAAGAATATTTTTGAATATTTACTTGCTAAGTTGAAGATACATAATGTGAAGATTTTTTTAAATGTGCATTTTAATCTCTAACACAATATGAAAACGTAGACATAATTAAGATTTCACTAGAGGAGACAGTTTCATAGTGTTTTTTTTTTTTACCCACAAAAGAAGATGAGAAATAGAAACAAAGAGCTGAAGAGATAAATGCAAGTCAAACTTCAACATGGTAGGCTTAAATCCAAACATATTAATAATCATATTAAATGTAAATGAACAAAACACACCAATTAAAAGGCAGAAATTGTAATGTTGCATTAAAAAGAAAAACACTATATGCTGTTTACAACACATACATTTTAAATGTAAAGACACAAATGATTAAAGGCAAAGGAATGAAAAGTGATTTATTATGCAGACATTAAGGAAAGCTGGCCAGGTTATACTAATATAAGACAAAGTAGACTTTGTGATGCAGAATATTGCCATAGATGAATAAGGTTAGCTTGTAATAATAAAAAGTAAATTAATATTGTATATACTAAATACAAAGCACCTGGATACATGAACTACAGAGAACCATAGGCAAATCTAGAACCACAGTGCAAGACATTAACACCTCTTTCTCAGTGATAGATAATACAGATAAAAATATTTTAAAGACATTATTCATCAACTTCACCTACTTGACATTTATAGACTACTGCACCAAGTAATACAAAGAAAGCATTCTTCTCTAGTTCACATAGAATATTCAACATAATATACCATATGCTAGTACATAAAATAGCTCAAAAATGTAAAAAGGATTAAAATTAGAGTATGTTTGTTGACCACAATGGTATCAAATAAAAAATAATATAAATAATACACATTAAAATCCCATATATTCCAAAATTAAATGACATACATAAAAAAAAAACTATGAGTCAAAAAAAATAAGGAATATTAGAAAATACTGTGAACTGGGGAAGATTTCAAGATGGTGGAATAGAGGAGGCTGCTTTCCTGGGAGAAACTAAGAAAGCAGACAGGCACCTTCTCAACAAGGTAGGTAAGTGAGAAAAATAAATGGTGGGTACTTTACTGGAATTTAATACTGGACACTCAAAGCAGATTGGTGACTAAGAAGATTGGATATAATAAAATAAGGAAGAAATCTCCAGTGCCAGTCCATGCTAGAATATAGTACCCCAGCCGCTGCCATGGCTGGAGGCACCAGCAAAAGTGGTCCCTCCACAAGCACAGTGGAGGGATGAGGGAATTAAAGGAACCCACACTTTTAGGAGGACTGAGTCACATCTGAGTATGGAGAGTTTAGAGAACAAGGACACTGCCTGACTAAACTGAAAGGTGCTGCACAATAGTCTTGTACAAGAAAGAAATCACATTTCTCTTGGTGTGTGCATGTGGAGGACAGAGGAAGGAACCATTTTCAACCACAGCATGGGGGTCAGCAGCTGAGGGAGCTGATTCCTGGCAAACCCAAGGCTGGCTAGAAATACAGTCCTGGCAAACCAGCACTGCAGGACATAGAGTGTGCCTGAGTGACCAAGAGAATATCAAACATGGAGAGAGGTTTACACGGGGGACAACTGGTCACAGAAACACACCCAGCTGTCCCCCTCTTCCTCCAATCTGGCGGTTTGCAAGACCTGCAGGGAGAGATACACCAGGCTGGGAATTCAAAAGGGCAGGGGCAGGAGAGATTGAGTTTGGAGACTGAAACTGAAACCAGGAAACATGGGGTCATCAGGTGACATAGTGGACTAAGAACTGGCTCTTCAACCAAATGAGTGGAACCCAGGGGAGATTCCTAGAGTCCTGCAATCTAGCATAGACTGGCAATTACTTGGCCCTGGAGATGCACTGATTTAAAATCTCCAGACCAAATGGCATCCAGCAAAGAGCCTGGAGCCTATGTAAGTCGAAATACCCCTTCCAGGAAGATTGCCTCTCTCACCCTAGCAATTCCACCCTGAGGGTAGAGCAAGCATCATTCTCTAGACAACCCCACCTAACTGCTGAGAAGGAAAGCTGAGAATATTTGAACTCCAATGGAAATAATTCTTTAACTTTTCATTGAGTTTTTTTTTTTTTTTCTTTTTTCTTTTCTCCATTTAATTGTGACTTTAATGGTTCATGGACATTAGTACAGATTCATATTTGTTGTTTTTTTTCTTTTCTCATTTCTAGCACTTTTGAAACCAGTTATTTTTCATGGATTAGTTTTTTAAGGACTAGGAAGTTTGATTAGCATATCTCAGTTTTGTTTAGCATTCTTTTATTTTTTTAATTTTAATTTTTTAAATTTTTATTTTATATATTTTTCTCTCATTTATCTATTTACCTTGAATCTCTTTCTCTCTTTTCTTCTGCTAACAGCCAGACTCTATGGTTCTCTTTCACTCTTCCTTTAATTTTTACTTCTATTCTCTCTACTGTTCCCTCATAATCATCATCCTATATCACTTCTGTTCTCTCCCAGTTCACCATTCAAAATTGTAAACCCTTTTCCAAACTTACTGTTTTTATTGTAGGCAATAACTGATCATACCATTTCTATTTATTGTGACAACACTGTAGACATTATAGCAGGAACTATTTGGTTTAATGATGGATAATGTTTGCTTTGGTTGTTATTATTTCTCTCCCCCGAAATGGTGAGATACTGTAAACTTTGAAGGACACTATAAGTCTACATGGTAGAAACTCTACCATCTTAGATCCATATTGTTAGATGTGTAGACACACAAACAACATGAAAAAGCAAGGGGAAAACTATACCCACACAAAACAAGATACTTCAATAACAGAATTTACAATCAACATAGTTAAAATTTTAAAATCTGGGAGGTAAAGGACAATGTAAGGAGTAATATCATACAGAAAATACAGAAAGTGAAAGATAACTTCAATAAAGAGATAGAGTCTGAAAAAAAAATTAAGCAGAAATCCTCAAAATGAAGGAATCAATAAACCAAATTAAAAATTCAATGGAAAGCATTGCCAATAGACTAGACCACTTGGAAGACACCGTTTAGGCAATGAAGAGAAAATATATAATGATGAAAATAAAGTTGACAGTGGAGAAAAGATGTTAAGAGACCATGAACAGAACTTCCAAGAAATGTGGGATAACCTGTGAAGAGCAAATTTAAGATTTATTGGGATAAATGAAACCTGGATATACAAACAAAGGGAATGTACAGTCTTTTCAATAAAATAATATCAGAAAATTTTCCAAACCTAAAGAACGAAATGGAAAATCAGATATAGTAGGCTCACAGGAGTGCAAATACACAAAGTTACAACAAATCCAGACCAAGGCACATTAGGAAAATGACTAACATACAGAATGAGGATAGAATTTTAAAGGCTGCTTGAGAAAAATGACAAATCACATTTAGAGGGAAAACAATCTTGATCTCAGCTGATTTCGCAAACCAGACACTCAAAGTTAGAAGGTCTTGGAATAATATACACCAAGCTCTGAAAGAAAATGGATGCTAATCAAGAATTCTATACCCAGAAAAATTAAGCTTCAGAATTGACAATGAAATAAAAACCTTCCAAAATAAATGAAAGTTAAAAGAATTCACAATTAGAAAGCCTGCTCTACAAAACATACTCAATATAATATTTCATAAAGAAGAAATGAAAAATAAAAGTGAAAACCAGCAAAGGGAGGAACTACACTAGAAGAATAGTCAGTTAAAGGAGAAATTAATTCAAATTAAAACCAGAAATAAATCAAAAGGACAGGGAATAAATATCATTTCTCAATAATAACATTGAATGTAAATGGCCTAAACTCATCAATCAAAAGAAACAAACTGACAGATTGGATTTAAAAACACGACCAAACAATGTGAGTCTGTCTTCAAAGACTCACCTTATAGGCAAAGACATCCACAGTCTGAAGGTAAAAGGATGGGAAAAAACATATTCACATGGATTGTGTAAACAAACAGAGGTTTCTATCCTCATATCAGATAAAGTTGACTTCAAGCCAAAATTAATCAGAAGATGACAAAGAAGGTAATTTCATACTACTTAAGGGAATTATACATCAACGAGATATAATAATCATAAATATTTATGCCCCAAACAATGGAACAGCTATATACATCAAACCAACCCTTCTCAATTTCAAGAATAGACTACAACACAATAATACTGGGTTATTTTAACACACCTCTCTCACCATTGGACAGATCCTCCAGACAAAAACTAAATAAAGAAGCTATATAACTAAAACATACAATTAATAATTTAGACATATATAGCATATTTCATCCATCAATGACTGAATACACTTTCTTCTCAGCAGCACATGAATCCTTCTCTAAAATAGACCATGTGTTGGCCACAAAGCAACTCTTAGAAAATACAAAAAAACGGAGCTAATACCTTGCATTCTAACAGATCATAATGGAATGAAACTAGAAATCAATGATAAAATAAAAAATAGAAGCTTCTCTAACATCTGGAGACTAACACACTATTGAATGACCAATGAAGAGAAGAAGAAATCAGAGATGAAATTAAAAAATACTTAGAGTTACATTAGAATAGCAATACAACATATCAAAATCTCTGGGACATTATGAAGATAGTGCTAAGAAGAAAGTTCAATGCATTGAGCTCATTCATTAAAACAATAGAAAATCAATAAATAAATAACCTAACAATACATCTCAAAGTCCTAGAAAAAGAAAAATAAATCAACACCAAAAGCAATAGAAGATAGGAAATAATTAAAATCAGACACATTACCAAAAGTGCTATACAGATTTAATGCAATTCCTATTAAGGTTACAATGATGTTCTTCATAGAAATAGGAAAAGCAGTCATGAAATTCATTGGGAAAAATAAGAGGTCCAGAATGGCCAAAGCAATCCTTAGCAAGAAAAGTGGTGCAGGAGGCATCACAATACCAGACCTTAAAATATTCTAGAGAGTCATAGTAACAAAAATGGCATGATATTGGCACAAAAACAGATATGAAGACCAATGAAACAGAATAGAAGACACAAAGACAAACTACATCAATTCAATTATCTCATACTACACAAAGGGACCAAAAACATAAATTTGAGAAAAGATAACCTCTTCAACAAATGGTACTGGAAAAACAGGAAAACCAAATGTAATAAAATATAATTAGACCTCTGTCTCTAACCCTGCATGAAACTCAATTCAAAGTACATCAAGAACCTAGGCATTAGACCAGAGACCCTGTGACTACTAGAAAAAAAAGTAGGATCGAGAGTTTAAAGACAGCCTCAGCAAAAGCGGGGTGCTACGTGACTCAATGAGAGACCCTGTTCTAAATAAAATACAAAATAGGGCTGTGGATGTGGCTCAGTGGTCAAGTGCCCTGAGTTCAATCCTGGTACCAAAAACAAAAACAAACAAACAAAAAACCTGACATAATAGAATATTTAAGATCGGAATATTAAAATATATTATGCCTAGTTTTCTAAAATGCAAAAATTGAATAGGAAAAAAACTTGACACTATTAATATAGAAGATGCAGAGATGCCAACAAGAGTTATCTTAGTAGGGTTGCTTAGTTTGAGGACACAGATCCAGAAGATAATTTATGTGGTTCTCTCCACTTTTCATATTTTATTTGGAATATTGCAAGATGATTTCTGCCTGCACTCAATAATGTGCAGTCTGCATTGTTAAGAAATAGGATGTGTATCCGTATATTTCCTGGGCTCTTGAGTATATTCTCCTCAGCGTCTCCATTCCACTCTCTTCAGACCCCATCACAGCACTTACAATATTCTCCTGTAATTAGTTGATTGTAAACCTATCTTTCCCCACAAGCACAATGCCTCCAACACAGTGGGTAATTTGTAAATACTTGTCAAATGAATGCATGAATTCTCATACAGTATAGTTTGTAACCAAGGCTCAAGTCATTATTTTCTTCTCAACTACTGTCTTTGAGGAACACTTCTTACCCCTGTCCTCGAAGAACAGCTGTGTATAGGTGAATACATTGATTGTCCTGAACCAGCCAATACAGGAGTCCATCACTGAGGTCTAAAGTGAGAGCAATTACCTAAAAAGAAAATAAAGTAAGAAAGTAAACCACACATGTTTGAAACATAATTTTGTGATCACACTTCGATTTTAGATTTCTCTTTAACATCTTTGGAATAATAAACTCAATGATTTCTACCTTTTGTTGAAAATAAAATTTATATGATTATTCTTGATATGTTATATGAACAAAAGTGGTGTTTTCCTAAAATTCTCAAAAAGCAGGAAGTATCTTTTATTCACTTATATATTTAGCTCCAGTGGTTCTCAAAGTAGGATTCTCAGACCAGTAGTAGCTACATCACCTGGAAACCTGGCATAATGAAAACAAATTCTTAACCACACTCCAGACCTCCTAAATTTGAAACTCTGAGCCTGCATCAAGCTTGCCTAAAACTGGTCCTTACTTTGGATTCTTTAGCCACATGCAGCAATGACTTTTGCTATTGGGTAAATCAGTTGTTCTCAGTGCTGCACATTAGAATCAGTGGAGTATTTTTTAAATCTATTCCCAGGCTGTACTCTATTAAATTATGATTCCTGGGGAGGAAATCCAGCTTCCACTTACTTTAAAACCCCTCAGGTAATTCCAGTGTGCAACCAAGTATGAGAACCAAAGGTTTAAACCATTTTACATTGTATTTTCTATTAATTACAACCAAAAACATTCTGACCATACTTGGCAAGGATAATACACTAAGGGTGTTTATGTGTTATAATTAGATGGTCTTGTGTATATAAAGTCCCGCTTCTAGAAGACATCTGAAAACCACTTCTTACTATACTAGTCTTCTTGTCGTAATCCATATCTTAATCTTATGTCCAGTTGCCTAGATGATACCAGAATAAAGATTACTTCCCCTATGAAATAAAGTGCAGACAATAAAAGTTATAATCAAAATGGCCTCCTTTTTCATTGTTGTTGTTGTTCTTTGGCTTTATAGATATTTTTCACATACCTGAGATTACCAGGAGCCTGACCTCAGAGTAGTGAAGCCCCCATAAAAGACTTAGAGGAGGACAGGTATCAGAAGGGATTAAAATTGATGACTGCATCTTTAGAAAGTAACAGCAGCATTTAAACAAAAATAATGAATCCATGAAAAAATAAATACAATAAGGTATTCAAGAGCTAAAAACACTCTGTCAGGTTACCCTGCTACAAACAAAGTCATAAGACACTTAACTGCAAAAACCCTTAAGTTGTCATATAAATCACAGCATTCTGTCTTCAAGGGAATTAAGCCTACCCAAAAGGTAAAAGTCTATTCTGGCAGCTACCAGCCTTTTGGGAGTTGAATCATGCCCTTGCTTCATGCTAAACGAGATTTATGGATTTATTTTTCTCAGTTAAAGTGAAGTCAAGTTAATCTTGTTTAGTTATTTATGACATACACCAGAGTTTTCGAAATTACAAATTAACTCTCTTTAAAAAAAAAAAAGAAAAGAAAAGATTCTACATGTCCTTATTCAAACCATAAATAAATTCAGGTGTTGGGTCATTCCCATTCCTCTGTATTCATCAACAGCAGCCCCGTATTTAAACAGAGTCAGAGGTATTCCATAAATCTTTGGCAACCATTATTATGTCTAGTGACATTCATACCTTGAAAACAAACTCTTTGATCTAAATTAAAACCTTTAGGCTAAAATGTAATCCCATCGTAAATTGTACTCAGTATATATACTAAGAGTTGAACTTGTCGGATGTAGTAAGAATTATCTTTTTCACTTTAGATGAATACCATACTTCATTCTCCTTTTTCATCATACAATCATCTTTCTATAAATAATTGGCTGACTTTATTTCCTTTTATGTGCTCAAAGAAAGTATTTTGTGTACAAGTGATAAATCTGTGAGTAACACGAAGAAGGGCAGAGAGATACAGAGCTTTGCCGGGTGCAAAAGGTGTTGCTTCAAAATATCCACTAGCATTTGTGGAGCAGATAGTCAGATATCAAACCATGGAAGCAGAAGGCAGATCTCTGAAAGCACCCATAATGCACACCACCCTGCAGAGGGTATGGAGTGGGAATTTAAGGAAACATGCATTTTTCCAAACATGATGAGAAATTTAATGATTCACTCATTTATGGAAACATTCCCAGGGCCACTCCAGACCTTTGTTCTAGCAGGGATCAGATGGGGCAATGCAAAGATTACTGAAAAGCCCTGGGAGTGGAAACAAGATACTCTTAAAATATTATCTTAAAGAGGATTTTGCAAAAATAAAAGTGCTATCCCCTAGCAATTGCATAAAACATGAAAACTTATTTTTTTTTGCATTCAGATTCAATTGTCTCAAAAATAGAATTAAGAGAACTTTCAATTAGTTAACTGGATACAGTATATAAATTCCTATCTTTTTTAAATATCTGAGTCATAATCTGTATATGCAAATTTCATCTTCAAATATCCTAGGAATTATAGCTTATCTATCCTATGGAATTGGGGATCAAATGACTCAATAATCTGTCCATATATATGCATACTTTTAATGATCTGGTATATCTTCCTTATAAGTCTTTACAGAAAAAAAAGGATTGAAAAATAAGAAAAATTTAAGGGATTATATTAAATAAAACTGGTACAAATGTTTTATGTCTTCTTAATTTTTTTGTAATTTCCAAATTTTCTACAGTGGACATATATTGCTATCATGATAAAAAAGAAGATTCAGAAATATAAATGGATACCTAGGGGGTAACTAAATAGATTCAAGAAAAGTAAGCATTGCTTCTAGAAGTTTAGGATGTAAAAGTAACATTTGTTTTTGAAATATTCGTTATCAGGTGTATTTTTCAGGTTGTGTTACAATATTAAGAGCTTCACATTCAGCATTCACCATGTGCCTTAAACTATTCCCACTACAACACATGGATTATCTTATTTAATCTTTATAACAATCCTAAGAAATAGACCAATAATAGTTCCATTTGTCAGATTAAGAAACAGATACAGAGAAGTCAAATAATTTGTTTTGGTGTCACACCATTACTACCAAAAACTGACTAAAAACAATAAAATACCTAATCACCCCAAAGAAGCTCTAAAATACTCAGTAAAAGTCATTAAGATGATAAAAACACAAAAAGTTAGGAAGATATCAAACATGGGTCCCTACAAGATAAAGAAAACTACAAAATTCTCCATACTATATTTGAATTTGTATAACCAACTGTGATATCAAATAACACAAATTTTCATTTACATCAAGATCTTACTATAGTAGTATTTCCTTTAGCATTCTACTTCAACTACTCACAATAAGCAGAGACAGAATTATAACTATAGAATACCACCATTAATATTATTAAGTGATCATATCTTATTTTTAATTTGTCACCTTTTTTCCAGAAAACCAAGGCTGTGCCTGTAATATAAGAGAATTTTCCCCATTTAGTCTGGTGCTTTCAACAGAGTATAGTGTGGTCCAATAGAGATAGCCACCAACTGAATCCACCACCATGTCATTCACTAGCAGTTTCACATGAGTCACAATGTCTGTGTGACCAGTCAACATTGACTGCCTTTGTATCTAGAAAACATAATGGAACAGTCAGTTAATGATTTTTAAGTGACACCATTATTTCTGAATAACTTATTGTAATCATTGGTAAATTGTCTAGTTCATCCATCCTTTCATTCATTCAACCACAAATATTTATCAACATTCCATGCTGGCTTGTGTGCTAAGCCTTGGAAACATAACAAACAAGCAGACACAAATCCTGCCTTCATGGAACTTACTTCCTTTCATGTCCCTAAAGTGAAGGGATGTGAATTTATTTTGAATTAAATATTCTGTATTCCTAATTATACATCTAATAAAAATACTTAGGTATAAGAATATACTTGATTGACTTCTTGAAAAAAGATGTATATATCCTGATAAATGACCTCTTTCCTTACTCCTCTCTACTATATATTTCCCTGATATTAATTACTACCATTCATGAGTACCTATTATGTGCCAGTCACTGTAGACTTTTTTTATCTTTAAGATATTTGCTCCTGAAATCCTCTCATTAAGTATGGGAAATTTGTTTCCCATATATTTTTTCCTCACAAGTAAATTGAGTTAAAGTTGAGCAATCATCTGCCCTGGAGTTAAGCCATTTTAAAAGAGTTAGAGCAAATACTTGAAAAGAGTTTTTATATCTACTCTTCCACTCCTTCAAAACTACTAAAAGCATTCTCTAAATAACCCCTCTCAACTTTATTCAGCTTGCCTATCTCTGGCACCTGTGAATTCAGACTATATATTGAATTTCCCTCTCAATATATCACTTTTATGTTTTATTATTTCATATATATATTTTATCTCATCAAAACTGCTGGGACAAGTGACAATGGTCACACAATGCCAAACATAGTAAAACCCCCTGAATTCTACACAATAAAGGATGAATATTAAGGTATGTGAATTATAGCTCTATCAAGCTGCTTTTCTTTTTTAAGAGCAGGGATGGTTCTACTATAGAATTTATAATTCCTACTTTGCCTACTCTCAAGACTATCAACAATATATGTATATGTTACAATGGTAACATATAAATGATTGTTGAACAAATAAATGAATGGACAATAAGCACCCTCCTAATTAGAAAATGATTTCAGTTCCATATTTTTGTTCCTTCTGGCCAATGTTCTCCTCATTGACCATCATTCTTTTTCTGAGACATGTACCACTGCAAACATATGCTGAATGTCTTCATTTTACCGCAGGTCTAGTCTCCGTCCCTCTCCACCCTCCTCTGTGCCCCCAGGGGCTGACATCAATGGACTATGTAATCTGCTATCTCTTGTTCTCTGGATTCCTGTGAGGTTTGGCCAATGGAAACAGCAGATTAGCAGGCAGGAGGAAAGACGTTTGGACACTAATTCCCCCAGCTCACTCCTTGACAGACTCTACATCTTGATAGTGGCTAGTCTTCTACATCTAATGTCACAATTCATGTCAACGACCCTTCCATAGCGATATCCCTCTCCAAGTTCTTCCCCTTCTTAACATCTGGTGTTATATCATCACACAATTAAACCAAGGGATGATTTGCTAACTCTTGTTCATTTTTTTCGCAGTCCCATCTACACCTTTGAAAATAGTCTTTTCACTTAGTTTTCTTTAATCAGTCTTTGGAGTCTGCAATCTTACTGCCAGGACACTGATCCTCAAGTGGGCATTTTGATGTATATATTTTAAGATACTAATAAAAATATATAACTAGTACACCCAATATCTATTCTTATATCTACTCTTCCACTTCCTACAAAATTATTTTAAAACTAAACTGTTTAGAAAGCATTCTCTGAATAACCCCTCTCAATTCCATTCAACTTGAATGCACTTTACACATAAATGCACTTTAAAATTGAGCAGCTTTAGAGACAAATATCACATAAATAGTAGCATAGGTGGTACATAAGTAGGAAGAAAAAGTTTTAAAATATACCATGCAAGTCACTGAAGTGGGTAGGCATTTATTTAGAGCACTCAGGATGCCAGGCTTTAACGTACCACATAAGTCTTTCCAGCCCAGTAGAGAAAGTGACCCAGCCACTCAAAAGCTAAAGCACCTGCTCCTGCAATGTTGGGTATGTGATAATTCTTTGAGATAACCATGCCATTCATCAGTTGCACATAAACGTCACCTTTCACATCACTGTAGTAGAGGCTATTGTTATACCAATCCATGTCTCCAAACAAAGACCAAAAAATCATTAGCAGTTGTTTTTCATATATTCAAAAAAAAAGAAAAGAAAACAGAAAAGAAAAAACAGGTGAGTCAACAAATCACACAGGCACTTCAGTATATTTTAAATCACTAGAACCTCAGAGATCTGTCAAGAATATTTCAATAATGTAAACTCAGAATCTCAGCCCCTAGAAATGGGCAGAGGAGTTAATATACATTGAGCATGCTCTTTATGCCAAATATTGTCCCAGGAACTTTACATGTCTTATTTAACTCCTAAAACAAAGCTATATGAAATAGGAATTACTCCCATGTTTAAGATGGAAAATCTGAGATTTGGAGAGATTAACTCTTCTGTCTGAATCCTCACAGCTAAAAAGAAAGGGAGCCCAGATTCCAGCCAATTCCAATATGTCATCCTTTCCATTAGCACCACTCTACCTCCTAAATCCAGATAATATTCCATAAAGAATATTATCCTGTTTCCAATGTTGGTAATAAACATTGTTGTGCTTTTAATAGCCAATCCAATTGATAAAATAATTAGGCAATTATAGAAGATGTCATCTTTAGGCAAGATCACTGTTATACCACAGTGATGACTTTTCTTTTTTTAGGCAAAACTCCCCATTCATTACTTAATAATCACCTTTGTCAACAAATTCTTTCTTAAACCTTACTGAGAACTCCACATACCTTCATTCTAATTTCTTGTTGCTGTCTTACAGGAAACACACAGTACCTTACTTAAGAATAGCTGTCTGAGTGGAAATAGGCTGTTTCTATGAGGTGACACTGATCGATTAAAACACGTGAGCATTATATCAAAGACTTCCTGAACTGGGTAGAGATCAATAAATAACCTCACATTTTGTGAATTAGTAAATAGCATACGTATTTGAGAACTGACATTTTCTTAACAATATCACTGGCAGTATCATCCAGTCAATATTTTTTCTTTTCACTATTGACCTAGTATCTAAATCCACAATTCTTTTCACTTATTGAATCACATATGAGGAGAATCCTGTCTAAGTAAACAAGAGTATTTACCTGACACATTTCCTATGTCAGAGGATAAGAACTCTCCTGGGCCAAAACTATTTAAAGGTTTACTCCAAAGTCCATCTTCTTTCACAGCCATGATGAATGGTGGTTCAGTAGCTATTTGGTGAAATAAAAAGAAAAGAAAAAAAAAAAAGAAATATCACAGAAAGCATGTTTTCTAAGGTAAATGTCTTATACCCTAATGTTTCTTTTATAAAGTAAAAGAATTATCAGCATTTTGAAAAATACTGTGGAGGAACATCCATAACTCCATTTGCTTAATAGAACTATTTATATATCATATTAATATACTTTCTGATATTTACATAAAAATTTGAAATTGAATATGAATGAATTTGTGTGCTGATGTTGCCTCCATGACAGTGTCATGGTCATGGCAGAGTTTGGGTCATGGCAACTGTTAAAAGGTTCCATTTCGAGAACCCAAAACTAATTATAATAACAACAGCAGTATAAGTGATACAGTTAGCCTTACATTTTCTTCAGCCAAGATGATGGAATTTGACATAATTAACAGCCCCTAAACTTCTCTCTTCAAGACCTTCAGAGTTCACAGATGCTATGGCTTAATAAGCCAAGAAAAAGAGGAAACTCATGAAAAAAGAATAATATCCTGTTTCCTCAAATACATCTTGTAAAGTTTAGAACAGCAAGTTAGAGGCACAAATATCACACTGTTTTGTTTTCTGTGGACCCTCAAGAGTTGACACAACTTCATCCTAATTTCTTTCAACATATTTGGTGCAAGGCGTTTTAAAGAACTCTCAGGCTAAGTCTCTTTTGGTCAGAATCACTTCCTGTATCCAGAACATTCTCTCACCTGGCACCAGGGTAGTACCCACCGAGGGCTCTGACCAGGGGCCTGGTCCCTTGGGAGAAATCGCTCTCACAGAAACCTTGTATTTGGTAGCACTCTGCAGCCTGGGTACATTAAGCATGGTCCCGCGTATGTTAGCGAAGACGTGAGTGATTTCAGGAAGGCCTTGTGATACTTTCACCTCATAGGTCCAATTCTGCCATGCAGAAGGGCCTAATAAAAAGAATTCAAAAATGTCATTGACCAGGATGACAACAGTAAGGGCAAACCAAGCATTGTCAATAAATTCATCAACAGCCTCATCTTGAATGAAGAAAAATTGGGCAGTAGTGTCCATTACTCACTAATCATCAGGGTCAATGTAACAAAAAGGTCAGGATAGTGTTTATTCCTCCCATGTCACTCACTTTGCTCTATGGAGGGAGCCACCATCCCCACACGACTGTCCTCAGTCAGAGACATATGGTTGGCCTCATAGGATTCAGAAGCATTCTCTACAACACTACTAGGTATAATCAGGCTGTTAATAAAAATGTTTAATGATGTCACCAATAAAATTCCCATGTTTGTACAGTACCTCTTAGAAGCTCAATCAATATGGGGAAAAATTGTCCATTGATTGTCAACCATTTTGGAGATGTGCAGTAGTCATAATTATTTGTCTTAAAGTAAAAACATAGCCAGTTTATTTACTAAATTCTACTGCTTAGTGGACCAGGGGTTGGCAAACTATAACCCACAAGTCAAATCTGGCCATTGCCCATTTCTATAAATAAAATTGCACCAAAAGACAGCCTCAATTATTCATTTACATGTCTATGACTGTATTCACACCAATGATAGCTAAGTAGCTGTGACAGAGACCACCTGACCCACAAAACTGAAATTACTGGCTCTTCCTTTACTAAAAAGTTTGCTGAACTTTGTGCTAGATATTGTTCTAAGTGTTCTTCTGTGTCTTCATTTAATCTGTCTGACAGTGCCATAAAAATGCATCACTAAAAGTCTCATTTTCTAGTTGTGGAAACCAAGACACAAAGTGGTTAAGTAACTTGCCCAGAGTCATTCTGCTAGCAAGATCAGCATTCTAATCAGACTGGCTCCAGAGCTTTCCTGATTACCCACCACACATGCTGCAAGTTCAAAGAGTTTTAGGGAATTGCTCAAATTTTTGCAAGATCTCAGCCCAAGTCTTCTATACTCTTGGCTAATAAATTCAATCTGATCAGAATATGAGAGTCTAGGCCCTAGTAGATGCTCAATAAATGATCAAATTATTCTGTTGGGACCCACCTGGAAATTATACAGATCATCCTATTGGAAAAGTAATAAATGCAGAACAAATGTACAAACACCTTTTCTTAGCTAATTAGCAGCTTTTGGTTGATGACTAATGGTATATGGGTTCTCAAAATTGAATCCCAATGCCAAACAATTCAAGCCTCTTCTCCTTCCAACAAGGCCAGTGGCCACCCAGGGGACGGTGTACTCACTGGCTCCTATGGCGAGGGTAGGAGGCTTCCATTGAACAAGAGCTTGATGAGAGCCAAATAGCACAGAGAGCTCCTGCGGCCGGCCAGGGAGAGGGTGTGGCTGAATGGATGAGCCAAAGATAACCAAGTTACCAAACCCAAATTCTTCTATGTGACTTAGATCACATCCCACGATGAACTCATTAAAAGAGAGAGTGTCCTGTTGGAAAATGGCCTTGCCATCGGTGACAAGGAAGTCATTGTTTTCACAAGCAAAGCTCTTCACATCATCAAAGGGGACCTGAGGTAGGACAAGATGGGAAGCAGAGCCATCCAGAAATGTTGACATGAAGACTCGGGCAGTGTCATTGAAGTAGATGATTCGCTTGGACTGTGGCTTGACTGCAAAGTCCTTCAAGGTACTACTTGCCACAATGTGCACAGCTTTAGCATCCCTGCCAGGTGGCTCAGGGAGATCAACTCTGTAAAGACCATCTCTCAGGAGATAAAAGACATACCTGAAGTGGGAACAAAGAGATTTGGTGTGATTCAGTGCAAGGTGACGAGCAACCTCCTCAGCTAATTGCTTTAACCTTTTGCACAGTCAGAATCATATACCTCTGGAATCACTAAGTACAGAGTCCCAGAGATGCAAAAGGGAAGGGTCATTTCTAAAGATATACTCTATTCATTTAAGTTAGAAGTTGAAAAATTTGGAAAATTTCAGTACCACTTGTAATGGTACATCTCTTAATTATTATGAGTGATTTTTTTAAGGTATCATGAAATTGAAGAACAGAAAAGATCCCTCAAAGAAACATATATTATTAAAAAATTACACAGCAAAATGCTATTTACTATAAAACATTTTCCTCCAAAATACACAAATTATTAAGTCTAATTCCATCAGTTAATTTTTTCATACACTGTAAATGATAAATAGAATAAAGCAAAACTTTTTTCATTGGTAGAGCTGGAGATTGAACTCAGGCCCTCACACATGCTAAGCAAGTGCTTTACCACTGAGCCACATTCGCAACCTCAAAAGCAAAACTTTCAAACCATTTTTTAAATTGCACTGTTATCATTTGCTATAACCATTTGGCATAAGTAACTTGGATCTGTACTGGTCTGTAGTTTTTTAAAATATGTACAATTGCATTAAACAATTGCAAATGTTTCATTGTACACCCATGTAAAAATACCCTACAAGTGACCAAAGCAGCTGAGTAGGAACCCAGCAATGAGGAGAAATGAGTCAGTGGAAGAATTAAAGAAACACATAATTGGGAGACAAACCTCATTGTAGCAGGCAGGACATTTTTTCAGTAATGAAAAAGGAAACACACCATCAAACTATTTCACTGATCATCAAATCTGTAAGTGAAATTTTAACTCAAAGCATAAAATCACTGATTGGCACATAACTTATTTAGAATTTGTGATCATGAAGACAGAGGCTAATGAAGTGCATTTGTGTTTGGTAAATTCTTTGTATCACAGCCCTGTGCATTGGCAGCATTCCAACCTCCATCACAACTATCAAGACCATTTTCCTTGTCATTACTCGGTTCACACTTATTCCCCTCTTCCAATTCTTTATTGATATGCTCAAGACTCCAGTGCTAGAGTGAAATACCCTGAGATATAAACTGCCTTTTGAGAAATGTTCTTTTCCTCAAGAGAAGTTTCAGAGCAGGCAAAAAGCATGACTCTTAACTTTCTGCTTTTTCCCAAGGAATTTGGAGAAATTCCAGAGTAGATAAGAGGAAAGATATATGGAGTTAAAGATGAACAATTTCTGTACTGAAGCAGGAAAGAATATGGATCTTGTACTCTGATCACAACTTCAGAAGGGAAAGGGAAAGAGAAGGAAGAAGAAGAGCTGGGGAGTGGGAAAAAGAGGACACAGGTGGAAGAAGAAAAAAGCAGAGGCAGGAGACGAAGGGGACCAGGGAGGGGAGTAGAGCCGAGCGTTATAGCAAGTGCAGACCCAACTAGGGAATAATTCAATGGTACAGAAATAACAGCATAAAGGAAAATATTGTTAATACCAGGAAAGAACATGTGCTGTAGAAGACTCAATATAAATTGTGGCTAAAAGTTACATGCGGATTTTTTACAGAAATTCTCCCATATGGCATAGGGAGATTAGAAGAAATCCAATACTGGTTCCATCACAAAGTATTTGTGTGATCTTGAACAATTACTTGAACAATTACTAAATCAACTTGTGCTTCACTTCCTTTATTTCACGAAGTTAATGAAATAGGGTTAATAAGGATAAACTGAATCATTGGAAGTAATATACTTAGAAACACAACTATAAACAAATTAGTATAAATACTTATTACCATGGTCATTTCTAGTCACATTTCAAAATCTAAGTACAAATCAAATTTATCCTAATTGGAATAAAAGAGCTACCAATATTTATTGCATTTAAGGTTTTACTTGGTGAAGTTCATTATCCTCAGAATGAATCTTTTTGTTTAATTGCCAACAAGGTTAGATTTCATAGGTGCTTAAATTTTTACAAATAAAAAAAAAATAAAATCTAGAGAGTTCAAAGAACTCACCCTACATCACAGCTTTTTTTAAAATACTATTTAAAATTCAAAGATTCATTTCAGCCTAAAGTTAAAAATTAATCTCTAGTAAATCTTAAAAGAATATGAATAGAAAAGTTTGATTTTAAAGCAATAATAAACAATCTTTTTCAAAAAAGTTTAGTTTGTGTAAAATATGTTATGGGCTTTTTTTTTTTCATTCAAAATGACAACAACTTTATTCCAACAGAAAAGAAAAATGTTTATCATACCCACATTGGCCTGGCTTATTAGTTACTTATCTGGTTATCTGGACATTTTTAAGAAAAAAATAACCCCAAAATAACTATCTAGGTTTTCAGTTTTCACATTTGTGTTCATTTGGAGTTCACAAAATACATTCACAGTGAATACAATGAGATGCTGAGTTCCATGGTAAATAGAGGCAAATCAAGAACTATAACTGGGGCTGGTGCTGTAGCTCAGTTGACAGAGTGCTTACCTACCTTGTATGAGGCACTGGGTTTGATCCTTAGCACCGAATAAAAAATAAACAAATAAAATAAAGGCATAGTGTTCATTTACAACTACAAAAACATTTTTAAAAAATGAATTACAACCCAGGTCCCTAACCCCATGATCAAATACCTATATTTTGGAAATAGAGGAGGAGTCAATAAAGATTAAAAGAAATATTCTCCTAGATCTATAGATGAAAACTCTGCCTGAAAAATTAATCACACTTATCTAAAATAAGATATATAAATTGGGTCAGAACGTGGGGGAGTCTCAAGATGGCGGCCTAGAGGGCGGCTGCATTTCACGTTGCTCCAGGACTCAGGATTCAAAAGAGGAGATAGTGAGAGACTTGGGACCAACTCAAAGCCGCCGGGTGAGTCTCTCCCGTTGGGCAGGCGTCCTGGATGGGGCGGTAGCTCCGGAAGGCAGGGAATTTGTGAAGTGGAGTTGCTCGGCGAGATGCCCCTCCCCCCGCTGGAGCGGTAAACACGGACAACTGGGATCATTGTAGAGGAGGCGGCTCAGCACAGCGCTTGGACTCGGAGCAACCACTGGGGCTCCAGGCGGCTGCCTGAGGAGGAGCTGCATGGTGAGCTGTTTAGACTCAGAGTAATCGCTTCTGAACACCGGGGAGTTGCCCGGAGGAAGAGGAGAAGCACGGCGGGTCGCTTGGTCTAGGAGTGACTGCATCAGAGCGACAGGCGGTTGCCAGAGGAGGAGCTGCATCGCAAGCTGTTTGGACTCAGAACAATCGCTTCTGAACACCCCGGGGGTTGCCCGGAGGAAGAGGAGAAGCGCGGTGGGTCGCTTGGTTTAGGAGTGAATGTATCAGAGCCACAGGCGATTGCCAGAGGAGGAGGCAAGTGGTAAGTTGATTGCACTCAAAGCAACCGCTCCTGAACACCGGTGGCCTGCCTGGAGGAGGAGCACGGTGGGTCACTTGGTCTCGGAGCCACCACCCCTGAACACCCGGGGGGCTACCCAGAGGAGGAGGAGGAGGAACAGGGCGGGTCACTTGGGCTTGGAGTGACTGCCTAGGGCTACGGGAGGTTGGCGGGAGGAGGAGACGCGAAGTGAGTTCCTTGGACTCCTAGTGACTGCATCGGAAACCGGGCTGCTGTCCAGAGGAGGAGGTGTGTGGCGGGTCTCTGGGTATCGGAGCTATTGTACAGGGTTCCAGGTAGCGGCTCAGAGGAGGGGCCCATAGCCAGGCAATTAGGTACAGAGCAGGGTCCCAGGAGCTAGGTGGCTTCTTGCTAGAAGAGCCGCATAGAGACACGCCTAGGGGCGGAGCAAAGTTTCCAGGACTGCGGGCAGATTATCTGGGAGAGGCAGCCTAAGGAGACTCGCCTGTGGAGGGTGAGGCTCCCAGGCCCAGGAGGTAGGTCCGGGCCCCTGGGAACGTTGCAGAGGAAGACAGCCCAGCCCAGGCAGTAGTTGTAGATTGAGGGGAACCTCTAGGAGGGGAACTGACCAATGAGACGTTCCCACCGAGTGAGTCTTCCCTACTGGGAGAGGTTTTCCCACAGGGACGGTAAAACCAGAGACACAGGCACAAACAGGACTTGCCTCAGCCCGCAGCCTAGTTCCCCGTTGGATGACCATTGGTCAACAAGTGGAGACACCTCTGACCACTAGCAGGGAATATACGCCACCTGAGGGTCACCACCCTAGAGAGGCAGCTTCTTCGTGGAGATCCGCATTATCAACTTCCTCCAAGACTTCAGGCTACTGAAGGATAAAAGGGGATATACTAGCAATCTTCAGGGACATTATAAGTCCATAGAGGAAATCTGCAATATCTTAAGGACCCACTGATTCCTGAACAATATGAGAAAACAAGGGAAGAAAATGCCCCAAACAAATCTAGATGTTACATCAATAGACTCCAACGACAGCATGGCAGAAGAAATGACAGAAAGGGAGTTCAGAATGTACATAATTAAAATGATTAGGGAAGCAAACGATGAGATGAAAGAGCAAATGCAGGCATTGAATGATGAGATGAAAGAGCAAATGCAGGCATTGAATGATCGCACCAATCGACAGTTAACAGAGCAAATTCAGGAAGCAAAAGATCATTTCAATAAAGAGTTAGAGATACTGAAAAAAAACCAAACAGAAATCCTTGAAATGAAGGAAACAATAAACCAAATTAAGAACTCCATAGAAAGCATAACCAATAGGATAGAACACCTGGAAGACAGAACCTCAGATATTGAAGACAAAATATTTAACCTCGAAAACAAAGTAGAACAAACAGAGAAGATGGTAAGAAATCATGAACAGAATCTCCAAGAACTATGGGATATCATGAAAAGGCCAAATTTGAGAATTATTGGGATTGAGGAAGGCTTACAGAAACAAACCAAAGGAATGAACAATCTATTCAATGAAATAAAATCAGAAAATTTCCCAAATCTGAAGAATGAAATGGAAAATCAAGTTCAAGAGGCTTATAGGACTCCAAATACACAAAATTACAACAGACCCACACCAAGGCACATTATAATGAAAATACCTAACATACTAAATAAAGACAGAATTTTAAAGGCTGTGAGAGAAAAGAACCAAATTACGTTCAGGGGGAAACCAATACGGATATCAGCAGATTTTTCAATCCAGACCCTAAAAGCTAGAAGGGCCTGGAACAACATTTTTCAAGCTCTGAAAGAAAATGGATGCCAACCAAGAATCTTATACCCAGCAAAGCTTACCTTCAAATTTGATGATGAAATAAAATCTTTCCATGATAAACAAAAGCTAAAAGAATTTACAAAAAGAAAGCCAGCATTACAGAACATTCTCGGCAAAATATTTCATGAGGAAGAAATAAAAAACAAAGAAGCAAATCAGCAAATGGAGGAATTATCCTAAAGGAACTGTCAAATAAAGGAGGAACCAAGATGTGTCAAAAAGAAATAAATAAATAAAATTTTAAATATGAACCAAATGACCGGGAATACAAATCATATCTCAATAATAACCCTGAATGTTAATGGCCTGAATTCATCAATCAAAAGACATAGACTGGCAGATTGGATTAAAAAGAAAGATCCAACAATATGTTGCTTGCTAGAGACTCACCTCATAGAAAGAGATACCCATAGACTAAACGTGAAAGGATGGGGAAAAACATACCATGCACATGGACTCAGCAAAAAAGCTGGAGTATCCATCCTCATTTCAGATAATGTGGACTTCAAGCCAATGTTAGTCAGAAGGGATAAGGAAGGACATTTCATACTGCTTAAGGGAAGCATAAATCAGCAAGATATAACAATCATAAACATCTATGCCCCAAACAGTGGCTCATCCATGTATGTCAAACAAATCCTTCTCAATTTTAGAAACCAAATAGACCATAACACAATAATACTAGGTGATTTTAACACGCCTCTCTCACCACTGGACAGATCTTCCAAACAAAAATTGAACAAAGAAACCATAGATCTCAATAACACAATCAATAATTTAGACTTAACAGACATTTATAGAATATACCATCCAACCAAGAGCGAATACACTTTCTTCTCAGCAGCACATGGATCCTTCTCTAAAATAGACCATATATTATGCCACAAAGCTAATGTCAGCAAATACAAGAAGATAGAGACACTACCTTGTATTCTATCAGATCATAATGGATTGAAACTAGAAATAAATGAAAGAGTAAAAAACAGAAACTACTCCAACACCTGGAGATTAAACAATATGCTATTATATGATGAATGGATAACAAAAGATATTAGGAAGGAAATTTAAAAATTCTTAGAGGTAAACGAGAACAAAGAAACATCATATCAAATCTCTGGGACACTATGAAAGCAGTACTTAGAGAAAGATTTATTTCATGGAGCGCATTTCATAAAAGAAGTAAAACTCAACAAATCAACGACCTAACACTACAGCTCAAAGCCCTAGAAAAAGAAGAACAGACCAACACCAAAAGTAGTAGAAGACAGGAAATAGTCAAACTCAGAGCTGAAATCAACGAAATTGAAACAAAAGAAACAATACAAAAAATTGACAAAATAAATAGTTGGTTCTTCAAAAAAATAAACAAAATTGATAAACCTTTAGCCACACTAACAAAGAGAAGACGAGAGAAAAACCAAATCACTAAAATTCGGAATGAACAAGGAAATATCACAACAGACACGACTGAAATACAAAACATAATTAGAACCTATTTTGAAAATCTATACTCCAACAAAATAGAAAATTTCAAAGACATCAACAGGTTTCTAGAGACATATGAATTGCCTAAACTGAACGAGGAGTACATACACAATTTAAATAGACCGATTTCAAGTAATGAAATAGAAGAAGTCATCAAAAGCCTACCAACAAAGAAAAGTCCAGGACCAGATGGGTTCTCAGCCGAGTTCTACAAAACTTTTAAAGAAGAGCTCATTCCAATACTTCTCAAAGTATTCCATAAAATAGAAGAGGAGGGAAGCCTCCCAAACTCATTCTATGAAGCCAATATTACCCTGATACCTAAACCAGACAGAGACACATCGAGGAAAGAAAATTTCAGACCAATATCCTTAATGAACATCGACGCAAAAATTCTAAACAAAATTTTAGCAAATCGCATCCAAAAACATATTAAAAAGATAGTGCACCATGATCAAGTGGGTTTCATCCCAGGGATGCAAGGTTGGTTCAACATCAGGAAATCAATAAATGTCATTCACCATATCAATAGACTTAAAGTCAAGAATCACATGATTATTTCAATAGATGCAGAAAAAGCATTTGATAAAATACAGCACCCCTTCATGCTCAAAACACTAGAAAAAATAGGGATAGTGGGAACATTCCTTAACATTGTAAAGGCCATCTACGCTAAGCCCATGGCTAATATCATTCTAAATGGTGAAAAACTGAAAGCATTCCCTCTAAAAACTGGAACAAGGCAGGGATGCCCTCTTTCACCACTTCTATTCAATATTGTCCTTGAAACTCTAGCCAGAGCAATTAGACAGACCAAAGAAATTAAAGGGATACGAATAGGAAAAGAAGAACTCAAACTATCCCTATTTGCTGATGATATGATTGCATACTTAGAGGAACCAGGAAATTCCACCAGAAAACTTTTAGATCTCATAAGTGAATTCAGTAAAGTAGCGGGATATAAGATCAATGCACATAAATCTAAGGCATTTCTATACATAAGCGATGAATCTTCAGAAAGAGAAATTAGGAAAATTACCCCATTCACAATAGCTTCGAAAAAAATAAAATATTTGGGAATCAATCTCACAAAAGAGGTGAAAGACCTCTACAATGAGAACTACAGAACACTAAAGAAAGAAATTCAAGAAAACCTTAGAAGATGGAAAGATCTCCCATGTTCTTGGATAGGAAGAATTAATATTGTCAAAATGGCCATACTACCAAAAGTGCTATACAGATTCAATGCAATTCCAATTAAAATCCCAATGATGTACTTTACAGAAATAGAGCAAGCAATTATGAAATTCATCTGGAAGAATAAAAAACCCAGAATAGCTAAAGCAATCCTTGGCAGAAAGAGTGAAGCAGGGGGTATCGCAATACCAGATCTTCAACTCTACTACAAAGCAATAGTAACAAAAACGGCATGGTATTGGTACCAAAATAGAAAGGTGGATCAATGGTACAGAATAGAGGACACGGACACAAACCCAAATAAATACAATTTTCTCATACTAGACAAAGGGGCCAAAAATATGCAATGGAGTAAAGATAGCCTCTTCAACAAATGGTGCTGGGAGAATTGGAAATCCATATGCAACAGAATGAAACTAAACCCATATCTCTCACCATGCACGAAACTAAACTCAAAATGGATTAAGGACCTCAGAATCAGACCAGAGACCTTGCATCTTATAGAAGAAAAGTAGGTCCAGAGCTTCAACATGTCGGCTTAGGACCAGACTTCCTCAACAGAACTCCCATAGCACAAGAAATAAAAGCAAAAATTAATAACTGGGATAGATTCAAACTAAAAAGCTTTCTCTCAGCAAAGGAAACTATCAGCAATGCGAAGAAAGAGCCTACAGAGTGGGAGAAAATCTTTGCCAATCATACTTCAGATAGAGCGCTAATTTCCAGAATCTATAAAGAACTCAAAAAACTCTACACCAAGAATGCAAGTAATCCAATCGACAAATGGGCTAAGGAAATGAATAGACACTTCACAGAAGAAGATCTACAAGCAATCAACAAACATATGGAAAAATGTTCAACATCTCTAGTAATAAGAGAAATGCAAATCAAAACCACCCTAAGATTCCATCTCACCCCAATTAGAATGGCGATTATCAAGAATACAAGCAACAACAGGTGTTGGCGAGGATGTGGGGAGAAAGGTACACTCATACATTGCTGGTGGGGCTGCAAATTAGTGCAGCCACTCTGGAAAGCAGTGTGGAGATTCCTTAGAAAACTTGGAATAGAACCACCATTTGACCCAGCTATCCCACTCCTTGGCCTATACCCAAAGGACTTAAAATCAGCATATTACAGAGATACAGCCACATCAATGTTCATAGCTGCTCAGTTCACAATAGCCAGATTGTGGAACCAACCTAGATGTCCTTCAATTGATGAATGGATAAAGAAACTGTGGTATATATATACAATGGAATATTACTCTGCCATAAAGAATGATAAAATTATGGCATTTGCAGGCAAATGGATGAAATTGGAGAATATCATGCTAAGTGAAGTAAGCCAATCTCAAAAATCCAAAGGAAGAATGATATCGCTAATAAGTGGATGAGGACACATAATGGGGGGTGGGAAGAGTTAGTGTTAGGGTTAGAGTTAGGGTTAGGGAGGGGGGCAAGAATGGAGGAAGGAAGGACTGTATAGAGGGAAAAGAGGGGTGGGAGGGGTGGGGGGAAGGGAAAAAAAATAACAGAATGAATCAAATATTACCCTATGTAAATTTATGATTACACAAATGGTATGCCGTTACGCCATGTACAAATAGAGAAACAACATGTATCCCATTTGTGTACAATAATAAAAAAAAAAATTAAAAAAAAGAAGATATATAAATTGGCTCACCCAGTGCTACAGAACAAGTGTTCCATTACCAAGCAAAATCCCTGAAGATTTTTGCCAATGGAAGAGAAGTCATATTTGTAAGGCTAAACCTTACCCATTGTAGGAGTCAGCCACAATTTTTTGAGGTGTAATAACAGATGGTGGAGTAATTTCCTCAACGTTTGAGCAGTTTTCTAAATCACAGACAAAAACCTATAGAATCAAAAATATATCAGAAGGATTAATGTCTATCTGTACTCAATTTGGCCAACAAGTATTTTCTGAGTATCTGTTCTATGATTGGAACTATAGCTACTCATTGAACACTTTTCAAAATAAAAGAAGCCCTTAAAAGGCAATTCTATATCCTATATTCTAATAAGTTCATATTCTACTGGTATCAGTGAAATACAGGTACCTATTTTCCAGGTTTATGGAGACACCAAACTATTTTTAAGGTGTAAGCCATACCCAAGCTTCCAGGCATAGTGATAGTCTTGGCTTCTTGTGAAAGCCTGTACCTTCCAAAGAAATATAACTTGAAACACATCAAGACTGTGTCTTCTCTAATGCTTTAGTACTACTTATTTTCAGAGGCTTACAACAGTGGCCCTGGGTTATAATATAATTAAAAATGTTTCCAACTGACTTTGATCATGATGGGTAGTTTTATCTAATGACATACACTATCTTATCATAGATAAATTATCATTAGTTTAAACTCACAACTCTGGAAAAACAAAAAGTAAGATGTTCTAATGGTAGGACAAGACTAGTACTAGGTAAAGTTTAGAACCTCTTGCAGACCAGATTTAGGATTAACTGTTAATGTAATGTCCAAAGTAAGTACTCAGTGAGTTTTTATTGAATGAGGGAATTATGTTTACTTGTAAATATACCAAGATATAAATATCAGTATCAATATCCAGTTATTCACTTTAAATTCTGAGACTAACCAGTCCATCCATGATGAAATATATTCTCTGGTAAAGCCAGTCTATAGAGATGGAAGAAATTAATCCTGAACCTCTGTAAAAAATTCTCAGGTCAGACACATCAGACATGTTGGCAGCCTCCTTCACCCAGATGAGAGCTCCTTCGGAGAAATAAACAACTTGCTGGTGGACATTAACTGATATTCCTGAAAGAGCCATGCAAATACATGCACATTATTACATAACAAGCAAGACAAAAAAAGGGTTTATGTGAGATTTATTTCTTTAATGTTTAATAAAGTGATCAGATTCTATTTTAGAAGAAAATGTTATTCTAAATTCTTCTAATATGTATTGAATAGATTAGAAGAACTTAGAAGAGTCTACTCTAAAAATGGTAGAAAATTTGGGGTTTTAGTGTTATTTTATTTCTTGTATTTTGTTTGTGGTATTGTTTCGGTTTTGGTGATGGAGATAGAACCCAGGGCTTCAGGCATACTAAGCACATATTCTACCACTGTGCTACTCCTCCAGACCCAAAAATATATTTTTAAATATTCTTCAATTCTAGAAGTATTTCTTCTGGAAATTTCAAGTCTTTCTTTTTACCCTAAGGAAACATCACTTTCTATGATACTGACCTGTAATATTATGGTGTATAGCATCTGACCAAAGGCAATGAGCTTCATCTACTAAGTGCTTTAAAGATCTCTTTCTTAGAGATGTTTTTCTGGATAAAAATAGCCACTGTTCCTCTTCTTGAACTGAAAAACAACATGAATTTTAGGTCATCAGACCAACCAAATGCACACTAACACATACACAAAAAATATCAACACTACCACTGAAAGCAAAGGGAAATCACATTTAAAAGAGACCATACAAATTTTCTCTGAAGGCACTGGGGCATTTCATCTATGGTATAATGCACATTATTCCATGGTTAGAAGTAGGAAGCTCAGTGGCAGCCAAGTAGGACTTATACGTGTATGCCCTTAAGAACCCCCAAAATTATATCACATGAGGTAATACCATTCCCAACAACCTTGCCCCATAGGAGTTCCACTCATTGTCCCCAGACAGGAACATGGGTTGGTAGAAGTACTCCTTCCACAGTCAAAACAGGTTGGGGCATAACACATACACACACATAGACAGACACTGCTTGTTATCTGTGTTGTCTTCAACATCCCTCCCTTTGAGTCAGGAGAAATGTGCTTAGAGGAATGAAATTTGATGGTTGCAGAACTGTGCTTGCTATCCTGTTCAACTGGAGACCAATGCAGGGTCCATTGTTGATGAACACTTTTAGGCCAATTAATGATGGATTGCAATAATCACATAACAACCTACCACTGATCTATATTTAACATGCCCTTTGGATATGCTTCTTGCATAATGAAAATACCTCTCCTTTCCTAGAATAGGAACAGCCAAGAAAAACTAAAGGCTGGTGATATATGGCATTCAGTACTCTGGCCTAGGCATGTGCAGATGAGGGTAAGAGGCAGTCAAGTTAGCAAATGGAGTTCTGGTAAAAACAGAAAGCAGATTCCTAGAATTTGGAGTCCTAGACTATTATTCAAAACCCTTTTACTAATTTCCCCCCAAAATTTCTAGTGCTTCTTAGAAAGCATTTTAATTTAGTATTTTGCTCATATAGGCATCATACAGTGAGTATTCAACTACTCAGGGCAAAGGTTAAAATATTAAAGCCAAAAAAATTATTGTTTTATTTTATTATTATAAAATAATTAAAAAGATGATTTGGCAGACTGAATATTCAAAATGGCAAAACGTAAATTATTGAAGTCCAGATATACTTAAAAACTTTAAGAAGACTGTAAAATAAGATTTCTGGTAGGACTCCAATGATAGCACATAATGTTGGGGGTTAGGATAGAAAGGCTATGTGCATCCCTTAGGTGTGTAAAGATAAGTCACAAACCTTGTGATTTCAATTGAAACCAAGCATTAAAGATCATTTTTTAAATCCTTAGTCTTTCAATTCTATTTTTTTTTTAAGTTCTTAAATTCTAATGTGAAAACTTCCAATCTAATCACTTACTCTATTTGTCAAGTACTTAGAACCACTTAAAATTGAAAGCTTATCGAGTACCCAAAAGACGACATGCATTTGGGCAGCAAGGGAGGAATCTTGAGGTCTACCAGATGACTCAGGACCACTGACCTCTGAACCCACTCCCATCACCTTTCATTTCTATGTAACAAAAGAGCGACCCTGGACCATACCTGCTAGGGATGATGTGGTAATAATAGATTCTGCTTCCGGCCCCTCACCAACTTCATTTACTGCTGCAATAGAAAACCTATTCCAAAAACAATTTGGAGAGATGTGTTTCACATGGCATGGTGTGAACATGAGATAAAAATAGAAGGAGCAATAACATTTCTATTTAAAGAATGGTGTGGCAATGCATATATCTAGTTACTGAGTGTCACTGCTCAGCACTAAAACAACCATCAATCACATCCTTGTTTGCATTCCCCACAGAAGAGTTCAGGGTCACTGAGGTCAAAGCTGAACTCTGCTATCAGCATAACCCCGTTCTTCCTCTAATTTAAAGATCCCTTAGTAAATGCCACAGAAGCTAACGTTAATAAAATAATCCCCAATGGTAAATAAAAATACCATTACAAGATTTTTCCTCCTTACTTTTTTCTTGTTGGGTCTAATGAAAAAATGTCATTTGTGGTATTTATGATGTTTTTATTAGTTTATACTTATATGGATCCTCTAAATATAATAGAAGCACTTGAAAATATTTTTGATGAGGATTATGTGATTTTTATAAGCATAGACACTTTGGAAAAACCTATAACTGAGACCCAAAACCATAGAGTCAGTGACACTTCTCAAAATACATTTAAACTATATTTTAGTCATTTTTTAAAAATAATTATGTCTGCAGCCATGCTGGCTACATTTTCCCTTGCATCAGTCCACTGAAATCTTACCTGTAGGTGGTATTTGGTAGAGTGGAGTAAAACTGGAAACTGGTTCTCTGTGTTCCTGAATCTAGTTTTTGATTTTTGCTGATCAGCCTTAAATTATAACCCAAAATAGGTCCACCTGGGAATTGGGGTGGAGCCCAGCTGACTTCCACAGTGTCCGGACTTGAACTTTCAATATTCTTAATGAATGGAGCAGTTTCAGGAACTAGAAGAAATAATAACATAATGAAAAATGAAAATGTACAGGATTTATGATCTTAAAATACTACAGAAAAATAATTTTAGTTTTTGAAAAGTTAACAGGTTTTGGGGGAGTTGTTAGTTTGTTTGTTTGTTTTGGTGGTACTGGAGATAGAACCCAGGCGCTCTCTACCACTGTGGTACAAGCCCTTTTTACTCTATTCTGAGATAGGGTTTCACTAAATTGCCAAGGCTGGCCTTGAACTTGCAATCCTCTCACTTCAGCCTCCTAAGTCACTGGGATTACAGGCATGTGCCAGAAAGCCCAACCAGAAATAAAATATTTTAACAAATACTCAAAATATATGATAAAATATGGTAAGAATCCATGAGCTGCAACTCTGAATCCCCAAATTATACCAGTTAAATATTAATGTCTGCCAAAAGACTCTTTTGAATGTTATTTTCTTCACTTCTAATGTATGGCATAAAATTAAATTTTAAAGTATACAAATAGGATAAGTATTCTAGAAAAAGTCATCAAAAATCTCTAGAGACCTAAATGAATTGAATACAGAATGGAACCAGGTTAAGAAAGAGAAGAAAATCTGAACAAACTAGAGTCATGATTAACATGAGTTCAAAAAAGGTCTCAGACCTTCCACTTATGTTGCTATGGCCTCACTGGTTCCAGCAGAAGATGTGGATTCAGATAGGCTGGAATTGGACCAGTCTACTTCACTCTTGTGGCCGTCAGCTCTGGTGATTCAGATAATAACCTTCCTTAACCCCCCAAAGTCCCTAGGAAACCATGATGACTGGGCCACAACAGTGGCCCCACCCTTGCAAAGGATAAAAGCATGGATTCGATGATTAAGTATTCACTCACACAGTCTAGACACTAACAAAGAGGCATAAACAGAAAGGCAAACTAATGATCTGACAGCCTATCTTCCATCTACGTCTCCACCTAATTTTCATACCTCAGTCACCTGAAACCACATTCTTACACTTCCTCTTTCCATAGAAAGGCACACTTTGATGTCATTCTGCTTTTGAGTACAGTTCTCTCCACTGAACACGTTAAGCAAATGCTCTGCATCACCACTGGCACATGGGAGTTAGGAGAAATTAGATAATTCATCCTTCACACTGGATTTTTCAAAAGGCCTCTTAATTAAGTCTTCTTGGTCTTACTCTGATATAATTCCTCCCAAACTCTCAAATAAATCTTTGACAAACACAAGTATCTTCATGTCACTTTGTGGCCCCAAGTACTCAGTCACATTTGTGAACAGGAAAGAAGGAATCATCTCCCACTGAATTAGAATCAAAATGTCAAAAAAGAAACCTAACCCATCAGGATTATTGTGCCCAGACATGATCTGCTCCACTTCAGGCAAGTTAAATGCTACCAACATGGAATGATGTATCATTGTCCAAATGCCTCCACAACAAATCCCCCATGAAAAGCTGGTATTTCTTGTCTGACCACCATCCTTTTGGTTAAGGAATTGTCTTCTAAAAGTACCCAATTAACAGCAAACACAATCTAAAATCACACAGTTTTCATAGCTATAAGAGAATAGGATTATAAGGCAATGAACATAGAACAGATACGTTTCTAAGTTTTGAAGTGGCTAGAAAAGAGAGGGAGAATCTGAAACATGAGATGCCCTGCATGGAAAGGCATCCACACAGAGTGTGGAAGACCTGGAGGGTACATGAATTATTTCCAGAAGAAAGGCCCAGAAATGGAAAGCAAAATTGCTCTTCTTCATTACTTTGATTTAACCAGCCATGAGTCCTGAACCACAGTAACTCTCCTCAACACTAGGAAATGTTTCCCCAATGTTGGAGTACATGAGGCGTTGTTGGAGCAGGGAGGGATCCATGCATTATACTCTGATCTAGAACTTCACAAAAATAGTCCTAGACCAATGTCTAATCTAGGTTATAAGCAGGGATGGTCAGAGAATAATCAGCACAGTGGCCACACAAACCCTGAGACCTAATAAGCAAGGACAGGGCACTCATAAGGGAAGGGGGATGCCCCAACTTCATCAGCTGCCCAGCTTGCTGAAATTCAAGGCAAGGCTCAACATGAAGGTCCCTGGACATAATCATATCTCTGGGACTGAGGAGCAAGATGTTCATGAAGCCTGGAACAAATATTCCTGAGCTGCCTCAGCTAATTCTGAGGGTGAGGCATCAGACACGTCTCCCTGAGTGTGTGCCCCAGAATTGCTCACTACAGGGCTTCCAGGGTGAAAACCCTTCCCTGGTAGAGAAATACCATCTTCAAATGAAGAAATCAGGAAATACACCAATATACGTACTGTTTTTTGTAAACCTGTCTTTGATAAAATGTTAAAATATTAGAATAGCCTCCCAGTTAGTCTCTACTTTCCAATCCCTCTCATCCCCTCAATTCATTCTGTGTAGTTGAAAAAATTCTCCTTTCAAAGATCACGTGAAGCAATTACCCCTCTGCTTTAAAGCCTTCCATAACCCCCAACTGCTTTCTAAATAAAACCTTCCATTCAAAGTTTTTGATACTCTGGACTCAGTTTGTTTCCCACTGTTATCCTATTTTTCTTCCTGTATCCTATGGTTCAAGCAGATAGAATACTCACTTTTCCCCTCACGCCTTAGAATTCAATCTCTATAATGCTGATCATATAATCATCTGGATCTCATCTAATGTCCAAATCAACAGATGAAACCTCCTCCAGAGAAATTTCTTTGATATTTCATTCTAGAAGTATCTCCCTCCTCTGAACTTGCACAAGAATTTGTCAATGCTTCTGATTAAAATTATTTTTATTAAGTTATTTTATTTCAGGGTCATTTAAGCATGTGCTTGGTCTCCTTTGTAAGAAAGTAAGCTGCTTAAAGACAGAATCAGATCCATGCCCATACAGATAACCCATGAATATAGTTTGAACATGATAACAGCAGCATTTATTTAGAACTAGTGTTGCTCTATGAATAAAAGAGTACCCACAAGAGGACAGCTCAGTTAAAGCTACATTCTGACAGAGCAATATTCTGAAAAAAGTTGGGGGGAACAGTGAAGCTGTAGTCAGGCAGAAAAGAGGACTTTGGTTGCTTTCCAGAGATAATGAAACTGTGTCACTTATCACTCTCATTTCTGAAACACTTCATCACTTAGCTATGAGATACCATGAGCTCCAGAGTCTGTTCCTCCTTAGTACCCTTGGCCCTCCTCTTCTTGACCTCATTAGGAAACACTGGGCTGCTCCAAGGCTAACACCTTGACTTTCTCCTCTTTTCAACATACATTTGTTCTTAGCCTATAACCTCCAGGCCCATGACTTGAAATCACATCTCTATGTACATAAACCATGCATGGTATTTTGGATATCTCCAACCTATCCCTGAGTTCCAAGTTCATACATTTAACTGCATCTTTGGCAACTTCATTTGAGTGTCTCATAGGCATCTCAAATTTTACTTGGTCAAAACAGGTATTTAAATTTTCCTAGAAAAGCTGCTCTCCCACCAGTCTTCCCTTGTCTCAGTGACATGGCTCCCAGGCTGCCAAGCATGTATCCAGCCTACTGGTCCACGCTAAGAAGCAGCCACGGAGCCGTGGAGCAGCAGAGTGGAAACCTGGGTGGGTTGGAGCACAGGCAGCGAACACCACCTGTGCCCGCGTGGAACCCACAAGGCATGCATGACCATCCTGAGGTGCGGTGACCCAAAGCATGCTGACCTGTCACCCATTGGTGGCCAAGCCTGGGCATGGTATGGATGACTCCTGCAGAAGCCCACTCCATGCAGTGTTGCAGCCTAGAACCTGTGAGCACAGACCATCCAAAGACCTCAACCTCCCACTTCCTGCCGGGAGAAAATGGAGGTGGGGCAAACCTGAATGGAAGTTGGGATTCAAGAATTGACCAATAGCATTAATACTTTTCCTAACCCTAATTAGCATAAGTTGAGACCAGTACTCAAGTGCTATATAAACCCTTAGACCAACACACTCAGAGGGGGGAAAACCTACTATCGGGTCCCCTCTTGCACTGCAAGAGTTCTGTTCCTGTTTCTATTCTTCAATAAATCCTACTCTTACACTCACTCATCCTGTTTGTAGATTTCATTCTTTCAATTCACAAGACAAGAACCCAGAAAGAGGGGGCTGGGGTTGTAGCTCAGTGGTAGAGCACTTGCCTAGCATGTGTGAGGCACACTGGGTTCAATTCTCAGTACCACATACAAATAAATAAATAAAATAAAGGTCCATCAACAATTTAAAAATATTAAAAAAAAAAAGAACCCTGAAAAAAGAAATTGCTGGTGATGAAGCCAGAATTGGGTACAGGCAATTAGTGTAAAAATAGGGGATCGGGGTCAGATCAAGGAAATGGAGGCCATGAAAGCCATCTGCCTCTAGAAGTTGGAGACTGCCCTTGGGAGAATGGAATGTCAAGGATCTTAAGATTGCATTGATTACCAAATTTACCTGTCCTTGTCAAGGACTACAGGCAGGGAGCTGCTAATTAATACCCCCTGGGCCCTAACCTGTCTGGATCACTTTGGCCCTCCCTCTGCCCATCCGTTTCTCACTTTTTGCATCTTACCTGCAAAACCAGGCCTAATCCTGTAGGCAGCAAGGAAAGAGATAAGGGGGAAGGAACAGGAGACTAAAACCTAAAAAAATGACAAGATTTGCTCATCTCATGGATTCAGCCTTTGGTCCCCTTCTTCCATCCAGGAGAAGTCTGCTTTTACTTTTCTTTAATAAAGCTTCTTACTTTCTACTCTACACTTGGCTCTGAGTGCTTCTCTGGCATTATACTTCAACACCTGAGGAAGCAGGACTCCTCACCCGGTAAACAGTCATATATCAGTGAACTCCTGGAGTCTGCTGCAACACTGGAGGGCATAGCCCCCCATTTAGAGCTGCAACACTTCTTAGCTGCAGAAGCCTGCACCTTACTCAGACCCTATCTGCCAGCAGAGGAGAGAAACTCCAGTCTTACCTGCCAACAGAAGCAGGGAATAAAGTTACATCTCAAAACTTCAGTTTCATCAGTGAATGGCAACACCCAGGTGTTCAGACAAAACTCTTTAAGTTATGGAGATTGATCCTCCATCCTCCCCACCAAATCCATTCTGCAACTCCAGTCTTCAAAATACCTGGCGAATCTTTCCACCTCCTTCACCATGACCATCTTGCTCACAGCCACCATCATGACTTGCTTGAACTCTTGACTGTTTCCTGCTTCCTTTGGTCCATCCCCACCCACCAGTCTCCACTTGACTGCCAGAATGAAATTTTTAAAACTTGAATCAATCCCAACCCCCTAGTTTAAAACTCTCCAAAGACTTGCTGTCACACTTAGAATAAAGGTTACATTCCTTATCACAGACTATGTGACCTCCAGTTACCAGGCCTCTGGTTACGCTGTTGTATCTCATCTTATTCACTGTATTCTAGCCTCATCAGCCATTCCTCAAATAAACCCAGCTCATTGCCAACAACAGTCCTTGGTCCTTGCTCTTCCTTCTTCCCGGGAAAAGCATTCCTGGATATTTGCATGACTTCTTGCCTCTTGTTATTCAAAGCCCTGAGCACATGTCATTCTCAGAGAGGCCTTCCCTAACCAGTTTTTCATCCAAATTAAGTCCCCTCCTCAGACATTCTTTATCACTTATCCTATATTATTTTTCTTCTTAACCCTTACTCCTATGTGAAATTATACTATATTGTTTATTGAAATATATCCTTATTCCTTCTGCCATATCTATCTGAGTCTTGGGTAAATGCTCCTGTCTTTTGCCCCTACTTCTTCCTATAGAGAAAGATGAGTTGATGAGTTCCTATTCATTTGGTAGCAGGCTTTACACCATAATTTTTTATTAATAGAGGTAGAAATTCAGAGATCTTGAAAGAAACATTTTGGTTTCTTTATCCTTTTCTCTCTAACAAAATCAGCAAGCTTTGCACACTCAAACCTTCCCTTAAATGTCTTGTTCTAATGTCTAAGGTGGGTCTAAGCAGGTTCTTAGCAATTCACTCCATTTTTGTTCATGCTAAACTACGTCATCCAACTTAGATTCTATCAAACATAATGGTATTCCTGCACCCATCCACAGAGACTTATGCATTATCTTTCATTAGTTCAGAACTCAGGCTAGGAAGAAGGATACTATTTATTGAGTACTCTCGGAACCTCAACAAATACTTTTGCTTAATTACTTCTCTCCCTGTCTCCAGCAGCTGGATTGTAAATCCCTTAATTATTTGAACTTCAATGCTTTGGTTCCTAGAACAATAGCTGGTATGTAAAAGGTGTTTGAAGAATATTTGTAGAATGAATGAAAAAAAAAAAAAAACCTGATCTTCCCTCTGATGACATTAAAAATAAACACACAAATAACCAACTTCTGAGGGGGAAAAAAAAAAAAAAAACAAGCAAGGAACTGAATCTTTTCACAGATTTAATTGCTACATAGCCGAAACAAATTACAACCTAGGTAACAGAAAGACTAAAAATTATCTTAAGACATAAATATAAACCCAAACACCTTTTAACACACCACGATCACCCCTTGGCATTGCTCTCCCGGGCCATTGTAACAGCCACCCACCAGGCCTGCCTGATTTTACCTGTCCCACTGTCCATTCTCCATACTGCCTTTCAGTATAAAAGTCAGTTCACATCAGATTATGTCACTCCTCTGTTCGAAAACCTACAGCAAACTCCTTCCACAGTCTTTACAAAGATCTCTGAAGCTGACTGATATCCTACTCCTCCAACTCTGTGACCTTTCTGTTACTCCTACACCTTCTTCACTTTCATCCTGCTACGTTGGCTGCCTGGCTGTCCTTTGAAATGACCAGGGATGCCCTTGCCTTAGAGCCTCCCTGTACCTGGATTGCTGTATCTAACATATCTGCTTGACTGACTCCCTGGACTCCTTCAAGTCTTTGCTCAAACTTAACCCTCCCTACCCCAAACTCAATGAGGCTTCTTCTGACCAAATTATTTAATACCGGAACAGCCTCCCCCTCCCCAACCCCACATTCTAATCCTCTAAAGCACAAACTCTGCTCAAAATGTTTATTTTACAATGACACATAGCAGCATGCCTTATTTACTATATATTGCATGAAAAAAAAATTGTTCTTCTATCAAAATGTGAGCTCTATAAGATCGGGGGTCATTGTTCTGATCACAAAGGCATTGTGAACATTACTTGGCACATAACCTTCCCTTAAATGTCTTGCACTGAAGTCTAAGCTGGGTCAATTGTTGAATAGAATTAACAAAGAAATAGATTTCTTTTATTACTCAAAATAAAAACAAACTAAGCCAAAGCTTCAGAATAATGTCCTTTCCATAAACAATGTATGCAAGTCATACCTCCATAAGGATGAGTCCTGTAACTGGGACTTGGGGGAGAATACAGCTGCAGCTGGGCTGTGAAGATCCAAACCACGCGAAAAATATATTCAGTGAAAGGATGCAGGGACTCTACCTCATAAGAGAGCTTGGACACAGCCTAGATCCATGAGAGATTAATAATCAGCTTTTATCATATCACCACCATACAATGTGACTCAAGAGTGCACAAGTTAATTTGTAGAAGTTGAATGGTCTTTTGGGTATTGAGTCACCTAGACCCTGCCAGATGAGATGACACAGAAGGCTGGAACTTAGAACTGCATAATTCACACAGAAATTCTCTTCTCAGAATATATATTAAATTATTTGTCACTTTCTTCAATTATCCACATAAATATTTCCATATTAATATATTTGGTGTCTTGGGACAGTTTTTTTTCCTGAACTTTCATGATTTTATAAAAAGAACAGTCTTGAATGACTATGATAGACAGTACTTGTAAATTAGAACAAGTGCCTGTGAGAATCTTCCCCCTTCCCTTGATCCCAGATGTAGTCATTTTAGGGTGATGGGCAGATAATGACCAATGAAATAAATGGTTATGTGATAGTGTGCTGAATGAATTATATATGTGATCAACATTATATGTTCCTCATAAGAATTTACAGCATAGCCAAAGTTAAAGTCCATCTAATCCAACCACTTATGCTTAAATCTTTTCCAGAATACATTAATTAGCTCCTGTAAGTAGTCTTCCCTTATTCATGAGGAGACTACATTTCAAAACCACAGAAGATACCTGAAAGCTTAGAGAGTACCAAACCCTATAAACAAACACTGTGATATCAATGCTGCGATCTGGTAACTTAGACAGTTATTAAAGGCCTAACAGATGGGTATATGCTGAACATATACCCATCTGTTTACTTCCCAGTGAGACAGAGTAGGAATCCATGAAATTTCATCATGCTACTCAGAATGATGTGTAATTTAAAACTTAATAATTCTTTATTTCTGAAATTTTTCATGTAATATTTTTGGAACATCATTGACTGCAGATAACTTAAACTTCAGAAATAAAATCCACAGATGGAGGGAGGACTACCATAATTAGATGTAATATTTTGAGACTTGAATAATGTGGGAGGGAGAGCTTTTATTTGGATACAAAGGCAGCTTTGCATACCTCAGTGTAGGTCCAGCTTCCTGGAAGTTGCTCGTATTTCCACTGAATGATGTATTTTACTCCAGAAATGTTAGCAGATTTCCATCGTAATGTCACACTATGGTTTCCAATGGAAGAAGCAAAGGGTGCTGTAGGAAGCTCTGTATTTTCTAGGGGGAAAACAAAGTGTCACTCAACATACACTCCTGTCCCTCAAAGCAGGAGAGCATATGACCATTTAATCGAGTGTTATCATCAATCTTCTGTTCCAATAACTCACCTGAACAATAAATGGTGCACATTTTCAGGGCAGTTTTCCCTTTTTTTTTAACAAGCAGGCAACTTGGAGTGTTCTGAAACTGTCCAGTTTTCTCTTAACACTTTCTTACAAGCAAGGAGGGGAGGTGCCAAAAGCATGTCGTGGCAAAGCAGAACTGTCTGTTGCCCAGGATATATACCCCAAGGTATTTTTTTTAATTTTATACTATAATTCTGCTGTGACTATGCATCTTATCAACAAATTTTTATATACACAGAATTACTGTCTTTATGAGAAAGGACTCTACATGCCACTGTTTGGCATTATAAAACATTTCGTGATTTCTAAACAGTAGACAAATTACAATATGTGGGACACATTTATCAGGTGCTGTTTGCCAGTAACTATACCAGGGCCTAGATTTCTGCATGGTATGAACCACTGGGATGAAATTATTTTACTTTTTCAATTAGTCCAAAATCATGATGAATTTAATGCTTCAACTTTTGCTACAGAAAAAAAATCATTACTTTGTTTGAGAAAGCATGGTGGGTTTGGTAGGGAGTTTTAAATTGTCAAATACAAATCCCTAGAAAAACAATCTTTCTTGTGAAAGGAAAATTTTCATCCCTACAGATAATGGATATGAACTAATTAAAGTCCATACTCTACAACCCAGAAAAATTAAAGCCATTTGCATCTGAAGGGCCAGTCCACAAAGAGTAGGTCTAGCACAACCCTTCTTTCCTGCTTCATCTACTTGTGGTTCATTTTGGGTTATGACAGCTGTATAAGCAAAGCACATCCCCAACCCCAAGCCAGTAATGGTAAAATCCTAAGTACCAGGGATTACCATGTGCTACAGATATCTTGAAGACAATTTCAGCAGACAAAGAAGGATAACCAGGAGGCATCAGAAATCACATATGTTGCAACAGGGCAGAGAAACCAGTTATGTAAGTACAAGTAAATGTAAACTTCAAAGTTCTGTGATTGTGATACATATGAAAAATCAGAGGGGAAGTAGGTTTATTCTAAATTATCAAGGCAAGAGTGAATCAAATGAACAAGCAGAGCTAGGCTGAGTTATGTACTACTTTCATTAAGTGGAAGCATGGACAAGAAAAGACCCAGTCCAAACTGGGTTGTAATTCCAGTTGTATCTTTTACTAGCTCTAGGCCCTCAAGAAAGTGTTTAAACATTACTCCTCAATTTTCTCATCTGTCAAATGAGGTTATTTATAGTATTTATTCATCTGAAGACAAAAGGATCTAATACTTATAAGTTAATGAGACTAATGCCTGACTCATAAATACTTAATAAAAAATAGCTATTGTTATTTTGATGGATTGTTAACCATTTTCCCCCACATGGGAAGGTGTCTAAAATTGTGATGTGTTAGAGACAAACAGAGTCTAAGGTGCATAGTTTTAAGTCATCATAACAAACTAAAAATAAAGTCTGTAAGCTTAAATGCTTTTTTTTTAGACCTGGTACATTTCATTCGTTAGTAGTACACAGAAATTGATCCATAGTTCATGAGAAATTAAATAAAACATTGGTTATGTTTGTATTCTAGCAGAATTGGATAATTAAATGAGTAATATAATTTTAGAATATAAGAAAAGGATGTAAATAAAAGGTTCCAACTTTCTCAGTTATGGCATTCTTAGCATCTCAGTAATTTTTTAGACTTTTTGGACCAAATAACTACCTAATGTTTCCATACTAGTACATCTATGTGCCCCTTGCGCACTGCACTACTTCTCCAGTTTTATCATTTGATTAGGTACCTCCATCCTTATTTCCTTTTTCATGTTGAGTTTCCTATGGTATTTGCTTGTTATTACAGAAGTCACCAAAAACACCAGCATTGCAAACATATGATATCATGGAAAGTCCTTAACTGTCATCTGTTGTTTATGCCATGAACTTCCCCTAATCAACAGATCCAGCAGTGTTCAACAGATGTTGACCATCCTTGCACTTCTCTTGAGTCTGAATATACCCCAAGGCTTCCCATGGAGGTCCCTGTAAAGCCCTAGAGTATTTCAACACAAACCACAAAAATATAAATTTTACCTACAGCTAACTCTCACAACACAGAAGGAAAACATGTTTTAATGTATTCACTACCTCTCCATAGAAACATCAAAGGGGGGTTTTGTTTTCTTTTGTTTTGTTTTGTTTTGGAACACTAAAATAGCAGGAACAAATCAGAAAAGCAAGGTGACAACATCCTTTTGATTTCCATGAGCCAGAAAGTAAGGAAGAAACCAGTGAAATAAGTCCTTCAACATATGGAAGGAAGAGCCAAGCATCCCCCAAAATGGAGGGAACTGTCTCTTGATGGGTGGAAACGCTAGTGATTTTTGCAAAAGATAGCTGATGACATCCAGGCTATGACTTATGAAAACATTGGTCCTTGAGAAACCAATGGAGAATTAACACACTATGGCAAAACCACTTACAAACACTCGTCCTACTTTGAAATCAAGCAGACAGGGCTGATATACACCCAAATTTTGTACTTACTCAAAATCTAACGCTGAGTCGACGTGGATGTGGGGGAAAAGGCACACTCATACATTGCTGGTCGAGTTGCAAATTGGTGCAACCACTCCAGAAAGCAGTATGGAGATTCCTCAGAAAACTTGGAATGGACCCCCCTTTTGACCCAGTTATCCCACTCCTCGGTCTATACGCAAAGGACTTAAAATCCTCATACTACAGCCACATCAATGTTCATAGCTGCTTAATTCACAATAGCTAGATTGTGGAACCAACCAAGATGCCCTTCAATTGATGAATGAATAAAGAAACTGTGGTATATATATATACAATGGAATATTACTTAGCCATTAAGAAGAATAAAATTATGGCATTTGCTGGTAAATGGATGGAGTTGAAGAATATCATGCTAAGTGAAATAGGCCAAGCCCAAAAAGCCCAAGGCCAAATGTTTTGTCTGATAAGTGGATGACAATACATAATAAAGGGAGGTGGCAGGGGGAGAGGAAGAGAAGAATGAAGGAACTTTGGATGGTGTAGAGGAAAATGGGGCAGGAGGGGGTGAGGTAAGGAAAGATAGTAGAATGAGACAGACAGTATCACCCTATCTATATGTATGATTACATGAATGATGTAAATCTGCATTGCATACAACCATAGAAATGAAACGTTGTATCCCATTTGTGTACAATGAATCAAAATGCAGTCTGTAAAAATAAAAATATAAATTTAAAAAAAAAGAAAAAAGAAAAACTGAGAGGTATAGCTTCTATACATTTCACAAACTCTTAGTGCCTTTTAGGGGAGCCAGGCACATATGAACAACTGTTAGCAGAATAATGCAATGCACATTAAATAAACATTCCTATACTTTTAGTACATTAAAACAGTGGCATTTCCAGAATCAAGTGCGCTTAGAATGTACATTGCTCCCTCATTAAGATAAAAGGAACTATATCTGCTGATCACAAGGGTAAAAATCTGGTCCTAAACGTAAAGTCATGTGCCACATTTCCCACTATGTCTGGAAGAAGAGTCTTGTTAAGTCTCCATCAGAATGGTCTCAACTTTTGAAATTATTTAATTTCTTTATGTACAAAAATTTTTGATGCCACTGAGATGTAGAAGTCTATTTAAGAAGCTCTTCACTATCCCTTGATAAAAACAAGTCACTGAGTGGCATAGATACAGAATAATGGTCAAGTGCATTTTCTTACCCAGTACTTCCTCTTCATATGCACCTTCTGCACTACTGCAGCCGATTTCACACGACTCTCTCTATGGAAGACAGGTAGGACACAAGTCAGTGCAACCTTTGTGCTGGTTTTGCTAATGAACTTCAAATTTGAAATCTGATGACCTTATATACAAGTGTATCATTATATCAACTATTTCAACTGTAATAAAGTTCCCACTTGGTAGTGAAATTAGATCAGTGCTTCTCAGACTATTCTTGGACATGTTCCACAGCAAAATAAATAAATAAATAAAAATAAAAATAAAAATAAATTATTTAACAAAACAACCTAGCACACACGTACATACTGAAAAGATTTTTAACATTAACTTACTTCCCACCCATGTTAGCAGTTTTATTGAGATATATTCACATACCATAAAACTCACCCCTTTGGAGCATAGTTTCAGGGGTGTTTAGTGTATTTACGGAGTTGCACAATCACCACCACAATGTAATTTTAGAACATTTTCATCATCCCCAAAAGAAACCCCATACCTGTAAGTGTTCTTATGCATTCAATTCTATTCCATTTTATTCTGTTTTATTTGGTTTAATGTGACTCTTGATTAGCTAAATTGACTTCATGACTCTCTAAGGGACCCCATCCTACAGTTTGAAAAGTGCTGAGCCTGACAATGCAAATATATGTATGCTATGCTGCTCAACATTTTATGAACTAGAAACCTAAAATTCTAGCCTAAAATGATACTCATAGATTGCCTAGTTATTGTGTCATCCATGCCCACCTTGAAAAAGAAATCGATATATATATTAAAATTTTATAACAGCTGAAGATTTTAATGAATGGCTTAATAACAATGTTGAATTTTAATATCTACTACATAATGATGATTAACACCTTATCTCATTAGCCAAAAACAAAGTACATATCTGATAAATGAAACCCAAATATCCAGCAACTCTTAAGAGATGCATTAACATTAGCTTCAGAAAAAGAAAAAGAAAATCTTGGAGAAAGAGTACACATCATAAAAGTCCAATGCAATCATGATCAATCTTCCTGCTCACCTTCAATTTATACTTATACTAGGACAACAGGCTATTGTTTCTCATGATGATAGTGGAAATCCTGGTGCAATATATTTACCCTGAAATGAAGGGGTGTAACTTACAAATACTAACTTTTCAATGTTTGATCTATGTACTAAAAGGAAGTGGAGTCTGATAAGCCCAGGTTTGCTTAGTTAAGGATTAATTTAAATACCTTGGTTTGGGCTCAGGATTATTTAACTTAAAAATTTAGTGTACTTTTCACATCCTGTTTGTAAATTTCAGTAAAACACATTCAACACAGTCCATTAACTACAGAAAAGACACAAACCAAGTGGCAACAAAAAGTATTACATAACATGAGGTTTTCTTTTCTAATAAAGAAAAGCAAGGAAGAAAAAAGAGAGATATTGAAATACAGATTATTTAGAAATAAAGCTAATCCTGACAATCAGGGAAAATGGTGACCCTATTTTTCTAGGGGAAATAAAGAGTAAAATTCCCATCCACCTGAGAGCTTAAATGTTATCTCAAATGGAGGCAACTAGCCTCCCCTTCTCCCACCTCCCAGTACCTGGAGGCAATCTAGCATTAGACCTCAAATGAGGTCAAGTTGCCTAGTGAAAATCTAGAGAGTTGGATCTAAGCAATTGATAGCATCTAAACTGAAGTCCCCAGATGGAACATTAATACAGCACACTGCAGGTTACTGAGCTCCCCTTCCCCCTGTTTACTCTGCCTGGGGCTACATCAGTCTGCTGTCTCAGTTCCCATCCCCACTTCCACTTTTTCCATAGTAGTTTGAGTTTCCCTCTGACTCCACCCTTGGTTTCCCAGGCTGCCAGGAAGACACACATTCCACTCTCCAAAAGAATTGCAGCATTGTTTCCTAAAGATTGATCATTCTCCCATTCATTCATTCAAGAATGTTTAAGTCTCTTTTTTGTGCCCTGTTTTGGGCTTAAAAATATGTCAGTGAGCAAGATAGGTAAATTCCCTGTGTTCACGGAATTTATATTCTCAGGAGAAGAAGGACAATAACCAAAGACATGTTTCTTTAAAAAAAAAAAAAGACAAGTTTTTTAAAGTCCAGAAAATGGAAAGTGCTATGAAGAAAATAAAGCAAGTCAAGGCATGAGGCCCGGTTAGGCAGGAAGGAGGCTCCTGCAGGTAGGGTGATCAGGAAGGACTGTGGAGTGACCCCGAGCCAAGATTTGAGTGATGGGAAGGAGTGGCCCTTGCAGAGATCTGCATGGTAAGGACAAAAGCCTTAAGGCAGGAATGTGCCTTCTTTAGAAAAGGAAGAGGAAAAAGCCCATGACTGGCACAGAGAATAAGGCAATAAAGAGCCATTAAAAAGTTTTTAGAAATAATAAAATCAACTCTAGATCTTAGCCAAAGACTGAGATGCTGAGATAAAATCCAATCTGTGTTTCAGATTATCAGGGACAAGCTATCTCACTTGTCATTATCATTTTCTTTTTCTTTTTTTTTTTTCTTTTTTCTTTTTTTTTTTTTTGTCATTATCATTTTCCAAGTTATATTTCCCTAAACTTTCACTTCAAGGATGTTCCTCCAAGGAACATTGATTGCAAAAATTTCAAGCTTCTTAGGTGGAAACATTAGTGATGAAAGAATATAATTGTCCAATTCCATCCACTTATATGCAAATGCCATAATATTATTATTCTTTATGACTAAGTAATATTCCATTGTGTATATATACTACAGCTTCTTTATCCATTCATCTGTTGAAGGACAGTTAGGTTGGTTCCACAATCTAGCTATTGTGAATTGAGCTGCTATGAACATTGATGTGGCTGTGTCACTGTAGTATGAGGATTTTAAGTCCTTTGGGTATCAACTGAGGAGTGGGATAACTGAGTCAAAAGGGGGGTCCATTCCAAGTTTTCAGAGGATTCTCCACACTGCTTTCCAGAGTGATTGCACCAATTTGCAACTCCACCAGCAATGTAAAAATGTGCCTTTCCACATCCACACCAACATCTATTATTGTTTGTGTTCTTGATAATAGCCATTCTGATTGGAGTAAGATGAAATCTTAGAGTTGTTTTAATTTGCATTTCTCTAATTACTAGAGATGTTGAATACTTTTTCATCTATTTATTAATCACCTGTATGTCTCCTTCTTTAAAGTGTCTGTCCAGTTCCTTAGACCATTTATTGATTGGGTTCTTTGTATTTTTGGTGTAAATTTTTAAGTTCTTCATAAATTTTGGAGATCAGTGCTGTATCTGAAGTGCATGTGGAAGATTTTCTCCCACTCTGTAGCCTCTCTTTTCACATTAATTGTATCCTTTGCTGAGAAAAAGCTGTTTAGTTTGAATCCATCCCACTTATTAATTCTTGGAAATTTTCATGTTAAGTGAAATAAGCCAATCCCAAAAAAACAAAGGCCAAATGTTTTCCCTGATAAGTGGATGATGATATGTAATGGGGGTGGGGAGGAACTTTAGATTATGTAGAAGGAAATGAGAGGGAGGGGAGTATGAAAAATCATGGAATGAGACAGACATCAGTACCCTATGTACGTATATGATTACACAAATGGTCTGAATCTACATCGTGTATGACCATAGAAATGAAATGATGTACCCCATTTGTGTACAGTGAATCAAAATGCAGTCTATAGAAAGAAAATGGATGCCAACCAAGAATCTTATACCCAGCAAAACTTACCTTCAAATTTGACGATGAAATAAAATCATTCCATGATAAACAAAAGCTAAAAGAATTTACAAAAAGAAAGCCAGCATTACACAACATTCTCAGCAAAATATTTCATGAGGAAGAGATAAAAAACAAAGAAGCAAATCAGCAAAGGGAGGAATTATCCTAAAGGAACTGTCAAATAAAGGAGGAACCAAGGTGTGTCCAAAAATAAATAAATAAATAAATAAATAAAATTTTAAATATGAACCAAATGACCGGGAATACAAATCATATCTCAATAATAACCCTGAATGTTAACGGCCTGAATTCATCAATCAAAGACACAGACTGGCAGATTGGATTAAAAAGAAAGATCCAACAATATGTTGCCTGCAAGAGACTCACCTCATAGAAAGAGATACCCATAGACTAAACGTGAAAGGATGGGGAAAAACATACCATGCACATGGACTCAGCAAAAAAGCTGGAGTATCCATCCTCATTTCAGATAATGTGGACTTCAAGCCAAAGTTAGTCAGAAGGGATAAAGAAGGACATTTCATACTGCTTAAGGGAAGCATAAATCAGCAAGATATAACAATCATAAACATCTATGCCCCAAACAGTGGCTCATCCATGTATGTCAAACAAATCCTTCTCAATTTTAGAAACCAAATAGACCATAACACAATACTAGGTGATTTTAACACGCCTCTCTCACCACTGGACAGATCTTCCAAAAAAAATTGAACAAAGAAACCATAGATCTCAATAACACAATCAATAATTTAGACTTAACAGACATTTATAGAATATACCATCCAACCAAGAGCGAATACACTTTCTTCTCAGCAGCACATGGATCCTTCCCTAAAATAGACCATATATTATGCCACAAAGCTAATGTTAGCAAATACAAGAAGATAGAGACACTACCTTGTATTCTATCAGATGATAATGGATTGAAGTTAGAAATAAATGAAAGAGTAAAAAACAGAAACTACTCCAACACCTGGAGATTAAACAATATGCTATTATATGATGAATGGATAACAAAAGATATTAGGAAGGAAATTAAAAAAATTCTTAGAGGTAAATGAGAACAAAGAAACATCATATCAAAATCTCTGGGACACTATGAAAGCAGTACTTAGAGGAAAATTTATTTCATGGAGCGCATTTAATAAAAGAAGTAAAACTCAACAAATCAACGACCTAACACTACAGCTCAAAGCCCTAGAAAAAGAAGAACAGACCAACACCAAAAGTAGAAGAAGACAGGAAATAGTTAAACTCAGAGCTGAAATCAACGAAATTGAAACAAGAGAAACAGTACAAAAAATTGACAAAATAAATAGTTGGTTCTTCGAAAAAATAAACAAAATTGATAAACCTTTAGCCACACTAACAAAGAGAAGACGAGAGAAAACCCAAATCACTAAAATTCAGAATGAACAAGGAAATATCACAACAGACACGACTGAAATACAAAACATAATTAGAAGCTATTTTGAAAATCTATACTCCAACAAAATAGAAAATTTCGAAGACATCAACAGGTTTCTAGAGACATATGAATTGCCTAAACTAAACGAGGAGGACATATACAATTTAAATAGACTAATTTTAAGTAATGATATAGAAGAAGTCATCAAAAGCCTACCAACAAAGAAAAGTCCAAGACCAGATGGGTTCTCAGCCGAGTTCTACAAAACCTTTCAAGAAGAGCTCATTCCAATACTTTTCTAAGTATTCCATAAAATAGAAGAGGAGGGAACCCTCCCAAACTCATTCTATGAAGCCAATATCACCCTGATACCTAAACCAGACAGACACATCGAGGAAAGAAAATTTCAGACCAATATCCTTAATGAACATCGACACAAAAATTCTCAACAAAATTTTAGCAAATCGCATCCAAAAACATATTAAAAAGATAGTGCACCATGATCAAGTGGGTTTCATCCCAGGGATGCAAGGTTGGTTCAACATCAGGAAATCAATAAATGTCATTCACCATATCAATAGACTTAAAGTCAAGAATCACATGATTATTTCAATAGATGCAGAAAAAGCATTTGATAAAATACAGCATCCCTTCATGCTCAAAACACTAGAAAAAATAGGGATAGTGGGAACATTCCTTAACATTGTAAAGGCCATCTATGCTAAACCCATGGCTAATGTCATTCTAAATGGTGAAAAACTGAAAGCATTCCCTCTAAAAACTGGAACAAGGCAGGGATACCCTCTTTCACTTCTTTTCAATATCGTCCTTGAAACTCTAGCCAGAGCAATTAGACAGACCAAAGAAATTAAAGGGATACGAATAGGAAAAGAAGAACTCAAACTATCCCTATTTGCTGATGATATGATGGTATACTTAGAGGAACCAGGAAATTCCACCAGAAAACTTTTAGATCTCATAAGTGAATTCAGTAAAGTAGCGGGATATAAGATCAATGCACATAAATCTAAGGCATTTTTATACATAAGCGATGAATCTTCAGAAAGAGAAATTAGGAAAACTACCCCATTCACAATAGCATCGAAAAAAATAAAATACTTGGGAATCAATCTCACAAAAGAGGTGAAAGACCTCTACAATGAGAACTACAAAACACTAAAGAAAGAAATTAAAGAAAACCTTAGAAGATGGAAAGATCTCCCATGTTCTTGGATAGGAAGAATTAATATTGTCAAAATGGCCATACTACCAAAAGTGCTATACAGATTCAATGCAATTCCAATTAAAATCCCAATGATGTACTTTACAGAAATAGAGCAAGCAATTATGAAATTCATCTGGAAGAATAAAAAACCCAGAATAGCTAAAGCAATCCTTGGCAGAAAGAGTGAAGCAGGGGGAATCGCAATACCAGATCTTCAACTCTACTACAAAGCAATAGTAACAAAAACGGCATGGTATTAGTACCAAAATAGAAAGGTGGATCAATGGTACAGAATAGAGGACACGGACACAAACCCAAATAAATACAATTTTCTCATACTAGACAAAGGGGCCAAAAATATGCAATGGAGAAAAGATAGCCTCTTCAACAAATGGTGCTGGGAGAATTGGAAATCCATATGCAACAGAATGAAACTAAACCCATATCTCTCACCATGCACGAAACTAAACTCAAAATGGATTAAGGACCTCAGAATCAGACCAGAGACCTTGCATCTTATAGAAGAAAAAGTAGGTCCAGAGCTTCAACATGTCGGCTTAGGACCAGACTTCCTCAACAGAACTCCCATAGCACAAGAAATTAAAACAAGAATCAATAACTGGGATAGATTCAAACTAAAAAGCTTTCTCTCAGCAAAGGAAACTATCAGCAATGCAAAGAAAGAGCCTACAGAGTGGGAGAAAATCTTTGCCAATCATACTTCAGATAGAGCACTAATCTCCAGAATCTATAAAGAACTCAAAAAACTCTACACAAGAATGCAAATAATCCAAGCGACAAATGGGCTAAGGAAATGAATAGACATTTCACAGAAGAAGATCTACAAGCAATCAACAAACATATGGAAAAATGTTCAACATCTCTAGTAATAAGAGAAATGCAAATCAAAACCACCCTAAGATTCCATCTCACCCCAATTAGAATGGCGATTATCAAGAATACAAGCAACAACAGGTGTTGGCGAGGATGTGGGGAGAAAGGTACACTCATACATTGCTGGTGGGGCTGCAAATTAGTGCAGCCACTTTGGAAAGCAGTGTGGAGACTCCTTAGAAAACTTGGAATGGAACCACCATTTGACCCAGCTATCCCACTCCTTGGCCTATACCCAAAGGACTTAAAATCAGCATATTACAGAGATACAGCCACAGCAATGTTCATAGCTGCTCAGTTCACAATAGCCAGACTGTGGAGCCAACCTAGATGTCCTTCAATTGATGAATGGATAAAGAAACTGTGGTATATATATACAATGGAATATTACTCAGCTGTAAAGAATGATAAAATTATGGCATTTGCAGGCAAATGGATGAAACTGGAGAATATCATGCTAAGTGAAATAAGCCAATCTCAAAAAACCAAAGGACGAATGATATCGCTAATACGTGAATGATGACACATAATGGGGGGTGGGAGGGGTTAGTGTTAGGGTTAGAGTTAGTGTTAGGGAGGGAGGCAAGAATGGAGGAAGGAAGGATTGTATAGAGGGAAAAGAGGGGTGGGAGGGGTGGGGGGAAGGGAAAAAACAGAATGAATCAAACAACATTACCCTATGTAAATTTATGATTACACAAATAGTATGCCTTTATGCCATGTATAAACAGAGAAACAACATGTATCCCATTTGTTTACAATAAAAAATAAATAAATAAAAATAAATTAAAAAAAAACAAAATGCAGTCTATAAAAAATAAAAAAATACATAATTTTTTTAAAAAGAATATAATTGTCCAAAGTGTGAACCACCGAGTTCAAATATATCTGTATGTGTCTATCTATATTGCGTGTATTCCTTCCTCTTCAGTTCTCCTTTATTTAAATTGTAATATTTTAAAGTGTAAAATGGCAATGTATAAATATATTACATTAATCATAAAATCAAGAGAACCATTACTAATCTGTAAGTACAGACAACTGAGCAGTATAATGATTAATGAGAACTGATAACTCATGCTGCACAATCCTGGGCAGCTTCCTTGCCTGAGAGATGCTCTTTCTCCCTCATTTTCCTGAACCTGGCGCAACCCTCTTAGGGACTGTTCTTTGCAAATGTTTTTTCTTTAATCACATAAAAGGTCCTCAGGAAGCTTACTTTTTAAAATCTCAATCAGGAAAGATATTTAATTGTCTATTTACAGGGCAAATCCCCCGACCAGTGTTTCATCTCTTCTTAGCCAGCTGCCACCTCTACCCACTCTCAAGGACAATCTCTCAGGTGCAAAGTAACCACGGAGTACTGAGAAAACATTTTAATTTAATATTTTTTATTCTTGATTTTGTCCTCTATTAAAAGGGAATTTTCTGCTTTGCTAGGGATGATAATTTCTATTCCTTCCTAGGCAGGATATGATAGTCCTCCTCTCTGGTTTCCAGGACATTTAAATAGAACACAACAAGGTTTTAAAGTGAGAAATAATACTGCTTCTTCCTATACCTATTGTCAAGTAACCTAATTCTGAGGTGATAGAATCCAGGGCAGATAAGTTTAGCTGAAGAAGACTGAGTGGAAAGAGATCAAAATCCTGAGGTGTCACTAAATAGGAGAAAATCAAGTGCAGGAGATAAGAGCCCAGAGGACCATAGAGATTGGCAGGGAAGACCAAGCCAGTATGAAGTCACTTATTATCACAGCAGAGAGAAAAACTGTGTTTTAAAATGTTGGCAAAGGATTATGTTGAACAATAAAGAAAACTGCAATTGCAAGGTTCTCTTTTAATGTGGTAGATTTCATGGTAGCGCACTATATGTTCAAGCGAAGAAAATGCCATTGGCAGAGATATCCCCAGATGTGCCCCTTCCATTCTCCCTTCTCCTGTCAGTCCCAACAACCTCCCCATCTGCCCAGGCTCCAGGAATTACAAAGTTTCAAACCAGACAACAGTAATGTACAGTCAGCCCTCTGTATTTGGTAAGTTTCACATCTACAGAAAAATTTTCTTAAAAACTTTATCCTAACTAAACATGTATAGATATTTTCCTTGTCTTTATTCCCTAAGCAATCTATTGTAACAATTATTTACAATAGCATTCACATTGTATTAGGTTAGAAGTAATCTAAAGATGATTTAAAGTGTACAAGAGGGTGAGCATAGGTTACAGCAAATACTACATCATTCTGTACAAGGAACTTAAACACCTAAGAATGATGGTATCTACAAGGGTTCCCAGAACCAATTACCTTCAGATACTGAGATATGTATATATATAAAATATATGTCATATATTTATGTCATATATGTAATATGTGTCATATATGTTATATCATGTAAATAACATATGTCATATATTTTATGTATATGTTATATCATATACATAAAGCATCATATGTTATGTATGTTATATACATATATAATATATACATATAATAGACACATATATTATATATACTAATATATAGTATAGTGTATATAGTATATACTCCATATATTTATATTGTGAATATACATATATGCATACATATTCACACATATATACATTAATATATATATACATATATACATAAAACACATTCTATTTTTGTTCCCCAAAATAGAATTATACCTTCATTTTTATACACAGAGTAATAGCACTTCCAAGAAGAAAGTCTCTGTACACTGAGACTGCCTTACATTTCTTCACTCTTAATAGCTTTTTAAAGACTAGAGATAAAAACATGGGGTGAGGTTTGATGACATCTGTTTTTATAAGTTATTGTCAACTCACCTCACAAATGGTGGCATAGGTATCATTCTGCATAGAAAAAAAAAGGAAAGGAAGAGTACTTAAAATTTTTAAAGTTGTAAATAATTTTAATGAGACTCAGCTGCACATTTCTTCTTCCAAATTAATTTTTTGTCCCAACATTAATAACTAACAAAAAACAAAAAGGAGTCCAGAGGTGGACCTTCTGTTCAGGCAGGCTACTGTAAGCATCACTCTAAAAATTATGTTGCTTGCATCATTAGGAAAAAAATGAAAGTGTGATGTCTACAAGAAAATCACAGTCAACTAAGAGAGAAACTGCACACAGGTTAGGGAATGAAAGAGTGTCCACAGAGGCCCAGGGGAGTCAAACTGAAATGAAAATCACCGCCCATAACTCTAGATAGCAAAAGTCAGCGGGTTCCTATGCTCGGACTGAATGCTCCATCAATAACTGCTTCTTGGGTTGTTGCCTGGAAACAAATGGCACTTCCCATTCATTCCCTTGGGGAGTGTTGATGATGGAACAGCTAGCTACACTGTACCCCACTCTGTAGTCAGTGCAGAGAATACAGACCGAAGTAGACAAAACTGTCCTGCCCTGATGGAGCTTACAGACTGGAGAAATGATATTAAACATACAGCTTGACAAATAATTATCTAAGTTACAATTTTTAAGAAGTGCATGATAGTTACCAAGTCCAGAGGACAAATGCTCTTCTTTTTAATAACTTCCACTATATGAGGAACATGGACTACAAATATAGCTACAAATATGGGAATGAGCAAAATAATTCCCGTAACAGAGGTCTGCGAGGATACACTAGATAAGAAAAACTATGAGGACTATATATATATGAAGAGTTTAGTGTCCTTATTTAAATTTTGCTGCCATAATCTACTCTTTAATATAAAACAATATTAGGATTACCCAACACTATTATGATTCATACTGTTTTAACCTCTGACCTGAACAACCTAAACAAAGGAATCCAGTTTTAAATGACAATGTTCTTATCCATGAAATATAAATACTTATAATGTGTCAGGCACCATCCTTAGGAGAGAAATTATATTATTATTCTAATCTGCCTGTGAGAGAAGAATGAAGGAGTTAAGTACCTTAATAAAGTTACACACTAAATGGCAAATCCAAGCTAAATGAAAAATAAAAAATAAAGCATCTGAGATCAATTTCTTACATAGAGTGTTTGTGACGTCTGGATTAGATTGCTTTGCCATGTTCCCTACAAAGAAATTTTGAACATGACCTAGTGCTCTCCTATACAAAATGTGGTTTGGGGACACCAATGTCTCATCACCTAGGAACTTCTTACAAGTGCAGAGTCTCAGGTCCCACCCATGACCTACTGAATCAGTATTTGCTTTTTAATAAGATTCCAGATACTTGTACATTAAACTTTGAGAAGCACAGAGATAGAAAATTTAAGAAATACCTTAACATTCTACTAAAAGTTCTTTACAACGGAGCAATTGGGTATCCCTGGTTTGCATCAACCTTCCTTGGCCTCTCAATACATTTATAATGTTGCTCTCAACTTTTTTCCAATTATTACATATTACTCAGGCTGTCGTGCCTTTCCTTTAGGGTCAAAAAAACTATCTGGAAATGGGAATGCGAATAGGAATCCTCCTAGATCACTGTTCTCTAAAGGGAAACATCAACATCAAAATAAAAAGATAACTAATACTTACACACTTTAAAGCACAGTTTTCCTGATCTACAGATTTCCAAAAATGACATCCTTGGATGCACTGCAAGAGACAATAACAAATGATAACTACTGAAGAAAGGTGACTCTTTCTTTTCACCTAGAAATGCATAGTAACAAAAAGTATCTCCTGTGTTTTGGAAACGAAGCTACTAAAGAAGTTGAGGCCTCCGCAGGATCAGGACCTTTTGGATTCTAATCAGAGCTGTCATATCTGAAGACCGACAAGGGCTTGGTGTGGTTCCCTGCAGGGCAGTAGGGTTGCTGAGGGGAGTTAAGCCCTGGGCAGGCCCTGACCCAGGGAGCACCCAACCTTCCAGAACACACTATCCACAGGCAACAGGTGTCCAGGGCAGCGTGGCATCAAGTATATCCTGGGTCCACAGGCCATTCTCACTTAACAAGCGAAACACAACATTGGGGACACAACCAAAGGTGACCTGCCAAAACCTAGTACGTAAACCATTTGGGAAGTCAGCTGCCTACTAGCTGGCTTTTCTTCCACAGTTGCCCTAGAAACGTCCTCCCAGAGCTGTCCTGACCTCCTATTGGACTGACTTGACACAATGCTTATCTTATTTGCTCTTTCTGTGCCTGTGACTATATTGGTTATGCCTTCCACAGGTCATGTGTGGATAACCCCCAAATTGATAATCACTGCTCTCTAGCTCCAGACCCACATACCCACTTGTTCATGAGATATTTTCACTTGAGTCCCTACAAACACCTCAAATGAGCATGTGAAACATTAATTTCCTCGTTTTCCACCTTCACCTGTTCTCTTTCTCCTGTGTTTCCTGTAGCATGCCCCCACCTTCTGAGTTGCTTGAGCCAGGAATCAGGGCTCCTTCTCCTTCTCTCATGCACTATCCCCTCCTCCCTATGGACAAGCCTTCACCGAGCCCTACCAACTCATCTGGTCATTAACTGCAATCCATCTGGGTTCCTCACGCACTGCCCTGATTTTCTGCTATGCCCTTCACCACTTGCCAACAGCCTCATGAACTTGTTTCCATATTTAGAGTGATCTTTTTAAAACCAAACCTGGTCACACCCTTTGTTTACCTTAAATTCTGTCTGCCTCTCCGTTATTTGAGAATCGAGGCCAAGTTACCAATCGTGATACAAAGAGCCCTTCACGACCTGGACCCACCTAACTTGCCAGTTTCACCTCCACCTCCCTCTCCTCCACACACACTGCATTTTTCAAACAAGCTGAAAAACTTTTGCTTTCCTAAACAAGTTAGGCTATTTTGCACCTTTGTTCCTTTACACAAAAAGCCGACTTTTACTGATATGCCTTCCCCTCATCCTCTAAAAAACTCTCCTTCTTTCTAATTTCAGTTTAAAGTAAAGGCTTTGCAGGGAAGTATGGGGCTTTTGTTTTTTTTCTCTCTCTCCTATGTAGTCTTTTAACACCCAACCACTCACACCCATAAAATACACCACTATTCTGGTGCTCAGATGCTTTCTGGCCTTGATTTTATGTATGTGTCTCAAAAGGTTGAGGATTCTTTTAAACAGAGACTATTTATTTCATTTGTAAATCTCTGATACCTAACTCAGTGCCTGGTTCAGACCAATACTCTAAAGTCGCTAAACATTTGTTTAATAAATACTTGTAAAGAAAAGTAACAAGACCATAAAATGTATTTTTATTTTTTATCTTTCCACATTTTTATCAGTGTGTTATAGTTGTACATAATGATGGATTTGTTGTTACTTATTCATACATGCACACAATACAACAATATATTTTGGCCAATATCACTCCCTAGCCCTCCCCCAATCCCTCCACATCTCCCACCCCCTGGTCCCTTTCCTCTACTGATCTCCCTTTGATTTTCATGACATCCATGCCCCCCACCCACACCCTTTTTCTATAAACTATAATTTTGAAAGAAACATTGGAGACTGTCTAGACCAACCCTCTCAGACAACACGTAGTAAAACTAAGTCGTGAAAATAGTAAATAATCTATCCAAAGCCACGTAGCTATGTAGAGTCAAAATCACAGTATTGGGTTAGTCCAATGCTTTTTCCACCTTAACATACTTCATTTTTAAGCAAATTCCATAATTCAGACTTTTCACTATTTCCCTTTGACCATTTTTTAGCAGGGACTGGTAAATGAGATTTTATTTAGTAATTATCCTTATTGTCACAAAACCTGATCATCGTTCCTGTTATATTAACACAAACACTGTGAAGTTCTTGACAACGGAAGCAGTTACTCACCGGCTCACTCAGGTTGTACGGTGTGCCAATGTCAAGCTGCCTTCCCTGAAATGAAGGAGGAGGTGGTAAGTACAGGTATCAACTGGGCTCAGCGTAACTAACTGCACCTTTTTTTTTTCCTGGAATTGTATTGCCTCCTCATTGTTTTCTAACTGCAAATAGAGGAACCTAAGGTTTCCAAGTCATTAAATCCATCATGAAACCAAACAAAATGCTGGTACAAATCATAGATGGAATGCCTGAGAGTTCTGCAGGAACTACCAAGGTGGGAGTAAGAGTATGACTTTAAGGAGTGAGGAAGGACGTTGAAAAGAGTCTGATTCAGAATTAAACAATTAAGGTGAATTAGTGAATTGATCAAGTCAAAGGACTTGTATTACAGATGAATTGTTCTTAGAATTTTCTTTTTTGCAATTACTCATTAAAGGGCTGAAAAAATACAAATTCAGAATGTCATATAAATTATCTGTTAATTTCTCACAGATTTTCAAATTTTAATAAGCTTTTTATCCTGGGGAAAAAAATAAAAGAAATGGAAACTAAGGGGAAGAGTCTACAAATTGCTCATCCTTTCCTGGTCCTTATTTGAATAGGGTCCTTCATCAATAGAAGATTTGCAAAGTATGGTGGTACTGGGCCCACAATAATGAGATAATACCTGAATAGTGTCACACAGAAATGGACTAATTTTCAGTCATATAATCGATCACATGCTCCACTGATTCACTTAGAATCAAAGGCAGAGGCAACCTAAGTAAATATTTCTAGTAATTCTAGTTAGTGCTGATCAGAGCCACCCCTTAAAGCTTTGCTGATATGAACCACTGAATTGGAGAAGTGACTAATCCAGCAAGGGGCATGGCATCTGTCCTTGACTGGGCCAGTACTACAAGCAAGATATATCACAGGAGATGGCAAAAATTCCCAAGGAGGTTCTGGAGGTGGCTTAAGTATCTGATGAGGCCTCTGAACAGCCTGTTTTTCAAAGGAGGGACAGAAGACATTCCATCACTACGTTCACTGAATACTCTCCTCCCTTACATCCATTTTGCCCTTCACTCTATCCCCAATGCCTAGAACTGTGCATGAGGGATAACAGGTGTTCAAGAAATAAATGTAGAAGGAATAAGTTCATGAATTCATGTGGTCTCCCACTCCAGAACGCTCCAGAAATCCCTTGGAAGCATTATTCCATGGCCTGGCATTGTGTGGGTTAAAATCAAAAGTAAACAGACACAGGAATCAAAAAAATAAAGGTTGCCCTTTTCCACTCCCATTTGATATGTGAATAGAATTTCTCTAAACTCCATTCCCTAACCACTTATATTTTTAGGGAAAAAAGTTTTCTTATATGTTCTTGCTTTTAGCTAAGAACTGAATAATAACATATTGTTTTTAGAAAGGACTAAAAGATTAATCTACTAACCAAGTATCTAATAATACCTTGTTTCTACAAATTTGTTCAAAGCAAAGTTTTGATTCCCCTTTATATGACTGAATCTCAATCATATAAACTCAAGTGAAAGACAATGAGTTTCTAATTAAATTCTTTCCAATCCCTTTCAAAATACACATTAGTTCATAAAAGCAAAATGTGGAAGCTGGGTAATCTTTGTGTTGTATTTTAAACAATAAAATGACAGAGTATTTCTTGGCAACCATAAAGTCACAGTGTAACAATCATGAGTTTTTCTGGTACTTATGGAGAACAAATTTAATGGGTTGAATGGAGTGCCTGTCGAGCTGTACTGGGAAAAGTAGCTTCATAAGTCAGGTGTATGAGTTTCTGAAAAAACATTTTATCAACATCTTCCCTAATTTCCACACATTCTCCATCCTTCTCCTCATAATCATCATGGCAAACTTTTATTGAATTATTCCAATGTTCCAGACACTGTTATAGGAGTTTTTTTACACTAAATCTCACTCGGGCATCTCAACAACCCTATAAGGTGAGCGCTAGTATTAGTCCCATTTCACAACTGTGGCACAAGGAGATTTAGTAATTTGCCAGAGTAAGGATTTGAAAGGGGCAGGGAGATTGCCTCCAAAGCCTGTGCTTCTCATAAATGTACAAGCCTTCCCACACTCAGCACCAAATTCGTATTTCTCACTTGGACCTTGGGATCTCCCAAGCAATTTACCTTAGTCCCAATTGCTCCAATTATCCGCCTCCAAGAGAAGAATCCAGGCCCCCCTCTCTGACGCTCTTAACCTAACATCCACTTCTTGGCACAAGCTTTTCTGTCTTGCCCACCTCAGTTGGAAATAATCTCATTCTTTGCTTCCTACCCTAATTATGGGAAGAGAGCAGAATGATCTGCATTTTAATCCCACGTATGATACTTGCTCTTGATATGAAATTTTAAACTTAGTGTTCTCATCTGACACATGAATAGCATAACATATAATTCATAAGGTTCTGTGAAGATTTGATTTGAACAATGTGTTAATTATTATAGTACACAACAGACCTTAGAAATCTATTATCAAAATTATGTGCAAACTTGCTATAAAGAGTCCTTCGCATACATATCTTTGGTTAGTTACAAATTTCTTTGGAATTTCAGAAACAAATAAACAAAGGTATTGTCATCATCATCCAATGTTGAAAAATACAATATACCTTATTTGTAGTGGTTTTAAGCTGTCTATTGATGGAAACCTTGACACCTCAACATACTGTAACTTCCAACAGGGAAGAGATCACAGTCTTTTTGTATTCCCAAATGGGTCTACCACAGAGCTGAATGTACATCGATAGCCAGGAAATTTTATTGGATTGAACTGATCCTTCTAACTGAACACTTCTCAACATTAGTTCCTCTAATGTTGGGCTTTATCACTCCAGAAAAGAATTGTATTGCCAAAGATTAGACGATTGTGATTAACAAAGTCTTTAATTTGCTACTGTGCCCTACAGATCTACAAAAAAGGGTGGAGCAAAATGCACTTCCTTGAATTATGTAACCATCAATCTTTTTTTTTATTATTTTCTTTTTCGTCAAGGATCTCCCATACTGGTGTTCTAAAGAATATTACTTATTATTTCTGCCACAGGCGGCATCTAGAATTCAAACACACTGTCAGTTAATACACTCACCTAATACAGACAGATCCCTCAAATAACGTGAAACAGCCATCTTAGAGCACAGAACTCAGACTTAGTGCATTTTTGCCCAGCAATTCTAACATAACTTTAGTTCAAGATTGTGTGTTTCTTTTTTAAATTAAAAAATGCCTCAATATCAAGAATCACTCAGTGAAATCAAAGATGACCTCACAGCAAATGTCTGATTAAGAGGATGGCCCAGGACATAAGAGGCTGCACAGCCTCTATCCTGATCCAGGGCTCCCCTCAGTGGTTCACTCAGCTCACATTCGCCCCTCCAAGCCCTGAGTGGGCGGCCCTGATCAGAACCTTCTTACCACAGTCTGGTCAGATTGGCAGGCTGTGTCTCTCCTGCAGTCCCCACCTCATCAGCTAGCCTTTCCCGTAGGTGGGAAGCGGAAGGCAGCTCAACGAAGGAACGAGCCGTCCACTCCCGCTGCCAAAACCCGAACCAAGCAGCCCACACAGAAAGACAAGAATAAATACAACCAAACCGAACCAAACATGGAGCCCGCAGGGCTGAACAATCACCATCAGTTTCAACAGTTAGGAAATTAACAAATTAGAGTGGTACTCAGGGTTCAGGGGGAAACTCATAATACAATATGAAATGAAAAGACCTTGCGCACAATTGTGTGTAAAATTGTATGTGAATATATATTTGAAGATATATTGGGGATAAAATACTAAAAGAAAATACAATTAGAGGTTAAAAGTAGTGTCGATATGGTTCCTCCCCCTTCTCCATTTCTTTACCTAAAAAATATTTTACAACACATACCTAAACTTACTATAATCAGAAAATCTTTTTAGAGAAGATAGTTAGTAATCCCATGCTTCGATTTTTCCTTGTTTTGCTTTCTTTTGTCTACTTGTTTTTTTGTTTGTTTGTTTTTGTTTTTTGTTGTTGTTGTTGTTGTTGTCGTTTTGAGGTACTAAGGATCAAAGTCAGGACCTTGGTGTGCTAGGGAAACGCGCTACCACTGAACTGCATCCTCAGTCCAGCCATGCTTCCATTTTAAGCTTGGATTACAACTATAAAAAAACTGAAGTCAATAATTCTACATTAAAGGCAATGAGGGCTTCAGCAAAGGTTTATATAAAACATTGAGTTATTTTTAAAATGCTATTATCTACAGTAAGCTTAAATAGTGTTTTAAACTATAGTTTAAACCAAACTAAAAGTGTGTAACACAAGTTTCTTTTTTAAGGTGCCACAGAATTCTATCTCCAATGTTAGCATAATAGCAATGACTATTTGCTAACTTCATTATTTTTAAATATATGGCTATAGATAGTGTCATATGTAAGCTCTCTTGCTATTTCCTTGGTCTTTAGATAGGAAGAGTACATCTTTCCTTAGCCAGAAAATACTTGATTTTTAAAGTTGATTGCATGATTAAGGCACAACTAAATTACAACTGAAAAAATATGATACGACATATACAGAAGGCAGAGAAGGCATGACAATGAGAAATAAGAAAGAGAACATAAATTTCCATATGAAAAAGTCATTAATTAAAAATTACTAATGCATAGTCAGAAATAAGGGAATTTACAAATGATTCTTTCTTTTGAAGTGAAATGTTTTACATGGCATCTGCATCTGCTTCCATGGTCATCCATCTTTCTGTGTGATTCATCCATAATACAAATATTACTGTTATTGTGGAACTAGAAGATTTACACTGTGGCCAAACCCATTCACATTTTAAGACAAATATGAATCATATTGTTATAAATTAAATGAAATATTTTTAAAGTGTGCAAAATTAATTCCACTTAAGCGTCCTTTTCCCAATCCCCACACCATCATTTCCCCCCAGCAAAATCTGGTCATAGACCAGATGACAAAGAAATAAAATAACCTGTCTTATCTTTTGCAATCATGAATATTCCTGATTTAGTTCACACAAAAAATAACCTGCCTTCCCTTGCTACCACTTCTCATGAAGAAAAGTTCTCATAAAAATAAAGCCCTTGAGAAAAGTTCTCATAAAAATAAACCCGTGCTATCAATTGTAACAAGTGGAATTCATGTTCTAATTCCCACAAAGACAAATCTGCAATTGCTGAAACTTACCAGGCTGGTTACACACGACTTCAGGCAGCTGTTTAAAACCATGCACTGTGCCACAGAAATCCATATGCAGCCAAGAGTCACAAAATTGGCAAATTTCAGAATAAGCCAGTGAATGTTCTTCATCACTTCACCAGTGGAGGATTTTTAGACAGCTGGTCTTCTGATTTTCTCCATTTTGCTATGTGAATTCTTTAGGCTTCATCACTTCAATTGAAAGAGTGACTAGTGGATTTTTGTTGTTGTTTTACAATGTTAGAGTATCTTTGCCTTTTGAAATAAGAGTCGGACCTTATAGTTTAGACCTTTGAATCCTAGATAACTTGTAACAATCACATAGTAGCTATTTCATGACTTAGCTTCCTTTTACTCCCATAAAGAAAGTCACTCACTGACTAAAGCTTAGACCTTAGAAGAGCGCTTCATGTGGAAAGTAAACAAAGCCGAAAACGCAAATTGCGTGTCGGCAAGTTTGTGACACTTGCACAGCCTGAAAGTAGAAGGCTCCCATGGATCATCCACCACTTTACTTCTTTGAGGTTGGTTCAGCTATGCAGGAAATTGGTTTTCGACCACCTAGGCTTTAGCAAACAGTAACACTATTATAATAATTGTCAAAAAAAATTAGAAGCATGTAAGTCAAGTATTGCAAGAGAAAGGGAAAACAGAACACTTTGAAACCAAATACTTATTTTAAAATTAAAGAGCAAACAAAGTTGAAATTAATAGATAAATTCTCTGAGGGTGAGTTACAGACAAGGAAGTTTGTTAGAACACTCTCAGAACTTTACTACATATTAACTAAAACACTCTTATCAGGTCTATTGAGACAGAAACCAGACACCAGAGAGAACTCAGATATGAACAAGTGTAACTACCCTGAAGAGGAAGTATTACACAGAATTTCAATGAGCCTAGCATCAAGATAAAGTTAAGTCAAATTCTAAAACAAAGAATTTGAAATCTACAAGATACAGAAGTGATCCTAGATGGCTATTTTTTAGATTCTGGAGGGCTAACTGTTTAAGGCCAGATATTTTTGTGATGATTTTTTTTAACGACAATCTGAAGTGTCAAATTTCCTCTTTTTCTTAAACAAATTATAGCAAATATAATTTACCTTATCTTATGGGCATGAGGTTCTCATTGTAACATGTGCATGAGGTCTTGTTTTGAGTTAAACATCTTCAGTAAATGCTGACAGATTGTATGCAACATAAACATGAATGGAAACTGACCCAAACTTACCCCTTAAAACTTCTTTCTCGAAAAAATTTTCTACTGTTCATCCACTCTTCGCTCATTTTTTTGCATTTTCAGGAATGTAAAGAATACATAGCTACTCAATATCTTGGTTGGAGGGAATCTGACCATCTTTCTACAAAGTATGATTTTAAATCAGAGAAAAATTATCTTGATTAATGGATTTTTCTCATTCCAATAAAATTTATCTTCTTCTTTACTATGGTTGTTGATGTAATTTTTGTTTATTTGTTATTTGTTAGTTAGTCTTTATTTGGTGCCAGAGATTGAACCCAGGGGCACTTAATCACTGAGCCACATACCCCAATCCTCATTTTATTTATTTATTTATTTATTTATTTATGTGTTTATTGAGACAGGGTCTTACTAAGTTGCTTAGGGCCTCACTAATTGCTGAGGCTGGCTTTGAACTTGCAATTCTCTTGTCTCAGCCTCCTGAGTCACTAGAATTATAGATATATGCCACTGTGCCTGGCTTGTTGGAGCTTCTTGCCCTTTTAGCATAAACAATATTTGTAACTTTTACTTCATTGACAAAATGGAGCACCAAATATCATCCACTGAAAACTTAAGTGCATTCTTTTATCTCATTTTTTTGTTCTAACTTTATTGGTGAGATGTGAAAAAGAAGTATCCTTCCAATTTCAAGACTTTACATGTATTCTGGTTTTTGGAATTTAACCAGCACTTTGTGAGGTGAAATGTGTTGAAGAACATTAGTTGCAGAATTACTTATATCAGCAAAAGACTGGAAAGTAAAAGTACAATCATGTAATATGGGATCAATATATTTACATAATCTTCATATGATTTCTCCACATGAGTCTGTTTGAATTTCCTCACAGCATGATGGTCTCTGGGCAATCAGACTGCTTACCGAGTGGTTTAGAGTTTGCTAAAAGTATTCCAGTTCTCAAAGCATGAACTATCTTCTCTTTATAAAGCATGCAGTCACATCTGCTGCATTCTGTTGGTTTCCAGAAAATTAGAAACCTGCCCAGATTCAAGGAGAAGGGAAGTAGACTCCCATCTCTTGCTATGGGAGAGACCAGGTTTTGGAAGGACAGGTAGGATGGCAGAGGTTATTGTACCACTTTTAGAAAATACAATCTGCCACCATAAAGGCAATCATCATTTGCATGATTCTGATAAGCAGTAATGTCAATTACGATAGTTTGGTTTTAACACCAGCTTCCCAACATCACATTTCAAACTTTATTATGAATAATTGCACAAACTACAAACTTCTCAGCTACCCCTTAAGATCACAAATCAGACATAAAGCACAGATGAGCATCATGATCAGAGACCTTCATGTCACTCTTTCAGTCTATCAGTGAAAGGTCATTGCACGTCTGATATTCTCTTCATGCACAGGCAGCAAAGCTTGTAGTTGTGTTGCCTCGTTGCCTCCCAGTGGTAAATCCTTACAACATTTTGCAAAATGAAATTTAGAAAAATGAGTAATTGAAAAAATGAATTGTCCAACAAAGATTAAAATACAACAAAGTGAAAAAAAAAAAAAACAGAAATGGAATTAAATCAAATGTAAACAGAATTAGGGAATTAGCAATCACTGACACCTGAGATAATCAACTTATGAAGGGAAAAAGTTTATTTTGGCCTATAGTCTTGGAGGTTCCAGTCCATGATCAGGAGGATCCACTGCTTTTAGACTCCGGATGGTGTGGCAGACACCATGGCAGGAGCATGTGGTGGAGCAAAGTTGCTCACCTCATGGACGGGAGTAAATGAAAAAGATGAAGGGCCTGGGGTCCCATTTTTCCTTTTGAGGGTACCCTCCGAATGACTTCCACCTAGGTCCCACCATTTAAAGACTCCTCTACCTCTAATAGCATTGCTCTGGGGAACAAATCTTGAACTCATGGACTTTGGGGGAAATTCAAGATGCAAATGATAGAACCATAAGAATATTGATATTGCTGCATTTGAAACTCTATACCTGTGGCCCAAGGAAATAAGTAAGGGAAGAGTTATGAACACAAATGAAGAAAGTCATTATGATGAAAAGGATATCTCAGAAGAAGTCATGCTGGCAAAACAAAAAAATTCACGTTGATAAATCTCTTGGAGATATTTCACAATATTGAAAATGCAAAAGCTTAAATATCTAATACTGATCCTAACTTAGGAAGAAGTTTGTCAATTTACCAAAGAATAGAAAAGAGATCTCTTTGAATTAAGTTGTAGGATGATAATAGGAGGGTAGGAAACACTTGTAATTTTTCCCAGTCATTATTGAGATCACTTTGCTAGTTTTCAGCTTACATAGTTATTTTTATGGTCCTGCACTTCCAAGCAAAATGAGGATCGCTTGTATATAAACCACATGAGAGGGAGGGTCATAGTTCACAGGCAACCACAGTTGTTTCTCAATGAGGAAAGAGAAAAAAGTATTTTTTCCTGATGAACCATTTGTAATGTCTGAATTTTGCACTATGAACACATACTACAGATTCACAAATTTTTTGAAAACAGTAATCTTAAAAAAGTCTATACTAGCATTTGAAAGGAGAAAATTCATAATCCTGCCAATTCATCTCATGTTAGAATAGGATAACCTAAATACCCAAAAAGTTCAGTCAAGAAAATTCCTCCAAAATATCTTTGAACAAAATCTTAGCTACAAACATTAAAATTTTATCCCCAAATACAAGACCAAAACTGCTGTTTAATCCCCTACAATAAAGCAAGTTTCCCATAGGAAAATCTTTGCAATAAAGAAATCATATTCTGAAACAATGACCTTGTTCATAGATTGACTCAGGTAGCATTATGACAGGAAGTTATTAAGAAATGTTCTCCAAGTTCTGATCCTGCTTCATTGGAATGAGCTCAACATTAGGTTACCAACAGAAATGATTTGATATCATCAGATACATTTATCAGTTCTGAAATTATATTTATTGAAAATATCAAGTACATGTGTACTCAAACTCAGTTGCACTTTTGACAACATCATGTAATGCAAGGGAAGTGAAATTGTAGAGTCATCAAAAAAAGGCCCAAACATGGGCCCACTACCATTTAACTATTTAGGCTGGAGAGGGGTCATGTCAACATTCAAGAACTCTGAATGTGCCATGCAAGAAAATTCTTACTCAAGAATGTATTTCTACCATCAACTTTTACTTGTATCAGGTCCTCTACAAGCATGGTCACAGTGTATCACAGCACAAAAGCTGAACTTTGAAATTAGCCAAGAGACAGATGCCTTGAGTGTCACCAGGGCAATCCTTGTTTCTCTGGTGAGGTATGTTGTGATGTCAATCTATGAAGCACTTTCCCCACTTAAGTTCCTTTGACCCAGTGCATCTCATCTTCTTGCCTTGGGAAAGGGATGCTGCTACAGAATGCAAAGGACAAAAGTACTAGATAACTGGCTTTTGAAATTTAAAAGGTTCCAGTCGAGAGGAACAGAAGTGAAAACCAGAAATTAAATTTAGTTTCTGCTCTGCAATTTTTTCCTGCTGTATTATTCTCAAATTAAAATTTCATTTTAGCCCAGAACCTTGGTGGTTGAAAAGCAAAAGAGTAGAGTGCTTGACATTCTTATTCTGTGCATTACTTTGCTGTGGTTTGAAGATGGAAGTAGGATGCATCATCGCCTTTGGTTTATTATAATAAGAGATAAAAGTAAGAATGTCAAGATATAATTTGGGATTTTTTTAATCTCAAATATTTAATTCTGAATTCTTAAAGGATTATTATTATTATTACCATTATGTTGTTGTTGTTTTCATTGTTGTTATTGTTCAGAGCATTTTTCCCTGACACTTCCAAGTCTGGGGAGTTTTCAGAAACCTAAAGTCCTAAAGCGTTGGTATTTAAGCAGTTGCTTTTTTAAGAAGAAGTGTATTTACTTCTAAAGTAGATGCTGTGTCTTTTTTTTTTTTATTTGTTATTTTTAGGTATGCATGACAGTAGAGTATGTTGTGACATGTTATACATACATGTAGTATAACTTATTTTAATGTGTCTTAATGGAAGATATTTCCAGAAATCAGGTGACCACTTAAGCATTTTACCTAAAGTTAAACCTGAAATAAAAACTACTTTAAGACTAAAAATAAGAGGTTTCCAAAAGTAAAGGTGAGCTCCTAAGATGTTACCTCTTCTAGCCTCTAGAAATAGAGGAACCAGAATCTAAAATTGGATTTTTTTTCTATCCCCCTTCCTCAAGAATGCCCCAATCTTTGTTTCTAATGCTGTTAGAACATGACCTGATGAGGCCAGGGAATCCCACAGTATCCCACCACAGTACCCAGCATTTCACCTTACAGACCACCCCCACTGCACCCTCACTCCTTGGGCCAGAATCGCTGCTGTTTCAAGCCTTCATTCTAGGCACAGCCAAGGGGCAGAAAATAGAAGGCAGCATCCTAAGCTTCCCAAGCCTTTGCCCAGCTGATGGGCAAGGAGGACAGAGAGCGCAATGATGGCACTTGCAGAGACAGGGAACTCAATGACAGATGGAAGCAGGTCAGGGAGGGAGAAATTGATCCATGAGAAGCAAACCCCAGGACTCCACTTGCCTTCTAATTAAGTCATGTGCTTTAAGAAATTCGTGATCATCATTATCATTTTTAAGCTGGGGGAAACTTCAACATTGACCTTATTACAGACAGCATGAAACCAATAAAAAGGAAAAAGAAAAACACAAAAGGAAGCCCTAATAATTATATCCCTTGTGCCTATTTACCATTTATGACTAATTAGTCTGAGCAAAAAACCAATTAATTTTGAATAGACTTCAGACAAAAAAAAAAAATCTCCTTCCGAGTATACATCAGAGTTCATCTAGGAATGAAAAGAAAGGAAATGTTTCAGATTCCTTTGCTGAAAAAATAATTTGAGTACAAAGGAAGTTCTAGAACTTTAACATGGATGGAGAGTTTATCAGAAGGTAGAACATGGCATCAGGTGCTTCAGTGCAGTTTATTCCTCTTATCCCTCACAGTCCTAACCTTTTAATTGCTAAAAGAAAAATTTAACAGTGTTTTCTTTTTTTACATTTAATAAAAATATTTCTCAGTATATAGGGTTTCAAAATGGCAGAATAGAGGAGGTCACTCTCCTGGCTTCCCTGTGGTGTGAAACCAAGAAAGTAGATAGGCAGCTTCTCAGCAAGGTGATTGAAAAAAAGGGGAGGGGGCTTTACTGGGAATTAAAACTGGATATTCAGGCAGATTGGGGACTAAGGTCGTTGGATATAGTAAAATAAGGAAGAAATCTCTAGCACCACTGCCACTGGCACCAGCTAAAGTAGCCCCTCCTCCAGCAGAGTGGAGGAATGAGGGAATTAAAGGAACCTGCATTTTTAAGAGACCTATGGCATGTCTGGGTATGGAGAGATCAGAGATCAAAGACACTGCTGAACTAACCTGAAAGGTGTGCTACACAATATCCTAGTGCAGGAAAGAAGCTGCATCTCCCATGGTAGCCTACGGAAGACAGAGGAAGGAGTGATTTTGCAGCCATGGTGCAGAGGCCAGAAACTTAGGGAGCCAATTCCTGTCAAACCTGAACTGAGCCCAAATTACAGGCCTGGCAAACACGCACCGCAAGACAGAAAGTGCCTAAGTGACCAGGAGAAAATCAGATGGATGCAAAGAGGGGTTTACACAGGGAATACAGGTTGTGGAACTCAATGGGCCTCCTTGTTCCCCCTCGAGTTGGGTGGCTCACAGGACCAGATGGAAAACATGGCAGGAAATTCATAAGGGTAGGAATGATTGAATTGGGAACTGAACCTGGGAACCAGGAAACACAGGGTGTGTGGGTGATGGAGCGAACAAAGGATTGGTTCCTCCACCACATGAGTGGAACCCCAGCATGGATCACATTCCAGGGCCTTGGAGGCGTACTGAATTAAAATCTTCAGACCAATTGCCATTCAACAAAGAACTTAAAGCCTACCTTGGCCTAAACCCTGCCTACAGGAGCTCCATCTACTGGATCACCTCTCATACTCTAGCAATCCTACCCTGAGAGTGGAGAGACTTCACATTCCAGCCCACCCCACCTAACACTGCTAAGAAGGGAAGCCAAGAATTTTTTGGACTCCAATGGAAACAATTCTTTAACTTTACATGGAGACCTTTTTTTTTTTTTTTCTTTTCTCCATTCAAACATAAACTGAATGGTTCATGGACATTTATACATATACATATTTGTCTCTTTTTTCTCATTTCTAGCATTTTTTGCAGGAAGTTATTTTTATTGGCTCAATATTTCAAGGTTAGGATATTAGGTTAATATACTCTGGTTTTGTTTTATATTCTTTTATTTTTTGTTTTGTATTTTATTTACATTTTTATTTTTAAAATTTTTATTTTATATATTTTTCTTTCACTTATCTGCTTCCCTTGATTCTTTTTCTCTCTTTTCTTCTGCTAACAGACACTCTTTATTATTCATTCTTTCACTTTTCCTTTCATTTTTTACTTCTATTTTCTTTTCTTCTCCCTCAAAATATCACAACATACATGTATTCTGTTATCTTCCTATTCATCATTTGAAATTGTAAACCCTTTTGCAAATGTATCATTTTTCCTATGGGCAATAACTGATCACATCATTTCCATTTATTGTAACAATTAACATTGTAGATGTCATTGCATAAACTATTTGGTTTAATGATGCATATTGTTTGCATTGGTTGTCATTATTATTTGTCTCCCCTAAGCTGTGAGGTACTGGAAATCTTCAGGAACACTACTATACATCCATAGGTAGAAACTCTACTGCCTCAGATCCATGTTAGATGGGTGGACATACAAAGCAATATGAAAAAGCAAGGGAGCAAACCACCCCAAACCAACCAAAATACTTTAATAATGAAATCCATTGATGCCACAGTAGAAGAAATGTCAGAGAAGGAGTTTAGAAAGTTGACAGTTAAACTGATTTGTGAGGTAAAGGATGATGTAAGGAGTGAAATCAGAGAGAAAATACAGGAAGTAAAAAACCACTTCAAAAAAGAGATAGAGATTTAAAAAAAAATTGAGCAGAAATCCTTGAAATGAAGGAATCAATGAACCAAATTAAAAGTCAATGCAAAGCATCAACAACAGATTAGACCATGCAGAAGATAGAGTTTCAGGCAATGAAGACAAAATATATAATCATGAAAATAAATTGACCATGGAGAAAAGATGTTAAGATACCATGTACAGAACTTTTCAAGAAATATGAGATAAGCATGAAAAGACAAAATATAAGATTTATTGGGATAGACAAGGGCTTAGAAATACAAAATAAACAAATGCATAACCTTTTCAATGAAATCAGAGAATTTCTAAAATCTTAAGAAGGAAATGGAAAATCAAATTCGGGAGATTTATAGGACCCCAGATATACAAAATTACAACAGACCTATACTAAGGCACATTATTATGAAAATGCCTAACTTACAGAATAAGGATAGAACTTTAAAGACTGCCAGAGAAAAATGACAGGTAATATTTAGAGAGAAACAAATCTGGGTCTCAGCTGATTTCTCAAACCAGACCCTAAAAACTAGGAGGGCTTGGAATAAAATATACCATTTTTTTTCTCTGAAAGAAAATGGATACCAACCAAGAATACTATACCCAGCAAAATTAAGCTTCAGAATGATGATAAAATAATAAGCAAAAGTTCAAAGAATTCACAGCTAGAAAGCCTGCTCTACAAAACATACTCAATAAAATATTTCATGAAGAAGAAATGAAAAATAAAACTGAAAACCAGCAAAGGGAGGAACACGTACACTAGGAGAATAGTCAAAAGAGAAACTAATTCAAATTTAAAAACAAATAAATCAAAGTGATAGAGAATAAGAATCATTTCTCAATAATAACATTGAATGTAAATGACCTAAACTCATCAATCAAAAGAAGTAGACTGGCAAATTGGATTTAAAAACACAACCCAATAATATGATGTCTCCAAGAGACTCACTCATAGGCAAAGATATCCACAAACTGAAGGTAAAAGGATGGGAATGACATATCATTCACATGGATCTCATTAATAAGCAGAGGTTTTTATCCTCATATCAGATAAAGTGGACTTCAAGACAAAAGTAATCAGAAGATGACAAAGAAGTTCATTTCATACTGCTTGAGGGAAGCAAGACATAATAATCATAAATATTTATGCCCCAAACAAAGGAGCATCTATGTACATCAAACCAATCCTTCTCAATTTCAAGAATCAAATAGACCACAACACAATAATACTGGGTGACTTTAACACACCTCTCTCACCACTCTATAGATCTTCCAAATAAAAACTAAATAAAGAAGCTATGGAATTAAAACATATAATTAATAATTTAGACCTAACAGACATATGTAGCATATTTCATCCATCCATGACTGAATACACTTTCTTCCCAGAAGCACATGGATCCTTCTCTAAAATAGACCATATCTTAGGCCACAAAGCAACTCTTAGCAAATACAAAAAAAAAAAAAAAACAGAACTAATCCCTTTCATTCTATTGGCTCTTAATGGAATGAAATTAGAAATCAATGATAAAATTAAAAATAGAAACTACTGTAACACCTGGAGACTAAATAATGTACTATTGAATGATCAATGGATAGTAGCAGAAATCAGAAATGTAATTTAAAAATACTTAGAGGTAAACAAGAATCATGACATAAGTTATCAAAATTTCTGGGACACTATGAAGGCAGTTCAAAGAGGAAAGAAGTAGAAGACAGGAAATAGTTAAAATCAGAGCTGTAATCAATGAAATTAAAGCAAAAAAATTTCAAAAAATAGATGAAACAAAAATTTGGTTTTTTGAAAAAAAATAAATAAAAACAATATATTCTTAGTTAACCTAACAAAGAAAAAGAGAGAGAAAACTCAAATCACTAAAATTCAAAAGGAAATACCCCCAGACACTACTGAAATACAGACAATAATCAGAAACTACTTTGAAAATCTATACCCCAATAAAATGGAAAATCATGACAACATCAACAAATTTCTAGAGACATATGACCTACACAAATTGAAACAGTAGGATACAGAAAATTTCAATGTATTAATACAAGCAATGAAATTGAAAATGCCATCAAAAACCTACCAACCAAGAAAAGCCCAGGACCAGATGAATTCTCTACCAAACCTTCAAAGAAGAATGAACACCAATACTCCTCAAAGTATTCCATGAATTAGAAAAGGAGGGAGCCCCTTCAAACTCATTCTATGAAACTAGTATCACCCTGATACCAAGATCAGACAAAGACACATTAAAGAAAGAGAACTTCAGACCAATATCCCTGAACATAGATACAAAACTCTTACTAAAATACAGGCTAATCACATAAAAATATATTACAAAGATAGTGCAACACTTATCCCAGGGATGCAAGGTTGGTTCAACATACGAAAATCAGTAATGTAATTCACACATCAATAGACTTAAAGACACTAATCACATGATTATCTCAATAGATGCATAAAAAGCATTTGACAAAATACAGTATCCATTCAAGTTCAAAACACTGGAAAACCTAGGGATAGTAGGAACATACCTCAACATTATAAAATCTATACATGATTCCCTCCTTCACCACTTCTATTCAACATAGTCCTGGAAACTCTAGTCAGAGCCATTAGGCAAAAGAAATGAAAGGGATATGAATAGGAAAAGAAGAGCTCAAACTATCCCTATTTTCTAGTGACACAATCCTATATTTAGAAGACCCAAACCAGATATAAAATTAACACTCATCAATCAATAGCATTCCTATACACCAATGATAAATCAGCCAAAGAGAAATTAGGAAAACTATCCCATTCATAATAGCCTCAAAAAAAAAAGAAAGGAAAAAATAATCCTGAGAATAAATCTAACAAAAAAGGTGAAAGATCTCAATAATGAAAATTACAGAACACTAAAGAAAGAAATTGAAGAAAACTTTAGAAGATGGGAAGATCTTCCATGTTCTTGGATAGGCAGAATTAATTAATATTGTCAAAATGGCCATACTACCAAAAGTACTATACAGATTCAAGGCAATTCCCGTCAAAATTCCAATGATGTTCTTTATAGAAATAGAAAAGGCAGTCATAAAATACATTTGGAAACATAAGAGACCCAAAATAGCTGTTTTAACTTTTTCACCACTCTGATGAAAAGACCTAACCACAACAACTGTAGAGGAGGAAAAGTTTATTTGGGGGCTCACGGTGTAGAGATCTCAGTCCATAGGCAGCTGGCTCCATTCCTCAGGGCTCAAGGTGAGGCAGACCAACATGGTGGAAGAGTGTGGCGTAGGGAAGCAGCTCATATGATGATCAGAAAGCAGAGAGAGAGATTTCCTTTTGCCAGATACTAATACATATCCCAAAGTCACACTCCAATTCCTACCTCCTCCAGCCACACCTTACCACTTAAGTTTATCACTCAGTTAATCCCAATTAGGGGATAAATTCACTGACTGGGTTAAGACTCTCACCACCCAATCATTTCTTCTCTGAACCTTCTTGCATTGTCTCATGTAGGGAATATTCCTCAAGCTTATTTGACAGCAGTTGCTGACACCATGGTTTAAATAAACCTAACAGTCTGGATGGAGAAACTGAGGAAATGGTAGAAACTTGCCATGGATTGTAGGCCTTTGCAGTTACTGAGGCTGAGCTACAAGCTGAGGGAAAGACTCGCTCAACAGGCATCACAGCAAGCTGTGATGTGAGTTCGCCCGTGCTGCCTCGTCTCATGCTGTGTGCTGGAGCTTGCCCTTCCCCCAGTCCTTGGTCTCAGACTTGTTGCCAGACAGAATCACTTAGGGATACTTGGTTTGTTTACATTAGTACGATGTATAGCTTACCTATAGGTTGGTTCTGTTATGTTTTAACAAGCGTCTTAACCTGATTGGATAATGTGCCTATATATGTCTTATACAATCATAAGTAAAATTAGATCTGTGTCTTCTGAGCCTGGTCTCCAATGTCTGTGTTTATTGGGAGACATTGCCATCATTCACCCGCAGCAAGATCTACGTTTCAAATAACCACAGTCTCACACATGAACTTTTGGAGAACAGCACATCTTAACCATAACAATAGCCAATGTGATCCTTAGCAAGAAAAGCAAAGTAGGAGGTATCACAATACCAGAACTTAAATTATACTATAGAGCTATAGTAACAAAAATAGCATGGTATTGGCACAAAAACAGACATAAAGACCAATGAAACGAAATAGAAGACAGAGACAAATCCACATAAATACAGTCATCTCATACTAGACAAAGGCATCAAAAACATACATTGCAGAAAAGAAAGCCTCTTCAACAAATAGTGCTGGGAAGATTGAAAATCCATATGTAGCAGAATGAAATTAGACCCCTGTCTCTCACCTTGAACAAAAATCAACTCAAAGTGGATCAAGGACGTAGGCATTAGACCAGAGACCCTGTGCCTACTAGAAGAAAATGTGGGCCCAATACCCCATCAAGTTGGCTTAGGAACTGACTTCCCTCAACAAGACTCCTAAAGCACAAGAAGTAAATTAAATAATCAATGAATGGAAGGTATCAAACTAAAAAATTTCTTCACAGCAAAGGAAACAATCAAAAACATGAAGAGAGAGCCTACAGAATGGGAGAAAATCTTTGCCACCTGCATCTCAGAGCATTAATCTCCAGGATATATAAAGAACTCAAAAAACTTAACACCAAAAAAACAAATAACCCAATCAATAAATGGACAAAGAAACTGAACAGGCACTTCACAGAAGAACTACAAATGACCAACAAATACATGAAAAAACATTCAACATCTCTAGCAATTAGAGAAATGCAAACTAAAACTACACTGAGGCCAGGTGCAGTGGTGTGTGCCTGAGGCAGGAGGATTGTGAGTTCAAAGCCAGCCTCAGCAAAAGCAAGATACTAAACCACTCAGTGACACCCTGTCTCTAAATAAAATAGAAAAAATAGGACTGGGAATGTGGCTCAGTGGTCAAGTGCCCCCGAGTTCAATCCCCGGTCCCTCTACCACCACCCACCAAAAAAAAAAAAAAAAAAAAAAACTACACTGAGATTCCATCTCCCTCTAGTCAGAATGGCAATTATCAGGAATATAAAGTAACGATAAATGTTGGCAAGGCTGTGAGGAAAAAGGTTCACTCATACATTGCTGATAGGACTGCAAACTGGTACAACCACTCTGGAAAGCAGTATGGAGATTCCTCAGAACACTTGGAGTGGAACCACCATTCAATCCAATTTTCTCACTCCTCTTAAAATCAGCATACTACAGCGACACAGCATATCAATGTTTATAGCAGCTGAATTCACAATAGCATAGCTATGGAACAAACAGTTGCCCCTCAACAGACAAATGGATAAAGCCAATGTAGTACATATACACCATGGAATATTATCCATTCATAAAAAGGAATGACTTTATAACTTTTTCTGGTAAATGGATGGATCTGGAGAGTATCATGCTAATTGAAATAAACCAATTCCAAAAAACCAATGGTTCAATGTTCTCTCTCATATATGAATGCTAACACACAAGGGAGGGAGGGAAAAAATCAAAGTTCATTGGATTAGACAAAGGGGAATGAAGGGAAGTTAGTGGGGATAGGAAAGATAGTGAAATGAATCAGATGTAACTTTCCTATGTTCATATATGAATACACCACAGTGAAACTCTACATCATATGCATCCATATGAATGGGATCCTAATTAGAATGTTATACTCTACATATGTATAATATATTAAAATACTGTCATGTATACGTAAAAAGAGCAAATTTAAAAATAAAATTAAAATTGTTTTTAAAAAGATTTCTCAGTCTCTCTCACATACCTTTATTGAGAGCACTTTAGCCACTTAGAAGTAAAGTCCAAGTGAGAGCAAAGCGTTTTTATTTTAGAATGAGAGCAAAGGGTTTTTATTTTAGATGTTTGTATTGCTGTTATGATAGAAAGTATTGTTTAAACTCAGAAGATAAAAAAAAAAAAAAACTAGGCAACCAAGTCTTCAAGTTTAGAAAATATCTTCATTTGCAAATATTGCAACATATATTTCAAAGTTTCCAATTGTATCCTTTAAGTACAAAGAAATTTCACCATGCAAAATGATTGCAAAACCCTCTATGATAAAACAATACAATATTTACTTTGCTATTTTGAAGACTGTCCTTGGAGAAGCAGGTTGGTTCAAACCATAGGCAAAAGAAGATTAGTGGGAGAAGGCAGAGTCAGTGGGGCAGGGCACAGAGCTGCCCTATTACCAGGGACACAGGCTTACATGCCCATTACCTGCTTGGTGAATGGGAAGGAAACAGCTTTGGGGGGTATCCATCAGGTTTCCTATTTTAAAAGATTGTCATTATGGAGAAAAGAATCTGTATTAAAACTTTTGAAGATATGCTATTTGGATTTTTATATAATGCCTCCAAGTTTAACCCCTGTTTGAAATATACACACAACTAAGAATGTTTCTAATAGCCTCTGCCAAGAGTTCTGGGTTGACATGGAATCACAGCTGTTTTGAAGCAGACCTGCAGTGTATACTCTTACCTCACACTTAACGAATACTGCACCGTCTATGTACTATGCACTGGAAAATGGTTTACAAGTATCATCACATTCCATTCTCTAAGACTCAGATAATTGTTAGCAGATCCAGTTTGCAGTTGAGAAAACTGAGGTTGAGGAGGTTTTAAAAGTTTCTCAGGCTCACACAGATAGAAGGAAGGAAAATGGGGCTGAAATGCAAACCTCTGTGATTCCGAAGTCTGTAACTTTAGCCTTAACACTAATATTAAACTGCCTTTAACCAGGTAATATTATAAGTGGGTCCTCAGCACACCATTCATCTCTCTGGACTGGAGTACATCACTGGAATAGTCCCACTCCTCTTAAGGAGAAAATGTGTTTTATTTATAATTATCAATTTAAAGTTTAGAATAATCTCCCCACCAAAACCAACAAGCAAACAAACACATAATGAAATATAGGAGAGAAATGATCCCTGGACAACAGTAAATTGTATTCCAATTGCTGCTAATCATATCTCAGTTTTGGAATTTTAATAAAGTTCTTGGGGTTATGGCAATGTTTTAAGCCTATTAGCACTTGTAATAGTAACATTCATTAAATAAATATTTATATCATACTAGATATTTTTCAAACAGATCAGATCTGTGACTGGGGATGTAGCTCAGAGTTGAACATTTGTGTAGCATGCACAAGGCCTTGGGTTCTACCCCAGTACTACAAAAAAAGGAAAACAAAGAACATACACACACACATACTCACACACTCGTGCACTCGCACAAGTTCTTCTGTTAACATGAAGTGAGTCACTAGAAGGGCTGACTGGACAGGGTTTGGACAGTATGTTAATCTTTAGTTTGCTAGGAACTAAATTTGTCTTTATGAACTTGGGCCTGTGATTTACCTACATACATGTCATTAAGTCAATCAGTTAAAATAATCAGGCTATTATTGCCTGATCTCTAGAATTCTGAAAAGTTGATCCTACTAAATATCTTCAACATGTGTGAGAAACTAGATCACAGCCATGAGCTCTAATCTTGAAGATCACCATGTTCCCAGGATCGCTGAGCCCTAAGTGTTTGAATCTTCTCCCTGTGAGGACTTTAAAGCAGGGGAGAACTAAGGAGTCAAGTGGGGCTGATACTCTCTGTACTTGGACTCTGAGTTTCTTTTTGTCTCCAATGTTGGCTTTAAAACTTCATGCAAATTTAGCATTTTACTACATACATGTCTTAATGTAAAAATATCAGACCTACCTACTTCTGTCCTTCTTTAAGTGAGAAAATATTTGTATGGCTCAAGACATTTTCAGTTTCTATTCTGGTTCTTAGTCAGAAACTTCTAAATTGATACACTATAACATAAGCAAGAATATCAAATGTTGATGACAACAGATGGAGCCCTGCCCTTGCATGTGACAGGTACTCCAAAAATAGTTCTCTAGTGTTGCCTATAGATAGATATGAAATGGCAAAGGTTTTAATGTCAAAAATCAAAATGAAAAGTCTTTTTTTATGGTTGTGATTTCACTAACATGTGTAGAATGGTCCTGATTAAATCTCAGGAGCATAGCATCTTTATACACTAGTAAAATTTGTCCCAGATTTTAAACAATCTTACTTAACCTCCATGAGCTGTCCACTGCCACAGTGGCGTTCTGTTCGAGCATTATGTAGTGTGGGTGAGGACACAAAGCAGGCACCCTAGTCGTGGGTGTGCTTTTTTCTTAGTTGTGTTTATACTTGCCTTGAATTCTTACTAAAATATTCACTCCAAAACCCTTGCTCAATTGTCTTGAGGAGTTTTCTCAACAGCTGGTCTTCCCGAAGCCTTTTACTTCAAGTTACAAGACAACTGAACTGTCTTTCTCACCAACCCCATCTCCATCCTGAAACTCTGCTTCCATCTTTTCCTCCAATACACCAGTTGCTCACTAACTTAAAACACTTTGGTGCCTTCCTATTTCCCTTAGAACAGTTTCTGAAATCTCTAAAGTTGATGTAGTTTACAAAACACTCCCACCAGCTACCTGCTCAGCTTCTCCCGCTCTGCTCTCCTACATTACCCCAACCAGCCAGGACCCCTCTGGTTCCTTCCCTCCAGGAAGGGCCAGCTCCTTTCAATCTCCACTGCTGGAAGGCCCAACCCTCTCTCCATATGGTTCCTCCTACCTATCCCTCACTGCCATTCCCTAGGGGCACCTTTTCTGACCCCCAAGACTAGGCCTGGTTTCTTCTATATATTGTCCTGTGAGTCCTCCTGTGTTTCTTTTGCTTACATTTGGCACCCTTACAATTATTTACAGATTGCTCTCCCTTTAATGATTTGTTTAAAGGTGTATTCCACAATAGTTTGTAAATTTCCTGAGAGTACATGAGGTTTCACTGCTTACTCCTTCAACTACTTTGGCCAAAAGGTGCAACCATATGATAGTCAAACATCTTGATCTAAAAACAGTCAATTTCGTGAGTCATCCTAATATCTATTCAATAAATACTTATTAAATTTTAAAAACCATTCCCCATAGTTTTAGGCTGTGTGTATGTGAGCAAGAGAGAGAAATTAGCTATTAGTGTCAACTATAATTAAAAGAATTTCCTTGTATTCTACTAATTTTCTCATTTCATTGGGTTTCAGAGAGATTTTTTCAAAGCCAAATACAATAGTAATTTGGTTTCATAGAGATTTTTCAGTTAAATACAATAGCAAATTCCCAAAACAGGCTCTATTGGAAATACAAGTTCAGCAGGTTTTCTTGCCTGCTTTGATCTTAGGTCAATTTTCTATTCTACTGAATTTTCTTATTTGTTCTGTAAGAATAAGCTCACTCCTCTCTTGAGTTCTTTGGTTCCCTTGCAGGTAGGTTCTGCATGATTTCCTTCTGACCCATGGAGGGGGGAATCAGGACCAGAACTAGATTTTGCATGGCCACCCGCAGTACCCCTCAGCATGAGGATGATGGGTGGTGGCCAGAGCCTTTCTTCATTTTCCCCTCCTTAAACTGACTTAACCATTTAAAACTGGCTGGTTCTCACACCAAGGAACTCCTCTCTATAAATGCCCAAACTCTCCTATATTTACAACCCCATAGAACTCCTCTGGTTCAAGTACAGCATACAAAATTCATGTATGGTGATGCAGAGTCAGGTATCTGAGTTGAGACCATGCTAAAGCATTTTTGGAACATCCAGTTTTATTTCTCCACCTCAAAGACTCTGAATGGGGGGAATACTTAGGAGAATGGGGAAAGGCAGTGGTAGGGACATGACAAATACTATATAGAATTCTGTCCCACATCTCAAAGGCTCATTGTTATAAATTAAATGGTTTACTCACCACAAGCCAGTGTTCATCAGGCACCTCTTGTGCCAGGCCACATAATCAGTGCCTTAGAGACACTGGCTTCCTGGCTTATGAAACCCAGTGAAAGTTTAAAAAGGTGATTTGGTGATATGGAGAAAAATAGGAATGAGCTTAAAAAAAAAAAAAAAAAAAAAAAAAAGCAACCAAAACAGTTTGTTACTAAATCTTTAAAAAACTTTGCTTTGCTAATTGCCCATGCTTTGAATATTTTAAAAAATACTTCATTTTAAATATAGGATAAAATAAAATAAAATGGTGTCCAGGGCTGGTAAGAATGAAACAAAGAAGGGAGAATAAGAAGTGTAAGAAGAAAAAAAACAGGTCCTTCAGGAAGAAGGTTCTTGAGAACATCACACCCTGTCTACTTTCTACCTAGAGAACCACCTAAGATCTGAGCAATGAAACCCCACCCTTCCCAGAGAGCCTGGGGCAGAAAGCTCTCCCAGGAGCAATCTGCCAGAATGGGTTGCTGATGGGTAGCAGCTCTGGGGAGCTGTCAGCTTAGGCAGACCAGAGCCGCCTTCCAAAGGACAAAGCTGAAGCATAGCCTGAGCAGAGAAACCTTCCCTCTTTCACCTAGACTCAGGGCTTGGTCAGTGCCTGGTAGCAAGAAGAAACAACCCCAATAATCGAAGTAGAAAAGCAAGATGTGCCTGAGAAACAGCCATGCAATCCTACAAGACCCCTCCTTTCTTCCTTACTATTCAAATCGGTGAACACTATTATAAAAATCATTTTACAGATGAGGAAACTGAGGCTTTAGCAGTTATGTGATTGAGCCAGGAGTCAAACCCAGATGCATCTGATACTAAATCCAGATCACTATACAAGTTAAGGTTGCACTCTAAATGAATGGCTTCTTTACACTGTTGAACTATTTCCAAGTTAATTGATTCTACAATTTATAGACCTGAAAGGAGTTAATCTTGGAAACTTTAACACATAACTTAGCTTTTCATTTATTGCTTTCCTATTCATCATCCTTTCTGGTGCAGAAAAATTATGACACCAGGGATCTGCTTATTTTTTTTTGCATATTTTTATTGGTCCATTATAATTGTAAATAATGATGGGATTTTTGTTACATACATATTTTGTTACATAGCTTTATTAAAATATAATTCACATACATACAATTCACCTATTTAAAGTGTGCTATTCAATGGTTTTTAGTGTACTTACAGAGTTGTACAACCAGCACCACTACCTAATTCCGGAATATTCTCATCACCTGAAAAGAAACTGCTATCCATTAATGGTCACTCCATATTCCCCTCCATCCAGACACTGGCAATCTACTGTCTGTCTCTATGGATTTGCCTGTTCTAGGCATTCCAATAAAATACACTCATGCTCTTTTGTATCTGGTTTCTTTCATGTAGCATAACATTGTCAAGGTTTATCAACATGGTTGTACATGTTTATGCTTTACTCCAATTTATTGCTTAGTAATATTCTATTGTATGAATATACCACATTTTATTTATCTACACAACAGTTGAGAAATATTTGGGTTGAATCTATTTTGAAGGCTATACTACGTAGTGTTGCCAATAACAATAGATCCATTTATTTTTAATTTATCAGACTCCCCTTTTGTCCTAAAGAAATTCCTGGGATCTCCCATAAATCTTTCACAAATTACTAGAAACAAATAAGCATAAAAGCCCTATGCAAATCCTGAGTCCTCAGAAAACTTTTAGTCCCAGGCAAAACAAGACAGTCAGTCATCTTGAACTGGGATTTAGTTCAGAAGGCACTTCTTGAAATGAGTTTTATGTTTTCTGATGAAGTTCTATTTAAAGAAACTGGCTTATACAGTAACTGTCATTTGATAGACTTTAAGAGAAAACAATTATTCTTTTAATTCTTACATATTGAACAGTACCTAAAATTTTCATATGTACTAATTTTAAAGTTATAAACAATAAAGCTATTTGTCTTACATACTTTTTAGGTGGCGTAACTAGTTATGAATTAAAAGGAGTAGAGGAAGGGGAGGGGAGGAGGAGGAGAGGAAAGGAGAGGGCGTAGGGAAATAAGTACTAGGAAACAAAATCCAACAAATTATGCTATGTTCATGTATGATTACACCACAGTAAATCTCACTTTTATATATGATAATGCATTAATTATAATAATAATAATAATAATAATAATAATAGAGTAGAGCAAGTGAATCAGGAGAGGGAGGAGGGAAGGGAAAGGGAAGGTATTGGGGAATGTGGCGATTTATGTGTATGTCATTTTGGCATAATGAATTCCAATATTATGTATAATTACAAGGCAAAAATTTAAAAAAAAAAAAAAGTTTCAAGAAAAAAAAAAAAGATGGGCCTGGATAAAAGCTGAAAAACCTCATGTCCACAGGGTGGCAGTGCAACATACCACAAAGTGAAGTGAAGGAAAGGAAGGAAATATGAAGTTAATAAATCCTACCTTTTGCTTGAAGTATGTAATTTCATGGGAAAAATGGATAAAACCAATCAACTATTTGCAAGATCAATGGTTATGCTTTATGCTGGTAAATGGCCACACAGAGCTCACTCTTGATATCTCCAAACCATATGTTCAACACAAGAAGTATAAATTGGACCAAAGAGTTCAATGGCTATTGATTCAGACCTTATAGAGAGGGTCTTTTTTTTTCATTGCTTTTGACATAATTATAGAATTTTAGATGCCTTAGAAATCACAAATTCAATATTTTCAGCCTATTGCTACCACAACAAAAACAAACAGGTTGCATGCCATTTCATGAACTGTAACTTCACCTCTTGTCTTTCATTTAAGAAAGAATATTAAAATTTGGGTGAATGGCAGGGACATTATAAGGATAATCTTGAATCTTTGCTTTTAAGTTAATTACTCACTAGCTTCAATATTTAATTTTTAGGAGTAAATTACTTCTACATGCTTTACTCTCAGTCAATACAAGAGTATGTTAGAATTCTTAAACTGAAAAAAGTATCCTATTTCAGCTTCTCATTGAATGCTGGACCCCCTTCTACAACATTCTTAACAGATATCTAGCCTCAGGGAAATAACGTTTAATCATTGGCATAAACCCAGCATTTGCAATCATATTTACATTTTATGTGCTTATATCCCTTTTCACAACTAAAAAGACAGCATTGAAACCTTTAAGAAACAGCTTATGTTAAAGTTTCTGACCTGTGCACCAGACTGCTTTCACATTCTGTTAGTAACGAGGCACCATAGACTCAACAGCTGAGTAATAATAATTTAGCAAAAGATAAATCAACACAGGCTGACTGTATAAGCCTACTAGCATATATTCACATTTTCTTCCTTTGTAATGTCAGATCACTACGTCATGCAATAAGAAGCAATCTGATCTCTAAGGGCTCTTTATGCTGCGATCTGTTTTCTTCCAGGAATCTTCAGACTTAATCTTAGTTGTTTGTGTTTCATTTGCCCATGTTGACTTGGCATTTATCGTGGCATTGCTGAAATCCGAACATGTTGGCAGTAAAAATTTAATCTAGGAGAAAATAAAATTGCACTTGCTTAAATTCTCTACCCTGTTCTATGAACATTCATTTTGGAATTCTAAATGCCTGATTCTACAATTTCTCTCAACAGAACTACTGAATGATTATAATTGGATTGAACTAAGACATTTTTGTTTCTAACATTAATGAATGCCCTCTAGGACTGTGGAGGAACTTTATATGTATCTTCGGTGTGTGAAAGCTGCTGTATTAGTCTGGATTAAACTAATACACTCTCTAAACACTATTGCCTGACAGGTGTAAAGTAATCTGCTATAATTATTTGACACAATTACTTTCTCCTCCTCAGGAGGCCAGTCACTCCCCACTTAGAGCTTTTCAATAGCTCCTATGACTTCCTGTTTAATAGGGTAAGCAGTAGGAGCACTCATCTGATATGCACACTGCTTCTGAGAACTCTGTCTTTGTCGGTTTTGGGGGGGATAGTTGCTCACCTTGTGACAGAGTTCAGAGGGCCACTCAGATAACTGCCTGCTGTTGTTGCATTAGAATGCAATACAAGCTTTCCAAGCACATGATGATTTGTCCCCAGAAGCTTCTACTGGACCTGCTGTGCTGACCTCCGAGGATCTAGGCTGCTGCCAGAGAGACCCTGAAGTTCAAACTAGAGAGAAGAAATCGTAATAGCGACCTCTTATCAAAATCCTTACTACTGGAATGGATGCCTAATCCTTGCAACATGCAAAGTGGTTTTATGCACAGATGCAGATGAGGAGAGTAAGATTGAAAAGCTCAGTGACCTCTTCAGTGCTACATCCTTCACTCCTGGGACTCTACACACTAGAAAGGACAGGGTCCTGCAAGGAAAATACCTGAATGACCACCCCAAGAAGTAGCATGATAGTGACACTTGTCCTACCTCACAAGTTAGAAACCCGTAGAACTGAAGCCCAGTCCTAGAACCACTAAAACAGAGCATTTGGCCTCTATCAAAATTGATTTTTATTATAGATATCCTTGACCCTCATTCTTCCCTCACCCTGTCCTATTTCAAGGCTCTTACTACTTTATTCATTTGTTTGAAATTTCTACAAATTTATAATTTTTCAGGCAGATTTCGGGTAATGACCTTGGCCAAATTATATTGCTATATTGTGTGCACGTGTGAATATGTATCAGTGAATCACACCATTATGTACATTGTAATACACCAATAAAAATATGGAAAAAAAGAAAAAAATGATTTTTAAGGCAAAGAAGATAAAAATGTTTAAAGCATTGCCAAAAAAAAGTCTAAAATCAACACCACAGAGGTATTTGATAGTTTTTAAGTGTAATACACATTACTGAACACTGAGAAAAATGATGAAACTGAATAATGGACTTTCGGATCAGTTTGAAGCTGAGTCTGGGGGATCACAGTGTAGTTCAAATATTCCTACCACCATCACCTGTCTTATCTATACTCAATCAGATGAAATTGGCATTGTTAGGAAACCTAGTCATCTGTGGGTGTCTTTAATTTTCATTGCAATTCTGACACATACATGTTTAGCTTCTTGGGAATGCCATTGATCTTTGTTCTATGTTTGTTTTTTTAATATCCTCCATGGTGCCATACCAAGAAAAGGTATTCAAAAAAGTACTTTTTGAAGGAATAGATGGACAGAAAGATGAATGGATGAATGAACCATGGTTAGATGATTGAATGTACTAAGCTGGGTGCAGTGGTACATGCCTGCAATCCCAGAGGCTTGGGAGGCTGAGGCAAGAGGATCATGAGTTCAAAGCCAGCCTCACCAGCTTATCAAGGTCCTAAGCCGTTCAGTGAGACCCTGTCTCTAAATAAGATATTAAAAAGGGCTAGGATGTGGTTCAGTGATTAAGCACCCCTGAGTTCAATCCCCAATACCAAAAAAAAAAAAAAGCAACAAATGAGTGATTTAATGAATTGACTTAGAACCATTTGTATTTTCAATTATTGATAATAAAATATTGTAACATTCCTATTAAAGTCACTTATTTATTAATTAACTTAATAAGTACTTTTATCCACTTATTTAATTATTCTTCTACTTCTTCAACCCTACTTGAAAAGCCAAGAGTGGGTTACAGCACTTAAAATCATGAAATGACAAATCTTTCAGTTTTTGTATCTATTGAAGACCCAAAGACCTTAGTCATAATCATTCCAAAAATGTTTCTTGATTTGTCAGAGGCAACTATTGCTTTCTCAAAGTGTAAGGTATATTCCAGTACAAGCTGATTTTTTTCCTACAAAGAAAAAAGGTAGAAAATTAATTTTGTCCTAGATTTATTAAAAGTAAAATATATACAGATAGTCTAAAAGTAAATGAGTATATAAACATTTTGGGTAAAACTGGACTGAGCCAGGGAGATTGTAGGAAACAAGAAAAACAGGCCTAACCAGCTTTTCTTGTGCAAAAGAATGGATTGTGCAGTGAGTCCTAACAAAATGATTCCTCAAAGTTCTTATTATAACTTTACATATGTTAAACCAAATTTTATTGGCATTTAAAAATTGTATCTATGTGATGGGCAAGATAGTCATGGTATAATAATTATATTAAACTAGCAATGCTCTTGTAGCAAAAATGAAAGGTCAGTTTTGGAAGCTCTGGAGGAGTCACATGAAATGTAACAAAGAGTATCTGGGTAGGGTGAAAGAAAGGGAATTAAAAACACACAAGATTCTGTTCCATACTTTTGCAATATTTCATTGTTTTACAGTGATCTCATATTGCATTTTAAGCAAAAATAATAATAATTTAAAATTTTATGTTCTATTTCCATAATATATGGGATAGATAAATAATTCCCAGCAGATTTACATTCTGTATTATAAAGGTGTCTACTCATATTCATATTGATTCCTTCTAAGTCAACATGCATGAAGATCTGTACATCTGAGTGAATATGATGTTTGCAGAGATCAGGTTTATGTTTCTAACACACTGAACAATATATTCTTCTAATGATATTAGAAACGTTAATGTCAGCCAAGATTTTCCTCCAATTGGGATTAAAGAAATTAAGTTAAAAGTCATTATTATTATTAATCTAGATTGAAGAGAATTTCTGTAAACTCAGCTATATATGTAATATAAATTTATTACAGATTACTATTTATGTTTCTTCTGATCAAAGTCTATAATTGCATAAGATAAAACAGGCATAATGCAAATTCACAGCATTCTTTAAAGCAGTGGGGCATTCAATATAATGGTTCAATTGAAGATAATTCTTTGTTTAAAACACATTTAACTGGTTTTAGAAAAGATTTTGAAACTGTAAAGAATCCATAATTACGGCTTTATTACTTAGATAACCACAGAGAAGGATAAGGTATACATTTTTAAATGAACATAAAAGTAGAGTTTATATATGCATGATTATTTTAAAATAGTAATATTAACTCATATCTCATTTTTTAATAAGATTAGGTAATTAGTGTTGTACATTACTAATTTCTTGTTACCATTTTAAATGTCTTTTTTTAAAAACTTTTTCACACATGATTTGAATTTTTTATTTTTTATTTTTTTTAATTTTTACAGACTGCATTTTGATTCATTGAACACAAATGGGGTACATCTTTTTGTTTCTATGGTTGTGCACGATGTAGATTCATACCATTCGTGTAATCATACATGTACATAGGGTAACGATGTCTATCTCATTCCACCATTTTTCATATCCCTACATGCTCCACCCTCTCATTTCCCTCTACATAATCTAAAGTTCCTCCATTTTTGAAAGTGACAATCTATTGAAAGTGTATTTGATATTTTCTCACTTAATGAGCAGAATATATTGAATAAAAAAATTACCTTTGTCCTGAGGTTAGGGACATCAGCCATTGTGTTGTAGGAGGTCCTCCTATGATTACTAAGTTTCTTAAATGTTATTTGGTTCCCTTGCTATCTCTTTTGCTGCCTGTGTTCCCAGCCTGCCCACAATTCCCTTTTCATTTTTCTAGCATCCCACACCCTAGTCACATAGTAATAATTTAGAGTATCCAGCACAAAAGCCTGATAAGCAAGTTTGTTTGCTCTGTAAACATAATTTTACATACAAACCCTAGTCAACAAGTTCTGATAAGAAGCTCCCACAACTGCTTCACTCCCTCTGGCAGTGAGAACATGACCTTTACTCCCCACCTCAGTAAGCTGCTTTTGGTCAAGTCCAGGCTGTACTTGATCCTGGTGGGTAAGACGGTAGGAAAATTGGTTGCCAAATAATAACAGCAACACAGTTAAAATTATCAACAAGACTATGGAAGCTGCACACCAAGAAGTACTCCTAATAGACAGCACCATCTTGGTAAGCAAATTTGAATGATAAAGAATGGAAGCTACTAATAACTCCATTGGAAATATGGGACCCAGTTGGGCCACTGGTTAAACTACAGAGGGGCAATTTTGCCCTCCCAATTCTAGGAGCCCTGAACCTAAGCTGTCCCACGCAGTGGAGGCTTTTTCCCAAAAGACGTAGGAGGGGCTGAGCTGTGCATGCTTTGTGTGTCTTTCACAATTTACCCAAACCTCTTAGCTGATGTTTACATTAAGTCTGTTTGGCTTTCAATTCCATATAATCAGCCTTCCCTGACTTCATCTCTTCCCCCCTTTGATTATGTAAGGCATCCGGGTTAAGCTCACCATACTCATTTCATGTCATAATATCATCAAGCATCCATTTAAAGTCCTCTGTTGTTTATTTACATTATTAACACACTATTCATATATTATCTCTGCTCTCTTTCCCCTTATAGGCAACAGTTATAATAAGGCATAAGTTTTCTTGAATTTTTATGCATCATGCAGCTTGGAAAAAATCATTGATGTTTGAGTAAAACTTCATATAAATTTAAGGATCCATTCTGGGCCTTACATTTTTTTGCTCTATACCATGTTGGTAAGGTCTTTCTGTGCTGTTATACATAAAAGTTCATTGCTTCTAAACAATATATAGTATCTCAGGATGTACACTCATCCCATTTCTTGTGCTCCTTGTGCAAATGATGGACATCTCAGTTTCTCCACCTCTTGCATATATCCCCTTAGAGTCATGGCAAGCACTATGTCTACATAGTTTGATTGAGGACAGTCAGATTACCATCCAGGATGGCTGTACAAGTCTACATTCCCTCCAGCAGAGCGGGAGAGTTCCTCTTACCCAAAAACCCCATCTAATTTAGTATATCTTTTTATTTTTACCATGCTTATGGATAGAAGCTGGTATCTCGTTGCATTTTAAAGAATTCACATTTATCTGATTACGTATAAGTTTGAACAGCTCTTTATATGCTTGCTAGACATTTGGGATTCTGTGAATGATTGTAATATCCTTTACCCATTTTTTTTGCAAAATTTTCTGTATTGGGGGGATTTGTGGATATGAACATATTATAAATATTTGTCCTTTGTGTATTTAGTAGTTATAAATCTTTTCCTAATCTTTCATCTATCTATACCTTTTGCCCATTGTGTTCTTTGCAAAATATAAATCCTTAATTTTTTACAAAAAAAATTATTAAATTAAGTTGCTTTGTTGTTATACTTTTGTTCTCTCTGACACCCCTAAATGAGTCTGCATTTTTTTTTCTGGTGATGTTTTCAGATAGGCTACTCAGGTTTTTTAGGTTTTGTTTTCTTTCTTTTGCGGGGTACCAGGTATTGAACCCAGGGACACTTAACCACTGAGCCACATCCTCAGCTCTTTTTATTTCTTATTTTGAAACAGAGTCTCACTAAGTTGCTGAAGCTGGCTTTGAACTCATGATCCTCCTGCTTCAGTCTCCCAAGCCACTGTAATTACAGGAGTGCACCACCATGCCTGGCAGTTTTATGTTTTCCCACAGAATCAAGCTATATGGTGAGTTTGTCTACAAACTTTATGTGACCTATTTTATATATATAGAAATGATAAAATAATAATAAAATAATACCTTTGCTTTCAGTAGGAAAGTTTGTTTTGTTTTAGTCTCAGGGTTGTATGGATAAATAGACTTAGTGACTACAGAATGGGAGTTGAATAAGAATACCCTCACCTAACTCCTTCAGTGAATATGCATAAAATTGCTCTAGACAGTAGACTGAAGAATGAGAAGAGAAAAAGTTTGTTGTTCAAACCTGAGCAGAAACTCACAAATCAAGCCACGCTTAAATCAAGCCAAACCCAAATCAAAGGATAAAGACCCAAACTCATTTAATATCTCCAGGTTGACATGGAAGTTGCAAGGTCTTCCATTGGAGCCTTGTTTTGCTGTGGTCCTTCCAGTACAGTATGCATACTCAGCAGCTTTAAGGAAAAAAAAAAACTTTTTAATTTAAGATAATTTTGTATTCACATGCAGTGAAATAGTAGGTAGTGAGCTGGTGTGCTCTTGGCTTAAGTGCCCCCACAGGTACCATCATCAAACTATGCAACAATGTCACAACCAGGATACTGACATTAAGACAGATTGATACAGAGCATATGTGTGATCTTAAGGATCCCTTATGTTGCCCTTTTATAGCCTCACTCACATCTTACCAGGACCACTCCTCTCCTTAACTTTTGGCAACCACTAATGTGTTCTCTAGTTCTATAATTGTATCCTTCTGAGAGTGTCATAGAAATAGAATCATATAGTGCATTGCCTTTCGGCATTGGCTTTTTTCACTCAGTGTAATCTTGAAAGAAACTGGAGATTCATTCAAGATGTTGCGTATATCAGTAGTTTGTTTTTTCTGAAGAGTATTTCGTGATAGGGGTGTAGTGCTCTGTTTAACCATTCACTCATTGAAGGACACCTGAATTGTTTATAGGCGTTAGTTATGAATAAAGTTGATATTAACATTTGTGTACAGTTTTTTATATGAATGTAAGAATTCCTGTATCCAGAACAAATACCATGAATGTGGTTGCTATTCTGTAGTTTATGTGGTGGTTGCATGTCTAGTATTTCAATAAATCACCAGACTATTTTCCAGATTGGCTACACCATCTTATAATCCTACCAGTAATGTATAGTGACCCAGTTTCTCCATGTCTTCACCAGTATTTGGTGGTGTTGCCATTTTTATTTTAGCTGTTGTGATAACTAGGTCCTGATAACTCTTTATAGTTTTTTAACTTGTATTCCCTTAATGGCTAATAAAGTAGAACATATCCTGTGTTTATTCATCATCCACATAGCATCTTCTGTGAATCTACTTCTTGTCTTTTACCTATTCTCTCATGTGACTGTCTTTTAACTGTTGAATATTTAAAATTGTATATACACTATAGAAACTAATCCTTTGTCAGATACATGTTTGCAAATAGTTTTTCTTCTCTCTATAACAAATCTTTTCATCATCTTAGCAGGATTTCTTGCATAGTAAAAGTTTTTCACTTAGAATTACTCTAATTTAACAATGTGACCCTTTTGTATAGTGCTTTTTGATATCACATCTAGGAACTTTCTACCAAGCCCTAGATTCTTTTTGTCCTGAAATTCCATAAATAGACATTTTATGTTGAAGACCATAATCCACTTGAATCATTTTTTTTTATGTTCTGAAACATGGATTGAGAGTCTTCTCTTTTTCTTCTTCTTCTTCTTCTTCTTCTTTTTTTTTTTTTTTTTGTTGTTGTTGTTGTTTTTGTTTTTTTCCTTCTTCTCCTTCTCCCACTTCGTTTTCTGATGGTGGATACCCAGCTACTTCAGCATTTGCCAAAAGTCTATCTTTCTTCTATTGAAATGTTTTTTCACTTTTATTTTCCTTACAAACAACTTGTCATATTAGTATGGGTGTATTTCTGGGTTATGTGTTAGGTCCCACTGATCTATGTATCTGTTTCTCCTCCAGTATCAAACACTCGTGATTACTTTAACTGTCAATTAAGTCTTGATGTGAGGAAGAACTATTTTTTCCACTTAATTTGACTTTTTAAAAATTATAACTGGTCTAGTTCCTTTGCTTTCTATATAAATTTTAGATAATCCTATCTATATCTATAAAAATATTATTGAGATTTTTGTGGGAATAGCAATAAACATATTCATTTCAGGAGAACTGACATCTTTACCAGGTTGAGATTTCCTGGTAAAGTATAGTTCACCTGTTGTTTAGATCTTTAGATGCTATGTACAGAGTTCTACAGTTTTAAGCATTTAAGTCCTGGACATGTTTTGATAGTATTGTACCTAAGTATTTCATTTCTGAGTGATTCTAAATGACATCTAAATGTTTACCTCTAGTATATTGTGCAAATTAGTCATACCAAGTTCTAGGTTGCTCTTCTTTTTCAAAGTCCTTGAAGTATTTCTGTTACTGATTTCTAGTTGGATTCCACTATAATCAAAGAATACATTGTATAAATGTAATTATTTTAAGTTAGTTGAAGTTTATTTTATGGCCCAGGATACACTATCTTAGGACATGTATTGCAGATGATTGAAAAGAATGTGTGTTCTGCTTTTTTAGTGTGGAATGCTCTATGAATGTAAATAGATACAGTTGACCAATGGCAGTGTTGAGTTCATGCCAGTTCTGATTTCCTGCCTAATTGTTCCATCAATTATTGAGACATAAGTTTCTAGTCACAATTATGTGTTTTCTATTTTCTCTGTCAATTTTTTCTCACATACTTTTTGACTCTATTGTTGATATGTACACATTTAGGATTGCTATGTCTTTCGGAATGTCCATCTCTGTCTGATAATTTACTTTTCCTTTAAGTCATTTTATCAGACAATTTAGCCACTCCCACTACTCTTTTGTGTTTGCATGGTATATTTTTTTTCCATTCATTTACTTTCAACCTCCCTACATTATTAGATTTGAAGGGGGTTTCTTATTGACAGCACAGAATTGGATCATGAAATAGATTTAAGTGTGCCATTAGGGTTTTTGTTTTCTGTTTTCTCTGATTTGCATATTTCTGTTTTTTTTTTCCCCTGACTTCCTATGAGTTACTTGAACATGTTTTAGAATCCTATTCACATTCAACTAAGTGTTTTTGAGTGTCTCTTTCTATGTCCTTTTATATTTTCTTAAGTTTATTTGTTTGTGGTGCTGGAGATTGAACCCAAGGTCTCTGTCACTGAGTTACATTCCTAGCCCTTTTTAAAGTTTTTATTCCAAGCCCCACATTTCATTTTGAGACAAGGCCTTGCTAACTTGCCCAGGCTGGCTTTGAACTTGTGATCCTCTGTCCTATCCTCTCAAGTAGCTGGAATTATAGGCATGCACCATCACACCCAGTTATATGCCTTTTATTAATTAGATACTTTAGGTAGGTAGATAGAGAGACAGATATGGACATATAGATATTAATTATAGTTTACTAATGCCATTATTTTTTTCTGTTCAAGTATAGAAATCTTACTAGCCTTTATTTATCCCATTTATAATAGAATTATCTTGTATATTAGTTTTACAAACATTTTAACCACATTATACAGTGTTATAATTTTTGCTTCAATCATTAAACATAATTTAAAACATTCAAAATATGAAGGAAAGTTTATTTTATTTGCCCATAATTTTTGATACTGTGTTCTTCTTTCCTTCCTAATATTACAAAGTTTCTTCTTTTGTTGTTTCCTTTCTGTTTAGAGAATATCCTTAGCTATTTTTTTTTAGACACATCTGCTAGAGAAAAATTCTTTATTTCCTTCTTCTGAGAATGTGTTGACTTTTTCATTCTTGAAAGGCATTTTCTCTGGGTGTGGGATTCTGGGTTGACTCTTCTTGAAGCACCACCGCTATAACTTCCTTATAGTCTCCATGATTTCTGGTGAGAAATCTGACAACATTTTAATCATTTTCCCCCAAACCCAAATGTTGCCTTTCTCTGATTGCTTTCCAGAGTTTATCTTTTTTTTTTCCTTCAGTTTTCAGAAGTTTTATTATGATGTTCTTGTCATATATTTCTTGGGGTTTATCCTGCTTGGGGTTTTCTCACCTTTACAAACTGTAGGGTCTTTCTGTTATTATTTGGTTGGTTTTGTCTCTTGCTAAATTTGGTAGCTCTAGACAGTATTTCTTCAAGAATCCTTTCAGCCATGATCTTTCTTTCCTCTCCTGGCACTCCCAGGGCACTATTTTCAGATCTTATGTTATAGTCCAAAGGTCCCTGAAACTCTGTTCACAATCTTTGTTCAGTTTTGTGTGTTTGCCTATTTTTCTCTCTGTTATTCAGATAAGGCAATTTCCACTGTTCTATTCCAGTTCACACTTCTTTCCTTCTTCCTTCCCACTCTGATGTTTAGCCCATCCATTGAATTTTTAATTTCTGTTAGAGTGTTTTTTAGTACCAAAATTTCTAATTGATTCTTCTTTATGCCTTTTATTTTATTGCTAAGTCTTTTTTCTATTTTGTTGCTATTACCATTTCAAGTGTTTTCATATTTGTTCTTTGAAGTGTTTTTATCATGGCTGATTTACAATCTTTGATTTAATTTTTTTTTTCTTCATTCAGTTTCAGGGTTTTTGTTATTGGTATAACTGATTGAAACCTGGACATTTTTCTATTATGCTGTGAGACTTGGGGTTTTATTTAAGCCTTCTGTTTTAGATGTCTTTCTCTGACTTTATAGGCAGGGTTCTTTGATGGTATATGTGAGAACAGGACCACAGCTTTGTCTGTGGTCCTTGGATGGATTAGATTAGTTACTAGCTAAGAACCTTCCGCTTTGCTCTGCTGATCCTTTTCTGAGAACTGGCTTTTGTTCTTTCTTGTTATTTGGTTTTGTTCTTGTTTGGTCTGTAGCCATTGATGTTTGCTGCTTGTAGTCTTTTTCAGCTTCACTTCTGTGATATGCATGCAAGAAGAAAACCCAGGGAGCTCACTACTATGTCATTCCTCATGATCCAATACCTCTAAGCAGTCTGCTTCCTATTCTCCTTCCAAAATCTTCTTAGGTTTGTTATATAATGTTCTGGTTTAGTTGTTGTTGTTTGTTTGTTTTTTGTTTGTTTGTTTTGGGGGGATTGTTTTTTTGTTTTTGTTTTGTTTTGTTTTTTGGCAGGGCTTGGGATTGAACCCAGGTTCTTTTTCATGCTAGTCAAGCGCTCTACCAACTGAGCTATATCCCCAGCCCCTATTATAAGTTCTAATGTTCTGAATTTTTAGTTGTACCTGGTGGAAAGAATAAAGAAAAAAATCCATTCTATCTTTGCAAAAAGAATTCCAATAGCTTCCTTCTGTAGAATGTATTTTGATAATAGATCACATAGTACATTTCTAGAGCAGATTTTCTGCAGAGTGAATTAAGAGGATTATGGAATTTCTGTGATAAAATATACAGAAGAACAAAGGGGAAAATAAGCCTTCGGGTCATAAAAGGCAGGTAGCTAGAAAGGATATGGCTGCTTTAAGATGATCTCATCAGTCTTGTCCACTAGCAGAAGCAACTACTCCCTTAATACACTCAGTAAGAGTACCTGAGACCCCCAACAAAACTTAAGTTCCACAACCTATCATTTCCACTGTTGTACTTTTATTCTCTGAGTGATGACATTTAAGGAACAGCAGGAAATTTACCATATTTATGAGTGAGTAGACTTTGTTCCCAAAGTAGGTGGTTTTTTTTGTTTGTCTCTGGAGATCCCCATCCTAGTCTTACTTCTGGCCTCATTTTGGTCTTTGGCTTAGTCTCAACAATTTTCAACGTTTTCAACTGTCAATTTTCAAATGTCAACATTGTGACATTTTATAATGTGCTTTGTTATTTTAATGGTGTTCTGTCGTGTCTCTAATTAGAAATCAACTGGACTTGCTTTTTCAATGAAAATCAGAATTGACTTGGCCTTCCAGGGAGGGTTTAGTGACTCCAGATATCCTAAGGTTGCTCTCTGAATCCCAGTTATAGTTAATTACTTGTCCCGACCCGCGGGACATCAACGCAGACCGCAAACCTAAGAGAGAAGGAATGAAGGGACAAGAGACGCAGGGAGAGACAGCAAGACAGGAATTCTGATCAAGCTGCAAATTTTTATTGTTCTCACGGGTATTTATGCTGAGGGAATGAGGGGTATGAGGAGGTGCAGCCTGGTTGGTTGTATTCTTCTGCTGGGTTCCTGATAGGGTGCAAATTCGCGCTGGCGGGAAGGTGAAGTTCGCGCCGGCGGGAAAGTGTAGTCCCGGAAGAGAAGCCGTGGGTGCCATAGACGCCATACTGTCAGAATTATCAGCCAGGAGAGGGGGGAGGGGCGCTGCTGCTTATTGTAAGGGTCAGAATGTTCTCAGAATGAGAACTTCTTGGTCCCTGACAATTACCGAGGGAAATGTAGATTTAAGAATGTAGGTGTAAAGATGCCATGGGTCATCAGGACCCAAATCTGATGAATGGCCCTTAATTCCAAGTTCCATTGTTAGTCAGGAAGAGAGTGAAGTCTGTCCTACCTCTCAGAGGAAGCCTTAGGAATAAATGCAACTGGGACAGAAAACTTTGGCTTAGGAAATAAGACTAGATTAATGCTTCAAGTATTCAACTGCTCTTCCTAAAAGTAAATCTCTATTAAGATGTGTTCTGTTAACATCTCAGAGAGATCTATGGGATATTTTAAAAAGGGAAAAGTAGCCAGGTGTGGTGGTACATGCCTGTAATCGTAGCAGCTCAGGAAGGCTAAGGCAGGAAAATCGCAGGTGCAAAGCCAGTCTTAGCAATTTCATGAGGCCCTAAGCAACCTAGTGAGACCCTATCTCAAAATAAAAAATAAAAAGGACTGGGGGTGTGGTTCAGTGGTTAAACAACCTTCAGTTCAATGCCTGGTACCAAAAAAAAAACCAAAAAACAAATTGGAAAATACTTTGTAAAATGGTTCGAAATGTAAGAATGGAGGACCCTTTAGAGTTGCAAAGAGGGACAGATAGAAAATGGGCAGAAGATCAACTATTTAGCTCATTTTTTAACACAGTCTGTCAAACTGTACCCTTAAAGATCTTATTTGGTTAAGTTTGAGAAGGCAGAAAAAAAGGGTGGTAAGAATAAAAGGGGACAAGGAGAGGGAAGATGGAAATAGACGACCTGGTTTCCCATGTGACTTCAGCTAACCAAGGATGAGGTACTCTAGATTTCCTAACTCTACTTTCTCTACTTTAAGAAAAGGTCCACTAACCAAGAGAATTTTCTGGATAAAACACTTCAGAATTTTTTTTTTAAATTCAATTTCTTCATTTCAAGATTTTCCATTTTCTTCTGACCTATGATTGTCTTGGTTTGACTTGGAGTCATGATCATTTTCAAGTTCTATGACAGAAACATTAAGATTTTCAGAGAAAATGGTAGGGGAAATCCTCTTTGAAAAGCCAAAGTCTGTCTTTTCTCAAACAAGGAGAGATTCAATTCTTCACATATTTAACAAAATGAGGATTTTTGGGGGGATACAATTTGTGAAAGTAGGAAGTAAAAGACTTTAGAAAAGAAAGATGCGTGATTGTTCTTTTTTCGATCAGTAAAATTTATTTTTAGAGCAGTGTTAGGCTCACAGCAAAAGTGAGGAGAAAGTATAATTCCCACGATCTCCGCGTCCTCCATGCACATGACCTTCCTTCTTACCAGAGACCTCCACCAGAGAGGCTTGTGCATGGCGATCCTTCATTTGTACCATCATCACAACTTCCTTTCTGTGGCCACTGCAAACTCTTCTTGGGTGTTTCCCTGGGTGTGCTTTCTCACCCCATCCACAGCAGTTACCTGTTCTTGTGTACCTTCAGTTTTCAGATCTGAACATCTGACAATCACAATGGGAAGCCAGGGCACTGGGACCACTTCTTCTCAAGAAGTCTTTTTTGTTTCTGATTGGCTTATTTTAATGTTTTAAATTCCAGTAATGCTTTCCAGAGACCCCAGGAGATGGCCTCTTCTTCCCCAGAGGTTCATGTGAGCATCAGGATAGCATCTCAGATGGGCAAGTTGGAAGTGTTATGGATTTTCCCATCCAGCCTCCTTTCTGTGGAAATGAATAAACCGAAGACCAAAGTGGAGAAGGGACTTGCACCAGGGAGCAGTGTATGTAGCCAGGCCTAGACCCCAGTTCTCTGTCTCCTTTTCTGGGCCCTTCTCTGGCCCATATATTACATGAGCTTAAGCTCCTGGTACAAGGTAAAAATGTGCTGTGGGCTGCTCTGTTCTCCTATCCCTTCCTCTCAGCCTCCCCAGCTCTGATCACATTGGTTTTAATCTCTCAGTGGTCACAGCCTAAAGGCCTGAAGTCAGTCTTGGCCTCAATGTTGGAGAGACTCAGCCTTGTACCCTAAAACCCCTTACCTGACCTATGGCATCCTCTTCCTGCTTCTGTCATCTCCCTGTTGACCACTTGCTTCCTAGGCTTCCTCTCTAGCTCTTCCTACTCTGTTCTAGGTTCAGATGGAAGGACCAGAGCACAAAGGGTGAGGTACCTGAACCTGTTAGCTAACCCTTCTGAGACTTAGCCCTTGGTCTCAATTGTTTGCTGCCCTCATGGGTGAAATGGAGGTTCTTCTGCTTTATCTTGAGGGGTTCCAAATGGCAGTTGTGTTGTTGTAAACATGCGTAATTCTGGGAAGACGTCCCAGAGTTACAAGGACCCTGGCTCTGCTTGCCAGAGGGAAGTGAGCCTTTCCAATTTCCACTCCCTCCCTCCTCACCCAGGCCAATGGCCCAGGGCACAGCGGCATCCTGAGTTTCAGAGCTAGAGATGGGAACACTGCAGACAGAAAGGCCTGGAGCTCTCCTCTAGCTGCTCTATTGAGCACTCCACACTTGTCTGTCTCCTCCATCTTAATCTCACACGGAGTTAGGGACAGCAGAAACAAACCATGGAGTTGGTAATGGGAAGTCAAAAGTATAAAGCTATCCCACCCTGATTCTTCTGTCTCCACTGAGTATATTTGGGAAAGCAAAAACAAATACCCACCATGTATTGACCCACCCTCTCTTCACACATCCAAAAACAAAAATGAAAACAAAATTTCAAATATGTTTGGAAAATAATAGGTTCAGTAAATAAGTTTTTTTCATTTTAAAACATAGTATTTGAAGAATTTTCATGTATTTAATCTGAGTTAGTTCTTATGGCATTTCTAAGACAGCTGTTTCCAAATCATGTTCCCAGGAACAGGTATATTCTCATGGTGAGATTTACAGAACACATTAAAGGCTGGAAAAGCTATGTGGTAAAGAAACTTATTTATGTTATGTTATATAGTTATGTAGTTGCCTCATCTAATTAATTTTCCACCTCTTCCCCTCACTCTGCTCATTGGTTGGAAATTCCTGGCTGTTTTGAAGAGTTGAGCTCTCCCCTGTCACCCATTATAATAACCCTGCAAAAAGTCTTCATTTTTCCATGTTTATGAGTGTCAAAATAATTTTTTCTTTAACAAGAGTGAGGAGTGGGAAGGATCCAGTTCTCTTTGTTACCTTCAAACATCAGAACCACTCAAATACTTGTCCTTACTTTTCTTTCATGTTCAACTAATAAACTGAATGATTCTAGCTTCCACAAGTTTTCAGGCTAAGGAAAATGTTCTCCACAATTTACTGTTCTCACTGTTAATTTGTAAATAGGCATTAATACCAGTTTATATACTTGTTATTTAAGTTACATGGAGCAGTATCTCCCCATCAATACATTGACATAAATCAAGTTTCTGGGCCTCAGAGAGAGGACTGGAGGGTAATATCTTGACACAGTGAGCTACAGCATTTAAGAATCCTTTCTGGAGCTTAGATGACACAGTTAAGTGATGAATAGCACTAACAAAAGTTTTTTAAAAATCAACAGGAAGTTAGAGATGAGGAAATAATGTAGACAATTCAAATTAGTTTCACTGTTGAATTTAGAATTTAAACTTTCTTCTCTCCCCCTGCCTGCATCCTAAGACTAAACATGTCTTATTTTTCCACACTTTATCTCTCAGAAATGACCATGGCTTTATCCTGATCTGGGTTCATATTAAAAATGCAGATTCTGGGGGCTGGGGAGATAGCTCAGTCAGTAGAGTGCTTGCCTTGTAAGCACAAGGCCCTGGGTTCGATCCCCAGCACACAAAAAATAAAAAATAAAAAAAAGTAGATTCTGGATGGGCACAGTGGCGCACACCTGTAATCCCAGAAGGTTGGGAGGCTGAGGCAGGAGGACAACAAGTTCAAGACCAGCCTCAGCAACTTAGAGAGGTCCTTAGTAACTCAGCATCCTGTCTCTAAATGAAAGGATGTTGCTTAGTGGTTAAACACCCCTGGGTTTGATCCCTTGTACCAAAAAAATACAAATTGAAATCAAAAGTCAGGTAAGTGTAAAGACAGGAGTATTCATTTCTAGCAGTCTTCCAGGAGATGCAGAGGCTGCTGATCTGGGGACCTCCCCCGACTTTGAGTGAAAGTGACCTAAGTTCTAGCATGTTTAGTCTGGAGAATTGTGACAACCTCCTAATTGATCTCCTTACCTCCCTTTCCAATCCATTGTCCAATCTGCAGCTAGAGTGATTTCTTTAAAATGGACATTTGAACAAATTCCTTCACTTTCATTCTTCCCAGGAGTCCCAGATCCTACTCCTGCCCCTCTCACTGGTTCAGACTCAAACTCACTGATGAATTACGGTTCCACTGTTTATAAACACCCTGCAACTTCTATTTCTGAGTTTTCTCACAAGTTCAATCATCTGACAAACATTATTTTTCCTTCTAGTTACTGTCTTGGCCCCTCCTGGATCCTCCCAGGCATTAAAAATTCAGATTATATACCCCTCCTCTGTGATTCCATAGCACCCTGAACATATCCTATCATTTGACTTATTGATCTATAGAATTAATTTTCTTAAATTTCTATTATTAGATCATAAATAAGTGAGAAGTTGACTGCATTTCTTTTCACTGTACCTTCACCACATTGTTTTGCAAATTGAAAATGCTTAAAACATGCACTGAATTAAATAGGAAAGGGAAGAGTGTTCGGAAAGTAGGTATCCATAGGAGTTTCAATTTTATATATCATATCTCCTTTTTATGGAGTCACAATTAGAGTTACTAAATGTTGAGGATAAAATTGACAAGGTCATCAAATTGAACCACAATCTATTTTGAAGCTTTCTAACTACTTTAGAATCATACTAGATTTACAGTTCTGTTTGAATTGTATCTTACCTTATTTTACTTATCTTACTTTGTTATCTTAAGCAAGACAGAACACATATTTTACATATTAAATAAGGCAGGCCCTGACCAGCTCTTATCTATCTTTACAGAAGAGCTAGCAAATATAAGGATAAGTTGCAGAGAGATATGCAAAATAAAAAGTAGATGGTAAGTGGGGGAAGGGTTAAATGTGAAGTAACTTTATGAAAGATTCTTCCCTAGGGATGTTTCACATCTTAGTGAGATGTTTGTGGGTAGATTCAAGTAAATTATTTTTTCTTAATGGAACTTGGATTAGAGGTTCCCAAATGCATCATTTTAAAAACTCAAAATGGAATCTTCTCAAGATTATAACAGTTACACGACCTTAACAAAAATCTATGTGAACTACGTGTATTAATTCAATAAGTCTTATATATTTCATTATATACAAAAATAGAATTGATCACCTATTGTATCTTCACATTTTTCTTTTATTATGATTTTCTTAAATAGAAACTTTATTTTATATTTCGAGGAAAGATTAGCATATGAAAAGCAATAGAATCCAGCTGGTCTTTTTATTTCCTTGTTGTTACGAGATCCTAAATCTCTCCCTTTATCTGGCTCAGATTCTGGTGTAGCAAGATAAGGCCATTCCTATTAAGATATTGGCTGAAATGAAAAAGGTCATCCCTGGGAGCCCACCTGCTGCACTCTATGCATTCCTCACTGGTATAAACAATGCTTCCCATTGTCATTGCTTCCTACATAGTTCACAGGGCCAAACCTGTTGGAGTCTGGCAGCAGTTATCTAAACTCACTTTCTTAAAAAGAATGAAAAGAAATTTAAAAAGAAAGCTGGAGTTAGGAAGTGATTTCATGCCCCTAGATATCTTATGTGTATGTCGCACATAAAGACATTCAAAGACCATTATTTTCATGGAAGTGGATTTACTTTCAATTTAAACATGATGAAGTCTACTGTTAATGTACCTCCTTTACATGATAGAACTTTATATATATAATTATTTCATCTGTAACAACCAGGAGAGTTAAGTACATTCCCCTAATAAAACTGAGGCCCAGAAAAATCAATTCCAGTCAGTGGCTGATTCAGGATTCAACACTTGGTTGGGTTTCATTTCTAAAGGACAATGTTTTGTTATTCCCCCTCTAAGGTCGGTACCTCTGAGAAAGCAAAGTCCCAAAGACAATTCTCTTTTTAAATCTCAAAAGTTAAAAAATAAAGACAGAGGCAAAAAGAACAGGATGTGTGAACGCAGTTCCTCACTGGTATTCCATTGATCACATGACAGGCAATACTTGGTCTTGCAGCAGCTGCTGCTTCCTCTCTGCCCTCCCTCAGTACACCCTCACTTCACTCCAGGTGTAATGACCCCAGCGCACCGCGGAGCAGTGCGAAGTTTACGGCCTCGCGCAGTGAAGTGCTGGGAGACCATTAGGGGTCTAGAGAAGTCAGAGTCCTTAAAATGAGTACTTAATCGCACCTCGTCCAATTACACTGTCACTACCCCAGTCAGCTACTCGGTAAGAGGCTCGTAATTCACTCTTCCAAGATGCCTTCCCCAAGCCTTTGTCAATCAAAACTCAGAGAATCAAACCGTGTCACTGTTCAGTCTGAACCTTCCGTGACTAGCGAGCACCAAGTTAAACATCCTTTTTGTGGCCTGCCTGGCCCTACACGTTCTGGCCCCTGCGCTGTACTGACTTTCACCTCTGGCCATACATCCACCTGTTCACTATGCTCCTTCAGCCTTTTCTTCCCTAAGTCCTTGAAAGAAACTTGTTACTTCTGTCCTCCAACTTCAGCTTCTTCAAGTCGCACGCACTCCCCAAGTCGTAGCCTAGAAGTCACTTAGTAAGACATTTTCTGGCAGACTCCTCACCCTTCCGCAGCCCCCTCATCTAATTAGATTTCCCAAAATGTGCTACAAGAACACCCTTCGTGTCACTTAATGCAATTTGCATTATATGCTTGCCTTATTATCTTTAACGTCTCCAAGCACCACATGGTCTTAGCACTCTGCCTGACCTAATAACTGAATGAATGGAATGAGTGGATGAATGAATGAATGAATGGGAGGTCTTGAATTGGATTTTACGTGCCACCGTCAACAGCCTATTATCAAACTATTTCGAGTCCTCCAGTATTGCTATAACTGGCGTGCCAACCCTTGCAGAGTTGGCAAAGTCAAGAACGGTAAGGGTCTCTGCAGCGCCGGCCACGCGCTCAGACACTCTGCACAGGTCTTTCCACCTGGCGTCCTTTTGGCTCCCAGGTTCACGTGTGATGGAACAGGTGGAGTCCCGGCAAGGGGAAAGCGAAGAAGAGAGCTCCCCTGAGGGGAGCCCCGGCCCCGCCACGGGTCACCGCCTGGGAACACTACTCCCTCTTCTGGGGGCCAGAGCGCAGCGCGGGGCGGGGCAGGGCAGGGCGGGACAGGAGACGCCCCCGCCCGGCTGGGCGCAGGGCCGCCCCAATGGGATTCGGTGCCGGGCAGCGGCTGCGCCCCATTCCAGGCGCCGCGCTCGCCCGCGGAGGAGGCGGCCCGGCCCCGGCAGCGGCGGCGCAGGGCCGGTCGAAGGGAGGACGAGCCTGCCAAGCTGGCGTCCGGAGGGGCTATGGTGTCCCTCGCCCGCGGCTGCGGCGCGCTGGCCAGGGCTACAGGACCCGGCCTTCTGGCCCTGCTGCTCGCAGTCTGCGCCCCGCTCTGGCTGCAGGCGGAGGAGCTGGGTGAGTAGAGCGCGTCCGGCGGACTAGGGGACCCGGGGCGCTGCGGACGGGCTGCGGGGCAGGCCCGGCCCGAGAGACCCAGCGCGGGAGGAAGTCGGGCTGGCTGCCTACGCTGCTGCGGCTGGCTCTGCCAGGCCGCGGCTCCGGGGTAAAATAAGTTACTGCATTCCGATCGCTCCCCCACAAACTCCTGCCTTCCCCACCAAACAAGAAAATCAACTTGGCGCCGCTCCACTTTCTCTCTTTCCCGTCTCCCAACCCAGATCACACAGTTCCCAGACTTTCTGACTCTGCCGGTCCGGTGAGAAATGACATGGCCCAGGGGTCGCCTTAGGGGAGAGTCGTGTGCGGGGTCGGTTCTCTCCAGCCTCCTTTTGACCAAGCTGCTCAAGCTGGGCGGCTGGGCCCTCCCAGTGCCGCTCCTCCCGCGCGGCATTGGAATCCTAGCGTGTGCGTTCGTCGGCTTGTACCGAAAGGTTGGGGAGGGTTCCTCCCCCTCCCCACGAGGTAGACCAGGAGCAGGCGGCCGGACAGTGCCGGTTTCGCCTCACGAGTGTCCTGCTTGGCTCCGATCCTTCCAGGGTATTTGAGAGTGTCATCTCCCGACCAGGCTGCTTTATCTCCGAACCTGACTTCAAATTGGAACTAATTAACCCACAACCGAGTTCACCCTCTCCTTGTCTACCAGATTGAAGCCGGAAACTGGTTTACCAGTCCTAGGTGGCTCTACTTCATTAATCCTCCCTAATTAGTTCTTTTTTGCTAGACGGACCAGCTTTCCTCCAAGTTTTTTCAGCTTTAGTTTCTTTCCTCTCCTCTCTTGCTTTTGCCCCTGTATAACAGGTTATTTAACAGCAGGTAGTCTATGCAGAATCGTTGACAGGTGGCGATATGCTTTTTGGTGAAACAAATTTCAAAACTAAACCAAACGCTGGCATTTTTTTCACTGAATCATGCATCCATTCCAGCATGATACTTAGGGAGTTGGTAGTGGTTCCTAAGTTTTCTTGCATACCAGTTCGTCAAAAAACGAACCCCAAAGTCACTTTGTTGACAGTCACAGTAACACAGTACTAGCATATGGTAACGTGTGTAATGTACACGTAAAGTTTTATTAAATATATAGGATTTTTACAATAGACGTTTGAAATGTTAGAGATTTTTTTTAGGTCACTGTTTGAAAATGCATCCTTAGTATTGTATATTAATGAATCTATCCAAAAGCATGTCCCTGCACTAATCTGGCCCAAGCTGTCACCTGTCTCTCCATGAAATTTCAGATTTTATGTAGTTATCCAGGCTGTTACCTGGGCACATTGCAGAACAGTTCTCTGGGAAGTGTGATTGTTTAGATTCTTACTGAGCTTCAAATTTGACACCTTTTTGTCAAGGATCAATGGAAGAGAATATTGTCATTTGAATTTCTGTGAAGAATTCTATGTATTTAGATTTTTTTTAAAGATGGTAAAGATGCAGGTATGTAGTCACACACAAAAAGTAAAGTTATGACTGAGGATGTACCTCAGTTGTAGAGCATTTGCTTAGCATGCCAGGGAGTTCCATCCTCAGCACTTTAAACAAACAAACAAACAAACAAACAAAAAAAGTAAAGCTTATATTTAGGTCCTTTACTGAAAAACATCTTCAGGGTAGAAAGAAAAATCTCTGTTTAATTGAAGAGGCATAGTCAATATTTTGTTGTTTGGGTTTTTTTTTTTTTTTTTTTAACATCTGTTATTTTTCAGACTAGCACTTAGTCATGTATTTTTCAAGTGTTCATAAGTTTAAGCATGCATACCCATTTCAAGTTGATGTATGATGTAGGCATGTAGTCAGATGGTGGTCATACATGATATCAGGTCTCTCAATGTTTAGAAGAGGGCTGCCTTAATGTAATAGTCTATTTTCAGTGAGAAAAAAAATACCTTTTTTGCATTTTTACCTTTCTTTGTTCTTGGATTCAAGTGAGTCTGAGGCTTCTGGATTCTCCAGGCTCCCCAACCTATCTGATCACCAATCTCTCTGGAAACTTTAAAAAACCTCTGTTCTACCCTGGTAAATTCAATAATTCAATAAGTAAAAATTATATCAATTATTAAAAAAAAAAAAAAAAAAAAAAAAAAAAAAAAACCTCTGTTCTTATTGTGAATCAGATTTCCAGAAGGTGGGGTTTGGGAATATGCACTTTCACAAAAGTTCCCCCAGGTAATTCTGATTCAAATCAACTTTGAGATGGTGGAAACATTTTCTTTTTTTCTTTCTTTCTTTCTTTTTTTTTTTTTTTCAGACTACATTTTGATTCATTGTACACAAATGGGTACATCATTTTATTTCTATAGTTGTGTACAATGTAGATTCATACCAATTGTGTAATCATACGTGTACACAGGGTAATGATGTCTGTCTCATTCTACCATTTAGGGTTGGGCTGAAGGACTAATCATTTGTGTAATGGGATGATATTAGACTTACATTCTTTGTGTATTGTAGAATAAAATATCATTAATTCTTGTGTTGAATTTGCACAGACTAAAAATCTCTAACTCTTTCTTCACCAAAATATTTGCAAATGGGTGCTAAGAATTTCCTTCATTTGACTTAAGTACTGGGGGAAAATAAAAATAATTAGTTGATCCCTGAAGAAACTTCCAAGAGTTAGTTGCACTTGAAAACCTGGATGCTTACAGTTTGCTCTTCATTTGTTACTCTTAGAAGGTCTGCTCTTCAGTTCTCCGTCATGTATGTTTGGTTAGACATGGGATCCACTGATATCTGATGTTTTAGGTGAGTGACTTTTTAAAAAGTAAGTACAAGATTATTCTGGCACCTTCCACACTCCCCCCAGACTTTCCCTGATCTTATCTGTCTAGGAGAAAGTCTGAGATTCAGTCAGTCCTATAGTCTTATAAGTTCCCGGAGGGCAATAACTGGGGCTGTCATCTTTGTCTTCCTCGCATCTGTCAGAGGCACTCAATAAATATTTCTTGAGTTGAACTGAAAACCCTCTTTGTGTTCAGTAGATATTTTCAGACCATTTCCTAATTAGTGGAAACTAAGTAGTAAAGAGCTTACTGAAGTTCTTTGTGAAGGTATGTTTGCGGTGTCCACTAATTAATTTATCAAGCCCAGCTCTCTTGCATGCTCATTTCTACATGTAAGGATGCCTTTTAAATGAAGCACAGCAGAAAAGAGGGGATGTGCCAGCAGGACAGTATGTACCATATCTCTTGGTTCTAGCAGACATAATTTGCAACACTTAGAAACATTAAGAAAGACGTTTTGTTAAAGGATTCAGTAACAAATAAAAGGATTATTCCTTTTTTTTATGGTGCAAGGGGAAAAGAGAGGAAGAGAGAGAGATGTCATAGGGAAGCAAGAGAGCTCAAAGCATGTCATTAAAACAGGATTTGAACTCTGAGTCATGCCCCACACTGTATTTATTAACTTTTCATCTCATAATTTAAACCCTTTAACCTTGCGGTACTGAGACAGACTTGAAAAACCCATGGGAAAAAAATCCTGCAACTTGGAAATGAGTAAAACATCTGACATTTATGAGGAATTATGTTTTTATTTTTAGGATGCATGGGGAAGTTTAATTAATTACAGAATTTGGCAAAGGTTTTGGTCAGGTTAAGGCAGAAAATAAAAGAAAGCTTGGTCATGGAAATACATCCTATAGAGTTTTGGATTTGTCTCTGTGTGTCCTAAAGTTTAGTGTAAACTCTAGACATATGAGAGTAATCGGTTATTCTCTTTGTTAAGGAGATACTGCACATAACCTGTCTGGTATTGCAATTAGTACATATTAAAAACTCAATAAATGTCAGCTACCTTATTCAGCATTGCTGTTTATTACTATTAGTTTGAAAGATATTGGTGCTTCTTTGTTGTGCTTCCCCTGCCACCTCTCTTACCTTATTCCCTTCTATGCTTCCATATATTCAGGACTGTCCAGCCATACTGACTTCCTTGGTATTTTTCTAAGGTGTCAGGCACCCTTCTACCCTTGGGACCTTTACATAGGTTGTTCCCTGTGACTTGCTGGAATATCTACATGGCTCACTTCTCCTTGAGTCTTTGTCCCTATGTTGCCTTTCACAGAGAACTTTACTAACCACATGAAGCCCTCCTCCATTCCCAGATCTCCATCTTCCCCTCTCTCCTTTCCCTAGAGCATGTAACCTCTTCCAATAGACTATGTCATTTAGGTTTTCATTTGACTGTCTTCCCCTGCTAGAATATAAAGTCCATGAGGAGGGCTGTGCCTTGAATAGCAGCCAGCACATTTGGGTGCTCAGTAGGGAAGGGTGTTCAACAGTCCCTGCCCTGTTAGAGACTCAGGACCCGACTCATTGAGAATCAAAACCTGGATGTGATAAAATAATGAAATTGTGTCTAATTCAACTGTTGTTTGTAAGTAAAAAGTCTGAAAGTATGAATTTAAAATAGAGAAGTTCAGCATTTGAGGTGCCAGGAAAACTATTACCAGAATTTCAGGTCTTCTTTTTTTTCCCCTCTCATTAGACTGTGAAGTAATTTTGTCTTTTTGCAACTGAAGAGTCATGTTGTTGTCATATTCCAGATGTTCATTCTCTGCTTTGTATATATTTTTAAGAAATAATTGTTTGCCTGTGGGGTAGAGGAAACTCACTTGATGGGGCTGGGGGTGGAACACATGGTGATTTCTAACCCCATGTGAAAATGAAGTTGAAACTGAAAGCCATGGTACACTGAACCAAATGCCAGACTTGCCTTTTAGCAGGATTGAAGAGGAGGGGTTATTTGGAGGGTAGAAGAGAGATTCTCCCAAATTCATAATATGAAAGGTGAGAAAGAGCTTTTTTTTCTTTCTTTCTTTTTTTTCTTTTTGGTACCAGTGACTGAACCCAGGGGTGCTTAATCACTGAGCCACATCCCTAGCTCTTTTTTTATATTTTATTTAGAGACAGTCCACTGAATTGCTTAGGGCCTCACTAAATTGCTGAGGCTGCTTTTGAACTCAATCCTCCCGCCTCCACCTCCCTAGCCACTGGGATTACAGGCACCCAGCAGAAAAGGAGCCTCTTATTTCACCTCTAGCTTCTGGTACAGTGCCTGGTGGAGAACAGGCTCCCAAGAGCTAATTCCTGAGTCAGCCTTTGCTGAGGCAGTCATGCTGTGGCTGAGGTTTAAAAGAATGAGCTAAAGTAATATACATTGTTTGATTGCAGCGAACATTATATATAGGACTATTATGAAATCTCAGAGAGCACGAATTCAACTCTGAAAAGGGTTGAGAATCTCTGAAACTCCTTTCAGGCACCAGCTGCAAAGTGCCATGAGTTGGGTGCTGGCAGTTGGGAGAATAGAAGAGCAGGTAGCATACTGATTTGAACCAGGTGAGCCAGTGTACCCCTGAGATCTAGAGATGATTATAGGACATCAGGGACCTATTTCACCTCAGTGATTATTTGGAGACAAAACTCATAAGTTGTGATGTTAGTACTGCCATATTGCCATATTTGTGTGCACATGCTTAAATACTGTTTATTGTCTACTATTTATTTTTGTTAAATATCAGATGGACATAAAATTATAAAGTATGCATAAGATATAAAGAACAGCAATAATACCTGGATACCCAGTCTACTAGATAGTCTGTACATGCTTTTTTTTTTTTTTTGATGATGTGTGTGTTTGTTGTTTATTTAATGAATTTGTTCTCTATTAGTACAGATCAATTGTACAGATGTACATGCTTTTATGCTCTGTTTCTTTCAACCTAGCTTATTCAGAGTTTCTGGCCATATTATTTGGAAAAATTCCACAGATATTTATTTTTATAATTTCCTTTTATTTAAACCAAAAATTTATTTTCAAAGTCATTTATTGCTACTTGCTAATATCCAATGGGTTCCAATGTGAAAGGGGAATTTTTATCTTGACTGGCATATCAGCTGCAAATCTTGTCAAGATTTTTGTCTTTGTATTATTCAAATATGAAATCAGGAGCAATTTGCTCATCTATACTTTATTTGAGAAAAGTACATAACTTTAAATATATTAAGCATTAAAAAGGTAAGAAGTATTTCTAAATGCCTTTTAGATGAGAGTCCTAATTTATATTAAAGGGGTTAAATGTCAAATATTAGACTATTTGGAGTCTGAGAACCATATTTGATTTTATATTCAGCATTTCCTAACTCAAATTATAACCACTATTATACTCTTTTTATTCAGTGCCTACCATATTTACATCTTACTGCAAGAGGAAAGAACACAGTCTTTGTTCTCTTTCATCACAAAATGAAAATCCTTGCAAATTAGTATTATATGTCTCCATTTTGCAATCGAGCATGCTTAGTGGATGTGCCTAAAGGTTGTATGTAAATTACTTTTTATGAAGCACTCTGTTTTTGAAAAAAATGAAAAAAGAGCATTATTATTTCTGACAAAGAACAAGACAACATCATATTAAAACTTTAAAGTCCAGATACGTTTGAATTACCAGTGCATAAAATTTCCTACAGGGAAAATAGGTAAACATTTCTGTATTTGTCATTTAATTTTTAAATGGTTGAGTGGATTTAATTCAGTCCTTTTATGGCATCTCACAAAAGCAAGTTCAACTCAGATTGAAATGTGGTTGATTTCAGTTCAGGGAGAAAACTGTGGAGACTTAATAGCCCTTGGGACCACTGGAACATGAGATTTGTATATTGAATTGCTCCCATTTCAGGGACTTTAGAATGGAGACTGCTTATTTTGAGAATAATATGAACCAAGATTTGCCTCTTTTAAATTTTCTGTTAGCCCCTGGAAAGCTTTTGTTTTGCCAACAATCTAAAATAGGAGATGGCCTGAACTTATAGGTAGAGAAATGACCCTGTACCTTCTGTCTCAGCTAGCTCAGAAGAGTCTAAAAATCTTTTGAGACTTCAAAGTCTATTAAGGGACTAAAACTTATGAAAGAATTTATAGGATTTTTTTCCTTATTTTTTTTTTTTCCTGCAGTACTAGGAACCAAACCCAGGGACCCTCTACCATTGAACTATATCCCCAGATCTTTTTATTTTTTACTTTGACACAGGGTCTCACTAAGTTGCCCAAGCTAAGTACCTTGGATTACAGGCACATGCTTCTGTACCTGTCTCCTTAAATATTTCATTTACATCTCTAAACATTTTCTTACATAACTGTGATGCCTGAGCACACCTAAGAATACTAAATAAATTTATGTCATCTAATTGCCAGGTCATATTCAAATTTCCCATTATCCTAAGCATATCTTTTTTACCTTTGATTTGTACAAGTAAGTTCTCACATTGCAGTTAGTTAGCCTATCTCTTGAATCACTTTCAATCTTCCACTGACCCTCGCCTGCATGCCCTTTCATTTCCTGTGAGGAAACCAGGTTTCTTTGTCCTGTGACATAGCTCACATCCTAACTGTACTGGCTGCTTCTGAGTAGTCTGTCTTTCACTGGTCACTGTCCCCTATATTTTTTTTCTGAAAAACCTGAAGTTAGACTTAAGGACTTGATTAGAGTGAGGTAAACACACTAGGCACTTCTAATCAAAATAAGATGTGTATTTTATTTTTGTTGTTGTCTCATTTTTAATGATGCTGAGAATTATCTGTGATTTTAGGAAGTGACAGTTTGATTCCTTCATTATATTGTTGCCTTTTCTCCTGAAGACCTTCAAGTACTTTGTGGAATGATAGTCTCCTCGTTAAACTACTTCCCCATCAACATTTCACTTAATGGCTTCAAGTGTCCAGTCACTTGTTGCTTGTCCAGTTGACTTTTTCAGGAAATAATTTTTTAAACCCCTGTCTTCATATGCATCTTGATTTATTATGTGTGTGTGTGTGGTTTTTAAAATATAATTTAGTCCCAACAATTCTGAGAATATTAAGGGAATTGGGATTCGGAGAGCTTGAATCATTTATTCCATTTACTTCATGTGTGCAGGTGCATGTCATATGATTCAAATTCTTAATATGGTCACTTGCTCATTGTATGAGGAAACCTACTATATGCCCATGTCCTGGGGAGAGCAAGATAAAGAGAAGAAGTCTTGTTGGGGATGTAGCACAGAGGTATGAGTGCTTGCCTGACATACCTGAGGCCCAGTGTTCCATCCCCAACATACCCACAAAAAAAATTAGAAAGAAGTCTTGGAGGAAGTGTCAGATAGTTCTTTATGCAATAAAGATTTTTGTTTTTTGTTTTTTTGATACCAGGGATTGAATCCAGGGGTGCCACATCCCCAGCCCTTTTTATTTTTTATTTTGAAACAGGGTCTCACTAAATTGCTTCGGTCTGTGCTAAGTTACTGAGGCTAGCTTTGAACTTGTGATCTTCCTGCCTCCGCCTCCCAAGTTCCTGGGATTACAGTCATGCGCCATCATGCTGTTTGTGCAATCAAGTTTTAAAGTTAATGGTCTTTGTTTTTTCTCAGCAGTGATCACATTTACCACAGAAATATTAAGACCTTTGAAAATCCCAATTGTAGCTAACTTATTTGCTTCTATCACACTGTAATAAATGCAGCAATGCAGAATACAGAATGAGCAAAACAGTACAGTTTTCCAGGTAATGGCATGCGATATGAATTTATAAAGTTTATTTTTTTTCTTCTCAACTTGTATTTTATACCTTATTAGATACAATCTCTTTCCCTACTAAGATTTGCTATTTTCTGACCAGTAAATATTGATGACTTTTTCCTTTTATAGTACATGTTCTTATGTGCCTACAAATCTTCTCATTCCATTTCTTGTGTATTTTCCACAATATGCTCAACTAATTCCTAAACTGACATTCTTTCCAGGTGTCAGAAATGTTACCCTTGCTTAAATATAGATCTTGGATCTAATTATTGCCTGATTTGGACTTATAAATGAAATCTGGAGTGAAAATAAATATTGGAAAATTGAAAAGCAGATGTATTCCAATTTTCGGAAAAGATATTAAAATAAAATATAAAATTGATATCTCAAGGACTTTTCATTTTTAAAAAGATTCACTTCAAGATCCAGTCAATATTGAGCACTCTTTTAGTCTCTTCCTACTCAGAGTATACATTACGGGACCAGCAAAATAGTAAATACCAAGAGCTTTTCAGAAATGTAGAACTTCCAGGGCCTGCATTTTAATAAGATCTCAAGGTGCTCAGTGTGCAGAATGAAGATTGAGAAGCAGCATTTTAATCCTCTGACAGCTTCATTTACAGAGGATCTTTTAGGAGCCACATCAGTGCTAGGCAAAGTGAATAATCTTTGTTGAAGGTGAAATAGTCACCTCTCATTAGGCTGTTCCCTTAATAGTCTAGTGAAGAGTACTTAAATAATTAAAAAGATGGTGATGGAATTTCTCATGTAACTTTTATAAGAAACCTTGAATTAAACATGATTATTTTCCTCAAGTTAAATTTTGAGATAGAAGTCATATAACTGCAAATAATGAAATGTAATGTTGGCTTTAATACCAGTTGTGCTGCTCAGCAGTAATATAAGCTTGGGCAGTGCTCTAAATCTATCTGCCTCAGTTTTCTGACTTTGAACTGGGTGACTAAGGTGAAGGTGTCCTTAGAGCATGGTGATTCTGTCCCACAGTCTCTGGAGTTAGACCAAGCTCAGGTCCCAGCTCATCCACATGGGTTGAGTTATTCTGCCTCTCAGAACCTCACCTTCTTCACATGTAGATAGAATAGGGAGACTCGGAGGGATACATGGTAAAGAAAGTCTTCATCCAAGGCTTCAATTGTGTTGCATTAGAAATATTCTATCTTATAAGCTGTGAGATATACACATTGATATTTAAGATATCACTCTTTATATGTATGTTTCTATGTGCACATATATGTGAAATATTTCACATTTTTAAAAAGTATCAATATCACCTATCAATTACGATTATCATGAAGATTAAGATAACATAAAGTCCCCAGAATATTCTGTGTGTATTACCTTTTACAATAAATGCATGAAAAATGCTAATTATTGGCAAAGACCCTTTCACAATTAATTTTATAATTTCCCCCCATCCCACTAACCTTTTGGTTCTTAGTGATTTTTTGAAAACAATAAGTGTGAAAGTGAAAACACACCTGTGTGAAAGGAAGATGTTTACAGTTTTTATTTCTATAACTGATATAAACTTGGTGCTTAATAAATTAGATTTTCTGGACTCCAGATAGAAAAGACAATGTCAATATAACACTTTATCTGAGTAATGGTGGTATTCATGTTTAACATAAAACCAAGGTTAGAAAACACAGCATGTTCTACAAGTTGGGAAAGACTTCTCAATTATCTTCAATTTAAGTACCAGCAGCTTGGACATTATGTCAACATCCTGACATTATTAGTAAAGGTCAGTAGCCATTTTTCTCTACTTCCTTATTCTGAGCATCTATTCAGCATAGTTGTCTTAGACGTTTTTTTGCTACACAGACAAGTTCTTTATCTGACATTTTTATCTGTGTAATTAAGAAACTTCTTTTAACCTATGTGTCCAATTTGTCATCAGTGCCCCAAAAAATCTTATCACTTAGTAACAGTGGGGAACTCTTGCTTTTGAGTATCAAATCACATAGTGCAATTACAGTGTCATTTTTAGAACTCTAAAGGCTGGAGTCTACTGGATCTAGAATCCCAGAAGCCCCATTCTGGAACCTCTCCATGAGTCCCACTTGTGAGAGCTTAGTGCAGAAGTTCACCAGTGTGTCCCACAGAACACTACTCCCAGGAGATGCCCAATGAGAAAGGAACCCCTTGGGAAATACTGCAAATTGCCTTCCTCCCAGATTAGGGCTTCTCTGTGCACTGCTAGGGCTTTGAGATATCCAATGGTGGAGGAAGCAGTGGGACTCTACAGGCTTATTCATTTATCTTACAGTTCCTTTCTGGGGAAAAGGGCACAACTTCCTTGTTAAAATTCCCAAGGACTAGTGATACTAGTACTCAAGGATATGCTAACTAACAATAAGTGAGCATTAGATTACTATTGGGGAATGCATTCTCATTAGACTTTCGGGTTTTCTCAGCAGTTTAAAACATTGAGCACACACAACCTCATTTAACTTTACCACACCCTGTTATGATTGGTAATTTTAAAGATGAGGAAAATGAGTAACACACCGAATGGGTAACTTCTTAGATCATACAACCAATGAGTGATGGAATTTGTGCAGTCAGCTAATTCAAAGCAATGTTCTTTATGCCTTAACAGTTGTAGGATGTCTAAATAAAACTAATAGCGATTTAAAATACATTAAATTCACCCTGCTTTGTGGTGCATGCCTGTGATCCCAGAAGGTTGAGGCAGGAGGATTACAAGTTCAAGATCAGCTCAACAACTTAACAAGCCTCTAAACAACTTAGTGATACCCTGTCTTAAAATCTTCAAAATAAATAAATACATAAATAGTGCTGGGAATGTGGCTCAGTGGTTAAGCACTGCTGGGTTCAATCCCTCACACACACACACACACACACACACACACACACACACACAAACTTCTTACCATATGGTTGTCTCTGTGCTCTGTTGCCTTTAGCGCTGATGATAATCCTATGAGTTGGGCACTTCCAATGTCTGCATTTTACACCTGAAGCTGAAGCTTGCAGAGGTGAAAGGACTCACCTAAGGCTACACATTCAATATTGGACAACACTGTGCCAGAACTAAGGATCGAAACCATTGTTCTCTGTCACCTCCCAAGCATAGGGAAATAATTTACAAAATAATAATTTACAAAATCAGAAAATGATAGGTGTGCAAATCTTTCTCCTCCATTCCCACAACATTTTTCAGTGGAAGTCTTGAAACTAGAGAACGACCAAGAAATACAGAATTCACTGATTCTACTTACAGCACCTTAAAGGGTAACATTGAATTAGGTTTTGATTTTTCCAGTGATAAATTTGGTTGATATTGAGAGTTTCCTTGGAGAGACTTTTAACAAGTTTCTTGTGTTTCCTTTTACTTTCAAATGTCTTTTATCTGCTCAGGCAAAATTATTATCATCTTTATTAGCTCTTTAGTCATATTATGAGCATCTGTTTTATATGCAATAAAAAAAAGATTGAAAGGGAGTACCAAATAATTTTGCAGCATTTAGCTGTGATACTAGTATTATCCCTTTTCCTTTCAGGAAAACTATAGATTTTGAATAATTGTTCTGTTTTATCATCACAATTTTGTTTTACCTCTCTTTATTTTCACATAGCCACTGAGACCCTTCTACCTTTGTTTTTCCATTTCTTCTGGCAACATACAAAGTATAAAGTTAAGCACAATTGGAAAAGAGCAAAGTTTAGAAGAGTATGGCTGGCAGTGAAATTAATGATACCTAGGGAAATCTGCCTGCCCTACCATCAGACAAAGACCTTTGTAATAATTGCAAGCTCGCCTTTGTGGTTGAAAAGATTGTAGTCATCAAGAGCTCACTTGATCTTAGACTTGGGAAGAAATTTTCTCACACCCACACATGGATGATTGTGTGTGTTTAGACCTGTTGTGACTTGAATTTTAGAAAAGCAAGGATGCAACTATAATGAAATCCTGTTTTTAGAAATGGTTTTGCTCTGTGATATTTTAGAGTGCTCTTTTCCAAATTGTTGGTGGGAACCCAGTAGTAAATAATGAAATGAACTCAGTAGGCACAACCAGTATTCTTTTAATTAAAACAATGCAATGGAATCAAAGAGGGAATATGGTAATGCCTTGCAGGTAATAAAAGCATTGTATCATTAACTTTTGTGTGTTGTTTATCCATGTGTATGCATATGCGCTTACTTGGGTTATAGTTTAGGGATTAGTTAGTAAACAATCAGGAAGGTATTTTGTCAATATTCATTGTAGTCCACCCAAATCATATTCCTACAAGTGCAAATTCAGTTTTCTTTTCAATTTCAAGTCATGCTTTCTGGATTGCAGATCTGAGTCCATACTAGGTATATCTTATTTTGCTTTTTTTGTTAGTGGAACATGATTTCTTATCAAAAGGAAATAGTCTTTTAAGGAAGTTATTGTTTTCCTTTCTTTGTGGGTGGAATTAGAGTAGACTAAATAGAAGGTTGGCTCATTCAGACAAGCTTATAGGGTCCATTTTAAGCTTATTTAGAAAAAAAAAATATATATGTATATATCCATACCTCCTGAATTGCTGATGTTAAGGGCTAATAGGAGAGACATAGCCTTATTTGGAGAATAGATGTTGAGTCCATATATCTGGCTTTGTGCCTGTCACTTTACTCTTGAGAATTATTTGTGAATATTGAGTCCAAGGAGACCATGGACTCCTTGAAATAAAAATTGCATTATGCTAAATTCTAAGCTGTTTGTTGAATGCATTTTTAATGACAGTTTGAGCATCCTGCTTTATGAAACCTTTTTCCTGTCTGGATTATAAGGCTAATGCTGAAAGTAGCTTTAATTGCTACAAAGAGCATTTGATGGATTTGGTATTCTTAATTATATACTTTTTTCTAATTTAGATGGATTCATATTGTAGAAAATTTAGAAGATAAACGTAATAAGATGAAAATTGCCTTTAAACTCATACCATAGAAATAAAGTATTTATTAACTAAGAACTTTTATTACATATCCATGCTTATATTATATATTGTTTTAAAATGTTTTAAAATTTAATATTCCTCCAAAACATGATGAATATTCTTAATATCACATTGCTTGTAGATATCATAGTTGACTGTTCCTTTCTAATGAAATACTTCCAAATGTTCAGAATTAAAATACTTAACTCTGTGTACGGATCACTTGGAGAGTTGTAAAATATTTATGAGTACTCGCAGCTTTTTCCAAAACCTAAACTTTATACATCCAGTTTTATTTTTGTGAGTTGTTTTGGGAGGTGGTTGCTTAGGCTCACAGATCAGCTATCCTCTGAGCAAATACCAGAATGTAGGCCCATCATGGAGAGAGGGACCACCCTTGAAATATTCTGTAGAAGAGAGCTTTCAGTCTAGGGCAAGGAGGAAATGATACATAGTTTAGTCACCATGTGTTTTGGCAATTAAATTACAGTTCAAAGAAAGGAAAAGATAAACATTGTGTAGTAGTTGCTTTTGAAGAGTAGACAATTCCCTGTGGCGAAACTTCCTCCTTCCCTCTTCTCTCCATAATTTCCCCACTTTTGATGTGAGTTAGGTAGGTGGTAGTTTAATCTAGCTGTCACTATGCATGGACAGGATCACTGCAGCTTTCTGCCCACCACTTTTCCTACCTCCACTGCATGAAATTTAAGCTTAAAGCCATGGCTATTTCTTTTTCTTTAAAGATTGACTTTTATTACTTTTAAATTTTAATTTCTTTTGGCACTGTGGATACTCATCATGCAGCTACGGCAACCATCAACATGTCTCCATATCTTATAATTTATACCATCTCTCCCCTTTATTGCTAAATATTTTCCAGCAAATCCCAGAACTCATGTCATTTCAGCCATATGTAACTCAGTAGACATCTGTTAAAGTGACATTTTCTTATATGAGCTCAATATTGCTGTCACAGCTAATAAAATTAATACTTATTTCTGATATTTAATACCTCAATTCTCTTTTTGGAAGGTTTTATAAGGTTAGTTTTTCAAGTTAGGATTCAAAGTTCACTTGGTTACTGAGGCTTTTTAGGTTCCTTTAATCTAGAATTAACACTCTGATAAGTGTGTTTCTTCATACAATTCAATATGGTGAAAACAGTGTCAATTGCACCCAGAATGTCTACAGCCTGGATTCAACGAATGGCTTCCTTATTTATTTGTTTATTTACTTATTTAGACAGAGTCTCACTCGGTTGCGCAGACGGGCCTCAAACTTGCAATCCTCCTGCCTCAACTTCCCTAGTCACTAGAATTAGAGACATGTGGTCCCATGCCTGGCTTTAATGGCATCCTCTTGGAATCAGTAAATTTGTGCTTTTATTCCCTGTATTTCCTGTAGACTGGAAAGGCCCAATGAGATTCTATGTCAATTATAATCAATTCACATGTTTTGCTTTTGAACAGGAGTGCTTCACAGGCATCGATATATAGAGTATATTTTATCCTCTAGGGAAATGCATAATATGTGGTTTCTCACATGCAGTCATGCTGAGATCTCACCAGGAGCTTAGATGGTAGCAAGTGGTCATCCCTTCATTTTCAAGTTCTTCCTCAACCTTCTACCAAATGATTTTATTATCTGTGGATAAGCATAGCCAGAGTCAGTTACATCTTGCTAGGAACTATTCCTTTTAATGGAAGGAAGAATGTTGTAAAAGTATCAAAAGGAATGGTCTGATAGGGCAGGAGTTCAGGTGTTTTTCAATATTAAACACAAAAACACAAGTGTCGTACAATCAAATACAGAGTAAGACTAAAATGTTTGAAAAACCCACCAGCTTTAAAGAAAGTCAACAAAACAAAATGTTTTGTTTCTTCATCTATAAACTGGAACATGTATTGGGAACCCTCTTCAGACATAGGTCCTCATGCTCCTCAGACAAACGTAAGGAACTGGGATAATGGGTTTGGTATATAGAGGTTGTAGAATAAAATTGACTCCTTTATTGGTTCTCATATCAAATAGATTTCTTAAATACAAATTTGTATAAATGTTTCATTTAATGAAAGCAACTTAAGTAGAGGAAACACAGGATAACAAATCCAAGTAGTAAGAAAAATATTAAAATAGAAAGTAAAAGTCTCCTCACTTTCACATTCAACCAACCAAACTTAAGTGGACTGACAAAAAAAAAAAAAAAAAAAAAAAAAAAAAATTTTTTTTTTTTAAGTACTCCAGACTCTGTCTTACTGAGCTGCCTATTAACCGCCCTATTAACTTTTTATTTTCAAACAGGGTCTCACTAAGTGAATGAGACTCGAACTTGCCATCCTCCTGCCACAGCCTCCCAAGTAGCAGGAATTCAGGCATGTGCCACTGTGTCCAGCTCAGATTTTATTTAACATTTATTTTTTCAATCAACTTTTTTTCAGTGTGTTATACTTTTTACTTTGAGATAATTATAGATCACATACAGTTGTAAGAATACAGAAAGATATTGTATACTCTTTTTCTAGTTTTGCCCAGTGGTAACATCTTGTAAACCGTACTACAATATCAAACTAGGATGTTGACATTGATATACAAAATAAGGAACTTGAACTGATAGATTTTTAAATATTGTCTACTTCCTTGTCCATGGTTCTCAATTAGAGAGTCTGGCTGTGAGATTTAGGCTGCCTGAGTGTCAGGATAAGGTCATGGAAATAGTGCTGCTCTTGTTTTTCATTTACATGTGTCTGCCTTATTCAGTCTGTGAAACAATAGACATTTTCTCTCCATACCAGTTTTTTATTTTCCCCTTTGGCATATTCTATCTAGTCCTGTGACATCATTAGAAGAAAAATAGGATGAAAATTCCCGATGCAATAAAACCCACATATAAATATATTGCACTAATGCTTGCCACAGCAAACTCCACAGTGTACTTCAATAATCAAGAGTGAAATTTCAACTTTTGATGACAGTTTTCCTTTTAATAAATTGGGACTCTAGAGTTGCCTTTCAATTCAGGGTTTTGGCAGAACAAAGACTCATGGGGTTTCAGTCTGATAGTTAATGGAAAAGTGAAAATTTCCCAAGGAGACCGAGGTTCCCAGGCAAAGTAAACGTGAGGATGTTAAGAACCAGGATGTCAAAGACAAACCTGCCTGCATCCTGCCAGTCTCTCTGGGTGACATGCTTCCTTTTTGGCTTCAGAGTAGAATTTGTTGGAAAGAAGTGTAATTACAGGAATGAATGAAAATGACACCCTGGGATCTTTCTTTGTCATGACATGTCACTCTTTAAAAAATGAAATTTAGAAGGCAGCTTGATCTCATGCAGTTTGATTCACATAATTGCTCCTCATTTAATATTAACTTGTGTATCTTTAATTTTTTTTTTTCTCTTATTAAGGAGAATTCTCAAAGGAAGAAGGTGTTCAAATGTTTGGCCAGGCTCTTTCTTGGTGGCTTAGAGAAGTTATGTGTGTATTTATATGGACAGTTGTTTGTACATTAGTTACCACAGGGTTGTTTCTCATTGTGCTCAAAATCATCCCAAAGGTGGTGGGTCAAGTAATAGAAATGAGTAACAAGGATCTGGTGGGGAACTACCAGATCCAGTTTGTTTCCTTTAAAGGGGCAGCCACCATCTCACTAGCCCTGTGAGAATGTGATTCTCATGTCTTCCAGTTTCCAAGAGAAACTGTCAATAGTTGTTTGTTTATTTTAAGCAATTTTTTTGGTTTGGTTTTCTTGTTGTGTTGTTGTTGTTGTTTTGGTTTTGGGATTGAACCCAGAGGCCTACCACTGATCTACCTCCCCAACCCTTTTCATTCTTCTTTATTTTGAGACAGTGTCTCATTAAGTTGCCAAGGCTGGCCTTGAACTTGTGATCCCCCCCCCCATTACAGGGGTGCATCACTGTGCCTGACTTATTATTTTAAAGCTTTTAAAAGAAGGGAAACAATTCAAAATTTAAATCAAAGCTCTATGCACTATGTGCTTCCGAGCAATATGCCTCTCTACAGTGTAATTTTTATTTAAGTCTCAACAATTTCGAGCTTACTGCCAACTGCCTAAGAGACCAGGGAATTTAGTTGTCACCTCAAACTTTATAACCCAGCTTACAACCTTTGCCCCAGATCTGCTTCGTCTCTGGGTTTGCCTTCCTTTCTATATTTGCATCAGTGTTCCAATCATTTTTCTTCGCTCAAAACCTGGATTTTTTTTTTTTTCCCTCTCATCTTTCCCTATGTGCCAATCAAGGCCGAAGATTGAGCCTTGATTTTGTCTGTGAGTTTCCTATTTTCCTTTCCTTTCCTTCCCATTCCACCTTGCTCACTCCCAGTCCTGCTGCTTTTCTAATCAAGCTCTCTCCCCTTTCTAGTTCCTGGAGCATTATGCAACCAACTGATTTTTTTTTTTTTTTTTTTTTTTCCCCTAATACCTCTTTCCTTACCTCCCTCTTCAGAAAATTCTGTAGGTCTTTCTTGCCTGCCCTGTAACTTTCACAACTACTTTTTTAGATCTCAAGGTTTCGTGGTAGTTTTATCTTAGCTGTCTCTCCAAAATTTCCTCCTGGTTTTCCTGCACCTGGTGTTCCTTTAGAACCAACTCTGCTTCCCCCACCCAGGAGCTGCCAGGAATCTTGTCCAAGTTTCTGGATAATGGGCGAATCTTTTTCCTAGACTTTGGTTCCTGAGATCAGATAGAATCTGGAGCTGTATAGCTGTTTTGACTATTTGTCCTCTATTTGTCCCCATTGGGCTAGAAGCCTCAGCAAAAAAGGAAGTAGAATACTGGAAAACTCCAGATGGGACCTCCTCTAGCTAGGGAAGAGGCTGTGGAGGAACTGCTTTGGGATCTTCAGTTTCCTATTTGTGGCTTCTCTGTGGCAGATCTTGGTGTTTGTGCACTATCTCAGAGAGATCCTTCTCTAGCATATTTCTGTTTCCCCTCGCTCTGGCTGAGGTCAGAATTCTTCCTCTGTTTATGTGAAACCACACTAGCCACAGGCATTTTGCAGTCTGGATGTTGTATGTGTTTATTCACCTTGCAGCCCACTCAGTTGTGCACATCATTAGATATTTGTGTGATTAAACTTGATCACTGTAATCAACTGGAACAACTTGTTGGTTAATTGATGGACTTCCTTATTCAGAAAGTCTTAAGATAACTCTTGTTTTAGTGAAGTACTAATAATGCACAGAAATAGAGTCTCTCTTGCCTTTCTACTCTTTGTCCCATATGCATTTTGTTTGGCCCCTTGGTAAAGCACACAGCATGTAGAATTAGTTTTTCAAATGCATGACTTTGCCCATTTTACTTGTCCATGGGGCAGCTCATGCTGTTTTTATGTCTCCAGCAGTTAACTCCTGTCTGGAATGTGGCAAGAACTCAGTTCAGTAGATTCTCCATGTTTTCTAAGGATACATGCTGATTCTATCAGGAACCTTCAAACTTGCAACTGTCATTAAAAAATAAATAAATAAATAAATATGAAGTGGTCAGGAGGTTCAGTCCCCAGCTAAGTGACTTATACTTCAAACTAAGACCTCTCAGTATAAGCCTTGGATTCTACCAGGGGCATTTTTGCACACATTATTTCATTCATCAGCACAAGTGTCTGAGTTGTGTAATATTGTTTTTTTCTGCTGCAAATTATTTTATGACATTGACTTTTGGAGTGTCTTAACAAATGAGTGAATGTCAAGGGCCTGCTGGACAAATTTGGATGGGTAGATAGATGATAAGAAAAAAAATAGTTATGATTAAATGGTATATTTCCTAACAGTTTTCCATTTTAATACAGTATATGAAATATCTTGATCATCAATGTTCAGAAGATTAAACTGGGAAGCAAGAAATGAAATAACCTAAAATAATAAATACTGTTTAATAACTCAATCTTCATAGATTAGCTTTTGCTTCTCTCAAAAAATTAAGGAATAAAGTTGTACTGGATTCTCTGAGTCCTCAGTAAGAATTTTGCATTTATATCTTTCATCTTTTTTTCCTTACCAGGTAATGGCTGTGGGCACATAGTGACCTATCAGGATAGTGGCACAATGACATCTAAGAATTATCCAGGGACTTACCCCAATCACACTGTTTGTGAAAAGACTATCACAGTCCCAAAGGGAAAGAGACTGATTCTAAGGTTGGGAGATTTGGATATCGAATCCCAGACCTGCGCTTCTGATTATCTTCTCTTCACCAGTTCTTCAGATCAGTATGGTAAGAAAACAGATTTGATGTTCTGTGAGCATGAAAAATTTCGGGAGAAGGGGATATGGTGTGCTAATTAATGTTACAGTTTAGGAAGAGAGGAAGAGCAACTTGCTTTTTGTAAACTCTTGGAATAAGTTAGATGGATGCATTTGCTCATAAGCTGAAACAACAATGGACATCCAAAGAGATGTTTGACATTAGCTTCTGTGTATCTCAGAAGGTCTGTTTGAGTTTCAGTCTTGCTGGGAAGAGAAAGTACAAAAGACACTTTCCTAAGTAACCATTGAAATTTAGCTTTTTGTGCCTCCAGGTGTATTATAAGTGTATCAGAGTTTTAAATCACTGTTACAGTGCAATGACCCTTGGATCTTAAGCTCCAGGAGACAGTTTGGAGTTAGACAATTGGAAAACAAAGACAAATTTCTATATATAGGTTCTTCTGCATTTAGAAATTTAAAAAAAATTCTCTATTAATTCAACTTCAACCTGCCTGCCCCTAGCTCTACAGGCAGTTTCTCAAACACACTCAACTGTCCACCTTCAGCTTTTTGCCCAGCTGTTTTTTTTTTTTTTATATATATATATATATTTTTTTTTATTATTGTAAACAAATGGGATACATGTTGTTTCTCTGTTTGTACATGGCGTAAAGGCATACCATTTGTGTAATCATAAATTTACATAGGGTAATGTTGTTTGATTCATTCTGTTATTTTTTCCCTTCCCCCTCACCCCTCCCACCCCTCTTTTCCCTCTATACAGTCCTTCCTTCCTCCATTCTTGCCCCCCTCCCTAACCCTAACTCTAACCCTAACACTAACCCCTCCCACCCCCCATTATGTGTCATCATCCACTTATTAGCGATATCATTCGTCCTTTGGTTTTTTGAGATTGGCTTATCTCACTTAGCATGATATTCTCCAGTTTCATCCATTTGCCTGCAAATGCCATAACTTTATCATTCTTTATGGCTGAGTAATATTCCATTGTATATATATACCACAGTTTCTTCATCCATTCATCAATTGAAGGACATCTAGGTTGGTTCCACAATCTGGCTATTGTGAACTGAGCAGCTATGAACATTGATGTGGCTGTATCTCTGTAATATGCTGATTTTAAGTCCTTTGGGTATAGGCCAAGGAGTGGGATATGCCCAGCTGTTTTCTTGCCCCTAGTGTCTCCCTCACCATCTAGAAACCCAGTCCAGTCCCAAGACAACTCAGAAGTCTAAACTTGTCTACTCCAAAAAAGTAAAAAGATGTACATTTTTTTAATCCCTGGGAATATTATGCCTATTTTAATGATGGTTGAATTATACTGGCAGAGTTAAGGTGGTGTGGTTTCATACAATTGGTTGTAACTTTTTAACTGGAATTTGGCACAAATACAAAAAATGACACTTGTGAGGATGTCAAAGTCCCCCGAGACACTGATTGTTCAGTAACCTCTGGTAATCTAAAGGGTATTGATTTAGAGAGGCAGGTGTCAGGGAATCCCTCATTAGCCAAGGGATCCCTTCAGATGCCAAGGAGGGAGCGAGTGTCAGAGCTCCAGCTGCTGCAGGATCAGACTTGGCTTTTCCGCACTGGTCTCTTGGGAGAAGCATCTGCCTTGCCTGGAAAATAAATAAGCAGGTAATTCCACCTGCTGACAGAGCAGTGGAGGCGTCATCCCTGTTGCCTTGGTGAGATGACAGCAGCTATCGCAGGACTTGGAAAATGAATGCAGCTACCACATCCGGAAGTTTCTCCATCAACTTGAAGGAGTATCCCCAAATGTGCAAAAAGGAGGAGAACAATGGGATTAACTATATGCATAGTTGCGTAGGTGAGTTGATGTCAGGGTGCTGCCCTCCATTTTTCTAGATTCTTGAGTTTTCAAGACTTGGACTTTTCACTAGGAATTGCAATTCATTTGCAATTTCTCTTCAATGTTTTTACCTCTCTTTAAAGTTTTTCTGCATAAAATTATATTTGTGTTTTAAAAACAGTATATGTTCATGGAAATAAATATACGCAGTGCCTATTATGCTGCTTGGCACAAACTTGACCCTTTTTTTGGATGGGAATGGGGGTACTGGGGATTGAACTCAGGGGCACTCAACCACTGAACCAAATTTTGTATTTTATTTATACCCAGCCCTATTTTGTATTTTATTCAGAGACAGGGTCTCACTGAGTTGCTTAGTGCCTTACTTTTGCTGAGGCTGGCTTTGAACTCAAGATTCTCCTGCTTCAGCCTTCAGAGCTGCCTGTGCCACCATGCCTGGCATGCTTGACCCTTTTATATATCTTCTAGAATCCCCACATCCACCTCTAGTAAATATTAACTTCTTTCTACAGATAAACTGAGACACAATGAAATTAAGTAACATGCCCAGGACCACTCGGCTAACTAGCTAAGGGCTAAAAGAAAAATTTCTTTCTTTGTCTTTGTGCCTCTAAGACATGAATTTCCATTGCTTCCATCTCCCAGTTGTACCACCCAAAGAAAGCCATTGAATTATTACCCTTCCAAGGTGAACCAGCCCATTGTTATGTTATGTAGCAATTTTGCCTGAATCACAAGGAGGAAGAAATATTCTTAGCTGAGAGTGTTCTTAAGATGAAATGTTTAGTGAAACTCAGAATTCTCTTTTGTAGCTATTTTTAAGTTTTTCTCTAACCAAAAACACTAACCAGACATGTATTTTAACTAAGTTAAAATGGTCCCCTGCTCAGTTTTAACTTCCCTAAGAAATGCAGAGGGGGGGAGGAGGCAGAAGTGCTTTGTCTTCTGTGAGTCCTGCATGGCAGCTGCCCAGCTCCCTGGGAGGGTAGGTTGGTGGGAGGGTGGGAGGAATCTCTGCAGACAGTCTGTCACTGGATTTGCATGACTGCAGAGGTTGGGACATAGGGCCAGCATAGGATCCCAGTGACCCACAGCTGTATAAGAAGGGAATGCCCCAGAAGTACAGCAGGGAAGGAATGTACATTCTGGAATAGGCTCTCCGATTTTGATATATGGCAGCTGTAGCAATTGTGTATGGGGCTGAACAGCTGATTAATTTTAGCTTATCCACCTCGATGATTTTCATTAGCCAACTAATTGTTAAAACCCACTGCCAAGGTATTTTAAGACTCATAGCTATCAGAATTTTGAGTATAGAGTTAATGTTTTGAAAAAGAATAATGTTTTCTGGCATTAGTGTTTATGAGCTCTGCGAAGAGTGGACATACTTGGAATGTGATTACATTAATCATTGTGAATATGCTGAAGCTGTACAGTTTTATCACTGTGCAGTTAATTTTTAACTGTTCATCCCCATGTCAATTTTGTTTTAAAGTGTTCGGTTCATATACTTTGGGTACTTTTCAGATCCACATTCTTGGTAACAAAATGAACTGTCAATAAGTGTCAGCAGCCACACCTTCTTTCACAGTAATTAGGCAAATGTGCACTTGATTTCATTGGGGTTAAAAAGTCTGATACAGACTAGATGGGAATATTAGTCTCATTGTCATGTGTTATAACTGTAGCATCATCTTTCAGATTCAGGTATCAATAAAAAGACTGTATTTTTATGTCTGAAGAAACTGACTCTTCAAAATACCCTGGAAACACTCAGAAGACAGAAAAATTGATAAAGTTAAATGTATCAACTTCATTTTAGAAAATATGTTAAGATTGTTATAGAAAAACAAATTATCAAAGATATTTTAAACATTAATTTTACCTTTCAATATAAAAAAGTTTATACACTTACTTTCAAGATAGTGTATGCTATTATCTTGGAAAAAAAAAGTCTTTAAGAAGTATTATACTTTAGTTAATAAACACTGTCTTTACTACTACCAAGGGAACTCTAGGCTTTTATTTAAAAGACCAAAGTAACCGAGGTTTCCTTCAAAAGAAACACTAACATCCTTTTTTTAGTGTAGGATCCAATTCAGGATTACAAAGCATTTATGTGCCATGCCTTCTCAATCTCCTTTAATCTAGCATAGTTCCTTGGTCTGTTTTTATCTTTTGTATGGTTTAAAGAGTGCTGACCTGTTATTTTATAGATTATATGTCAATTTGGGTTGGTTTGATGTGCCTTTATGATTAAATTCAGATGATAAATTCTTGGCTAACATAATATTATAACAATTTCCAATTTCCATTAGAAATTATGAGGTCATAGATCCCCACCCCACAAAATGAGAACTAAATCTGCATTAAATTTTCTTGTTTCCCTTTTCACTATCTTGTCAGGTGGGCTCTTTTTGTACATTCAAACTTGCATTGATTTTGGGTTATGTCAAGCTCAAATATCTTCCTGGTTGGTTCTTTGTTCTTCAAATAGATCCTTATAAAATGAGCCTTCAACAGGACTCATATATAAGGTGATGCTTTCTTTTTGGAAGATAATTTTGGGAAACAAGCTCATCTTCTATTTGGACATGTAAGATAATAGAAACTTGATTAAGGTAGCAAATCTGTTATAGGACTGAATACAGTTACTTTTAAACGTTGAGTTTGAAGTTTCAAACAAGTAGTCTATTAAGTAACAGCTCTTTAAATTTGAAATTGTGGTGTAGGACATTTAAGAATGCTGCTTTGGTACTGATTCTCACACCATCCCCCCTCCCCACCATTTATATTCACAATGTGAAATAGGTTATCTACATGAAACATTAAAATATCTTGAAGAAAATAGGTGCTGACTCAGGCACTGTGTCACAAGACATACCCAAATTTTAAATATAAAATATCTAAGGTTACTTTACTGAAGAGAGGAGAATGAATTCATATGGGAGGCTTTTTTTTGGGGGGGGGGTCGATAACAGGGATGTTCAACAACTGAACCACATCCTCAGCCCTTTTTATATTTTATTGGGAGGCAGGGTCTCACCAGATTTCTTGGGACCTCACTAAATTGTTGAGGCTGGCTTTGAACTTGTGATCCTCCTGCCTCAGCTTCCCAAGCTGCTGTGTACTACCATGCCCAGCGGGTGATCTTTATTCTTAACTTTAAAACTTCACTTGTCTTCTGTCTAAGTTCCATCTCCAGTCTTGCTGACCTAGGGACCTAAGGATTTGAATTCACTTAGAGTTCTTTCTTTGGGGACCCCAGAGGAAACTATCATTACCATTTCCGTGGTCTTTCAAGAGATTGACTCTATTCCCTGCAAATTCACCTTCTCTCCATGGATGGAGGTTGGGGTTATTCCTTGACATCCTGCAATCCTGCTGGAGAGATCTTAGCAGGAACCAGTTATCAGCCAGTTTTCATAGGCCCTTAGGACCTCAAAAGGACCTAAGAGACTTCTAGACTTCCCTACCTGGATCACTACAGATCAATAAAACCAGGCTGGTCTTGAGCTTGGATTGAGTTTTTGTTTCTGACTAAATTTTTACACTTCTCACCGCATATTTTTTAATTGCTTGACTTTGAGCAAATTACTTAACCTTTCTGTGTCTTCATTTCCTCTTCTTTGAAATGGGCAAATTATAGTGTCTGCCACTTATGGCTGATTGAGGTATATATGTGTAGATTTAAAGAATGATGTCTGGTGCAGAATAAGCACTCAGTAATTGTTAGCCATCATCAGCTCTGTACTCCTCCCCCACCCTCTTCCTCCCAGTAGTCTTGCACACTGTTATTCTTTATCTAAGATGCTGGTTTTAGTCAGCTTTTTTGATGCTGTGACTAAAAGACCAAACCAGAACCACTGTAGAGGAAGAAAGTTTTATTTGAGAGCTCACAGTTTCAGAGGTCTCAGTCCACAGACAGCAGGCTCCATTCCTCAGGGCTTGAGGTGAGGCAGAACATCATGGCGGAAGAGTGCAGCAGAGGGAAACAGCTTACATTATGAACAGGAAGCAGAGAGAGAGACTCCACTGGCCAAATACAGAATTTATACCTAAAAGTCACACACCCCCATATCCCACCTCCTCCAACCACACCCTACCACTTCAATTACCACTCAGTTAATCCCTGTCAGGAGGTTAATTCACTGATTGGATTAAAGCTCTTGCAATTCAATCATTTCTCCTCTGAACCTTCTTGCATTGTCTCACACGTGAGCTTTTGAGGGACACCTCACATCCAAACCATAACAATGCTCCTTGGTCCTTCTCAGTACCCTGCACTCTTCTTCCACCAAGCAAAACCTGAACGGCAACAGCACACCCTACTTTACTTCTGGTATGTTCCAGTGGCCTTAGAGTTTGCTCAAATCATTTCATGCCAGTGACAGGTGTTTCCTGAGCCAGAACTAGCTCTGTGTATAGATTTTCTTCATCTAGCTTTGTGAAATGAGCAGAGAACACCTATTCCTTAAGACTACAGTATGGTAAGTCTGGCTTTTTAAGTTATTTTCACTGATACTACCCAGGTCACATCTTTGTATCTACAGGTTGAGTTTTCCTAATCCAAAGATCTGATATTCAAAATGCTCCAAAATCTAAAACGTGTTCAGCACTGACATGACACTCAAAAAGTTTTGGATTTTGGAGCACATGGAATTTCAAAGCATTTTGGCTTTGGATTTTTAATTAAGGATGCTCAACTGGTAAAATCTTGGCAAATATTCCAAAATCCAAAAACTTCAGAATCTGAAACACTTCTGGACCAGAGCATTTCAGATAAGGAGCACTAAACCTGTATTTCTTTATGAAAAATCCTCCTAATTTACTCTTCTCCTCTTACCAGTTTCTCCATTCCATCTAAGATTATCTTGTTAAATATTATGGTAATAATTCCTTATTTCGAAAATTGTCAATTGTGTTCCTCTGTCTAAAGAAACTTTCTAGCATGACATCAAGCCTCTTCTTTCTCTCTTCTCCACCCTCCTATCCAGCCTCATCTCTGAAACCGTTAACCCTTGCCTCTTCTTAAATACATCCTACAGTTTCCTGCCCTGGTACTTTTTCACATTTGTTGATGTTTTTGCTTTCATAAGCTCTTTTTCTTCCTTCCCCTGCTTTTCTTGCTCCTTCTAAAACACACACACACACACACACACACACACACACACACTCCAACTTCCAAAATCCAGGGCTCATTCACACAAGCATATAGGGTTCATTTTAAACTTATTTAGAAAATAACTTATATATCTATACCTCCTGAATTGCTGAAACTTCTTGAATGTCTGGCAATTTGTGTCACTATCTTCTGTGCCAATAACCTTTTCTATACTTTCAGCAGAGTACCAATTTCTGGTTAATTATTTTGGGTTCTCTACCAGATATGGGGTTGCTTGAGCCAGGCAGTGCCTTGTTCATCCTTTTATTATCCCCTAATGCTTAGAGTAGCCCTGCAATTGCAGATGCACAATCAACATCAAATTGTACATAATCTGATTTTTGGCACACATAATATAAAAGTCTGGATTTTTAGAAAAGATGAACTTATTCATACTGTAGGAAGATTTACAGTAAGATTTCTCTATAAATATTTCTTCTGCATTGAAAGACCTGCTATCCATAAAATTTTAGGTCTACACTTGTTATATGAAAAAGACCTTGAAATAGTGTAGAAGGTGCATGTGCAGCACACTATGCTCAGTACCTTGAGTTCCTAACCCATTGCACCCTCACAGTAGCCCTGTGAGATGGGTCCCGTTACTAACCACTGTACATAAGGAAACTGAAGCTTAAAGAGGTCAAGCGATATGCTTAGATCACTTAGCAAGATTTAGGATTCAAGTGCTCATTTGACTCCAAAAATTCCACACTTAAGCACCCCACCATCTGATCCATTGGTTTCTGCTTTAGAAGACCCCAGTTACAGTTCTAGTTTATCACTTGCTGGAAGAAATGGAAACTTCTCCAGGCCTTTCCACAGGTGTATTTCTGAGAAATCACTCACAGAGTACTGGTACAAGCTTAAAACTTAAAAAAAAAAAAAAAAAAAAAAAAATGCTTTTTAATCAAAAAACTTCGAAGAAGCAGATTGGCCAGGGAGAAGAGGAACAGCTTTACCACAGGATTCTACTTGCAGTTACATTAATCATGTTCTGCTAAATGATTTGCACTATAGGAAAATCAGGAAGTGCAAGAATTGTTCTCTTGCATTTCCTGTACTTCCACCTCCAACCTCAATTTTTTAACCATTGTCAGTGACTTATAAATACAACAATGTGAAGTCAATTGCTAATATTCATACTAGAAAAAAAGAAATGGGGAAAGTAGGAGTAATAGTAAGAGTTTTGACCCATAATCACAAGATTTCTCTGTTCATTTTTTAGAATTAGCATATCTGACATACTGTAATAAGATCTAATCGTTATGTCTCTTGATTTTTAAAAAACATCCAAAGAGAGAAAAGCAATAGATCAGAGGCCTCTATTTTATAAGTAGTTTATGTCTCTCAGACATATCATGGAGTAGAATTATGAGTTTTAAAGATAAAACAGAAAACTTCAAAGAAATCCAACATATTAAAGGTCATATCAGCTAGAATGTTCCCCTCTAAATATTTCATTAACATGACCATAGGTCTCCAGGAGAAAAAGCTGTTGGCCTCCTCCTTTTCCTTCCTCCCAAATACTTCCCAAGACAAACTGTGTCAGTAACTGCCATCTTTTTTGGAAAGCAACAAATTCCAGTGCTAAGGCACTATTGACCTGGGTCCCTGAACCCCAAGGAAAGTTGCACCTTTGTCTAGGAATCCGCCTGTTCATTTGTCATCTGTCACTGATTTTTGTCTGGGAACCAGAGACCAAAACTCTCTAGGGATACCACTTACATTGTTACGTGACTATGGTTTTAATGGCACAGTCCAGGAATATCCCTTTTTAATGCTAATTTCACCCCTTTTCAAAGAAAATGGCCCTGAAAATTCTGTAATTTTGTACAATGACTCTACCACAATTAGCAAGCAAGGACAAACCCTGCTATTGGACTGCATTGAAAAAACAAATGGAAAATGGACACCAATCTAATGTGTTTGCCACTTCAGCATTTCTGGAAGTTGTTTTATCAGCATGCTTCTAAGCACAAAGCCAGGCCAAGCCTGGAGCCACTTTTCTGGCAGCTGACAGTATGCCATGGAGCTGCCTCTGCCAGTGACACTCCCAGGGAGAGCCACTGAGATCCACCAGACACGTTCTTATCTATCATGATAAAATACACATGTACTTCAGAAGGAGCGTTGTAAGACTGACCAGGGATTTCAGGAGGCTGTTTTGTTCTTGTTCCTTTTAATTTATGACAATGCTCTCAGGAGTTAGGTGTTTTACTTAGTGTTTCTGTTTCTTATCACTGACAGTGTAGTTATGGAGGTAGCGAGGGTTCTTTGTCTTTTTCTAATGATATGCATAGTGCTTTAAAAAACATATCCCTTTCACAGATGAAATAATAATGCAGTTTTATCAATTTCAAGATCAAAACCACAAGGTACCTGAAATGAATGACCTGGAGCAGTTTTTAATCAAACTCTCATGGCTTCCTAATGCCCAGAGACCAGGGAAGACAGTCCGTGGAAAATGGAGAAATACTATAAATTGCTTCACAGATTATCAGAGAATCAAGAGGATTCTGGGCTTGGCTTGGAGCAGGCAATTTATTCTTCCTTGTAGGACAGCTCTCTTTTATTCATGGATGGAAAGATAAAGGGTTTTCTTCTCAGCTGCTAAGGGAACAGTAATCCCAAACAGGGGATGTGCTGAGAGGAACTGGGCTACTGGGCTCAAAGAAGGCAGCTCCTAGGGTCCCTGGTCCTTTATTCCTTTTGTCCAAGGAATAAATCCATTGTCTACTAGGTCTTGGTCTCACGTCTGGTGCCAAATGTCACAAAATGGATGCATTTGGTATCACTGGCCATTCTTCCCACAATCCAGGGCTGCCAGTTGCATTCCACAAAAGGTAAAAAGTATTCTCTCCTGATTTTTCTGCCTACCTAAAGAATTGCTTGCCCCAGTCAGATGGAATTTGTGACAGCAAAGAAAGATGGAACCTATCTCGTGATAAGGGTAGAGGTGAGGGAAGGAGGGAAGTTAGATGACAAGTCCCAGTGCAGTGTGGCACCGCTGGTTGTAAAGCAAACTTCCCTGGAAAGTCCAAGTCCTCTTTTTAGGGAGAAGCTAGAGTTCATTCTCACTTTGAATTGAGACAGGTTTGCAAATCCAGTAACACTGCCTGGGCCAGAAAACATAACCATGGTCAAAATTAGAAAACACTGAGCTTTTCATTTGGATTTCCAACAAAATTTATCCTTGTAAATGTTTAAATGCAGGTGTAGACCCTTCTTAAAAGTCAAGATGGAGCATAACAGTGAAGGGACCTGTTTCACTTAGCAGTGGAAATGGATTCTGAGAAATGCCCTCTTGGGCTATTTTGTCATTGTGTGAACATCTGTCTATAGGTATGCAAACCTAGACGGGACAGCTCAATCACTTGATATGGTCCTTGTTGCAACCAATGATGCAATAAGCATGAGATATATGAGGATGCTGCTGGTGTCACGTGGCTTACTCTTTAGCAGTAAACCTTTTTTATGTGTAAATAGAAGGAATACACTCCAAAATAATGATAAAATATCCTAAATGCATAAACCAGTACTATGATCATTTAATAGTACCAAGCATATGTACTGCACATGGTTGTATGTTCTGTACTTTTACGCAATTAGCAGCATAGGATGTTAATTTATAGCAGTATCACCACAAACATGTAACACGTGGTGCTGATACAACAATGCCCACAATGTCACTAGGCAATAGGATTTCCAGCTCTATTACTATTTTTATGGGCCCATCAAAAATATGCATGGTCTGCCAGTGACTGGAATATTGTTATGCAGTAGGTGACTTTACATCATTTGGGCAGGGGGTAGGTTGGAGAAAGGCTTTCATAAGAAAAGATGCTATCTGCTATCTGAGGACATGACTTAGGACAGACCAGGGCCTTTCAGTGGTTCCCCATGAATTATTTTTCTCTCTCACTGACAGTCACATTTCTCTACTTTCATCTCTTTTCTCTTTTAATGCTAGGAACGTAGTTACTGACATCTAGTCTGTAAGGAGTCTGCGTCTATCAAGCCTCCAGATGTGACAATTTGGATGTTTTGCTCTAGGCCACCCTGCATCCACTCCTGTTCCCACCCCAAGCTCACCCCCTCCTGCTGTTGTGATGGTGGCAGTTGTGAGGGGACCATGAAAATGACTCCTAATCATTACATTTACACAGAGAGGGTGCATTCACTCCCTCTAGGATTCAGTTACATTTTTGCAGCACATTAATGTGAGAGGGCTTAGTGTCTGGGGCCTAAGCGTAATTAAAGGAGGTTGTGTTTACCTTTTTTTCTTTGAACTTCTTCCAGAAATATTTACATGCCCGTCATAACTTTGGGAGGATGAAACCAAATTAGAGTTTTACTATATTACTGTATTTACTGTATTTCTGGGTTTAGGGAATCATATATATACTGCACAACTTAGTGTGAAAACATACACTTATCTATCTGTGTAAAATGGATACAATTTTGCAACCTTTCCTTTCAACTTTTCTATAAAAAAATCTAATAAAACAAAAACAAAAACAAAACAAAACAAAAAACCCCAAAAGCACACATTCCCATTGATAATCAAATCAAGCACAGCAATACGATTCACTTGAATCTTATAAAAATGCTTATTATTCTACCTCACTATGTAAAAATAGATTTACTCTATATTGTCTATCTACAATATTTATGAGCAATGTCAAAATGTAAAAAAATTTGTATTATCCATTACACTTTTTTTTTTTTTGCTTCTCTACAGTTCTCTTCTTGACATTTTTATGGTGCTTTTGTCTTTTTTTGTTTGTGTGTTTGTTTTTGGTACCAGAGATTGAACCCAAGGGCACTTAACCACTGAGCCACATAGCCAGCTCTTTTTATTTATTTATTTATTTTATTTTGAGACAGGGTCTCACTAGGTTGCTTACAGCCTCACTAAGTTGCTGAGGCTGGCTTGGAACACTGATCCTCCTGACCTCAGTCTCCCAAATCACTGGGATTACAGGTGTGTGCCACCACGCCTGGCTTTCCATGGTATTTTAAAGTGACACAATTAAAAATATTTTATGTATCCTTTTATTTAGGTTTGGCTTTCACATACTGTTGTAAATAGAAGATCAGTTGAATGAATTCAATCCAAATGATATTTGACAAACTGTACCTGCCAGGTACTGTCTTTTGAGGTTAAGCAGATGGATATAAAAGTTCCATGAAATGCAGTCTAAAGAGAAAATAGTCATTATTTGTTTGTTCATTTTTAATTTATTCACTTATTTATTTAATAAGCATTTATATAGATCTCAGTATGTGCTAGGTATACTATTTTAAGTAATTTGCAGTAGTCTTTAATTATATGTGATGAAGTTTCTAAAGAGGGAAATGGTAATTTTTTATTTGGAATTAACTATGACTCCATAATAAGAAACAGCAGAGATACAGGACATGTGGGTAAGCGCCTAGCACACTTATTCTGTCACATCTTCAGAATGCGAACCCTGGACAGGATAGGAGAGAGATAATATCCTTCATAGCTGGAGAACAACACTCAGTTGGTTCATGATCTCCTAAATATTAAACAGTTCAGTTCCTCTGTTGGTCCTGGTTCGTGCAACCCAGTTTTATTCACACTGAGTGCGAATGGTCTTTTTTCTTCCATTCCTTCTCTTTCATTAATCTGATCATTGTGCTTGTTGCTGTTGACCATTTCCATATTGTTTTGAGAGAAGTTGATGAAGAATACCTCTCGTCCAAATTTGCATGCTAATCCCTATTTCATAGAGATTATTTTACCTACCTGACTTTCAAGGTGACAACCTGCAAGCTAAAACTTCTTCAATAGTCTTAAGAAGGGTTTTGTTGTTTGTTTGTTTGTTTTTTAAACTCCAAATGTAATTTTGCCCTTTGAACATTCATCGAAATTCCTATATTTTTTCAAGCAATTTTTTTATACTGTGGTATTACAAAAACTTTTAGAAATTTTTCTGTTTTTTATAAACCTATTGTACCTATCAAAATACATTATGTGTTTTAAGCAGAAATTACTGTAGTAGAGACAAATGCGAACATTGCAGATGAGTAAGATTTTCCCAAGCATTGGACAGTCTTCGTTCTGGAACCTTAAAATTTGTGAGTCTCTTTAAGTAAATTTAGCACAACCCTAGAATATCTTTCTTGTGGTGATATTTTCTTTGTTACCTAATGCATTTGTGTTTATAAGTTTGTTTTTTTTTCCCTCAAACTCAAAACCTCAGATGGTTCATGATTAACTAACTACAGCCTATTGCTTGTCAAAAGTAAGCCTCTGGACTGGGAAGATAGCTCAGTTGGTAGAGTGCTTGGTTTGATCCCCAATACCGTCAAAAAACAAAACAAAACAAAAAAAGAGTAAACTACTTAACCCCCTTGGCTTAGTAGTCCAATCAAGTTCACAACTAAGTCACGAATTATCAATTTCCAGGTCAAGCAAAATTCCAGATGGGTAAGGATTAGAATTTTATGTATGTGTTATGTGGTAAGTTTGACCCTTAAGGGAAGAAATACCATAAACAAATTTTCAGCTGGTGTAAATTTTGAAATGTGGCACAAGTATGCTTTGTTTCAGGTCCATATTGTGGAAGAATGACTGTTCCCAGAGAATTCTTGCTGAATACAAGCGAAGTAACTGTCCGCTTTGAGAGTGGATCCCACATTTCTGGTCGGGGTTTTTTGCTGACCTATGCCAGCAGCGACCATCCAGGTACATAGCTGAAGAATCGACACAAATCTGTACATGCTAAGACTTCCTGTCACTACTTATCACCTTCTCTGGACAGAATTGTAATCTCAGGCACAAAATTAAGATGTGAGGGAAAAGAGAAAAACTGTCTTCACAAGTAAAGGTACTTAGATCCGAATGGAATCATTATGTCATAAATGGACCCGTTGACCTAAGTAGCCTAAGGTGGATCTTATTTTCTCTGAAAGCCTTGGGTGGTACTTCTTCAGGGCTCCCCTCCTGGCCCTGCCAAGGCCTGATGTTCTCTGGAGTCCTCCCCTAGCTTCTGTTTTGTCAGGGGCAAGCCTTTGAACTGGTGCCCAATCCCTACCCTCAACGTACCCTAGTGTACCAGCATAGGAGACCCACATAGTGTAAGCAGGATACAGAAGGCACTGTCACACGGTGCCCTGACCCTGGAACTGAACCTTGAGTGGAAGAGAAGGGAAGGGAAACACAAAGTGAAGAGAGGGAAAAAGTGTGCTCTCCTGTCCTGGCTTCTTGAACTCCAGAGTAATTGCCATGCAGCTCACTCCACACCCACCCAGGGTCTCAGAGGTGCCCCAAAGTCCTGCCGTCAGTTCCCTCTGGCAGAAATACTCTGGGAAAGAGATGAACTATTCATTTCCTTTGCAGGCAACCAGATCTGATGGGCCAGTGTTCACTGTATGTTGCTCCCTAAGATTCTTGAGAAGGTTTATGAAAGGAAAAACTTATAGCAAGAATGGAATATTTTGGGAACTGAAATAAGTTTATCTGAATTTGTTGAGATCCACAGTGTCTCTTGGTATGATGGAGCACACCTCTAATACCAGCTACTTAGGAGCCTGAGGCAGAAGAACAAGTTCAAGGCCAGCCTGGGCAACTTAATGAGACCCTTCACATAATAAAAAGGTCTGGGGCCCGGTGCGGTGGTGCATGCCTATAATCCCAGTGGCTCAGGAGGCTGAGGTAGGAGGATAGCGAGTTCAAAGCCAGCCTCAGCAACTTAGCAAGACACTTAGCAACTCAGCAAGACCCTATCTCTAAATAAAATATAAAAAAGGGCTGGGGATATGACTAAGTGGTTAAGTACCCCTGGGTTCAATCTTCAGTCCCCCCAAAAAAAAAAAAAATCTGGAGACATAGAGTGTCCCTGGGTTCATTTCCTTGTACCAGAAAGAAAAACAAAACAAAACAAAACAAGGTTTAACTTCCCAATTGCTGAATATTAGTTCAGTTATATAAATAACTCTAGAAAGCATACTCTTTTTTAAGTGCTTGACCCTAAGTGACCCTAAATGATCAAAACTGATGTGCTATTGGCATTCTGGGTAAACACCTGCTTTTGTGTCACTAGAGGCCACTGTCTAAATTGTTGATAAAATGGAAAACTATATGGACCATAATGGGCTTTTGAAATCCTTTTCCTCCTGTCAGGGGAGTTATGCACAGGATCTACATAGGTATGTAGTGGATAATAGCTAACTGGTGTTGGTTTTTCTGTTGAAAATAGATTCTTTTATAGTTCACTTGATGATAAAACTGAAAAACCTTCCTTGATGATAAAAAAAAGAAATGAAAGGAACTGATTGAATACTAGAGACAATGTTTCAGTTTTGTTTTTTTTTTTAAAAGAAAAATCCAGATAACTAGAAAATGAATAAATGCTTTTAAAAGTTGTCTTTTTTTAAAAAATAAATCTTTAGAACATGAATGCTTTAATTTCCACTCAGTCTACTAACTGCAGTTATCTTTCTTTATGATAGATTTAATCACATGTTTGGAACGAGGTAACCACTATTTGAAGACAGAATACAGGTAAATATAGGTGTCCCCACTGCACTTCAGCCACGTTGCTAGGCATTTTGTTTTTCTTAATATGAAATCAGATAAAGTACCCTATTTGTACTTAACCATTCGTATTTTAATTAATGGGGAGTATTCTAAATGATGTTCTATACAGCAGCGGGTCAGCAAACGTTTTTTGTCAAAGGCCAGATCATAAATATTTTAGAATCCATCGGATGGATTCATGCATTATCTGTTGCTGTCTTAGTGAAAAAGCAAACATACTTAATATGTAAACAAACAAGCATGACTATGTTCCAGTAAAACTTTACCAAAACAAGAAGTGGGCTGAATTTAGGCCAAAGCTGTAACTTGCTTACCCCCGAGTTCCACTGTGTTATCAATGAGCCGGAATTGAGTCTTGAGTATATTTTTTTCCTGACCAGTATTCGGGAGTGACTTTCATAATTCTTTCATAGGTGGGTGTTGGTAAGTAGGGCTTTATTTGGTTTATCCCACTTAAAAAAAGGAAAAAAGAAGAAGAAGAAAAAGAGAAAAAACCTACTGAGAATAAGGAGTTAAAATTTGTCATCCCCGCTTTACTTTAACTGGAAAATCTACTTAATCTCTTTGATACACATTTCCTCCTCTATAGTGTTAAATGGTCTGGAACAGGATTTCCAAGCTCAGCACTGTTGATGCTTCAGGTTGAGTACTGAGGTGTGGGGCTGTCCCCTGCCTTGTTTCACCCCTGGCTTCTCCCCTCTACATGCCCACGGCGATATCCAAGATTGTCCCCAATGTTCAATGTCTTTTGTGGACAAAAGCATCCCCAACTGAGAACCATGTGTCTAGAGATCACTGCCAATAAAAACTGTAGTACTTTAGAGTGTTTCCTGAGTGGCACCCCCTGCACTTAGCACATGAATAACTCATGTGAATGTTCCGACAAGGTGTGTTCTGGTTTATTCTGAAAATGAGGCAGAGAGCCATTAAGTAACTTGCCTATGGCCACATTCCTACTAAGTGCATCCCAGGGGAGAGAGTTTAACAGCCTGTGGTTATAATATCTCAGACATTTTGACATTCTGAATGTGATTATTTTATGTACAGAATCAACTCCAGTATTAGCTAATATTGTCTAGTAGAGGAAAGGAAAAAGCAGAAATGAGTAATAGTTGAATGTTTCTTGTGGTCTTGTTGTCTATCCCACATGCACATATGCTAGCTTCTCTAAGGCTTTGCCAGCCATGCCTGTGGTAGGGCCTCTGGGCATCAGAGGTCATTTTCTGTCCTAAAGAAAAGAAAAATACTCAAGCCCACAGGGTGGCAAAAGGTTCCAGATGGTCTAAGCTATAGCCCAGCCATTTTGTAGTTTTAAGATAAAGTGTGGCAGCTAGCATGGATCCACACCAATCATCCATAATTCTGAAATAATGGAAAACTTTGAAATCCTTCGTTACTCATTTGGTGGCAATAATCTGACTAATGTGACCTTAAGTTCAGTTGACAGCAGAATTGGATTAGATTAACATAAGATTATTTAGTCTTTATGTATTTTACTTAAAACTGCTCTTCATGTGTTTGAAACAGAGCTATTACTGTTTTAATTAACGTGTACAGACTCCACAGGGGTCTCACATTATATGTATCATTGGCACCTTTTAACTTTCCTGATATCCAAAATATTTTAAATGCTGACATGATGAGAACTGTCTCTAACAAATCATGAACCTATAGTAAGGTTCCTCATTATTTTTGTTTGTTAATTCCTTGATTACTGCTTTAATACCAGTACTCCAAAGGTCACTGGGAAAGAATCATGAAACATTTATTTGGATAGTTGTAATAATTAGTTGTCATTACAGTACAATTTGCTGAATCAGCAAGGGAAAACAGAAAGGAAATGCAATAAAAACAGCTGTTATTTTGGAATCTGAGCTGGTATACTCTAAACAAACCAAGTAGACACTGCTAACTGGCATTTATAGAAACAAGGGCATATGCCAGTCATCTTCAGAGCAATCAGTGTTCTCATAAGACTTTGCTTCCTTTTTTAAAAATTCATAAATGTAATTCACTCCCTCATATCCTATTGATATGTTAATTCTTGAAGCAACTGAAGATGAAACTGAAAACAGGAAGGAGTATATGCAATATTAGGATCACACAGCTAGCTAGGAGGTATCATAGCCTGGTCACCCTGTCCCTAGCACTAAGACTCTTAGCCATACTACATTTCATAAATGTTCTTCCAGAAGGTTCTTGAAAGATGACTGTTAAATAAACCAAAACCTAATTTTAAACATGTATAGATGAGTACTGCCCTGTAGAGTAACTAGTAGTGACTTGTAGCTGCCAAGCACTTGAATTGGGGTAAGTTCAAATTGAGACATGCTGCAGGTATAAAATAGATCCCAGATACCCAGATACTGGAGACTAAGTTTAAAAAAATAAAAAAGAAGAAAGAAAGTAAAATATCTTTATTGATAATTTTTTATTACATGTAAGAATGAATAAATTGGGATATATTATTAATTGTGTCTTTTACTTTTTTAATATGGCTACTAAAATATTTAAATTTGCTTATGTAGCTTCTATTCTGTTTCTATCAGAAAGTGCCAGCACAAAGAATGAAGATATTATAGTAAATGTAATGTAGAAAGTGAAAATTCCTTACAATTTTACTCTCAGAGAGAATTCAGGAGCATTCTTTTTTACCTTATTTTTATCCATAAAAAATAAATTGTCAATCATTTTAAGTATTTGTTGTTATAAAAATGAGATAACACTATATAGATGAAAATTTTCTTTTACCTTAAAAATACTTCTTAGACATCTTAGAGTCAAGTGCATTAGGGTAGCTCATTGTTTAATAGAGTTTATGGTCAGTACTTTATGTAAAGTAAATAATTATTGTGTAAAACTTGCTTTTAGATTAATATTTTATATCGATTTGTTTTCACAAGTCAGGTCTGTGATTTGTCATTAAAGCAAGATTTCCCCTTCTATTCTATAGAAGAAAGGATTTTTAAATTTAAGTATAGTGTAATACTTCTTTTGTTTTGGTGTAATTTAAATATAAATTCTTTTTTTTTTTTTTTTTTCTTTTCCCAGCAAATTCTGCCCAGCTGGTTGTAGAGACATAGCAGGAGACATTTCCGGGAACATAATAGATGGCTATAGAGATGTAAGTAATTGAGGGTAATGGCAGAGCTAATTAAAAGGAATATTGGTTGTTTTGTCTTAATTCATTACAAAGTGAAATAAGACATAAAACTCTACACAGGTGCATGGTTCTCTCTTTTCTGAGACTAAATGAAATAAAATAATAAGTATAAAAAACCAAGGTTATCTATGCATGCATTCATTCCTATTTCTAGCATTTCCAGTTGTTGCCAATTGTAAATGAAATGAAAACAAAAAAATTTTCAAAACCTAAGAGATGCTTTACTCAGATTTTATTACTATAACAAATAACTGAGATAAATCTACTTAAAAAGAAGACAGGTTTATGTTAGCTCAGTTTTGGAGGTTTCTGTTCAGTTTCTTTTGGGCCTGTGATGAGGGAATGCATCATGGGGGAGTATGTGGTAAGCAAGCTGCTCACCTAATGGCAACCAGGAAGCAAACAGAGATAGGAAAGAGAAGGGTCCCACAGTTCCGTTTGTGGGGCACACTCCAAGTGATTTAACTTCTTCCCACTAAGCCCACCTTTTAAAGTTTATACCACATCCCACTAGTGCCATGGGCTGGGGATCCATCCTTTAATACATGATCCTTTGGAGGATATTCCAGATCCAATCTATAGCATCCATCTACTTTTTAAAAGAGGACGTATTTTGTTCCTTTTATTATTATTTATTTCTTTAATATTTCAATCGGTTTCTATAATGGAGCAAAGGACATGAATATTCACATCACAGAATAGTGATATTGTATCTTGGCCCAGTAAAGCCATCTGCCCTCCTCTTGTAGATTACTCCCCTCCCTCCCTGCAGTCCCAGTTTTTACGCCTCCTGAATAGTCTTTCCCTTAGTAGCTGTAAGCCTGCTGCTTTTAAGTGGAACACATTGCTTAATTAATTCATCACAGTAATGCTCCTTTCTCAAAAACCATCAAGAAGTAATATAAAGTCCATATAGTGTGTTTCTAGTATAGTGGAAAAGAAGAGAAATTGGGCCTCATGTATATACCCATGAAAAGTCATGGGGAAATACAGTATAATGTGAGTGATTATCTCTGGGTGAGGATGATATGATTTTCTTATTTTTCAAATTTTCTGACATTTCTATAATAATATATATTTCTTTCATAAAAACATTGAATAATAATTATGAAGTTATCAATATAATTATTTTATAATTATAATTATTAAATATAAATTATGTAGACATGTGTGTGTGTAATTTATGTGTATGTGTATGTATACACATTTTTTCCAGTGCTGGGGATCCAGCCCTGGAATATATTTCATAATTTACCATCATTTCACCATCATTTCAACAATATTTTGAAGCATGTGCTTTATTCTACCTTACCGATTTTGGTTCATGCTTTTTAAACACAACCTAAAATGTTTACTGTTATATTGAATTCTTTTTAATGCATTGTCAATACTTTTTTTTTTTTTTTTTTTTTTGGTACCAGAGATTGAATCCAGGGTTGCTTAACCACTGAGCCACATCCCCAGCTCATTTTAATTCTTATTTTGAGACGGGACCTCACTAAGTTGCTGAGGCTGGCTTTGAACTTGTGATCCTTCTGCCTCATCCTCCCAAGTCGCTGGAATTACAAGCATGTGCCACAGCATCCAGCCATTGGCAATACTTTTAAAAACAAGTTGGTTTTTCCTAAGGGAAGACTTAAGAAAATGCTTCAATTCTGGTGTGATTTGACAATTGCTTTACTCTTACCTCATGCTAATCTGTTTGACCATCTTTTGTGGCTTAGTGAGCTTTGGAAATGTTTAGCATAGATGATATGGTTCATCTGCAACTGCAGGTGTTCTCCCTTTTCTGAGGAATTATTACACTTAAATTACTTCATTTGGGTTAATAAATGTTGTTCAAAATAAATCTCTAATTAGCACAGACCAATCATGTGGCTCTCCTATATTTACATTTGAGAGTTAGACTTAAAATATAGCTAGACAATGATAGTATAAATTGTACCTCTACTCAAAAGGGAATTTTTAAAAAATAAGATTCAATGAAGATGAATTTTTTAAATTGATCCCCAAAAGTTACACTGAAATAAACATCAATTTTGTTTAAGTTGGGTGGGCAAGGGGATGATTTTTATTTTATTTTATTTTATTTTATTTTATGTTATTTTATTTTATTTTTGGTAGTACTTGGTATCAAACCTAGGGCTTCATATATGCTAGACAAACACCATACCATTGAACTATAAATTCCTAGCCCTGTGAATTTTTTTTAAACGAAATAATTGTGGAAAAGGCTGGTAATTTTACAAGGAGATGACAGGCAGACCTGGTGGCTATTCTCTTGGAGATGTATCCTTTGGCCTACATTAAATATTAGGGGGAAAATATAAATTGCAATTAGATAAATTCCATAAGAAGGGCATATACTTTGGATTCCTTCAGAAGCGGGTACTGTAGGAATTGAGACCATCTGCCAGCCAAAGATGACGGTAGGTCCTGCTGCTTGTTGACCTGTGAATGTGTGCTCTTGTAACCAAGGAGGCTCTGGACTGTCCAAGTCCAGCGAGAGCTCTACATAGGGTAGGGCTCCTGGATGAAGACCCCGCATCCTGAGGCAGAATTCTGAGGAAGACATGATCCTAGGGATGGTAGAACTAGTTGCTCAACAGGCTGGTGGTCTGGTTTGCTTTTCATTCTAGGCTTTAGAGAAGCAGACCTGTGTGGACCCTACAAAATCACATTGGGTACCCTTTAGAATCATAGGGCAAAAAGCCTTCAGATTAGACACCAGATAAGATCTAATCTTTTTCGTTGTCCAGATGAGTTGGAAAGCCAGGTCAAGAGCATAGAATTGACTTTGATTTATCTAGGCGGGGTTAGAGTCAGGATCAGGATGACAAGGTCAGTTGCTTAATTTGAATTCAGCACTTTAATTTTGTTTTGTTTTGCTTTTTTACAACTGGCTTCTCCATTTCATACCCCAAGAATCTAAGCCAGTGATAGGATAGCTTTTTAATGAAAGCAAATTCAGAAAAAAATTAAAATGCAATCTGCGTTTTTAGTAAAGAACATTATCTTTTTCCCTTCTTCTAGTTTTAACACCTCTTCTCCTCACCCCACCCCACCCCCAATTCAGGAAGGTAGGTGGTATCTGCCTCTGGGTCTCGGCATTCTCATATTTCTTTTCTCTTATGAAGTTTTCCCTCCTTTTAACTTTGATAGCAGTTGGTGGAAAACAGACTTTCTCTGAAAACATAGTCTAATTTGGAAAAAAATGAAGTCTCTAAATTGAGGAGCACAAAAGTTCTCAACTTTATTAAAATTACCATACTTTAACAAAATGTAATTTGTCTCATTGGTCTGCTTATATTGTAACTTAAATCTAGGGCAAAGTTTCTGTTATAAGAAAGGTAAACAGCACTCCTTAACACAGAGGAACTCCTAAGGCCAGTTAATGAGATTTACAATTTCATGAGCAGCATTCTGTCTTTGGGCATCAGCTATCAGGGAGAAAGTGGAACATAGCTGAAGTTTATTTAGAAAATGATCTTCTCGGTGCTTCAATCCTGGGCTTGTCTGCCATGTTGCCTTCCCACTTAGGTCTGTGTTCAGCCTGGGCACCCCACAGGAAAGTTCTAGACATTGCTGAAGACCCACTTCCCAACAGACCCAATTCCAAATCCCATCACTGTGTGTCAGTCAGAGCTAGTGAGTTGTTTCCTGCTTCCTTTGCCAAAACATCCTGCAGCCTTCTGACGCCTCCCCCTGAGGCAGGCAGGGCTGGGCAGGCACCTGCTGGCTGACTTTCTCTGAAGGCTTTCAGAAAATCAAATGAGGCTGTGGACTGTAATTTGCTCATCATTGCTCTAAGACTCACATTGAATTTTCTGTTCCCTTTTGTGTTTTTTGGCTATTGTGACCATTATAGTTTTGAAGCCTTGCTGAATCTCTGAATTATTAAATAAGACTCTGATATGGAGAGTTGACCTTCTCAAAAAACACCTAGTACATGTTTCTGGCAAACCAGGTCTACCTAAGGTCCATTATCTTTTTATGCATAACAAGTCACCTCAAAACTTAGTGACTTGAAATAACCACCATTTATTTACTGACATGTTTACGAGTGAACACTTTGGGTAGATCATTCTTTAGTTCCCTTAGCATTGGAATTGCTCATGTGGCACATCAACTGGAGCTCCAGAGACCAAAGGTGACAGTTGACAGGTCCACATTATTTGCAGCAGAACGAAACAAGCCCCAGGGGCCAGTTTAGAGTGCATGTGGGACCTGACAGCATAAGGCCATGGTCACCAGAATACGTTATTCTTTGGGGGAGCCACTATTGTAAATTACCACACAATAAAAATGGAAAACTCCAATCAAATCTTAAGTGTGTTCTTCAGTAAGCTCTGAAAGATGATTCTGCTGTGTTTCAGACCTCTTTATTGTGTAAAGCTGCTATCCATGCAGGAATAATTACAGATGAACTGGGCGGCCGGATCAGCGTGCTTCTGCGCAAAGGGATAAGCCGCTATGAAGGAATCCTGGCCAATGGTGTGCTCTCAAGGATGTAAGTACTTTACTTTTTGTTCTAAAAGGAAGGTAGTCCTGAGGCCATAATGAATCAGCTCAGAGCTTTGAAAGGACAACAGGGATGTGATACCAAGCATTTGCCAGCTGGGAAAAATAAGTGTGATTCCTTAAGCAGCATTTATGGTTTCTGTGTGGAAGATAAATGTAGCAATAAAAAAGCCCACTCTTAGGCTGACATGTAAATTAAAATGGCCCACAACCGAAGCCCCAGAGCAGAGGAATATTTCTACTCTCAGTTGCTTTAGTAGGAGAGAATAGAGGCTTATTTCTTTTTGGTTTTATAGTTTCAGTAAATTACTAGTTACCTATGATTTTAAGATACTAAAGGGGACAGGGAACTGAAATAAACCCTTATAGAACCACTGAGCTTCCTAGATGTTTCCTAGAGATAGTCTTTTAATGATGAGTAGTGGTGAAAAAGAGGAAGTTTAAAAATAAACAAATAAAAGATGACTTTTGTTAATGGTTGTTAGAATCTTGACTTGGTATTATCTTCTTGTTTCACTTCTTAAGGAAACAGTATGACAATTTCTTTAAACATTTTAACCTAAGGGTTCCATCCTTTGAGATTTCCTGGGAGCCCAGAAGATAGAAAACAAGACCTGTGTAGACCTGACTATAGACTTGTTTCATGCTGCAGATATCCACACATACATGCAGGCAGCTTGGAATGGTGGAGAAGGAGGCTCTCCTAGGACAGATGAATAGTGAGGGAGCCCCTGGATTTCTTTCATTTCCTCACTTTCCGTGTGCTCTTGGAAATGTCTTCCTGTACTTCAGCTCTGTCTTTTTGGACAGGTTTCTACATGGTTTTAGTCCCAATGATAAGGCGTAAGAGAGAGATTATAGACATTCTATAATCCAAAAATGGGAAAAAGTAAGTCAGGATCCTACCTTGTCTTCCTGAAAGTCACCAGGCTGTGTAAAGATCTCCAACCTCACTGTCTGGCCCTACTGGTAAAAATCACATTATGGGTGGTGACTAGTTTCCCAAGTTAGTTAGCCTTGAATGTGGTGGTGTCATTTTGAAAATGTTATACAATTTTTCTCTTCTCCCTTCGACTTTTTTACTTAAATGTATTATAGTGTAGCAATGACATGAGTCAAATAGTGATCCTGACCACAGTGATTTTTTATAATAAAACATATTCTACATTCCAAAAAGAAACATAATTAAGTCACAAATAAATTTTGGGACTAAAACCCATTTCAAGATTGGGGGGTTGGCCCAGGCTTGTAAGGAGAGGGGTTTGGAAGTTGGTTGGTTGGTCACTGTCATGAGGAGGGTGAGCTTTGGGTTTGATGTGAGGTGGGAACAAGGCCTAAGGGGGATACCCTGGTGAAGTCAAGGCCTGAGGAGGGATGCCAGAAAGGATTTATGGTGTTCTCATGCCCCTGGCCAGCAGGTGACTGGTGGCTGTCCGAGGAGAAAAGGCAGAACTCTGACTGGCAATTCCCATTCTGGGGTAGGAGTGGGCATAACTGGTAAGGGTGATCCAATCTGATTCAGCAACTCTGTTGGTATGATCCACAAAGGCTGTCATGCAATAAGGACAGGGTGTGTGTTACACACTGGACATGCAAGGTTACCTCACCACGTGGGTGTTTTCTACCTACGTGACTTCCTATTTACTTTCCTCTTCTGGATAGGATTTCTAGTTAGGAGAGCCCACAAAGTCTTCTTTTCATACTATCTGAATAGTCAAAGATAAATTAATCTTTAAATTTGCACTAAAGTTGAAAATATAACAGCTTAGTAATAGGATGCCTTTAGAAAATTAAAATCCTATTCAAATAAATAAAATCACACACACACACACACACATCCATATATACCTACACATATTTTTTCACGTATGTATTTGCTCAAACTTTTGGAACATTGACATTTGGATCCTGATTTCTAGTAAAAGTGATTGCTCATGCCCTATGAGTCTTTTAATGTCCACTTGATCATGACTTCTGAAGATTTCTCTCTTTTTTGGTCTTTTGATGGTTTCTTCTATTGATAAGAGTATGCTATTTCAGGAAGGTATAAGGCTCTGGGCTAGATCTGTAGGGTACTGCTGGCTCCAAATAGGAATGAAGACTTGGTGTTTGGATTCAAATATCTTGCCTATGTTTGTATACATTCAGATGCTTCTTTTGTGAAAATAAATAAAATAACATAGTAAAGATTAACTCATACTACTTGGATTTTATTTTATGTTTGAAGAAAAGTTATTAAAATTATTGGATAAAAGTAGACTTTACTCTTCAATTACTTCTGCATCAATTGGATTTAATACATGTAGATAACTTTTATGTAATTTGAAAATAAATGTCCATGCCAAAAAAAGAAAACCCACATAAATTTAAACCATTAAAGAACGGGAAAAAGGTTTGCTCTATATCGCATATAGGTATTTAAACTAATGATCTGATTTTTGTTTTGGTGGGAGTTGATAACCCAAAATTTTATCAAGGTCTCTTCTTCCTCCTAGTTCTGTGACTTATGCTCTGAGCGATGAGTAAACTGTATGTTAATACAGTCACTTCCACTCACTTAGACTCCCAAATCTTCAGGGAACAGTTGTTTTTATCTGTGTTGTTTTGCTGTTGGGAAGCCACTGTACACGCGGTCATTGAACTTCTGTTCCCACACATGATTGTTTGGCGTTCAGGAAAAAACAGAGAAGGAAGCACTGCAGCTGAGGAAGAAGGAGTCCCTTAAGTAAATATCCAGGGTTCTTCTGGGATTCATCCTGGGTCAGGTCACTTCCTTGATCTGAGGAGACCAGAATGGAATCAGGAAGAAGGACTGACCTCATACAGAGGATGAGGGCTCCGGCCATCCGCAGGGAAAGCCTTTCTTTGTGTTTACATCAAATTATTCTGGGAGTCTTCTCATTCCTGTAATCTGATTGAATTCATTCACCGTAGTGTGCCAGTGCTTCAGAACCACCCTGACTCCCCAGGGCCATTTTATTTTTTCAAAGAGAAGGCTTAGTTGCCTATAGCATTCTCTAACTGGTCACATTTAGCTACTTCCGTAGAGCAAAAAGAAAAAAGATATTCCAGCTGAATCTGGAGGAAAGCCTGACAGACCTGCTAGGAGCAGAACCTCTCCTGCTGTCTCTTTCTCTAGGTCAATGCCAAAGATATCCTTCTATACGTTGGCATTCTCTTTGGTCATCCAAAAGTAAAAATAAACATTTTACTCTTTCATTGCAGTGGGAGAGAGCATAGGCTTTCATGGTCACAGCAGTATGATTCAGGCTTACTTGGGCCAAATTTCAAGTGTAACACTTAGTACAGGAACATTAGAGAAAATGGGAAAATCAGAGAAAAGAGAGACCCGCAATAAATCTTAAATTTGTTTGCAACCATGTGCACCTTCTTTTAAGTGTGTTGAGAGCTGGGTCCTGGTCCTAGCATTGTTGCTAACGGTGAATATAGGCAGGTCCCATAACGCATATGGTCTAAGTTTTCTCACAGGAGAGATGATTGGCACCTGCTTTATATTCAGTACGAGATTATAATAGAACCTTTATGCAGAAGTCCAGGATTTGTGGAGGCTCTGCCTAAGAGTAGTAGATAAAGGATGTGAAGGAGAAAGTCTATTACAGAGTCTTGTTACCTGACACTTCTCAAGAGAGCCTTTGATGGAAGGCTCTTACATTGTTGAACAGATTATTTTTGGATTCTCTGTGGGTTTCATGTTTTGGTTTGTTTCTCTCTCTCTCTCTCTCTCTCTCTCTCTCTCTCTCTCTTTCTCTCTCTGCCCCCACCCTCCATTATTCCCATAAAGTATATAATTCAGAGTTAAGCAGAATAGTAAGCAATATTCTCAGACTGTGAAATAATTGAACACAGCAGTGTGGTACATTACTTTTTAGGTTTACGTCCAGTATCTAGTATAGTAACTACTACACACAAAGGTCACACTGAGGATTCCAGAATTTCCATTCATTCTGTGTAGTTTTCACATCACTGACTTGCTGAGGGTTTTTTTGTTTTGTTTTGTTTTTTGCTTTTTTAAGGTAGAGATGATCTTAGGCCTTAGCATCTCTTCACTGAAGGAGACAACCATAGAACAAGGCTGATTTGGTATGTGGTGATATAAGCTGGAGAGCTACAGGGGCCAAAAGGCCAGAGGATGGGTGCCAGGAGTGCAGGAGGGGTGTCTGGCAGCTGTGAGGGCCCAATTCCAGTCAGGTCACTGAGATGTCATGAATTCTCTCCAGCTGTATGCCTGTTTGTGCAGAAGCAGGACATAGTTCATGGCTTGGTGCTAGTTGCCAGAGTAGGTAGGAGTGTGGCTGTGGAGAGAGACAGGACTGAGTCCATCGCCAGAGCAGGGCTCCTTAGGGAAACAGTAGGGCAGTCTGTGGAGAGGGCAGCTGTACATGCCCTGCTCATTGTTGTAAAAATGACTGGGCTTCTTCACTTCTCTCCATGGTCCTTAATTATTGACAATGAGTAGGAAGCTTTAGGTGACTGCTGAAGCGAAGGGAGATTTCAGGGCAGTAATCCTTTCTGTCTGTGTCACGGTGTATTAATTAGTTGGGATTTAGGGTTGTTTTTGAGACTGTATTTCTGTACATTCCTTCCCTATTAGGAAGGCCATTTGTTAATGTGACATGAGGAAAACAGCACAGGCTTTTGATTCAAAAGCAATGTCTGAGTCTGGGCCTTCGTCACCTGCATGAATTTTTGAAAGTTGCTCAGCTTCCATGGGCCTGAGTTTCCCCATCTGTAAAGTGCTGATGATGAAGATCACAGCAGTGGCCCTGCAGGGGTGCAGAGGTGACCGAGGCAGCACTGGGGGGAAGGCTCTGTGAGCCCTGGGACTTGGCACTGTATTAGACATTCAGAACTAGTGAAGCAACTCACTCCTCATGTCTGTCTTTATTGTTTCAGTGGTTCCCTGTCAGAAAAGCGATTTCTGTTTACCTCCACTGGTAAGGATCATGGTTTCCTTAAGAATTTGATCATTTAAAATTCTCCAGTGATAGTTTATTCCTACAAACCCCACAGAGATCATATAGTTTAAAGAATTTTCTTTTTTCCACAGGTCACATAGCACCAAATTTTCAGTGACTTAAAAATATGCAAGACAGTAAGTCCCCTTAGCATTAAACAGAAAAAGGTTTTTCTTCATAAGCTAACATCTCTCAAATTTCTGCCAAAAGAAGGAAGAGCAAAATGACATTTATTTTTAAGATAAATTCCTTTATGTTCAATTTTGGGGGGTTGGTACGGGGAAATGAACTCAGGGGCACTCAGCCACTGAACCACATCCCAACCCTATTTTGTATTTTATTTATAGGCAGGGTCTCACTGAGTTGCTTTAGCACCTCACTTTTGCTGAGGCTGACTTTGAACTTGGGATCCTCCTGTCTCAGCCTCCTAATCCACTGGGATTACAGGCATGCGTCCCAGGGCCCAGCCTCCGTTATGTTCAATTTTAAGAAAAGAAGCTTTAAAATATTATAATTCAATCTGTGGTTATCTTGTATAAGGCAATTGAACATGAGTATATAAACTTTTTAGTTCATCCATCATAATATATAATCCACATAAATATTCTCCCTCAGCATAAAATAAATTATTTTAAGGAAAACCCTGTGAATGCGTCTGCCCAGAAAGAGGAGTCTGGTCTTTATTTGCTACTTCCACATCGTCTGCCACATGTCCAAGAATAGTTAAGGTCCTATGACACTACAGTGTGTTGAAATCAGGGTCGATTTAGGTTAGAAAAGAAAATCTATGATGGTAGGTCTCAGGGCGAGTCAGTGAGTTAGATTCTTGTCATGGCCTTTCACACATCATTGTTACTAATGTGGTTTCTCTAACACCCTTCTTTCCCAGAGAATGACTCACTGGTGTGGCACAAAACAAGTCCAAACACGGGCGTTTCAACAGAGAGCAACGACAAGACAATCACAAAGCTCATCCCCTCAGAAGACATGCCCACAGGTAGAGAAGCTACAGTTTCGTGGTTTCGTAAGGAGTATTGTAACTAGTACCCCCACAGGATTCAGCATAATAGCTTCAACCAAATTACTTTTTCTATCATATAAATGCTGGAGAAGATGGTCCAGTGGTATTTGCACAAATGTAAAATGATACCTGTTTACAACTATTTGATGCAATATTGGGAGCAGAAAAGATTAGAAACAAACTTGTATGTCCTTTAAATAGTAGGGTCATATTTTATGGAAAAGTAAAATAATAGTAAATCTGTGCAATGGAATACTCTGCAGCCATAAAAAAGAATGTGTTAGTAATACGGGAAGTTCTCAGATATACTGGCAGCTTACATAAGTTATGGGACAATCCATATGGTCATTTGTATAAAAAGGGGGAATAAAGAATGAATACATATATTCATTCCCATGTGTTTAGAGGAATGTCAAGAAACACAATTTGGGCTCTTGTGGAGGTGGAACAGAGAGGGAGAGGGAATATATTTCATTCCCCATACCTTCTCATACTTTATGAATTTTGAACATGTAATTGTATATCAGGTAATGTACATTAAAAGTGTCTTTTTCCCCCCAGAATATAATTTGCATATTGACATTAGAAAATTTGAAATGATTAGAAAAGTATAAATAAGAAGCTAGCAGTGAACTATAAACCAGCATCTATAGATGATTACCATTATATGCAGTCAACTGTATTTATATTTTTCACTCTAAGACAAAAATGGTAGCATACCATGCATTCTGTTCTATTTCATATGTTTTTCATTTAACATATCATGAGCATTTTCTAATGTTCTTAAGTAATTGAAAAACAAGAATTAATAAGTTTGTGGTATTTTTTCAATGGATATGCCATTCTTTAGTTAACTATTCCCCTACTGTTGGATATTTAAATTGTTACATTTTCCCCAAATTTTCACTCTTATAAATGGTACTGCTATTATTTATATCAATTTTGTTTTTCCTAAGTTCCTTTTCTCCTCTTTATGAACTAGATATTTCCACTCCTGATGATCTCTGTATTTTCTCCCCAGGAATCACAAGGGAAAGGTGAAGAGCTAGTATTTCTCCTTTATAGTGCTTAGTTCCCACAAGCTTGGGTCCTGCTTCAGTGGCTGCTAACATGGTCTCCTTTTTTACATGGTGTTTGGTGCAGCAGAGTGGAAATGTCACGTCAAGTCGTCATGCTGCACTTCCTCTCAGTCCAAATCTCTAAGGAGTACCCCAGGCTCCCCAATCTGTTCCCGTTCTGGTCCAAACCTGCTCACCATCTGGGGAAACTAGATGCCAGGGCCAAGCTAAGAGTTTCATATTGAATAAGACCCTTGACCTCTCTAAATAGCTCCTGGCTGGTGGGCCCGCTTGAAACCGTCCCCTTCAATTCTGATATTTAGAATCTAATATGGATCAAGCAACAAACTCAGATTACATGTTGATCCCTGAGGAACATTGGTCGCTGCCTTAGGAGTGGAGGAAAGATGCATTTTATTTCCCCTAACCTTAACCAGGACTTTGAACCCCTCCTTTTGCTTTCCAGTATCAGTAGATGCCTAGCATGTATTCATTCTCCCCATATGTTAGACAGTTGAAGACCTCTAAGGCTGTGTTTGGTTTTAGATCCTGAACTTTGCTTACTGGTCCTTTATGTTGTAACATGGTAGCTTTCCTCTTCTCTAGGAATAAACATTATAACTGTGGTTATTCCATTGGTGCTCCTTGTCGCCCTTTTGCTGGCTGGAATGGGAATCTTTGCTGCCTTCAGAAAGTATGTGACTTTACGTTTTTAAATTTCTTCTCTAATTACATAAATAATTATAAACCCCAAATGTTTACTTTTCAGATATTCATATATAGAAAAGCAGCATGACTGCTTTCAAGGTAAAATGATGATCTGTACTTAAAAAATAAACTGGATAGAAGTAAAAATTCTGATGTCTTATAAAAAGCAGTTTCTGAGAACAGGTGGGAGGTCCTCTCTCCCACCTGTACAGTAGGAAGAGTTATTAGAATGGAAATCAGGAGGCTCATGTTCTAGTCCCACCCCGGTCTCCCCAAACCCCTATTTTCTCATGTATAAAATAAAGGAGTTTTCTCCATATTTATTATAACATATTTCAGGAGTTGGATTTTTTAAATGAAAGTCATTCTGAAGTCTTTTTATATTTTAAACAACTTCAGAATGTATAAATGTGTATATTAGTGTAAATAGAATGAAGACTTTTACTAATGTGAGCAAGGATATAAAATTTCTGGTTTTTAACCTTCAGGAAGATATTTGTGACTCTTAATGTGTTTGAGTTAAATTATTTAAAAGTCACCGACAATTTTGTAATTTAGTACAGAAAACAGATGAAGTGAGAGCACATGGTCATGAGGAATTACTTCAGAATTTTATTGACTGCATGAGCTAGTGTAAAAATAGAATAATAAGGCACTGCTTTCTAATATACAAAAAAAATTAGCACACATCCTTTAGTGAAAATATTGTGACCTTTATTATAAGTGAGATAAATCTATATATAATCCTGTTTTCATATGACTTTGTAAGCACATGGCAGCTGCTCTCTCTTTTAATCCTCACCTAAGTCCTAGGATGTTAAGTACTATTATGAACCTCATGTTATACACGGAGACAGAGGCAGATATATTGACTTCTAAATATTAAATAGAATTTTTTTGTCTTGACAGGAGGAAGAAAAAAGGAAATCCATATATATCATCTGAGGCCCAGAAAATAGGTTGGTTAAAAACTTGATCTGCAATTTTTTTCTGTCTTTGAGGAAGTGACAGGATCTGCTGATTGAAAACATAAGGAGCCCAGTGGCTCACAATTATCCGCAGTCCCCCTTTATCTGGTGGGACCCCCAGTGGATGCCTGAAGCTGTGGATAGTGCTGAGTTCTATATTTACTATGTTTTTCCCTAAATATGCATACCTGTAATAAAGTTTAATTTATAAATTAGTTTAGTAAGAGATTAACAATAACTAATAATAAAATAGAATAATTATAACTATATGCTGAAATAAAATTGCCAGTATCACAATTCTTATGTTTTGGGGCCATTATTAAATAAAATAAGGGTTACACAAGCATTATGATACAGTCAATCTTATCACTGAAACTGTTGCTAAGTGACTAAAGGAAGGGTGAGAGGGTAGCATATATAGAGTGGATATTCCAGACAAGTGATGAGTCAGTCACATCCTAGGCAGGAAAAGTGCAAAATTTCATCGTGCTTCTCAGAAAAGCACAGAATTTAAAACTTATGAACTGTTTATTTCTGGAATTTTCCATTTAATATTTTTGGACCATGTTGACTGGGGTCCTTAGTTTTTTGAAAAAGCAAAACTATGGGTGAGGGGAAACTACAGTATTTTTTAAAATTAAGCTCTATCACCTTTAAATTAACAATCTACAAGGCAGAAATTTGTTGTATGCAGTCTCTTTCTTTATATAAATGTTTTTGAGACAGGGTCTTGCTACGTTTCCCAGGCTGGTCTGGACTTACAAACCTGCTTTAGCCTCCTGAGTAGCTGATATTACAGGTGTGCACCACCATAGGGGGATTGCCTCTGTATTTTAATTCAGAATTTTCATGGCCACTTTACTTATATGTTCAATATTACCCCCCATTATTCATCAACTTTTTCTTTTCTTTTTTTCTTTTTTTGGCCATTGGAGCTGAGGTCACCACAGTGTCAGAAGTTACAACATCCCCATCATTGAACTGAATGTAGTTCAGCACTCTCAGCATCTTCAGGCCTCTCTCTGAACTACAGCTAACTCACTGCTTGGGCAATAGGTGTCCTAAGGATTCCCTGAAACCTGCACATGATCTCTCTCTGGTCCTTTCCTCACTTTCCCAGAAAGTACAGCAAAGGCTTAAACATGCTGAGTCTGAATGCCAGCTATCCTATCCTGTCCCTTCTGGGTCATGAATGCTATGTCAGTGTGGATGATGGAGAATCATGACCAGGTGGTTCACACAGGGATAATCTGGGACACATACACAAATACACTTTTAAAACCAGTGAAAACATCCTTGTGGTAGTGTTTGCTATTGTCATTGACCATAGCATGCTATTCTCAGCATTCGCACCTGAAACACTCCAGCTGTGCATTTGCCTCTGTCAGCCACCAAGCCACAGCCTGATCTCTGACTCATTAAGGAACACATTTTAGTGTACATGCATTACATTTCTGATATATCGCTTTGCTTCACATGATCTTTATTCCAGGCTGTTGGAAGCAGATTAAATATCCCTTTGCTAGACATCAATCAGCCGAATTTACCATCAGCTATGACAATGAGAAGGAGATGACACAAAAATTAGATCTCATCACAAGTGATATGGCAGGTAAGTGTTACACCTCAGGACAATGCTATTAGATAGGTGTTGCACATGAGGGAGGGGAGACAGGACAAAAAAAGACTAAAATCTTTTAATAAAGGGGAAATGTTATTTCTCTTTCTGCACTCTGCACAGTTACAAATCAACACCAAAATATTACTCAACAGCTCCACTCAGCTGAGTCTCTTTACACCGGTGGTTCACATAATGATATTCTTTGTGATGTCCAAAGTAACATTAGTATGGAAAGGCCTTAATCTACTTTTGCTACCAAGGTTTTGACTAAGACACTGGCAAAGAGGGATTAGAAAGATGAATTAAATACAGCTCTTGCCCTTGAGGAGGAGGAGATATATGGAGGAATTCCTCCAGTGTTTGTTAGGGACTCTTTCAGTGTCCCTAAGAAGCCATCTATCTACCTGTCATATCTCTGCTACTTTCACTTCTCAGTTTTTTATCTTTCCTTCTTCAGTCTTCCTTCAGAGTTACTTCTAATTGTGCCAGGTGTGTAGGTTTCTACAGAATTAAACCAAACTTCCTAGCAAGGCACCAGGCATCTCCCACAGATGGTTAACAGTAAGTACTTGCAATGTGGGTTTGAATCCTGGTTGCACTGCCTGCTAGCCAAGTGATCTGGGCCCGGGAACGTGGTAGCCGCTCTTGCTCTCCTTTTTTCCCCCCACTTATAAAACGAAGTAACAGTTCAAAAAATCCCAGAGGATTTTTTTTTTTTTAAAGATTTAATTCATGAATATTTTGCTATCTTAGAATAGTACCTGGCACAGTTAGGGCTCAACAAATGTGAGCTCTTTCATTATCCTCACCATCATCAATAGCGCCTGCTGGGCTTTGTTCTTTATTTCCATTGAACAAACTACTCAGCATTCCTCCTTCCCTGGCCACATCAAACTCTCTCTTCATGGTTGTTCTCTCTTCTCAGTGTTTTCTCCACCTCCAAAACTGAGCATCTCAAGAGGCAGCTTATTTTCCCTCTACCTAGGTGCAACTTACCCTCTCCCTTCACTAGATTCCTGTGACCCTTTGAGACCCCTGAAGCAGGCAGTATGGTTGTAAAGTCCCTGCTTGGTATCTGCCACTCGCACGCGGTCTTTCCCACATAGCCTGGGACACGTTAGGCACTCAGTGAAGAGTTGGGTGGAGGGGAAAGCAGAAGATCCTCCAGCGACAGGCAGCTGGCTTGTCCTTGTACCTGCGTGGTGCACAAACGATGTGGCTTTTATTCTCTTGGTTTCAGATTACCAGCAGCCCCTCATGATTGGCACCGGGGCAGTCGCCAGGAAGGGCTCCACCTTCCGGCCCATGGACACTGACGCCGACGAGGCCGGGCCGGGCGCCGAGGCCAGCAGTCACTATGACTGCCCCCAGCGCGCCGGCCGCCACGAGTACGCGCTGCCCTTGACCCTCTCGGAGCCCGAGTACGCCACGCCCATCGTGGAGCGGCACCTGCCGCGGGCCCACACCTTCTCGGCGCAGAGCGGCTACCACGTCCCCGGGCCCAAGCCTGCGCACAAACATTCCCTTTCTTCGGGAAGCTTCTCCCCAGAGGCAGGGGCCACCAAGAGCGAAGACTATCAGTTGCCACAAAGCCCCAAATCCGCGGACAGGGGCTATGACAAGCCCAAAGCCAGCAGCTGCGTCGCTGCCGAGAACGGAGACTCCACCTCTCAGAAGCCACAGATGAATCCCGGGATGAATGATGGTTATTCAGCCCCCAGAGACTGCCTCACACCCCTCAACCAGACAGCCATGACTGCTCTTCTGTGAACACAATGTGAAAGAAACCTGCTGTGGTACTGAGCGTGCGGCTGTTGCCAGTCACTGGAAGGTGGGAGACTGCTGTTCAGCTTGTTCGTGTGCGCGCGCACGTGACTCAATAGGATCCTAGAGAGCTTCTCATACTGTTTACAAAACTGTGCAGCTGGTTTTGTTCTGATCCTTAGGCGAGAGCCTGTTGGTTTTTGTTGGGCTAGAAAAATGAAAAATTTCTGATGGCATTTTCATTTCTCTTAACTGTGATATTGAGCTGCTTTCTTGTAAAATGTGCAATCTGTACAGAGTTGTATTTAACAAGAATTAAAGTAACTTAAAGTTTGCTTTGTCAGATTTTAGTTCTGCACAGAGGTTAAGTGAAAAATGCAGCTGTTGCAAAAACATAGTAGTACGTGTTCATTTTTTTCAAAGTTTGATTATCTGATACTGTGTTAACAGCAGGTCTGTTTAAACTTGATCTTGTTATTGTGGCTCATTTCCTTTTCTTTGATAACTAGAATTAAAAGCATTTTTAACATTCTTCTCCTGGAAGAAATGGAATTACTTGAAGTATGAAAACCACACCAGGTGGTTGCTTGTTAGAAATCATAATTGTAGATTAAATAACACACACCACCTCAACAGCTGCTTGTTTCCCTATGCTCCATTTCAGATGCCTGTGAAGCGGCCTGTCAGGGAAGCCCATTACCCTGTGACCTGCCGGTACTCCACTGTTGCAGGCCTGAGGCAATGGGCTCTCTGAGGAACTGGCTTCCTCCTCAGCATATGCCTTCATAAATACTATGCAGCCTTCATATGCAAGTCTGCCTTTTTGAACTGCAAAGCCAAATGCTGAGACTTAAAAGCAACCTAAACTGCTCTCTCTACAAATTGTAATGAAGGTGGCACAGCAATTACAGCCTGAATTACTGTGTCTGTTGTTTCTGTACTTCAGATTTAAAATATTGCTGAAGTCAGAAACCCACACTTTTCATGACCTTCATAAATGGTGCATATTGGTGACTTCCATTATTCCCTAAACAACAGAATAAAGTTATTTGACAGTCCAATGAAAGTGCCTGAGGTCTAAAAAGAGCTTTCCTACTAAGATGATTAGAAGTGAACTGGATTTTGTAAGAGATAATTTACCCCAACATACCTACAATTTTAGAGTAACCCAGACCTCAGCTGTACCTCATGTTCAGTGATTTTTATCTGAGTTTGTAGAGTTAACTGTGGGGATTTAATTCTTTTGCCAAAGAGGATTGTTTTGTTTAATGGAAAATATGGACCAAAAATTTTTTCCCTAAAACATTTGTAACCCTATTTGTATGGTTATCACTTTCTGTGAAATGTATATATATTAAAGTAACAGGGGTGCTGGAAGGTCATGGCAGACTATCTGTTGGTTACTGTGGAGGATAAACCATTTACTTTTGGGAGTTTACATGGTTTCATGTGCATACTAACTAATAAACTATACCAAATCAGATTGCCCCTGACTTTCATTGGTGCCCTGTTTGCTGGGCTATTGAGAGGCTCATTCTGTAACCAATTTCCCAAAATGAAAATCAACAATTTTTTCCCTTTCCAGGTTATAATTTTAAAATCAAAGAGCACACTTCTCTTCTGACACTCATTCACAGGAAACCTGCATAGACTGATGTTAGTTTTACTATAGATAATACCTCTGATGCATGATCACTTTAGTTTAAATTGCTTTTTTCTTTTTTTTAAGGAATTTGGAGAAAGCTTTGTCTGGCTCACATTTGTTGAAGCCAGGAGCCCTCAACCTGAACCTGCAAAAGTGTCCAATGAGTGACCTTTTGATGCCTGAGGACCAAAAACTCCATCTTCAGATCATGCTAATATAATTTTATGAACAGGCATCCTATAAAGTGCCATGAAGATTGTTTTTGCACGTACAGAACACTGATTTCCTGACATATCCTTGCCTCTAATCACCTTTCCCCACACCTCATTGTTTTTTCATCCCATAAATAACCCTAAACTCAGGGAGGCAGATTTGAATTCAAGAGCTCCCCCTCCTTACTCTTGACCACCTCATGAATTAAATTCTTTCTCATTTGAATTGGCTGACTGGGTTACCTGCAAACGTGAGACTGGTTCAGCTACAATTCTCAATTGAAGGGCAGATGGTACAATGAAGAGAGCATGGCTTTGGAGACAGATAGGTGTTGATTCTAGAACGTGATTGACCACAAACTAGTTGAGAATTTTGGCTAGTTATGTAACACTGAACCTCGGTTTCCTTATGATGGAAATATGGTGTTAATGTGCCTTCTTCCTCCAAAGTTTACTGGTAAGAATCAGTTGGGACATTTATTAAGGCTCCTATCCTATAAATATGCCTTTTATTTTTTTTTCTAATTTAGGTCTTCTCTGGGCTATATAGCATTTTAACATTAAAATATTAGTCCATAAGAATGAAGTTGGAACTGCAGCCCTTCTTTACAGTAGTGCTGTTTTCCACCTATCACATTTCTTCCCTACAATTGTGATCCAATTGTGATAAAAGTGAGAACGTAACTTTGTGAGCAGTACTTCCTCAGGGTGGCCTCTATTGACTAGGGTGTATGAGTGGAATGGTCTGATAAACCCTACACAGCCAAGCCTAAACTAGCAAATAAGAGCAGAAAAATAATGTGTCTTTTTCAGTGTGAATGAGGAATGAGATCATTCTAATTGTCTGGTTTTCTTCTATGCTATCAAATCTTACTGAAAAGCAAAGATTGCTTCCTGTCACTTCTTAGAATTGTGGCTGAAACACATATGCTTTGATGAGCAAGGCTGCACTGACTAAAGGCTGCTGAAACTTTGCTCTGGGTTGTATTATTGTATCAGTCTGAAAATATCCAGAAAGGATGTGAGGGGTGGTTGTTTTTATTTTACAGTGCTTTGGATTCTTAGCAGAAAGTGAAATCACATTTGTATTGCACACACAACCAAAGACACATTTCCTAAATCTATCAGTTCACCTGACTAATCAATCACAGCAGTCCAAGTGTGCCCACCAGATTGGCCTCTACTCCTGAGATTCTTGTTTTGCATTCATTCATGCCCCAAAGTTATTAAGGTTTTGAGAGCTGTTATCTACAAGACAGCATGCTCAGGATCTCTCCAGGAACTGGGAGCAGCATAACCTTGTTAATGGGAAGCTAGAGTTGAACACAATCGCTTGCACCAACCTGCTCGCATTTCCTGCCCCCAGCCTATCCAGTCACCCAGTACTTCCTTGCACACACACACTGCTGTGTCCATAGCATGCAACAGAGCTCATTTCCCCACTACTGGTCACACTCTCTGCCAATCTGCTCCTGGAATAAATTCCCCTAGATGCTTAAAGATTTTTTGTTCAGTCTTCAGTATTCTGCAATTTTACTACTATGTATGCCTATTAATTAATTTGCATTCACATTGATTGGAATTTGTGCATCTTGAATCTTAGGATTGATCTTCATCAACTATAAATTTTTTTCAACCATCTTTTTACTGTTTTCTTTAATCTCCCCTTCTGGAGTTCCTATTGGATGTCCATTAGAACTTTTCATTCTATCGCCTATGTCTCTTAATCACTCTTATTTTCTTTTTATCTTTCTGTGCTGCATTCTGGGTAAATTCCTGAAGGAAAATATGGGATGATGCTTGAATAGACTTCAGATCGCCTGACAAGCTGAAACTGGTGCCTTGTAGAGAAACAAGGCTACCTACCTATCGTGGCTGTTGGAAAACCTAGTGAAGCATTTATTTATTTTTTAAAGTATCTACAAAGATATTTTCAAATTTTACAAGAAACCATCATTTCACCAACCATCACTGTTGATGCAGTTAAGCTATTGTCATTTTTCCTTTCCATTTCACTCTATAAAGAACACAAAACATGGGTATAAAGTCCCATCCTAGCACTAGTGACTGCCCATAGAGTAGAATGAGGTGTGCAAATGGACAGAGAAGAATTACTATATTTTTCAGATAAGGCAATGCACTGTATCCTATGAAGTTTATATAGATATAATAGCCAAATGCAATTAGTCACAAGGTATTTCCAACTAAATACTCAATGAGCATAACTTTTAGGATAACATGGTTGATGAAAAAAGCTGGACAAAATGTACTATGACTAGGAATGGATCAAAATCATTCAGACGCACATCAAAGGCACAGCCCTACTCCACATCATAGTCTCTGCTCTGTCACTTTACTACTTATTAGAGCTGACACATTAAAAGGTTATCGGAAGATCAAGAACTACATGACCCTCGAATGCAGGCCATAGGAGCAGCTTTATTATCCCACAAAATTCAATGTTCAGCACCAAACCAAATCCTATAGTGGATACAAAGTCAGATACTTAATAGGACCAAGAAAACAGGGTCATCTCTGGCCCACTGGCCCTTTATCTGCTTCCAGTAATGAAAGTTTCTATAAATCCTTTGTGGGGAAGTGAACAGGTAGAACATCTGCCAGGCAGCAAACTCAAAGTCCATCTGTTGAAATCAAAAAAGTCTTCTGAGGTATCTGTAGTGTTTGCTCTAGCCATGTGTCTGGCTGCAACTCTAGAATTGAAGACTCTGTTCCCCTGTGCTGAGGAATTCACTGAAGCACTTGGTGACCTCTTCCTACATGGAAGAAAAGAACCTTTACACATAGCATGAAGAAATGTTTGGCTACTGAGTTATTTGGCAAGATCACTTTACAATTTCTCTTCCACCCTTCAGAAGGGTCAGGGATCAAAAGCAAACGGAACTGGTGCTGAGACTTAACTAAGAGGCTGGAGAATCGCTGCCTGTACGTCAGACAAGAGCAACCATCTGAGAACACTTATGCAGGACCCACACTTCACCTCACCCACTCGTCAGACAGCCCTCCCAGGTAGCTAATGTTAGTAGAGGGAGGAAAGAGGAGGCACAGGGAGATGAAGTGATTTCCTATGAGCACCAAGATAGTGATGGGGCCGAGATCCGAACTCTGGCTCAGATTCTGCGTTCTCAGTCACTAGGCTCTTAAGGAAAAACGTTAGCTGAAGTCTATTAAAGAGAGTTAAAATAAACAGCATTCTCATCAGCATGTGGACAGCTAGCTCTTTATTCATCAGAATGCAATGTAAAATCGAAGTAATACTCCAGTCCCTAGTTTTACTCCCAGAACAGTTCAGCAGGAGGAATGAGTGTGGGGGAACAGCCTACACAGTCTGAAACCTAATGAGCTCTGGTCCATGTCTGACCCCATGCTCAGCAGCCGTCTCCCATTTCACTCCACCCAGATTCTGACAGCCCCTCACCTGGCCCAGTTTTCCCCATCAACCCAGTTACATTTGAGATAAAATACTTCAAATAGTTCCATACTCACCATGATGTTCGTTTTTGGGTAGAGACAGATTTATTACATTAAGGCATGTTACCAGGTTAAGAAAGCATCCATTTTATCTTTTTTTTTTTCTCTCACCAAGAATGTGTGAATTTTGACAGTGCCTTTTCAGCATTTAGAATCAGAAGCAAATGATCTCCTCCATAAGGACCCTTCCCGAGACCTATCACAGGATCAATTACATCACTAGATACCCTAATGTTAATCACTTGGTTACAACGGGTAAATCTAAATGTGTTGCCAAATCCAGTGATTTTTGCAGTGGTATTATTCTGCAAATTAGTTCTTTTATTTGTGGTAAATATGATCAGACTTTGTTAGCCTGGCAAAAGCAATTTAGAAATTTTCTTCTTTGTCAGTTTTTCTTTTGCTAGGCATTGAAATTACCTGCTTTCAATGATGATGCCCCGTAAGACCATATATTCTGTTAATATGTGGGGGAGGCGCTTTAACAACGTTTTACTATCTTTTCTTCCCTACAGAAATTTGTTTAGATTTTAAAATTCACTGGAGTCAATTTTGGTATATTACACCTTTCTAGAAAAGTTCAAATTTATTCCTATAAAATTGAACAAAGTAGTCTGTTAGTTGTTATTGCAATTTCTCCCTTAATTTTTGAGTATTTGCATTTTTTGTGACTCACAGTTAGCCAACAGCCAATTTTGTCTTTTTCCTCTGAAATATCACTTTATTTTTAAAATCAATTCTACTACTTTTTGCTTTCATAAGCAGACAACCCACTTTATATAGCCCTAGACAGAGCTAAAAATGCCCTCAACCATAGTAGGGAGCATCTAGTGAAGATAACAAAATGTCACTAATAAGAATGTAAGACAGTAGCGCACAGGAGAGAATTTCCTTCCATAAGTATTTGTTGGTGGGGAGGAGGGAAGTGCTATAATCACAATGATCTAGGAAGTGCAAGAACTTTTGGAGTTCTTGCATTCTATATTCACTTAACTGTAGCAAACTTATGAAATTTAAATCCAACTCATTTATTACTAAAAAATCAAAACTTAGGCTTCATCAAAACCTGTACCATTTAAGAAAAATGAAAATAATTAGCTGGAGAGAAAGCCTGAAAAGCCTATAATTTCATATATATCTTTTCCTTTCTTAGTGGACCATTAAGGTAAAATTGAGATGAATTTGACTCCTGATTCTAATGCTTACTAGTGGCATAACTCTAAATAAATAATACAACTGCTCCAGTCTTCAACTTACTCATCCTAACAATATTTTACTGATTTTCAAAAAGACTTCCAGTTCTAACAGGTTAACATCACATTTGGAATCTTCTGCCCCCTGGTGGCAATTCACAAAATTGCAAATTCTGCATTTTCAAAGTGAGAATCTCAGTTCCAGTGGTTTACACTTGTCTATACAATTTTCCTTGTTATAGTCTGTTCATTTAGTTCCTACTTAGAAGCCACAGGTCTTTCTTTTATAACAAAATAAACTCTTAACTTGAACTTTAAAATAAGATTTTGCTGTTCAAATCTTCCTTTTTCTTATCTTTGAAAGTCATCTCCCACTGATAGATCTTTTATCATTTTCTTGTTCAATTTTTGCTTTCTGAATTTTGAAGCTATTTTAGATAAATTATCAAGTACAAGATTAGAACTAGTTTAACTTCATAGTAAATTAAGTAATCTTTATCCTTAATGATTTTATCTATTTTCTTATATTAATATACTAGCTTTCCTTTGAAGAAAAAAGTATCTTTTATTTGTTTCTTTTTTTTGGTAGTACTGAGGATTGAACCCAGGAGCATTCTATCACTGAGCTCATGTTCAGTCCTATTTCTTTATTCATTTATTTATAGACAGGTTCTCACTTAGCTACTGAGGCTGGCCTCAAACTTGTGATCCCCATGCTTCAGCTTTCTAAGTAGCTGGGACTAGCTGTGTACCACCGTGCCTGATTCCAGTATATTTTCTTTCTCCTTTCACTTTCAAATTGTTTTTATGTTTTAGGTATGTTGCTTGTAAACATCTTGTTGGATTTTTTCCTATTTGAATTTTTTTTGAAGAGTTTAGTTCTTGATCAAGTACTTTCAAAATTCAATCTGCAAAGTACTACCTTGGCCTTGCCAGGATATGCTAGCTAATTCTTACATTTTTAGTGCATATCTCTTTTTTCCTTTACCAGAATCAGCACATTGAGGTAGGCTTTGCCAGACTTTTGTCAAGAGTAGGTTGGGATGCCACAGTATTGAGGGGAAGGGGTTAGCAGCAGGATCTGCAGCATCTGTAGCACAGAGGAGGTGCTAGGTCTTACTGTGACAAGTGGGTCACTTCTGTAAGATAAGGGATCAAGTAGGGACAGCAGAGTCAGTATCCTCAGGGGCATCCATCCATACAGACACTTCAAGGTCCTATGACAAGGGCCTTGAATTTCACAAAATAGAAGAGTCTTGGCAAAACATTCAAGTTTCCCAAATTCTGCAACTTTTACAATAAGATGTTAGGCCTGAAATTCAGCTGTTTTTATCCTTCCAGGAAGGACTGTAGGAAGACCTCTTTGAAATGCTCTTCCCCATCACATCACTGGCTCTCACATTTAGGCACGAATAGTCCATCACAGTCCTCATCCTCTCATTATCCTTCTGTAGGTCACCATTACAACCTAGTAGTAACCAGTCAACTTTGATATCTTATGGACATTGTCCTCACCACATTATTCAAATACTTGCATCATAGAACCTCCTTTAGAATTCCTTTCTCTAGGGACATTTCCCCCCAAATTAAAGACTGTGTATGGGGTCTCCAAGGTCACTCTCAAATTGAGTGATTTGCTACAAGGGCCCAAAGGACCAAGCAAAGGATCAAACTCACAATTATGAGTTAACTATGGAGAAGAACACAAAGATAATCAGTAAAAGGAAAAGGCACATGTGCAAAATTCAGAGTAAACCAGGCATATACTCTAAGCCTTGCCCCAATGGAGCAAAACAGGACTGCTTAATTTAATGCCTCTAGCAATGAAGTGTAACAATACATATAAAGTGGTATTCACCAGGGAATCTGATCTGACTGAGCCCATTCACCCAAATTCTGCCTAGTATGTACCAAAATTCTAGATTCCCCAGTGGGAACACAGGTGTTCAACATAAATCCTACTGTTTGCACAAACATTTTGGGCACAGTAAACCACCCTTATCAGTTAGGGTATGGGATATCCAAGTTGCTAGACAGTAGCCAAAGGCCATTACAAGCAGGTCTTTCTAAGGTCAAGTCCATGACTGCTGTTAACTCATCTGTAGATCTTCTGCAAAATACTTAACAAGTGAGTCATAACCTTGTGCCCAATACTCCACTTATCTGCCAAAATGTCATCCTCTTTACTCTTTGTGGGGGGGAGGATGAGTCAGCTCCTACACCCCAGTTTATTACCTTCCTCATATCTTACTCCTGGACAACTTGTGCTCATCAGAGTTCTTCTAGAAGCAGACACCAACACCAGAAAGGGATCTGCTGTGCAACAGATTTATTAGGAGCAATTCTGGTGAGGAAAAACAGGTAGAGAGCTTGGAGGCAACTAGACCACAATGCAGGTGAATAAAGGGGGAAGGTTGTATCAAAGTCATTTAGACTACAATGCAATTCTAAGGGAGTATGGCAAGACTTTCAGGGAGTCCGCCAGTCAACGTCCAGGAGACACAGTATCCCTGTCATGATCAGTCATTGGCTGGCAGCAGCATGAAGAATGACAGCCTCCACCTGAACACAGGGACAGGTTCAGAGCACGGTAGTTGGGCCTGTAGACAGTTATGCTCCCTCCTGCTGGAGATATGACAGATGCGATCTCATGACTGCTGCAATGGTGGGTATGGCTCTCAAAATACACCTGGAAAAGATTTATTATCAAACAAAATATTTAGCACCAATAGCACATAGTAATTTTCAGTACTTTGTAAAATTAGTTATAAAACCCTTAAAATAGAACACTGATTAACAATGAAACTGCAAGTCATCTTTTAAATCCTATATACTGAACAATATCCCACAAGGATGAATTCTGGGGAAAAAAAAGACTTCTTTTCCAAACAACATGGTGAACTGGAAGCTTAAGCCAACACACAGAAAGCATATACATATTAGAACTAAATCAAAGGGGTTTGATAACAAAAGAGCAAGTATTTCTAAATGTACATAATTCAACACATTTTCTGATATACGATTTATATTCATTATCAGTGTTTTCTAAAAATTATTTTGGCAATAACCTGGATACTTCTAAATTATATATACTTAGATACTAAAATGGAAGAATATCCTCTTAAATACTAACAGAATTAGTTTTCTAATTTTTACCAATGTTATCCTCATTAATAACATTAACTGCCAATATTTATAACACAAAACTAAACCAAAGACAAGGGTTTTTGTTACACTTGCTCAGGTAATTCTTTCCAACCAAAATGCTTTTAACTAATTCAGATTAAATAATTATCATGGTTAAACAGTTTCTTGCTACTCCAAACTAATACTGTTCTACCAGAGTAAGTAGGTTCAGCAGTTGTAAAGATGGATTTTGACATGCTGACACAAATAACAGAAGCTACTTAAAATAAATAATAAACAAAATATTTAATGTGAAAGAAACATATAGTGTTTATTTTCTTTTAATGAGATCGAGGGCTGGTGGTATGGTGCAGAGAAAAGGCGCTTCTCAAGCATGCTCAAGGCCTTGGGTTTGACCAACAGCACTGCAAAAAATAAATAAATGAAAATGAGATCAATAGCATTTGAATGTAGGAGATGCCATCTTTATTCACAGGCTAATAAAAAATTTTAACTCAACTAGATATAACATATTTGTCATAAATCCTACAGATGTGAGGCTGACCCTAAGTGAAAGGCTTGATAGGCAGAATACTAGATTGCATAATAAAGATGTCAAATAATGTGCAACTTACATGTGAATCAATGTATTTCTTGCCCCTAAATATGAAAACAAAATAAGTCTACTGTTGTTTAAAAAAAAAAAAAAAAAAAAAAAGCACCATGGACAAATTGTATTAACTTTTGACAACTGTTTAGTTATAATTATCAAGACCCACAAAAATGTCATCTTTCTTAAATCTATTTAAACAATAGTTCCACAATCCAAATGTTGTTTTGATCATATTCATAACAGAGATACTAAAGAAGAGAATTTTAGAGGTTAAAAGTCTAAATATGCACACATATATATAACCCTAAAGTTCTACTGAACAATTTTTTTAAACTACTGTTTTTGTGTGCATGTATTTGGTTTTTCTCTTTTCACTTTTCCACTGTGATGGCTTTGCAACAGATCCCTTCTTATCCATTTGGCTCTGTCCTAGAAGCTTCAGGATTGTATGGGTTTCTTTCCTGTAAATGTAGACATACAAAAACTGGTTCTCACTCAGTACTTTGGGGAAAGCCTGAAACTCAAATCACTCCCAAAGACCATATATTCTAAAATGAACTTTCAACTAAGTACTTTCTGAACACTAACAGGAAGCTCACAGAAGCATCTTAGCATGTATGCCTGCAAACCATGATGAAGCAGGGATAAAAAGGAAACCGATTTGTGAAATCTTAAAACTATTTGGAAAATTTTTTATTCTGTTTATCAGTCCTTGAAAAGAATTTATATCACAGTCATGCAATCCTTCAAATTATACGCAAAACTACCAAAGTTCTTTAAAAAAACAAACCAACAAAACAAAACAAAAAAACCTCTTTAGATATGTATTTCTTAAAAATTGAAGGATTATAGCTTACATTTCCTAAGGATTCAGTTATCGTAGAAAAAGGATAATCTGTGAAAAAATGCCACGGTCATTCCATCCAGGCTATGTTTTAAGAAGATAATAATAACATGGTTTCATGTCACAGCAAAATGTTTTAGATCTGCCATATAGAATTTTTTTTTTTAAACTAAATGAATATACTGGCTAAAATTCAGTTTGCAGATCTTATGTCATGCATGGGTGTATGGGTTTGGCATAGAGGGAATGCATGAAGAAAAAAACAATCCTTTTCTTTTAAGAGACCGAGCCTATCAGGAGCAAACAATAACAAGTAACTTGCTTATTCATTTGTACATGTAAATACTAACTTTTGCTCAGAAGCAATGTTAATGCTACAAAGTATATTAATATCAGTAATAATATACACTATGAAGTGCACTTCTAGTTACAAATTAACATGGTGATATACAGATGAACAAAACCACCCAAAACAAACCATAAATGAGAAACAGTTACAACAAATTAAATTTATAAATAGCAAAATCATGAAATAAAGTATATACATTTTATAGATTTAACTTTCAACAAATATATAATACATCTGGAAAAGACAGAAAATGAATTTTATCAACATCTGAATACTAGAAAGACACTGATATTCTAAAAGCTTTGTAAGCTTTCTTCCATTTAATATTCCCTTAAATGTATATCCTTTAAAACAATGACATTTGCAAAAACCATCACTTCTTTAATGCAATGTTTTGACTTTGCCCAGAAGGTAACAATGGCCTGCAGAACAGTAAATAAGAAAAGAGGCACAACTATGCTTAATCCTGGGACAAAAGAACTAGCAAATTCATAGTTTGCATATGAAAATTGCTTTAGTAAAACATATTGGTATGAAAATCAAATCAATTAATGTATCAAAATATCTTCACCTCATCTTGCCTCCCTTAGCCCCCAACTTTTGGATGATTGGCAAATCAGGTACTTAGATAAAACCACTGTTTGAATGCAATGTATTTCAAGACACAGTAATAAATTTGAGCCTTTCCTGCCAGAAAAATTTATCTTTAAATGCCAGAACTATCACAAGACAAATTTTATGAACAACTCAAAATGTATAAAACTGTCTTTCATGGATCCCATAAACATTTAAGACTAAACATCAATAATGTAATGTTCCAATACCATATACACAGATCAACATAATTGAGAACAGGTATTTTATACTCATTTCATTTCTTTTAAAAACCAAAAGTAAAATGTACAGTAACTTTTCAGAAACTATTTCTAGTGCAGCATTGATTGATAAGGATTGCTTAAAGAAAACTATTTTGTACTGCATTGAATAAAGTTGGAAGGAAAACTCATAATAAATGATCATGAAGAACTAATTTAGACATCAGGATGCACAATATATTTTTTTAAACCCTAAAACCATTCTTTTGGTTAAAAAAAATTAAGTCAAGGCTACATTTCTTCAATTCATTGAGTGAAGTTCTCCTTTGAAACACTACAGTTAACATTCTGGAATGTATAATATGAATTAATTTACTCTCTTGTATTTAAAGGCTATTTTTTAAAAAATAAAATTCCAGTTAGCACTGTCCTTCTACTAAACAAGAAAAAGAACCAAATAAAATAGTAGCACTTCATTTGGTACTTAAGAGCCTAGTAATATCCCTTTGGGAAACACATGCTTTGGTGCTTACAATTTTAAATCAAAATTGCTTTACATGCAATAGCTAATTATGGTATAACACAGAAAACAGAGTTTTATGCATTTAGAATTGTTCACATGAAGCCCTGAGGTACCCGCCTTTCCATAGGCAACAAACAGCCTCCCTTCATCTTGTATAGTCTTTGTCACCATCTTCCCTAGTGCCCCAAATTCAAAATAGTCTGATTAACAATCTTGTCTGGAGATACAGTCAATTTAATAAGATTTTTTATGATACAGACTGTGCAGATCATCTAATTTTGAAGCACTGTCATCTTGCAGCGTTTCACTTGAAGTTCCCATGTCTCCATTTTCATGTGCCTCAGTTACTGCCTTCTTACTATATCCTACAAGAAAAGAAAATAATAATAGAAGATACTTTCTGATAAAAAAAAAGTTTTATAATTCTATTGCACAAAAAAACCAAAAGAATGCCCACTGTAATTAGCAGTAGTGAGAGGAAGCTAAATAACAAGATCTCAGATTAATCAAGTTAGTAATTTCTAACAAAAGCATTTTTCTTTCTTACAGTAGATTGCAAATATTGTACAGATTTTAAAGTATTACCTATAGGCCCTACCTAAAAATCATATAAAATTTCCTATCAAGTGCTCTATGAAACTTAGAATTGACACGCACAATTGTAAAATTTAGTCAATGGATGTTAAGTATAAATACCTACAGAATTGTGAGTTATAGTTTTATTTTATGTTTTGGCTTTCAGATTATTAAATTTAACTTCAGTTAACTAAAGTGCATACTAGTTGTTTGCTAAAAATCATTTATTGAAAAAAAAATCAGTTGTTGGCAAGATAATATCTAGTTAAAAATTAAAACTAATTTTGGTTAATCTACAAAACAAATAGACTTGTAAATAAATAAGAGTTAACTATAGCATCTAGTGAGTTATGAAGTATAGATACATGCCAAACAACAACCAACAGATATAGTTTTGTGTGTACAAAAAAAAAAAAAAAAAAAACTGTGGGTATGTTAATTAGATCAGATTACAATATATCATTATATTTTAAGTACACATCTGAGACACATCTAAGTATCTTCAATTTGCATGGTGACAAAGAAGTCTTCTAACCTCAGCTAAAATATGAATAAACCTGGAAGGATGAAAGATGATGAAATCATGGGGGAATCAGCTTGACTGCTCAAAAACAGTAAGGTTTTGACATATTACCACAATAGTTTTGTTTAAGAGGCATGCAGAGAACAGTAATTGCTACTGATGCTTCAGTGTACACAATAACACACAGGTTTACCAAATAGGCAACAGAGTTCATTAGTTTATCATAATACTCTATGCCTTGAGTTCTTCACCTGTTGGTCTCAGAATGCTTTACCATTTTTAACAAGCACCTAGGACTGCAAAGAGGTTCTGTTTACATGGATTTCAGATACTGATGTTTACCATATTAGTAATTAAAACTGAGAAAGCTAAAAAAACTTATTCATTAAAAATGACAAGAATAAATCCAATAAATGTTAACATAAACAACATTTTTAATGACAACTCGATATTCAGTAAAAATTTTAGTATGAATGGCATGGTTTTCCAATTTTGCCATTCTCCTTAATATATGACTTTATAGAAAGCTATTTATATGCATAAAAGGTAGCTAAGTGGATTCTCATCTCTGCTTCTGCTCAACCTGCTACAAGTAAATGAAGAAAGTTCAGTCCCTCAGTGATAAACAGTCAGGACAGGAAAAGTATTTTAATAGACTTTTCAAATAATTGTCAATATTATTCTTTGGTTGTTATACCAAAACTTGACAATGTGAAATCTGAAAATTTATGCATGAACAATCTGCTACTAAAATCCATTTGCTTTATTTCCATTTTTACCCATATACAATTTGGCAATATCACATTCTGTTATTTCAAAAATATTGGAGCACTGAGTTATATAGCAATTTAAAAAACTGACACATTTCATTTTATACAACAAAAAACCCTCATTCAGGGACTCAGGACACAACTCAGTACTAGAGTGCTTGCTTAGTGGGCTATAGGCCTTGGGTTCAATCCCTAGCACTGGAAAAAAAAAGCCAAAAACAAAAGCAAAAAAACAAACAAAAAAACCCCCATATTCATTAATATCACAATCCACTTCACTAGTAAAGTTCTAAGTGTTGGGAAGCTATCAAGCTCACAGTGACTGATGCATCATTTACAAAATTCTAATTTTCACTTGAGAACTCATGTTTCATCACTAGCAATAAACACTGCTAGTTGTCTTTCTTAAAGTTATGATCCAATTTTGTTCATTTTTAAGATAATGGCTGCTAAATGGTCTAAATAACCACACATTCTTTCAAGCAAAAATTATCTTCCATGAAAAAAAATGGCTAGTTTACATAGTAAATCAGTTTAGTATTTTCCTTTGAGGCCAGGGTCTTTGTGCATTATGCAGGATAAGTACTTTATGTATACATTCATCTCATCATACAGATTATTAAAAAGCAACATACTCAAGGGTCGAGGAAAATGAACAGTTTTTATGGTTTCATCTCAAAATACCAATTTCACCTAAAAATAAAGTTCTTACTGTTTCATCAAGGACATGTTTAAATGAAACTATCATTTTGTTATTCACTTTAACTGAGTGAATAGCAAGGAAGGAAACAATGATTTCTAGTGCAGCTGGGTGCTACTACCTTGATTTGTGCTAGCAGTCACTAGTAATTATATCTCAAATGCATTTGTATGATCAATACAAATATCAAAATACAGACACTACCTTGGTTTTATTATGAAAAGCTATGACTTCATAACCTCCCTATACCCCAAAAGATCTCAAGACTCTCAGTGGATCATAATTTGAGAACCATTGCTTTATGTAAAAGAAAGTGTTAGGATTTTTCCTTAAAATGTATAAATGACAACAATGGAACTGAACCCAGAAAGAGTTGGAATATTTCCTTAAAAAATGTAAATGATAACAGTGGAACTCAACCAAAGATCCTCAGGATCACATATCCTGATTCAAATAATAATCACAAGACAACAGTCTAAATACTTATTCATAGCCTAAAATTCATCATATAAATTATATATATTATGTACATTATATGCATTATGAGAAGAATTTGCATTAAGAGAGACTACATTAATATACATCTACTCTAAAAGGCATGTTGACTGTGTTTCAGAGTCTAGAAAACTTGAATTTTCTTTATCATTCAAGGGTATTAAAAGTCCAGGATGAATCTAGGAAACATATATGTAAACAAAATTTAAGAATAGTCAGTGGTGTACAAGAAAGGGAAAGCTATTTATTTCTTCGGTTTCCTCACTATTAGAAATATTACTGAAGATCTGAGGGCTTGACATTTTAAAAATATATTAATAATAAATTCATTCATAATAATTTTTAGAGTAATTTTTACCTTGTAACACTTTGATTTCCCCACCTGTGTCTTTGCAACTAGCACCAGAATTACCACCTCCCTCTAATTCATCAAGGTACAAACGATAACGATGTCCACTCTCATCTTCATACTCTACATTTTCATCATCAGAATCCACTTCAGGAGCCACATAAACTACTTCAAACTCAATTTCTCCTCTCTAAAATAGAGAATGAAAATGAGAAAGTCAAGTTACTGCAACTGTAATTCAAAATGGATTTTCACAATCTCTCACACTTCAGATATAGCTCCTTTCCAGACAACAAAAATAGAAATTATAGAACTCCAAGAGGTAGAAGGAGTCTGAAAGAACATGATATCCAAACAATATGATCCTTCTCTACAAGAAATTTCCTTTTAATATTATAGTAGATCTTTCTACAGATCACAATATTTTTACTATTAGGCCTAAAAAAAACTATTAACTTTTCAGAATTTTGGAACAAGTGTTCAGTTTAAAAGTCATTTTGACAGTTTGTATTTTACACCACAATTCAACAAATCCACCTAAATAGGTATTAAATAAATTTGCACATAAGCTATTGCACAAACTTTTCCTTCAGTTCAAGAAACCCTTCTGTGATTTTTGTTTCTTAATGCATAAATCTTGATCTTTCTCTTAACTTTCACTGAGTACCAGATATAGTGTTAATTAAGATATTCTGTTCTAGGGGAGGAGGGCTGGAAATATAGCTGAGTGGTAAAGTGCTCCTGTTAATCCCCAGTACTGCAAATAAAATAAATAAATATTAAAAATGAAATACAATACTACATTTTATTTAATATATTTATAATAAAATAAAACATATATTTTACTGTATAGTACTATGGAATGGAATGGACTGTGCTGTCATCAGTGACTCTTCCCTTTAATGCAGTATGTAGTTATATTGCAAAGATTTATACATCATGTAGAACTGAACCAATGAGCTATAAATTCACATTAAACTGAGATTCAGTTCTACACTGGCACATTATACTGATGATTCCAGAAACATCTCAACATACAAATGACATCTCTCTAATTCCCTCAATCCTATCGACAACCACCCCTGGAAAATAATTTTTTTTTCAAACACTGGATAACAAATACATCTCTTAGATATGAATTCCAATTCTATAATTTATTTGCTCTACAATTTTAAGCGAATCTTTTAATCTTGAAGAAGCTGTTTACTCTTTTTAAATAAGACAATTGGGCTACATGTTTTCTAAGAATTCTTTCAGTTCAATATTCTATTTTAAAATCTGTTCTATTCTAAAATCAATCTATGTTGAGCATTGTCTTTTCTGTAAATCTTATATTTGTATCATGTTCCTGTTATTAATGATGTTGCTTTCTAAGCACCATATTATGTTCTGAGTTATTAACACACTCCCTATATCTCTATTTCAATGCCTACTACACAGATGAGCAGACTGACACACGGTAACTTGTTCAAAGCTGTGTAGTCAAGGAAATGGTCCTTTTCCAGTAAATCTGATCAAATGACATTTGAAGTGGTTATGTAACTAAGGAATCTCAAGGATGTCTTTTTTTAAATACTTTTATTTTTTCAAAACATTTTTCTTTTTTTTTTTTAGTTGTAGATAAAGTACCTCTATTTTATTTATTCATTTTTTTTAATGTGGTGCTGAGAATTGAACCCAGCACCTCACACATGCCAATCAAGCTCTCTACCTCTGAGCCACAACCCAAATCCCTTGAAACATTCTTAACTGAACACATATACACTCTTACCATGTGCATGTAAGCAAATTTTTAATACACGTAAGAAAAATAAAATTGCCGTGATTACAAATGTGTACCTATAAACACTTTACTACTTCAGAAACTTAATAGAAAACTATAAAGTATTCAATACGTTCAAAAAGAATCAACTGACAGATCCAATTTTAATTACATAAAAGGAATTTACCTGCTGAGAAAGTATGGTTACAGCTTCTTTATGTTTTGTGTCCCTTAGGTTAACTCCATTGACTGCCAAAATAGCATCCCCAACGTGCAGCCCTCCACATCTATCAGCAGGTTGCCCTGGATGGATCTCAGAGATGAGGATGGGAACACCATGTTCTTTTCCACCCTAACAACAAAAAGCAGTAAATTAGTTTACACTTTGTAAACTACAATCACAGACCATTCTAGAAATGAAACATTTTCATAAAAATATCTTCCATAAAGCATCTCTACCATCTCTGTAAATGCTGGGTGAAATTCTATTTGTTACTTAGATAATAGTAAATAAATTATTACAAGTATCAAAGAGTTGCCTTCAGATAAAATGATAAATTAACATGCACTTTTTAAAAACATTCCAGAGAGCTGGGGTTGTGGTTCAGTGATAGAACACATGTGAGGTACTAGGTTTGATCCTCAGTACCACAAAAATAAATAAATAAAGGTTATGTGTCCATCTATAACTAAAAATTAAAAAAAAAAAAAATTCCAGAGCCAAAACACCAAATGCAAAATCCAAAAATACAACAGCCTAAACTCTAAAACACAAAAATATTTATGTATTAATACTTCCCATCATTTATTTTATCAAATCTAAATTGCTAAGTATGGAAAGAATACTTATTTATTTATTTTTTGTCACTGGGGATTGAACCCAGGGGTACTTAACCACTAAGCCACATCCCCAGCTCTTTTTTATATTTTATTTAGACAGAGCCTCACTAAGTTGCTGAGGCTGGCTCTGAACTCTTGATCCTCCTGCCTCAGCCTCCCTAGTCGCTGGGATTACAGGTTTGCACCACTGCACCCAGCCTCCCAAGAATACTTATTTTATGTACCACAAAAATAACTAAAATTATAAGCTGAATCTCAATTTCAGAAATGTTAAAAAAGTTTAAAAATTATGCAATATAGAACTGAAGAAATACAATAATTACATCTCTCACTTTCTAGCTTATACTAAAGTGTATATTATTTTTCCTACTAAAATTTATGCACTTTGAGGATAGTGTGCATTTAAAAAGGTAGGTACTTATAAACATAGTTAGAAGAACTTTTCATTATAAGAAGCATTTCTACATTAAACAACACTAGAGAGGAAAAATGAACTTACACAGGGCCTAAGTATTATTAGATGAAAATAAGAGTAAAACTACTCTATTTAATACAGCACTAAGTGGGAGAAAATCTTTGCCACTCATACTTTAGACAGAGCACTAATCTCCAGAATATATATAAAGAACTCAAAAAACTTTACACCAAGAATACAAATAACCCGATCAACAAATGGGCTAGGGATATGAACAGACACTTCACAGAAGAAGATCTACAAGCAATCAACAGACATATGGAAATATGTTCAACATCTCTAGTGATAAGAGAAATGCAAATCAAAACTACCCTAAGATTCCATCTCACCCCAATTAGAACGGTGATTATCAAGAATACAAGCAACAATAGGTACTGGAGAGGATGTGAGGAAAAAGGTACACTCATACATTGCTGGTGGGGCTGCAAATTAGTGCAGCCACTCTGGAAAGCAGTGTGGAGATTCCTTAGAAAACTTGGAATGGAACCACCATTTGACACAGCTATCCCACTCCTTGGCCTATACCCAAAGGACTTAAAACCAGCATATTACAGTGATGCAGCCACATCAATGTTCATACCTGCTCAATTCACAACAGCCACATTGTGGAACCAACCTAGATGTCTTTCAATTGATGAATGGATAAAGAAACTGTGGTATATATATATATACAATGGAATATTACTCAGTCATAAAGAAGAATAAAATTATGGCATTTGCAGGCAAATGGATGAAGTTGGAAAATATCATGCTAAGTGAGATAAGCCAATCCCAAAAAAATCAAAGGATGAATGATCTCGCTGATAAGCAGATGATGATACATAATGGGGGGTGGGAGGGAGGCAGGAATGGAGGAAGGAGGGATTTTATGGAGGGAAAAGAGGTGTAGAAGGGGTAGGGGGAAGGAAAAATAACAGAATGAATCAAACATCATTACCCTATGTAAATGTATGATTACACAAATGGTTCGTCTCCACTTCATGTACAACCAGAGAAACAAGTTGTACCCCATTTGTTTATAATTAAAAAATATATATATAGCACTAAGACCAAAATAAAAGGATTCCCAATATATAATAGACTATTCTCGGGAATGATGTTCAAGACAACTGTTTGTGAAGGTACGGAATTAACAAAAGACTTTGTATTATTTAGACCCAAGACCTAGTGCAATCGGACAACAAAGAATGAGATAAGAAAAAGAGACCACATACCCTAGAGAAAACAATCCAATCTAGAGTCATTAGAAGAAAACAACCACCTCTAGTTCCAAAGGCTCCTACAAGCATCACAGTACATGGTACAGATCTACAACTTGAGTCATAATGAAAATGTTACACCATGATTCCTAAAGGAACACTTAGCAGTTGTTAAGATTTACGTATAAGAAAAAGTATCAACACCAAAGTGACTGACCAAATGTTGGATATATCTATTTAAAAATATATCCAGAATATTTTGTTCTCCAAATAATGTCCAAAAAGGAGCATGATTATACTAGATAACTGTGCAAAAGGAAACTGGAAGCACTACTTCTTACTGTAATTGAAATGCCAAGGCCTTCGTGATCTTCCTTGAGGAGGAGAACTTTCCTAATTGGACCAACTCCTTGGCTTTTCTTCAAGGAATCTTGATCCTTAGTGGGAGAAAAAAAAAATTAGTATCACTAAAATAATACACTAAGGATAAATCCACATTACATAACTCACCTTTAGAAATCTTTATTAATTTCCTGGTAAAGACACAAATTATAGTGTTAAGAAAGTAATTAAGAAGTAAAAGAAAAATGTTGTATCAAGTTATAGATGGTTTTCTCACCCTTTTGTTAATTTTTAAAAATAATAATACATCTCTTTTAAAACTATAGAACATTAAAAAAGAAATTACTGTCAGGAATCAATCAATGTATAAATAATATCTTCAAGAGTCAAAGTGGGTAACTATGTTTATCTTTACTGGAAAATATTCTGAATATTTCAAATTCACTCCAACTTACTTAATTTCAACTTAAAATTTACAAAATGGAAAACAAATTTCCAATTTGATCATTTTCTTTTTCATCCTCTGGTGCTCTAGAGTCTACCTCTTAAAGGACTTTGTTCCATTAACAATTTTTTCTCTTGTACATTTCTACTTTTTCTTTACTAAACTCCTTCACTCCTCAGTAGATAAATTATAAGCATCTTTTAGTTTAAAATACTGACCATGTACAAACATGAAACAACCTCTTGATCCTTCACTATCTTCTTTAGCAACTATCCACCCTCACCTTCCCTAAACCTCCCACAAAGTTCATACTCACTATATTTATTTCCTTGCCTCCCACATTCAGTACTCTGATCAGTACTCTGAGTAGAATAAAGATTCTACTCCTAACCTGCACAGCTAGAATTTTCTTCTCTAAATATTCCTAAATCTAATTAGAATGTTTTATTCACGACCCATCCTGAACCCTGCTGAAATTGATCCGGTTCATTAACTCCTCTTGACACCTGCTTTTTTCCTTGCTTTCTATTATACCATTTTCTTAGTGGCCCTGTATCTGACAGCTCCACCTCGGGCTTCCTCCTTTGGTAATCCATTTTCTTTCTTCATGCCATGATCAAGAATTCTCTCCTGAATTCCAGTCATACAGACAACTGAAAGGACATCTTAGATGTAAAACCAACATCTTAAACATTATATGTCCAAAACTACTACCATCTTTCTCCCTGAAACTTCCTTTTCCTCTATTTCCTTTATCAATGAAAGCCAGATCACACTTGGTTAGCCAAATCCAAAACCTAGACTCTTCCTTGTTGCTAACCTACTTAATCAACAGCAGTCAAGGATTTAACCAATTAAGTCCTTCTAATTTTAATTCTCTCAAAGCTGTCCTTCTCCGAAATGCCCTTTCTTCTGCCTTTACCTCTCTCTCATTCAATTACCATAGTTTCTTTCTGACGAATTAAGTGGTTCCAATACCATAATATCATGTCCACTATTTTATTTAAATATACCATAATTATCAGGTTAAGTAAAAATGCCTTTATTTAGTATAAAGTAACTTTTGTCATCTGACCACTACTAAGACTTCAGCTTTATATTTACCACTTTCACAAGTATGCTTTTATCACACAGACACATAGGCACTAAATACTTTCCTACCTAATCTCTCCATTTCCCAAATCTACTGGACCTAGAAGTTAATGGGTACCACCAGTGTCCTAGAGAAAACAGTAATGTGTGTATTGTGAGCCCCCATTCCTATTTCACTCACTCTACGTACCTACCAATTTTTCTTAGTTTTTGCAAAAGCAACAAATTATTTTTACTATTTAAGGTCATACTTTATCTCTTAATAAGAAGTGTGAACTAAAGAGCAAGAGTTTAGACATGTTTTCATATGTTAAGGTGTGTATTATCAAACATCTGTTGTACTAAAATTATGTAATAAAAATTTATGCAGATAGAAAGGAAAGTTCCTATAAAATGATGGCTATGGAAATAACAATTGGATGCATATTTCAAATTCTATCTCACTCCAAGACTAATGGGATCTACGTTTGGATTTAACTATCAAAAACTGCCATAATGAACTTCTATCTAGTATTTGCCATCTATCAAACCAAGCACATACACCCAACTAAGATTAAAACAAATTTAAGCATTCCCAACCATGAGCCAGGAAATTTCTGAAATATGATGCAAAGTGTTAGCAATATATGCTTGCTAGGAGTGGCTCACAGTCTGCAGAGGTATCATTTGCAGGGCATTAGTCAGCCTGTGGAGAACTACCAAAACTCCTCTGGGTTCCTGAAACTTTAAGTATTTATCTATTTTAAATATGCTGAATACCATTTTCACTCTTTAAAGGTTTCAAATACTACTAGAAGAATTGAAAGGACTTGTAATTAAAACAAGAAGGCAGAGGTTGTGTGGGAAGCAGCAGCAAAACAACGTACATGGCCTGGTGGTGCTTGCATGGGTCGTTTCAAGTCATTACGTCCTCTACAGGCTCTGATAACAGTTTTGTGACGATGCAAATGTATTTCAGCTTCTAATTGGTTCCACAGTTTATCATGAGCAGGTCCTTTCATATCTCGTCCTAGTAACTGTATTTGTTGGACCCTTCATATTGGGAAAAGAGTTTAGTTAATCTTTTATTATACGTACTAAGAGAGAATTCAGAATTACTGAACACAAGTAGCTTTTGCATAAATCTCAATTGATAATAAAACTAATACTCAGGAACTTCTTGATATTGCTCAGATTTATAAAGATTTGAAAATTCTGAAAAGGACCAATATCTTCAAGAAAAAAAAAATGTGGGAAAAAAATTTTTTTAAAGAGATGAATGAGCCAGGTATGATGGTGCATGCCTGTAATCACAGTGGCTCAGGAGGCTGAGGCGGGGGATCGAGAATTCAAAGCCAGCTTCAGCAACTGAGTGAGGACCTAAGTAACTTAGTGAGACCCTGTCTCAAAATAAAAAATAAAACCAGGCTGTGGATGTGGCTCAGTGGTGGTTGAACAACCTTGGGTTCAATCCCTGGTACCAAAAAAAAAAAAAAAAAAAAAAAAGAGAGAGAGAGAGAGAGAGAGAGAGAGAGAGAGAGAGAGAGAGAGAGAGAGAATTCCTTTAGTCATACACTTAACTCAGTATATCTAAAAAATATAATTTACGAGTTTAATGACAACATGTTTTATGCCTTGCATATAATCAAGGTAACTAACTGAACTCAGATAAACAGGATTAAATATTGGCTTTTAAATGACAATGTATAAAAAATTTCTTTTAATGGTAGTTTCTTCTAACAAAATGATTACTTTAAATGTGCTAAAAAGTTATTAGAAAATTTGTATTTCAAGGTGATAAAAATTCTTTTTCAATGCTTCACATCAGTTCTCAATGTAACACTAAAACAGTAAGGATAAAATGACTTAGTACTAATAACAAATCACCAAAGTTCATGAATGATTTACCTTAAAAAATTAATAGTAAAGGAACTCATTTTTTTAATGATAAAATCAGTGCTGTTAATTCCAACTGTTTTTTTTTTTTTGAAAGGTAAGAAAGATCAGGTTTCAGTGATCATATAAAAAGTTGTTTGTGGATGTTCTGTTGATCATATGAACACCTGCTATGTTGTCAAGGCAGGGAAACAGATGGAATGTGATACTCTGCAGAGTTGTCAGCATTTCACAATAAATTTTGTTATGGTTTGGATATGAGATGTCCCCCAAAAAGCTCCTGTTAGGCAATACATCAATGTCCAGAACTGAAATAATCATATTATGAAAACTATGACCTAATCAGTGGATAGATATGATGGGATGATCACTTGAATGGATTAGTGGGTGGTAACTGTAAGAAGGTATGGCATGGCTGGGGGAAGCAGGTCACTCGGGGCATGCCCTTGGATTATATTTTGCCTCTTGCTCCTCCCACGCTGGTGCCCAGCTCTCTCTCTGGCTGCCATGAATTGAACAGTTTTCCTCTGCCAGGCCTTTCTATCATGTTCTGCCTCACCTTAAGCCTAGAACCACAAAGCCAGTCAACCATGGACTGAAACCTTTGAAACTGAGTCCAAAATAAACTTTTTCTCTTCTAGGTTGTTCTTGTCAGATATTTTGGTCACAGTGACAAAAAACTGACTAACATATTTACTATCTATATTAATGTGTGTCTATATATGTGCTTAAACACATATGCAATATATAATACTATCAACATTAATTTAATAACAGTAAGACAAACAACTATAAAATAATTCTAGGGATAAAAACTGTTTAATTTATAACAAGAGTCGACTTCATTAAATACCCAATGTGTCACCTAAGAATACAAGTATGCCCATTTTTCTACACACCTTCCTGCCAGTTCCTTATCCAAGTATTTGGCAGCCAGTCTTGCCCCATAAACTTCAGCCTGGAGAACAGCTATATGTCTACGAAGGGCTTCATTCTCTTTTCTCAACAATTTCACTTCAGCTTCAAGTTGAGCTTCTTTTACCTTTTCTTTTTTGTTTGCTTCAAGCTCTCTTTCCTAGTATAATTAGCAAAAAAATAAATTAATTAATAAAAATTCCTTTATGACTCTAAGCAGTAGACCATGTTCCTTAAAATACACCTAATCACACAGTCTATAATATCAGCAATGAAAGCATATGATAAAAATTGCCACTTCATTTCTATGTAATGGAACACAAAGGTTTGAATCTGGATAATTTTTTTTTTTAATTTTTAAAAAATTTTTAGTTAAAGATGGACACAATACCTTTATTTTATTTATTTATGTGGTGCTGGAGATCAAACCTAATGCCTCACACACTGGGCAAGCACTCTACCACTGAGTTACATTCCCAGCCCACCAGGTTCTTTTAAAATTAGGATCATTATGTCTTACAGATTAGATAATTACAGGTGACAAAGCACCCTGATATTGAGGATAGTAGAGGAAGTGGTCTTCTCTAAGAAGATAATAAAATCTGCAACTTACTTCCTAAAAATTACTTAAGAAACTAGACTAATATAATCACTATTTTTTTCTAACAATTAATGTTAATGCAACAATGCTATGACACAAGTCAAAATCATTCTGTTACATGGAGATTCATTTTATAACTAAACTTAACTTGGAGAACTGTAAGAAACACAAGGCTTAAATTATTCTAATTTCTCCCCCCCCCCCCCCCCCCAGTACTGGGAATAGAACACAGGACCTAGCCATGTATGGTAGGCAAGCACTCTACCACTGAGCTATATCCCCAGTCCATTATTCTAATATTTTAAAAAAACATTTGTAATCATGGAGTACTATCAGTAAAAACTGCATTGAAACATTACACATTAAAAATTTCTATGGCTAAGTGTATCTTTGGTATAGATTATCACTAAACTTTGAGATCTAGCTCATCTATTTGTTTATATGTTAAAGTAGATGTAAACTGTTTTCTTTTTTTTTGTAAACTGTTTTCTGAGGAAAGCCCTGGCCTCTGATGAAGTAAAATGATCATCCAATTTTAGCTCTCTTAAAAGGATGCCATCCTACGCTCCACTAGGTAGGTAGTCTGTCTATGTGAATCTACACATGTGAGCCAGAGTGTATAATCCCCAAGATCTTTGCCATCAAGTTTTTAATCAGCGGTTTGTATGTGAGAAATAATATTCAATTTACCTTAAAAGCATAAAGTACAGACTATATATTCTCAAAGATCAAGGGTTACAAATGTAAATGCCTTCAGGGTTACAAATGACCCAGAACAGACAGGATGCAAAAGAGAAGGTTCAAAGTCCTGCTCAAAAATTTAAAATCAAATATACACAGTGTGTAGCCAAACAAAACCTTTCTCAGAGTTAAATATGGGCCCTGTAGGTGTTTTAAGTGCTATTTTAGAATGAAGAAAACCATCCAAACACTTCAAAATTGGATTTATCCTGAGTAGAACTGCTTTTACTGACTTCTGATTTACAGAATCCACAAATGCTACAAAAAGGTGATATTTGCTAATCAGATGTGGAAGACATTGTTTACTAATACCACCATGTCCCTTTATGAAGACTTAAAAAAAGCTTTCTTAGAATCAAGAAAAAACTTTCTTTTGAGGAAATGGCAAATGGTATTGTTTCTATCATATGAGCATAGATTAAGTAATTATTTTCATTTTTATTCTGAATATTGAGAAGCTACAAAGCAAATTCAAGCAAATTTTCAGCAACTCTAGGAATATATTTTGGTACTAATGTGATTGTTTTGGTCTACTGTTTTGACCAACATAAAAAATAAGATATATTAATATTCAAGGGAAGTACACACCATAATATTAAAAATGTACACATATTCCTAAATATATGTATATTTTAAGCAAATACATAAATACACAGAAGCCAAAATTAATGAAAACTACAAAATGTTGGATATACTTATTTTATTTAAAAATATTTGTTTTATATGTGACACAAGGAAGATTAGCAAACTTTTTCAACTTCTGTAAAAAATATATATATAACCTCTAGAACACAATTTCTAGATTTTTTTGTTGGTTTGTTTCGCAGTACTGGGGATTGTTCATATTATTTTTAAAGAGTCTGGAAGGCTAATAATCTAGAATACTCATTTTGTAATAAATTTGGAATTACTGACATCACAATTTGTTTCAGAACTTATTTCCTAAAAGGGCAGGTATCTATCCTCCCCCTTACTCAATAAATAGAGTTTGAATAACATGAACAAAAAATCATTTTATGACATTTTTTGAAGTTGGTTCCCTTTCAGAAGAAGCATTCCTAGAAGATCAAGATTTCTTTGGTCTATGGTGACTTTCAATTACTTTAATGAGCTATTTATACTCTATTAGTGAAATCTGAGAAACATTAAGCTACCACTTTGCATTAATGATTCAAAACCCTAAGGAATCTGACAAAATCAGAGCTGAAATTAATAGATAAAAGCAAGAAATGGATTAAGGAAACTAAAAGTAATTACTTCCAGAATACAAGATAATTCTGTTACTGTTTCTTTTTTAATCTGTTTGTTACCAGGTTTATTTTATATTTAGTTATCCAAAGAATATATCTTTAAAAGATGTGAAGTCATAAGATAAACTGGAACTTCATTAGGTTGGGCTAATGGTAAAAATACCAAAAATTTATATATTGTTATTTTCCAAGTTAATTTCTGGTAAAGAATTTTCAAAATCTAATTGTTTTAAAAGTCACACAATTATTCTCAAGACTGCTGAAAAAATGTAACACACCAAGTGGATGACAAAGAAATCAACATGCACCATCCTTTTCTGGGAATAAATACAAACAGAAACTTAAAAGGGTTAGTAATAGGCCTGCTTAACATATCTTCAATACCTCATGTGGGCAAACCAATTGCTCTTTTAAGTAGAGGTCTGAGAAAGCCACAAGCTATGAGACTGTCAAACATTAATGGGTGCATTAATTAGCCCTGCAAATAATGGCTATAAATCACAAACAAAAGAAAAACTTTAACAACATGCAGTGAGAAAAGTACTATGGGCCATCCACTGAACTTTTCATGTATTTGAAAATTTAAAAACTGCTATCATTAACATGTTTTTCAAATACAAAGAGTGACAACATGTAATATGCAAATAAAACAATAGGAATACTTCAGCATGACATATTAAAGCAAAACAGAGACAACATACTTACCAGCTCCTCCATAGAGGGGACAGACTTAAGATATAAGAAAGAAGTTTTATAATTAGAAAACCATCAAACAAATGAATTTACCTACTGGTATAATCATTATAAAGAAAATTTCTATATGTCAAATATCATTTGGGTAAAGTTCATTAGAACAAATATATTTGCAAATCTATAAGTAATAATAACTGTACAGTACTAGATTAAATTTTTTTGTTTTATCAAATACATTCAACACAATTGGTTCAGTGTTCTTTCCTCTATAGTACCATTTTTCAAATCTAATATTAAAATTTCAGGTAAATTCTTTTCTAGTGAAAAATGTAAATTATTTCTCAATGTTATTTTCAAATACCTCAAAGAAGCAGTTATGATCTGACCTTTATTCAGTTAGATAAAACACTACTAACTTAAATTCACAGAATTTCAGAATTTAAGAGGACTTCAGAGTATATTCATTTAAATAAATTCTAACATATCAATACAAAAAAATCAAAATAACTGAAAATAATTTAAACTTCAAAATGCATTACTCTCATCACATCATCAACATCATTGCATGTTCTGTCTCTCCAAAGCTATATTTGTCTTATTTATTGTTCTGTCTTCACAGAGTTAATAAATGCCTGACACACAGTATACACTCAGTACATCTGAGGTTAAACTGAAATGAGATTTTAAATTTTTTTCTATTTAAATAACTTAAAACTAATTAAGAAACTAATGGTTAATTAGGGTAAATTCATACAATGAAGTAATATGCAGATATTGCAAAGAGTTCAACAGCAGGAAAAATGCTTATAATAAATTAAAAGCAAAAGAATGAATGTGCTACTATCTGACATCCAATTCCACTTTCCCCTTCTTCCTTCTAAACAGAATTCCAAATGCACTGAAGGTGGCCATGAAACCAACTAAGAACCTGGCATGCAGCTAGGGATAGCCAGTGAGATGCTGGCTGAAATTACTCAGGAGAATTTGATGAAAAATTCTTGAAACAGATTAACACAGGTGAGAAGCATCTTTTTGCCCTTTTCTTAAGATTCTTCCTTCTTTCTGCCTGGAGTGAAAACATGAAGAAATCCTGAGCATGGAAACAATGAGCTAAAAATGGCAGAGCACTACACAAGAAAAAAACTGTGTCCCTGTATCTAAGGAGCTGCCATATCAACTCAGGATTCTTTTGAGAGAAAAAAACTACTATTCAAGAATAATCCCAATGTCAGTTGTGAGTTTCAATTATATGCTGCTGAATTTAATCCTGATAGAGTAGAATAAAAAATCATTTTTATATTATAATCACAAATTCTTTTACACATATTTATACATATTTTTAAATAGAAAAAATCTACTCTAGTTATCAGATGGCTATTGATATTATCACTAATTATCTCTTGATGGTGAGATTGTAGACAAACAAGATCATCACAAACTTTGAATTTCCTGTGTTTTCTAAATTTTCCCCAACAAGCACATTGGACATTTTATAATTTAAGAGCCTAATCAAAAATTCTCCTCTATACCTTCTAAAATACATGTCATTCTTTAAATACTTACCAATTTTGCCTTAATGGTACCAGAGTCAACACTTTGACCAGTTTTAGCATGAAGCTGAAGCTGAACAGAGTGCAACTGTAAAAGTTGATCATGCACTTCTTTCTCCAATACAACTTTCTCTGCTTGGGTCTCTGTCAACTCAGATCTTAGATCCACCAATTGTGCCTTGTAAAACAATAAAAAACATTAAGGATGATTAACTTTCTTCACTTTGATTCTTATAATTGTTATTCAAGAATGACAAAGACTCTTTAACATGAACACATGAACACTAGACAGACACCTATTAACTGACCAAGATACCCATCTAAACTGACATGAAATCAACAGTTACAAGTGAGATATTTGAGTGGCAAGAGAGTCCTGCTATAAATAGTATCTTCTAATAACCCAGAATGCCACTTTCATTTTATTTTACTCATATTAAGGAAACTTTTCACTATTTCACCTTTATCTATAAAGCTCATGAAAACATACAAGTATGGGACAGTTCATCCTCCTGCAAAGACAATGTGTTAAGGTGGTCCACTAACATTAATAGTATATCAGAGGAGAGGCCAAGAAGTATTCTGTCCAAATTAGATCACTTGCTATCTGTTAAAGTATCAACTTCAATGACACAGTAGGTCTAAAGATCACAGTTAACTCTTGAAGTTTTCAGTTACAGAGTAACAAAACAACTCATCCAAACAACTTACTCATTCAATTACAAAGTTTTACATTTTTGCACAACCAGTAATACACCATTTTACCACTGTATACAAGATGTATGCCTTGTGTTTGGTCTTCCCAACTAGTCAGCTGATCAAAGATCAAGATAACATCTTTGTTTTCTATTCAACTCAACATAGTTTTACTGAGACTCAAAGGGTCAAGAACTATGCTGGCACAATGAGGGAAAACAACAACAACAACTGTATATAGTACTTTAAAAACTATAGATAACCCCTGTTTCACTTTTCTTGCTAAGGATTGCTTTGGCTATTCTGAGTCTCTTATTATTCCAAATGAATTTCATGATTGCTTTCTCTAGTTCTATGAAGAATGTCACTGGGATTTTAATAGGAATCGCATTAAATCTGTAAAATGCTTTCGGTAGTATGGTCATTTTGACAATATTCATTCTGCCTATCCAGCAGCATGGGAGGTCTTTCCATCTTCTAAGGTATTCAATTTCTTTCTTTAGAGTTCTGTAGTTTTCACTGTAGAGGTCTATCGCCTCTTTTATTAACTAATTACCAAGTTTTTTTTTTTTTTGGGGGGGGCTATTGTGAATGGGGTAGTTTTCCTAATTTTTCTTTCGGTGGATTCATCACTAATGTATAGGAATGCGTTTTATTTATAGGTGTTGATTTTATATCCTGCTACTTTGGTGACTTCATTTATTAGTTCTAGAAGTTTTTTGGTGGATGGAATTTTTTGGATCTTCTAAATATATAATCATGTCATTGGCAAATAGTGATAGTTTGATTTCTTCTTTACCTATTTGTATCCCTTTAATTTCTTTCTTCTAATTGCTCTGGCTAGAATTTCAAGGACAATGTTGAGTACAAGTGGTGAAAGAGGGCATCCTTGTCTTGTTCCAGTTTTTAGAGGGAATGCTTTCAATTTTTCTCCATTCGGAACCACACTACAGAGATAATAGTAACAAAAACAACATGGTATTGGCACCAAAGCAGACATGTAGACCACTGGTACAGAGTAGAAGACACAGAGACAAACCCACATAAATACAGTTATCTCATTTTAGACAAAGGTGCCAAAAACAGTCACTGGAGAAAAGACAGCCTATTCAACAAATGGTGCTGGGAAAAATGGAAAGTCACATGTAACAAAATGAAATTAAACCTTTATCTCTCACCCTGCACAAAACTCAACTTGAAGTGAACCCAAGACAGGTATTAGAACTGAGACCCTGCGCCTAATAGATGAAAAAGTAGGCCCAAATCTTTACCTTAGGATCTGACTTCCTTAACAAGACCCCTAAAGTGCAAAAAGTAAAATCAGGACTCAATAAATGGGATGGATTCAAACTAAAAAGTTTCTTCTCAGCAAAAGAAACAATCAATAATGTGAAGAAAGAACCTACAGATTGAGAGAAAATCTTTACCACACATGCACCTCAGATAAAGCATTAATCTCTAGGATATAAAAAGAATTCAAAAAACTTACCAAAAAAAAAAAAAAAAAAAAAAAAAACCACACACACATAAAAAAAACCCAGGGGCTGGAGTTGTGGCTCAGTGGTAGAGCACTTGCCTGGTATGTGTGAGGCCCTGGGTTTGATACCCAGCACTACATATAAATAAATAAAATAAAAGATCCATTGACAACTTAGAAAATATTAGAAACAACAACAACAAATAACCCAATCAATAAATGGGCTAAGGAACTGAACAGACACTTCACAGAAGAAATACAATCAATCAACAAATATATGAAAAATGTTCAACATCTCTAGCAATTAGAAAAATGCAAATCAAAACTACTCTGAGATTTCATCTCACTCCAGTCAGAATGACAAATATAAAGAATACAAGCAACAATAAATGTTGAAGAGGATGTGGGGGGAAAAGGTACACTCATATATTGCTGGTGGGACTACAAACTGGTGCAACCATTATGGAAAGCAGTATGGAGATTCCTCAGAAAACTCTGAATGGAACCACCATTTGACTCAGTTATCCTATTTCTCGGTTTATACCCAAAGGACTTAAAATCTGCATATTACAGTAATGCAGTCACATTGATGGTTATAGCAGCTCAATTCAATTCACAATAGCTAAACTGTGGAACCAACCTAGGTATCCTTCAACAGATGAATGGATAAAGAAAATGTGATATATATATATATATATATATATAATATATATATATATATATATATATATATATATATATAATGGAATACTACTCAGTCTTAAGAATGAAATTACGGCATTTGCTGGTAAATGGATGGAGCTGGAGAATATCAGGCTAAGGGAAGTAAGTCAACCCCAAAAAACCAAAGGTCGAATGTCTTCTCTTATATGCGGATGCTGATTCACAATAGAGGGGCTGGTACTAGGAAAGAATAGAATTTAGATTAGGTAGAGGGGAGTGAAGGAAGAGGAGTGGGTATGGGAGTAGGAGGATAGTAGAATCAAACACATTATTACCTTATGTACATATATGACTGCATGAGCAATGTGATCTTACAACATGTACTATCAGAAAAATGAGAAATTATACTCTATTTATGTATAATTTATCAAAATGCATAAATATATTCTATTGTCATGTACAACTAATTAGAACAAATTAAAAAAAAAAACCAAAAAACAGGGCTGGGGAGATAGCTCAGTCGGTGCAGTGGCACATGCCTGTAATCCCAGCCTCTCATGAGGCTGAGGCAGGAGGATAGCAAGTTCAACACCAGCCTCAGCAACTTAGTGAGGCCCTAATCAATATAGCGAGACCGTGTCTCAAAATAAGAAAACATACAGTGGTATGTCCTTGAGAAACTTTCATATCAACTAGGGTGGAAAAATATGCACATAACCAACTGAACAAACAAAAAAAAAATGTGGCAAGTTACAGATTATACAGAGAAAATAGGACCAGTCCCCAGGAATTCCAAGTAAAAAAAGGTTTTAAAAAAGTCAGTAAGGAAAAACTCATACTTCAGAGTAAGGTAGAACAGCATTTAAGGAAAACAAAAACATGGGCAAAATATAAGCAGTGATAAAATCTAAAGATGGGAATAAGATTCGCAAAGGCGGGAAGACGCAGAGACACACTAGAAGCATCTTAGGTAAATACTCTGAGCACAGGGACAAGAGGACTGGAATATCTCTCTATATCCCAACAGCATAAACAAGTTTCTAGAATACAAAAGATATTCAATTAGGATCTATTAGGTTAAAATGATAGCTAATACTAACCTTGTGACTGAGTAAAATATTGTCTCCAAGTTTGCTCAATTTTAAAACAGGAGTAATTTCCATGGCTTTGACTAGTCTCATAAATTTATTAATATTTGATATAAAAGTACATGAAAATAATATTATCAAGGAACTCAGACCATCTAGATGGACTGCATGACAGACTAGATAGGACTGGATAGGAAAGGTAAGGCTGGATAAAATGAATGGCTTTGGGATGAATTAAAACTAGTATTTAATCTGATAGGACACCACTACATGATTCAATGGTATTTTTTTGTATCTAATAACACGTTTATTGGAAAATAATTCAAGAACATAAAATTTACTCTTTTAAAGTATAAATATGGTGAGTTTTAGTATATTTATACACTAGTGCAACCCTTGTCACTACATTATTTTGAAACATTATTCTCACTGACATTTTTGCAACATGCTATTTTCAAGTAAGGAGACAAAGACAAGGACACAGTAGCAACACCCGATTGTAGCTTTCTAAATAATAGGTTATCAAGGTAGTTTTGTAAGCAGAAATAAAAGACTACAATGCCAAAAAAATTGTTATCAACACTTTAAGTGTTGTCTACAGTGAATGTCCAGTGGAAAACTGGGTTTAATAAAAACTAATATATTTCAAGTTTAGAGAGGAGTGAAAGCCATTGATAGAAATACATTAGATAGAATAGTAGCTTGCTTACACATGAGGGAGGAAGAAAATATTGTTTGAAATTTTAGACATGCTGATCTTTGTATAAACCATGATATATAAATATATAATCAGCAGGAACTATCCCACCAGAATGTTGGAAATAAACAAGTAAAAAAGTTGTCAGAAATAGAGATGTGAATTAATATTTAGGACAGTGTTATAGGGAGAAGAGAATATTAAGGATTGGGGACCAGGAAATAATCAATCAAGGATAACAAGAGCTAGAAATAAAAAAGCGGCATGCTAAATACTGAACCATAATGTGGCATAATAGAAGTATTGTGCTGTTTCCTGCTTTTTTTTTTTCTTTTTTAAATTTCCTGGAAGGTACTCCATACCAGGAGAGTTTCCTCATTTCATTTTTATACCTTTTTATTCATGTACAAACTTATATAAGTACACAAATAAAGTATTACAGAAACTAAACACACTAATTAAACTACCATCCAGATATTTTTTAAAAAATAAGGGTGCCAAGAACAGTGGAACAACCCTGGAATCCCAGCAACTAGGGAGGATAAGATAGAAGGAGAGCAAGTTCAAGACCAGCCTGGGCAACTTAGCAAGACTGTCTCTAAATAAAAAGTCAAAAAAGGGCTGGGGATGTAGCTCAGTGGTAGATCAGTCCTAGGTTCAATCCCCAGCACCAGGAAAGAAAAAAAATTTAGGGCAATATTAGCACCCCAGACCCCTCCCTATAAACTCCTCTCAATCACCACCTCCACCTCATCCACAAAGGTAATCAAAATAATACCCTGACTTCCAACGTTACTGACAGATTTTGTGTTTTTAAATGCTAATAACTAAGTGGAATTATATAATACACATCCATTACATCTGGTTTTTTGCTTCAAGAGTATATTTATGAGATTCATTTATGCTGCACTTCATTCATTTTTATTTTTTGTGGTAGTCACTTAAATAAATATACCAAAACTAATAAATTTTATTTTACTCTCAATGGACATTTGTCCTATTTCCAGTTTTCTACTATTAAAATGATATTGTTATAAGCTGTGTTTCAATAAATATTTAATATACTTCTCTTGAATATGTATGTTGGAGGGAAATTTCTCAGTTGCAGAACATGTACAGTTGTCCCAGGAGATTGGTTACAGGACACATCCCTCACATATCAAAATTCACATATGCTCAAGTCCCTTATGTAAAATGACCTAGCATCTAATTTCCACACATCCTCCGGTATACTTTAAATTATCTTTAGATTGCCTGTAATACCTAATACAACATAAATGTTATGGAAATAGTTGGTATACTATATTGTTCAGAAAGTAATGACAAGAAAAAAGTCTGTACAAGTTCAGTCCAGACATTTTTTCAAATATTTCTGATCCATCGTTGAATGAATCCACGGATGCAGAATCCACAGATATATACAAAGGGCCAACTATGTATGTTAAACTCCAGTAGAAAAGGTTGAATGGTTTTTAAAGTGATGATGGTAACTGACAAGCCCACCATGTGTGACAACTCTTACAGCTCTGCATCCTTGCTTTCACTTGGCAATGCCAATCTTTTTAATGTTAGACATTCTGGTAGGATTATAATGGCATTTTACTGTGGTTTTAATTGATCATTCCTTATTGCTCATAAGGTAGATCACCTTTTCATTTATTTACTATTGGAGTATTTTCTTTGTGAAGTATTTGTAAGCCCCCCCCCACACACACACACATATACACACGCATGTGAGTTACAAATACCTTCTCCTATTCTGTGGTTTCTTTTCACTTTATTAAAGTTGTCTTTTAATGAACAGAATACTCATATTTTTAACTGGGGATTCAACTCAGGGGTACATCCCCAGGGATGCAGGTATCAAAATTCAAAGTCCAATTTTCTTCTTTTGAAACAGTGTTTCAAATTTACTCTAAACTGAGTAATATTTAAGTAAGATATTATTTAGATAATAAAACCAAGGCCCAGCAAACCTGTTTACTTTCTAGGACTACCCGGCTGGTCAGTGGCAAAAGAGCACTTGAATCCTATTCTTCTGAGTCCCAGGACAGAAGTGAAAGTATTACCAAGCAGGTAACCAAAAGGAAAAATTCATTTCTATACTTATAGTAAACATGATTAACAGAATATTCACACTACCACAAAGCAAGCATCTACCATATGGCAGGGATTCACACTCTACACATCTCTAATTCTTATCATACTCAATATTTTTTTAACAGTTAAGGAAACTGGAAGTCATTATTTAAACAACTTGCCTAAGATAACACAGCTAGTAAATAATAGATCATAGCTGCACCACTAAAAAATGCCTGGATATCTTTCATCTCATTGTATTACCTATACTTTAGTGAAGAGTGAAAGTTAAAGAGAAACAGCTAATTTCAGCCTTCAACCTTACTTAAAACTTTGAGTGATAACCAAATAAATGTTTTAAAGAAAAAAACAAAAACTAGAGATTATATTACATACAAATTTATTGGTAGACAATCTTTTCACTTTCTTACATTTGATCAAAAGGTTAATTTACAGAATAAATAAAATAGAACTGCCCTTCAAGACAGGTTCTCCAGAACTCATCAAAGATGAAATAATCTCATCCTAGGAAAAGTTTCTAGTCTTTAAGATCCTAGTCTTCACTTACCCCAAGACACTAAATCAACCACAGGTAAGATTTTCTAAGGTAGTGATTTCTCAAAATACGGTTCCTGGATTATTGGTATCAGTTGAAAATTCAAAGCCACTGTCATGAAGCTTTGCCCCTGTGATTTTTTTTTTTTTCTTTTTTTTTTTTTTTTGTAGTCTCACAGTTACAGGTCTTACATTAAGTCTTTGGTCCATTCTGAGTTGATTTTTATATACAATAAAAGATAAAAGGGTCAATTATATTTTGCATGGGACATTCAGTTTTCCCAGCATCATTTATTGAAGAGTCTATCTTTTCCCCATTGTGTGTACTTGCTGACTTTGTTAAAAATCAGTTTGCTATAGAAGTGTGGACCAATTTGGGGGCTCCCTATTTGCTTCATTTGATCTATGTGTCTATTTTTATGTCAGTATCATATTATCTGGGTTACTATAGCTTTGTAGTATATTTTGAAGTAAAATACTGTAAAGTCTCTAGCTTTGGCTTATTCAGCGTCTTCTGTGGTTCCATGCAAATTTTAGGATTGTTTTCTCTATTTTTGTGAAGAATGTCATTAGTATTTTGACAGGGATTACTCTCAACCTGTAGACTGCTTTGGGTAATAGGGGTAACAATATTATGTCTTCTAATGCATGAATATGGAATTTCTTTCCATTCTGTTGTGTCCTCTTCCATTTCTTTTATCAGTGTTCTATGGTTTAGGACAAAACCTCAAAAGCATAGGCAGAAAAGCAAAGAAAGACAGGGACATCAAATTGAAAAGCTTCTGTACACAAAGGAAACAACAAATCAAAAAGAAAAACTACAGAATGAGAAACTATCTTTATAAACCAGACATCTGATTGGAGGTTAATATCCAAAATACATAAAGAACTCAAATAACTCAAAAATAAAGAACCAAATAACACAATTAAAAGTGGACAAAAGACCTGAATAGACATTTCCCAAAAGACTTACAAATGGACAACAGGTATATGAAAAGTGCTCAATATCATTGAGTATTAGGGAACTACTACAAATCGAAACTACAACAAACTATTATCTCACTCTAGTTAGAATGACTATTAAAAAAAAATCAAAAGATAAGCATTGGCAAGAATATGGAGGAAAAGGAATCCAAATTAGCATAGCCATTAAAGAAAACAGTTTGGCATTTTCATTAAAAAACTACAAATAGAAATTAACATAAGACAGCAATCCCACTACTGTGTATATACCACCCAAAGGAAATGAAATCAGGACATCGAAGAAATACCTGCACTCCCATGTTTAGGGAAGCACTAATCACATTAGCCAAGATACAGAAGCAACTTCATAGGTGTCCACTGATGGATGAATGGATAAGAAAATGTGGTGTACTTATATACAATAAAATACTGTTCAGCCATGAAAAAAAAAAAGGAATGATGTCATTTGTGGCAACATGGATGAAACAGGAGGACATTATATTAAATGACATAAGCCAGGAAAAGAAAGACAAACGCTACATGATCTCACTCATATGTGGCATCTAAATAAAGTCATTTTCATTGAAGTAGAGAGTACAATAGTGGTTACCAGAGGGGGAGGTAATGGATGGGGAGAGATTAGTCAACAGTTAGTTACAATTAGGAAGAATAAATTCTGGTGTTCTCTTGCATAGTAGAGTGCCTAGAATTAACAAAAATATATATTTCACAATAGTTAGAAGAGTGGATTTTCAATGTTCTCATCATGAAGAAATGGTAACTGTTTAGGGTAATGGATAGGCTAATTAACCTAATTTGATCACTGCACAATGTATACATGTACTGAAACATCATGCTATAACCCATAAATATGTACAATTATTATATGTCAAATATAAATTTAAAAATTCAAGGTATACTGCACAAAGTAGAAATGAATTACCAGGAATGGAAAAAAGAGAGAGAGAAGCATTTTACCTAAACAGCATTTTAAGACTATCATCACTATTCATTAGTATTTCTCTCTTTCAAAACATCTAAAACTCATCTATGAAGATAATTCCTTCCTAATATAATTCTTAACTACTGGATTCTACTATGTAGCACCAAAATCAAAATAACTGTTTTATTCAGAATTTCCAGGGGGATCCAAGATGGCGGACTAGAGGGAGGCTGCGTTCCTTGTCGCTCCGTAACTTGGGTTTCAAGCAGAGGATATCTGTTTCTTGGTAAGGCAGTTTTTGCTGCTTATCGATTCCCTGGTGTTTACCCCATTTGTCTGCTGTGATGACCTGCAGTCTGCCAGCATATCAACACCTTTTTTGAGTGCAGATTGCTCACTGTCAGGCACCTATCATCTGCCATTTGCCTGCCTCTGGCTTGTCCATCCCCTGCCTTACACCTATCCATCACCCAACGCACGAGGTTCACCTCCCGATCATTCGACAACAGTCAGCAAACTGATCGCCAACCGCCAGTGGAGCACCAGTTGCCTGCTGTTGCCTGGAAGTTCTGTGTCACAGAACCTGCAGGTTTGATTACACGTGGCTGCCGCCATTTTGAGACAACAGCCAGGCCCCGTAGGACCCCTGGTCAGACTGACTGAGCCCCGTCTCCAGGATTCCCTCAGACCAACGGATCACTCCCTGCCTCTGGGACCCTCACATCGACTGACTGCTCCCTGCCGCCAGGACCCCCAGACCAACTGACTGGGCCCTATCACCGGGACCCCAGACCGACTGATTGCACCCGGCCTCCAGGATCCCACAACCACACCAGGACCTCCAGGACCCCTGCCTGACCAACCGCATCCTGCCTCCAGGAACTCCAGCTGACCAGTCCACACCCTGAACTGCAGCTCCCCATTTGCCAACACATTTCAAAGCCAGAGCAGCCATCTTGGATAATCCTGGAAGCTGTAGCTCCGATCTTTAGGTGGGGCAAAACCCATCCTGAGACGCCTGCTGGAGGCTTGAAGCTCATTGTCAGGGGCTATTTGGTCTAGGATTGCATAGTGTCTGAATTGGGCACTGCTAATATTGATCTCCCCTTAAAAAAAGGGTTTTGGAAACCTATAGGGCCACTATAAGCCTATAGGGGGAAATCTACAATACCCCAGATCTGCACTGCTAGAGGGGAAGATACATGAACAACATGAAAAAACAAGGGAAGAAAATGATCCAAACAAATCTAGGTTCTATATTAATAGAATCCAATGACAGTATGGTAGAAGAAATGTCAGAAAAGGACTTCAGATTATACATGATTAAGATGATTCGCGAAGCAAAGGATGAGATAAGAGAGCAAATGCAGGCAATGAATGATAATACCAATAAGTTGACAGAGCAACTGCAGGAAGCAAAAGATCATTTCAACAAAGAGAGAGATTCTCAAAAAAAACCCAACAGAAATCCTTGAAATGAAGGAGACAATAAACCAAATAAAAAACTCAATGGAAAGCATCACCAAAAGAATAGACCACTTGGAAGACAGAACCTCAGACAATGAAGACAAAATATTTAATCTTGAAAATAAAGTTGCCTAAACAGAGAAGATGGTAAGAAATCATGAACAGAATCTCCAAGAACTATGGGACATCATGAAAAGACCAAATTTAAGAATTATTGGGATTGAGGAAGGCACAGAGATACAAACCAAAGGAATGAACAACCTATTCAATGAAATAATATCAGAAAATTTCCCAAGCCTGAAGAATGAAATGGAAAATCAAATACAAGAGGCTTACAGAACACCAAATGCACAAAATTACAACAGATCCACACCAAGGCACATTATAATGAAAATGCCTAACATTCAAAATAAAGATAGAATTTTGAAGGTCGCGAGAGAAGAGCATCACATTACATATAGGGGGAGACCAATATGGATAGCAGTCGACTTCTCAACTCAGACTCTAAAACCTAGAAGGGCCTGGAACAACATATTTCAAGCTCTGAAAGAACATGGTTGCCAACCAAGAATCCTATACCCAGCAAAACTAACCTTCAGATTTGAAGATGAAATAAAATCCTTCCATGATAAACAAAAGTTAAAAGAATTTACAAATAGAAACCCTGCACTACAGAATTTCCTATTATTCTACTTTACCTAGACCTAAGTCCTCTGCCTATATAATCTTCAAAAATACATCAGAGCTGCACTTTTTATTTCCAAACATAGACTAGACTTTATTTCTAAACCATTGCATGGATAAAAATACTGATTATTTTACCTTAAGTATCTCCTTAAAAACCTCATGTGTTGGGGAAGGATTAAACTAAAACAAGAAATTAGTAAAGATCAAGTTGCACAGCAGTGAAATTGGATCTGGCACAATCCTTAATTTCAATATATTATACAAACTCTTGATAAGATGTTAGAAGGTCCAAGATAAAAAGGTTTTAAAAATCTGATAAGGCATCCTAATTTTGCACATGGAGGAACTGAAGCCAAAGAGATTATTATGTGAGTTGCCCCAAATTACAAACTATGTGGGATTAAAACTCAGATCTTATGACATCTTTTGTGGTTCCAGCAATAGGAAAGCTGGTGAAGAAGCAGTCCATGAGCTCCAAACGAGATCACCCTCCCAAATCTCAGAACTATACCAATCTCTAAGCAAAAGATTCTAAAATCTTCCCCATCATACACACTATACCTCACACACACACTGACAAGCACTGGAACTTATGTGTTTGTCACATGAACTCACACAGACACACATGCAGGCATGCAAATAGGCACAGACATGCCTGCACATCAAAGGACATATTTCCCTAATCTGTTTAGAATTTTTAAAAAATGTTGATTCTAAATAGCAATTTAACTGTATGAACTACAGCAAAGAAAGATGCTGATAAAAAATACATATATATTTATATTTATAAAATCTCACATCTACCTAACCTTTTGATTTAAAAAATGTGCATAAATGTAGTCACCAGAAAGGAAAAAAAAAAAAAAAAAAAAAAAGACCTATACTTTTAAAAGTGTCTGCTGTTTATATTTGAAAATACAATTTAGGATGAAAAGTATACATGGGAATTTAAATCTGTAGCAACTGTGCTATTTAATCCAGCATGTAAAATTTATCATGTATACCCATGTATTTTTCAAAATGCTTGAAAGCCCTCATAGTCAAGAAAACAAATGTAAAAAATAAAAATGAGATTGCAAGACATCACTATAAAAATACCTCTTACAACTTATTGATTACTAAACTTAATAGTGACCTTCCAAATAATAAGAGATCTTTATCTAATTTTCCTCTCATTAAAAGAAGTAATGCCAATTTTATCTGGTAAGACTGTCCTTTTTCCTAGAATTAAACTTTTAAAAGAGTATGTCATCAGATTCTTATATAAAGGATCCCAAACTATCTCACAGCTAGTAGAACTTGAACTATTCTTCACAAGATCTTTTATTCTGTGAAAAAGTCAAGGGGAGAATGTAACTAACGAGAGGATTTCCATTCAATCTCTTTCTTTTCTTCTATCCATTCAAAATATTTAATTTAATTCATTCATTTTAAAAAAGAATCTTCCTCTATTTCTTTCTCCCTAGGCCTGAGGTACTCTGTTGTTCCTGCTATTCAAAACTTACAGAAAGCCAATGAGTCCTATTCTAAAATACAAAACTAACACTAAATATTCAAAGGTCAAATTTGAAAATCTCTGCCATCTCCCAAGAAAGAAAATAATTCCAAGTCTGAATAGGCTTCTGAAATAGTTTATTTAGCTTATGAAAATTCTGTGAGAAAATTTTACCTATGCACTCCATTTTTTTCTATCCAATCATAATGACCACTAATTTCATCTGTCATATTTTTCCCCAAACTATTCTGCAGTCTGCACAAGCAAACATTTTAATTTTCAGTCTTCTACACCATCACAATTATACTCATTCAACCAGTATTTACTATACTCCAACTATCCAAACACTGGGCTGGGTTCTGAGAAAACATTGATGAACAAAATAAATATGGATCTTGCCCTTACAGTAGTTCAGTATATGGGGCAGCCCATTAAAAAAATGAATTGGCACACAATTAGCTAGTGGCACACCTTTTTTTTTTTTTTTTTTTTTTTTTGGTATCAGGAACTTAACCCAGGGGTGCTTAACAACTGAGCCACCTACCCAGTCCTTTTTATTTTTTGTTTTCAAGACATCGTCTCCTTAAAGTGCTTAGAACCTTGCTGAGACTGGCCTTGAACTTGTGATCCTCCTGCCTCAGCCTCCAGCATCACTGGGATTACAGGCATGCCCAGAAGGAGTTATTTTAAATACTCATATTTGAATTGCCTTAAGCCTCATATTAATCCTGAAATGTGCATATTTTGACCAGAAGGAAAATGAGGCACAAGAGATTAGGTAATATGTCTGTCCAAGGTCATTACAGAGCTGGTTAAATAATAAACTACAACAAGCTGTATGAAAGAAACTAAAAGAAGAGAATTAGTGAAGCAGGAGTGCATGGTTATTCCTCAGGGAACAGTTTCAATAATTATCAGAATATTAGTGGAAAGAACACCTGTGGGAAAGTCTGTAGGACCCTCTCAGTGGATCTGAGAAGTCAAAACCATTTTTGTAATAATAAAATATGTTTGACTTTTCCACTATTTATACTGAGGTGCAAAAGCAATGATAAGTAAAAAGCTGGCAGGTGAGTGTAAGTTAAAGCAGGGGCTCCAAACTGGACCAGTAGTCACTGGACTCTTCACTGCTGTGCATCTACAGTTTAAAAAGTGCACTTAATGATGTTCTTCATGAAGTAGTAAAAATTATTAAATTTTAAAAATCTCAATCTTTTTGAGTACATGTCTTTTTAACCTTCAAAGGGATGAAATGTAAAGTATGCATATAACATTCCTACTATAAACAAGCTATGTTGTCTCAAAAAAGTACCTACACAATTGCCTGAGTTGCAAATAAAACATTTATTTTTAAGGAATAGCACTTTCACTTGAATGATGAACAAACAACAGTTATTCAGATTAAAATATCTGGCAGACTCACTCTTGGGAATGAATAAAGCAAACGTGTTCCAGAAAGGAAAGAAGGTAGGAAGCAAGGAAGGGAGGGAGGGAGGGAGGAAGAAAGTCGAGAGCATGTTATGAAAGATAAAAATTGAACTTTCAAGTAAAAATTAAAATTTTGGAAAACCAAAATCCATTATCAGAGTTTGGAAAATTTCCCAACACCTAAAGAGTTCCCTGATGAGGTTGGAGATACTAACAAATGTGATTTTTTAAAAAACATTGCATGAGATATGTCAACATTTGGAACCTGTGAAACTCAGTAAACTACTTCAAAATGATCCATGCTTGAAGTCATAAAATCATGCCTTGGTAAAAGATCCACTCAAAGTCCCAGTCAGACCAATTGTATGTATGAAGAATTCATTTATATAGTTTCAGACACTATATTTAAGAAACCACCTCTTGTCAACTTTTACTATCAAACAAGAACATTCACAATTATCTGAAAAGGCTACGAAAACATTCCTTTCTCATCCAATTATGGATCTCTCCAAGATCAGATCTTCTTCCTACAGTTTAAACAAAACAATATAGTACAACAGATTGAATACAAAAACATATGTGAGGATCCAACTGTCTTCTATCAAGCCAGACATTTGAAATATTTGAAAGAATATAAATCGATATTCACTTTTCTCACTAATTTTGTCTGGTTTTGGAAAATAATTATTTTAAATTTAAAGTGACAGTGAAATGAAATGGGCTTGGTCCGGTCGTGGTGCACGCCAGTCATTCCTGTGACTGGAGGCTGAAGCAGAGGATCTCAAGTTCAAAAGTCAGCCTCAGCAACTTAGCAAGGCCCTAAGCAACTTAGTGAAAACTTGTCTCAAAATAAAAAATAAAAAAGGAACTAACGATATAGCTCAGTAGTCAAGCACTCCTGGGTTCAATCCCTGACACCAAAGGAAAAAAAGACCAAAAAAATGTAATGGGCTTATTGTTGGTATTTTTAAATGAAGTAATAAATATTTAAAGTTTTCTCAGTTCTAATTTCTAATATAGCAATTACCAGTACATATAACCACATTTTAAAAATGGGGTCCTCAAAATTTTAGGATATAAAGCAGTCCTGAAATCAAAAACTTTGCGAATCTTACCTCAGAGCTTCTGAAAGGAGGCCTGTGTGGCTGGGTAATAGAGATTAAAAGGAAAGAATGGTAAGATATGTCACTAGAGAAATATTCAGAGGTCAGACCATGCAGTGCTTGCAAGTCATAATAAGGAATCTACATATTATTCAAAATGAAATTTCCATTTTAATATCAAAGAACTCATTTGCTCCATGATCAAACTTAGAAGGGGCGTGATAAGGAGATCAACCTACCCAATATTTTAGGAATATCACAAGTATATTAAATCCATACTCGATACCCTTATATATGATATTTGTAATCACATTTTCAATTTTTTCTTTTTTTTTTTTTTTTTGTGGTGCTGGGGATTGAACCCAGGGCCTTGTGTTTGTGAGGCAAGTACTCTACCAACTCAGTATATTCCCAGCTCCTCAATTTTTTCTTAAAATAGAAAACTGAAAAATCAACTCACAGATCACAGTTTTGTAAATTAAATACCAGGAGAATAAATAATTTAGTCATTCAATAATATGGTGGGCACTGTGTTAAGACAGCACAGATAGAGATAGAAGCAACAAAACAGACACCATTACAGATCTCATGGAGTTTATATACAGAATGACTGCTGGTAATCTTTGAAAATGCATGACACAACACTAGCATTGTTTTTGACTAATTCATTCATACAAATAAATTTACTGAGTGCATAATATTCACTAGAATATGAGAACAAAACAAGAAATAAGAATTCTGACCTTAAGAAGTTCACTATTTGAAAGAAATACATTTCTAATTATGATGCAAAGTATGGCAGGCACTATCATAGAGGAGTCTCTATGTACTGATTCAAAAAGGGGCAAGTGGAGGCAATTAGAAAGATGACATTGAAGGAAGGTCTATTTACACATGGAGTGGTAAAGAAAAAAAGGCCTGGGATATGAAAACCTCTCTCAGGTGAGGTAAGGATCTAAGTAGTTCAGAAAAATTGATGTTTGGACTGGGGAGATAGCTCAGCTGGTAAAGTGCTTGCCTTGCAAGCACAAGGCCCTGAGTTCGATCCCCAGTACTGCAAAAAAAAAAAAAAAAAAATTGATGTTTAATGTGAGTTCCAAATTTTCAATTTTAAAAAGGGTCCAAAGAACAATTCTATAAACCACTATAAACCAACTCACTATTTATACTCAAAAGGAAATTACTCAATACTCAATACAGTTTGGAAGCACTGCAAAGAAAAAAAAATGGATTCACAAAAAGATAATGCTACCCCTTAAATTAGCTTTCCCAAAGCATTTGATGGTTCAGATTATTTTAACTAAGACATGGTCCTCACTCTCAAAAATCTTACATTCTGGAGGCAGAGAGATGTGGCAACCACTAATTACAGTAAAATATAATGAATCTAACAGTACAAGCGAGTTCAAGGTGACAGGACAGACTCTGCCTATAGAGAACAGAGGCAGGGTAACGAAAGCTTTCACATAGTCTTAAGTGGTGAGTGGGAGTATGATACTGTAGACAGTGCGGCAGAGAAGGCATTATACATGAAAGCCTATACCAAAATAGAGGTGCCATTAACAAGGAAGGCCTATTTAGAAAAGTGCAAATTTACCAGTTTCATTGAGACAAAAGCAGCTAAGAATGAGTGACAAGCGATAAGACAGACAAACCAGTACTGACCACCAGGTTAAAAAGTTTGAATTTTAGACAACAGGTGGAGGTACAGAAAGAAGAGTGACAGATTTGCCTTTTTGATATACTAAAATGAATCATTTTAGAATGCTCGGGCAACAAAAATATGGTTTAGAGGGGCTAAATTAATAAACAACTAGGAGACTGTGTTAAGAATATGTGAAAGAGGACGAGAATCTTAATTATGCATAATATTCTAAACTTATTACCTTTCCTACCAGACTGGCTCCTTCCCCTGGTTTCCTTACCTCAGTGAATGGAACGACATTGTTTCCTAGCACTGTCATAACAAATTACTGCAGATTTGGTTGCTTAAAACAACTAGATTATTTTCTCACAGTTTAGGATACCAGAGGATTGATATCAAAGTGTTAGGAGCGTTGCTTCCTTCTGGAGATCCTAAAGGAGAAAATATCTCATGATTCTCTCCTAGTTTTTGGTGGTTGTTGGCAATCCCAGTAATTCCTTAGCTCGTAGACACATCACTCCAAACTCTTTCCCTTTTCCATAGCCTTCTCTGTGTGTTCTCTTCTACCTGTTATCAGGAGAATCTTATTGGATCTAGGGTTCACTCCAATCCACTATGTTATGTTAATTATATCTGCAAATTATATCCCTATTTCTAAATAAGGTTACATTTTGAGATTCTGGGTAACATGAATTTTGGAAAGATACTATTCAACCCACTAAAGGTATCAAACAAGACATTTCTCAATCAGAAACATGATGTTACCCTCAATCATTTTTTTTATCCGTATAATGATCAACTTCTGTCCTTTCTACTTCATTAATTTTCAATCTATCTCCTTTTTTTCATCCTCATGACCATCTTCACTGGTGTTCATGTAACAAACTTCTACTCCACATCGTGTACAACTGCAAAAATGGGATCCTAGAGTAAGTTATTCTCCATGTAGTATAATATGTCAAAACTCTACTGTCATGCATATCTAAAAAGAACAAATTTTAAAAAAAAAGAAACCACCTTTGCTTCAACATTGAAGGAACCCAAATTATCACTCTCATTACTGTGCCTGTACTTAAATAGATAAATATTGCTGGAGAAAGTCACACCACAGGGCAGAGTGGATGTAGCATGAATTTAACATAACTAGTCCCGGGTAGGCACTTAACCCTACCTGGCAATCATTCTATCTCTCTGGCCAACTGGCTTGCCTACTCTTCCATAACTATTTCAAACCCCTTCCACTGTCCTCAAGGCCTTACTCTGACCCACTTTCAACAGCTTGTCTAGGCTCCTGTTTCACAGAAGAAAGGCACACGCCTGTAATCCCAGCAGTCTGAGAGGCTGAGGCAGGAGGATGGCAAGTTCAAATCTAGCCTCAGCAACTTAGCAAAGTCCTAAGTGTAAGGTATAAAGCCACCCTTCTCTCCTGTTATAGGAATTTTCCGCCTCCCAACCACTTGTCAATCTGTGCTCCGCCCGTCTCTTCGTTACAGGAATTTCCAGCCTCCCCATCATCTGTCAGTCTGCATTCTGCCCGCCTCTTACATTACAGGAATTTCCAGCTTACACTGTCTTCATCTTCCTGCCTCCCATGTTATGTCCTAACATGTATTGGTCCATCAGTCAGTCTGCAAGAATTCTCCTCCGCGATTGGTTCCTCCCAGCCCGGGAAATTCCGATATCTGGGAGAAGTCATACGCCATCTTTTCTCTTTCTTTTCTTTTTCCACCCCAGCGGACCTTATCCGTCCCCATAAATAAAGTCTTTTGCGTGAGTTCTCGTGTTTGCAGAGCGTTTTTCTGGGAGCTACTGGCGAGCCACAACTGAGCCAGCAACCCCTAACACTAAGAACTTAGTGAGACCCTATTTCAATAAATAAATAAACAAAATGGGGGAACAGGGATATTACTCAGTGGTTAAGTGATTTTGTACCTGGGTTCAATCCCTGGTACAAAAAAAAAAAAAGCCAACCCACAAAAATTCCCACAACCTCATCATCTCTCCCTTTCCCTCTAACAGCTGTCCTTCTTTCAATACAAGACTATTCTCTTTACCTGTACTTTCCATCTCCTCTTCACTCAGAACCTCACTATTATCCTTTTTTCTATAATCAGTTTTTCTCTCAACTTGATGCCTCTCATTAACTTAGAAACATGTTCAAATTCATTTTTCATTTAAAAACAAAATGAGATAACCCTCCCCACGTTCTCCCTTCTAAGTTTTCTATTCAGTCACACTCACTTTCTGCCTACTTTTCTCTCCACCTTCTCTGTCCCCCAATCAGTGTCTTTGTATAGAGACTGATTGCGCAGGCTATGTAGCCTCAGGAGCCTTACTTAATCCCATAAAATGGGAATACTATACTAAAATAACTATACTAAAAACCTATCTCATGGGACTGTTGTGAGAATTCGAAGAAACAATACACGTAAAAAACTTAGGACAGAATCTGGTTCATGTCATTGATCAATAAAGATTAGCAATATTATTATTGATAACATCTCACATCCATCTACCCGAAGTCAGCTGCAAGACTGTCATGATGGAATCACCCTGAATTCTCTTATCCCTCCATTTCAATCCATCCCAATATTTTGTTGATTTTTACCTCTCAAGTCACTCTGGTTCTGAACACTTTCCTCCCTTGCCACTGTCTTACACCACACTATCACATGGATGATGACAAGAACCTCCTAAATGATGTTCTACATTTATTTTTACTCTCCCAAACTTTCTCCATACCATAGCCAGAATGACCATCTGGTGACCATCTGGTGACCATCTGGTTTAAAACACTTTTCACTGCTATGAAAGTATCAATCTACTGCATAGCCTGTAAAAACAATTTAACAAATCTGTACTTCCATGTTAAAACTTATTTCAAGTTAGGCTGGGATACTGGCTCAGTGGTAGAGCACTTGTCTAGCTAGTGTGAGGCACTGGGTTACAGTCTCAGCACCACATATAAATAAATGAATAAAATAAAGGTCCATCAACATCTAAAAAAATATTTAAAAAAAATTTATCCCACGTCTTACTTCTTTTGCCTTCCAATCTTAAAACACCTATAAAGTCTCTTTCAGATCTGTAAGTGATCTATGCTCTTGTCCATTCTAGTGCTTTCCATTTGTAGCTCCTCTATTGCAATATGAAATGATATTCCTGCTTCTCTAAGTCTAATTAATTCCTACTCATCTTTTATGACTTAGCTTAATGGTAGCTTCCTCAGGGAGCCTTCCTTGACACTCCAGAATCAGTTCCAATTTATTCCATGTACCTTTCATTATATTTATCAAAGTTGCAATTTCTCTTTTATGATATTATTTCTCCAACAGATCCCTCCAGTAGAATCCAAGCTCCATAACAGCAATGTTTATATCCCTTTATGTTCTCCATTTTAACCCAAGTGCCCAATAAACATGTGGCACATAACTAGGTCCAACTAGTATACACTGGATCAATATTAAACTTCAACCTCAAAGTTGCAAAATAGCGTATTTTTAATACAGGATTGATTGAGTACAAGGACAAGTATATCACCAGTTCACTATCCATGTGGCTCTTGACCAAAGTTAAAAGATTCTCTATTGTTTAAAGTAAACCACTTTAATATGATACTAATTAAGCAATCACCAGTTCACTATCCATGTGGCTCTTGACCAAAGTTAAAAGATTCTCTATTGTTTAAAGTAAACCACTTTAATATGATACTAATTAAGCAATTACATGGGGAAAAGAGTAGGCAATAGAAAGGTATTGTTTGGCTGTTATTTTAAAGGAGTGAACAAGCAGAACATTGTATTTCATGGCAGAGGTGAGTTTTTTTAAGGTACTGGATCACAGCCTTTGTTCTATTCCAACACATACCCTCTACAGCTGCTGCTGTCACTACTACTACTATTACTACCAATACTACAACCCCAACTAGGGCCTGTGACTCCAGCTCAGCCCTCACCAAGTGGCTCACAGCAGAAGGAATTCTCAAGCAGGTGGGAAGTTTCAAGACAGACAAGTAATCTGAAATGGCAACACCTCTGGTATTCTCTGCCATCCCCTTGCCTTTATTGATATGTTTCTTCCCCAAAATAATTTTGGCAGGAACCAGTCATATGGATGTCATTTGTATTTAATTCACAACTTAAGGGTTTTTTTCACCCTAGCAAAAGTGTTTTTCTAACTACCAAATTAAGTGTAGTGTTACCTAAACACACAAGCCTTGGGTAAGAAGTGGTGATCTGGGAGGACACAGAAGACCAACGTAAATATATGTTACCTACACCATGGAGGAATCTGTGTTTGGTAATATAAAACTATTTTACTATGACAACAAGCTTTAAAGTATTAATCTTTAAAACCATGGAACCTGGTGTACATTTGTTATACAAACTATAAGTGGCCTAATATATTTCATCTTAATATCTGTGTAATTATAACAATAAAATTAATTCAACTGCTTAATACGAAATTAAGTAAGAAAGCAAAGAAATCTCGGTTTATGATTTCAAGATCTCGAGCTGCAGTTGTAGCTCAGAGGTAAAGTATTTGCCTAGCACATGCAAGGCACTGGGTTCAATCCTCAGTACCACATTAAAAAAAAAAAAAAAAAAATCAAAGGTATTATGTCCATCTACAACTAAAAAAAAAAAAAATTAAAAAAAAATTTCAAGATCTCTGAAAATTAATAAAAATTTTCAACTTCTGCAGATAGTATACCCAAGGTCTATTTGGAAAAGAATTGCTGACAATGAGCCCTTCCACTGCAATATAGAAGTGATTCCATGAAAACTATATAATATGCTGTATATGTAGAAATTAACACCAAAGACAGATGAATCAGCTATAACTGAAAATACTTATTAAACAAAAAAATCTAATTTATGTGTCTCTCCTCACCATTTTCTAAGGCCTCTCAATCAATCAGGGTTTTAATGTCCACTGACAAACCATGCTCATATTGTGATCTGCTAGCATTTATTAGTTTGAGAAATACTGCTACCACCTAAGCTAGAGCATGGAATCAGAATATGCAATTATAATTTCTGAAAAAAAGAATATGCATAATTTATTATAACTGAACACGCAATTAAATATTTAAAGATTTTTTTAAAAAGAGGGTATTACCTCCTACTCATAGAATGAGCCTTTCTTCAAAATTAGATTTTATAGCCGACATCAAAAACATTGGTTTATTTTCCTTAAGTTACTTAAAAAATAAATTAGAGATTGTTTCACTTTTAAAAAGCCATTTATCCCCAATAGATACTCAAGGTTGTAAATGATATGAAAGTTCTCATGTGATAAAAACTACTCTTGATCTTTGTTCTTTAAAACTAAAGTACTACTTCTAAAAATCATCAAATTCAATTTCACTATCTGACAAAGTAACTACTTTCTAGAATTTATCACTAATCAAGAAATCAAGAGACATATTAATTTACCCACAATAAGTGACTGCCTTCAAATCAGCACTTTAGTTCCAACCTTTTCCAAAGGGATGGAAGAAAGGAATGGTCCTCTCAGTAAAAAAGCCCACAAAATCATGCCTATGTAAATCTATGCTAATCAGTGGTTAATTATACATTTTTCATAGATAACTAAAGAAAGAACACTGACCACTAAGCCAGGAGAGAATGTGTATCTGACATACATCTTAATTTGGATGCAATGAGCATTCTCAATTAATTATAATTAGTAGAAATGATGATTTTTCTTAAGAAAGCCAATACTCAAAGAGCTTTGCACAACACTGATGATCCCATTTTTATATACGTTAAAATGAAAACCAAATTCTCTAAATTGCCTAGTTAAAAAGTGTTCTTTATGTAATAATGTTAATCAATCATGATTGCTAAATATTGTAATTATGCCCTAATTTAATTTTCTCCACGATGTGGTGCGCTTTTTTGTTGTTTGTTTTGTAATCACCAATACTCCACCAACATTCATACCCAGGACTAGAGACTAAAGCAAATGATCATTCTTTAAATATTCTCAAAAATAAAGCCAGACTTCTGCAAATACAGTATGAACACATAAGCCTCAATGTTAGAGGCTATTTGAATAATTACAAGGAGCTCTGGAGATATCTGCTTGTTATTTAAAAACTAACTGTGAATGTAAACCAAGAAAGACAACGACTCTATTCAATATATATTCCACTGAATTTTCCTAAGAGCTTTTGATCAGGTCCTCCTAAATAGTTCATGCATGTCTCTGTGTGCAATCACAGACGCTGACCTAAGATGGTTAAAAATGAAAATAAGTCTCTGTCTGAAAATACACCAATCTGGTTTATCAATGTGAAAACAGAACTCAAATGTCAAATGGTGGGCTAAGGTATCATGACAGAGAACCTGATAGGTTTGCCAATGTAACACCAAGAGGGAGATTAAATCGTTCTCTCCTCCGAAAGATATTTAAGGTGGATGACAGGACTTCGCGACACCCACACGTCGGTCACATCGTTTTCTCCCCCAACCTCACCTCACTCCTTTCCTTCACACACATTTATACGCACTCTCCCATCACACTCGATGCCCAAGTGCCCAGTGGGCAGTTTTCTAGGGTCGTTTCACTGGTGCGTTAAATGGGATCTAACGCCCCCCAGTAGCCTGGGCTTGAATGCCATCGCGGCCAGCCCCCACGACTCACCTCTAGCTTGTGGTTGATTTGGGACACAGTCTGGGCTTTGTGGCAAAGCTGCGCAAAGCAGGAGCTCAAGCTGGTCATCTTCTGTCGCCCCTCATAAGTGATGTCTGCCTGGTCCGGATCAATCTCTCCCAGAAGCAGATCCACATCCACAAAGGCCTTGTCGAACTCCTTCTCCAGCACCTCCAGCCACCGGAACATGGATACCCCGCCGGGGGAGACCCCAACAGCGCAGGAGGCGCCCCCTGGGCCCCCTCCGGCTCCTGCCGGGCATGGGCCGCCCGCCGACATGGCGCCGTCTAGGGCCTCCCCCGACTGCTGCTGACCCTCGCCACCCACACCACGCGAGGGGAACTGCTGGGACTACGGGGACCCCAGCGCGCGAACACACGCTCCGTCAGTCCCTCCTTTCCCCTCGCGCTGCTAACGCCGGCAATGCAGCCCCACAGTGGCAGGAGCAGCGAGGCTGAGGCAGCTGCGGCGGCGCACACGGAAGACTCGGGCCGTCCCACCTCCTGACCCGCCCCCGCTGCGCATGCGTAGAGAAGAGCGGGACGGACGCAGCCCGGAGGGACCAAGTGGGCGGGACCGAGATGCGACCTTGGCCTATGACAGGCTTCGGCATAGGACCAGCCTGTCCGCGGCCATATTGACAACTGGCAAAACTTCGCTTCTATTCTTAGAGAAATGGAGGCGCATGGTGCCTGCTTCCAAGTTGGAAAGACCCGAGGGAGAGAAGGGCGTCCACGTCGCAGAAAGTAATGGCTTCCGCCAGTTTGACTTCACAGTGGACGGGACCTGTTCCAAAACCTCCAGGGAAAGTTGATGTGGTGTCCAGGGGCAGAGAAGGGAGAGCAGAGAAGGGCGGTGTGAGCATGCGCTAATAGCCACGTTTTACCTTTTCTATTCCAGTTCCTGCTTAGGGTGGGGTGGGTGGATACACAGGCTCTTCTTGGCAAGCCCTGCCATACATTCCTGTTAGTAACTTCCTGAAGCTGCCCATTGAAGCTGGCTTACCAGGTTTTGCTGATTAAAATCAGATAGACCTGGGTTAATGTTTTACAACCCATCACATACTGGAAGCCTGCCGTCCGAAATTTACTTCACTCAGCACTAAGGTAAAATGTTCAGCTTTAGTGCTTGGCAGATGGTGTTAATCTTGTTACACCATAGGCCACACATTTCTAAAACAACTACTTTACATGGTACAATTATTATTTTTAGGGGAGGGTACTGGGGGATTGAACTCAGGAGCACATAACTACTTAGACACATTCCACCCCTCCCCCCCCTTTTTTTTGTATTTTATTTAGAGACAGGTTCTCACTGAGTTGCTTAGCGCCTCGCTAAATTGCTGAGGCTCGCTAAATTGCCTCTGCCTCCCAAGCTGCTGGGATTAACAGCGTGCACCACCGCTCTCGCCTTGGTGCAATTTTTTGAAAAACTGTTACAGGGTTCCCACTCGTGACATTTCAGAAAAGCAAATATATGTAGGAAAAGAGGAAATGCTGGAAAATGATACTGGCCAAATTGTGTGCATGCAGGACTATGCAACAACAAAACCCACCATTATGTTTATAATACACCAATAAAATATGGAAAAAGAAGAAAATGAAGATTCATATGGTCATAAAGTCATTGAATGCAGACCCCACTTGCGGCAATAAGGACACAAAAACTAATGAGACATTACCTTTACTCAAACTGAGCTCAGGTTAGTGAGGGTAACAACTACAACTTGAAATTTTGCATACATTTAGAAGCATTGAACAACTGCTCTTTGCATTCTGCCTACCCATTCTCAACCCTCTTGTCCAAGGGTAGACAGTGCTGGAAAGGGAAGGAGAAACCAGTCTGATTAGAGTAGGCTGGTAGGAACTGTCTTTCCTGCATTGCCTAGGTTAGTATTTGGGACCGAGTACAGAATCTTCTGTGATTTGTTCTTTGGACAGACCCTTCTAATTAGTCAACCAAAGCCTGTACTCTGTGCCCCTCGTCAACTGCAACACCAAAGAGAAACAAGAAATCATGGCTTCAGTTTACACTCTGGTTACTTCATCTGCTGGTTAGCATCAAGGAATAAACTTATCTGGCTTCAGAAAATTTAGCTACACAAAACTTATCACGAGATCCTTGCCTTGAACTTAAAAATGGACCTTCACACAGGTCTTAGTACACCATAAACAATATAAAACTAAAATTTGCATCCCACTCCGTTCTCTTCCAAAATTATCTTTATTTTCATCTGCAGTGTTTGCAAGAATCATTACTAGAGCTACCAAACTCCTAGCCACTTTCTCTATATTTAGCAATGCATTTTCAGGAACTTGAAGTAAAAAGTTAAAAATTTGTGGCAAAGGGACGGAAATGTATAGAACTTCAATAATAACAATTTTAATCATTGAGTATGTAATATGTGTTAGGCATTGTGCTAAATGCTTTATTTTGATTTTCACAAAATCCTGTGAGGTGAATATCATCACTTTTTAATAAATGAATCACAGAGAGCTTAAGTATCTTGGTAAGATCACACAGCTAGAAAGCTACAGACTTAGGTTCAGTCTAGGAGTTTTTTTACTCCAAAGTCTTTAACCATGGGATATAGAAGACTGAGGGAATCCATTTCTTCTTGTATAAGTTTCCAGTATAATAAATTAGCAAATGAGTTCCAAAGGATTTTTTTCAAAAAGTTCTTCCCAGTTATAAGCTATATACAAATCTAATAACTTATAAGAAATGTTAACAAAAAGTAATTGAATACCCATTTTCTATTATGACTCTGTAGTGTACATGGCCCACACTTGAATATAATCTTTGAAAAACTTCATTCAACTTCCAACTATATTGTGTGGGTGCAGCTGAGCTGCTCTTTAAGTATTCACATGTGTCCAGTGCTGTGATGTTTGACGCATACCTCTATTTTCAGAATTGCAGAACCCAGCTCCACTTCTGTTACAACTGCACAAGTCACACTATCTGTGTTTCAGAATAATTTCATGTCATGTTGTCCCTTCTATATAGAAGTTGCTGTATTTGTCTGTACTTGCCATCTTGTTACTACATGACCATTTCAAGTGCTCCGAAGGTGCTCTAATATGATCTTTAGCCCACCGAAAGGTTTTGCAATTCTGCAAGTCACAGCAGAACATGGAAGTGTAAAAGAGGGCTTGGTATTCAAGTGCTGCCATCTGTTGTCAGTGAACTCTATCTACATTTGTGGTCTTCACCTCAGGAAATTGGAATTGTACTTAATCGCAATACTTGTACAATTTGATTTCCAAGAGATTAAAAAAAATCTTGACACTTTTATTTGCAGTTGGATTGGCATAAACTTCAAAAATCTGTTTCACAAGTTATGCTTTTGTGATATAAAACAATGTAATATAATTAAAATATGACAGTCTTATCCCTAAACAGTTTTGCCATTAAGAACAAATAGGGTGGAGACTGAGGAAAATGAAGGAAGAGAGAAGATGCTAACAGTTTCTTGATAGGTACTAGTCATTACTTGTGAGATATAAAAATACTTGTAGAGCACAATTAATTTCAAAGACACAGTAAACAACATATGCCCACCTTGGAAAGCAGAGGGAGACTATTAGTTTATTCACCTCTTCTGTGTTCCAGGTTCTATACTGTTTCACTTGTTTCATTTAATTTCCAGTAACTCTATAAGAAAAATCAAGGGCTGGGGAGATAGCTCAGTTGGTAGAGTGCTTGCCTTGTAAGCACAAGGCCCTGGGCTCAATACCCAGCACTACAAAAAAAAAAAAAAAAGAAAAAGAAGAAAAATCAAAAAAGTGTATTAAGTGCTATTGGTGGTTATAAAAAGATGTATGATGAATAACTACAGTCAAGAAAATTCACTGCCACTTTATTTGAGCATTGTGGGAAAATCTTGGAATATTATGCTTATATGTATTATTTATATTTATTAAATTTATTATATGTTTGCCAATAATTTGAAATAAAGAAGTAAATTTGGGCATTCTAAAGTGATTTATCATCCTCATTCTCCTTGGTTTTTTTTTTTTTTTCTTATTATAAAGGAATAGCTTTGCTCTCTTGTTTATAAAACTTGAGAATTTTAGTGGAATAATTTAAGAGTTCCTTAGACACCTTCTTCCTTCTCATATGAAGCTATGGATTCCATCACTATTTAGTTTTTTGCAAATATCTGCTATAGCAATTGTCATATTCTTTTGGAGCCCCCTAGACTATAAACCACTTGCTTATCTGTATCTTGCTTATCTTGGAATCTCAGGTGCTAACACAGGATCTGGAATGTGGCAGGAATGCTATAACTGTGGAATAACTTCAATAATGAGATATTCCAGCAATATATATAGGAAATTTACAGTCACTTTGCAAGACATACTTTTGATACATGCTAGAGAACATAGTAACATAGACTTTAATATTGTCTTGGGGATTAGGGATATTTATAAAATACACATTAATTTCTAAAATTCAAGGAATATTTTCCTCAACCAAAAAAAGAGGGCTTTATTTAATAATGATCTGGCTTCTTTGACTAACAAATCAAGCATAACTTAGATTTCAAGAATTATTTTACCCATTTCAGAGTTAAAATTTACTAGATACTACATTTTCTATGGTATGGTCAAATCTAGAAACAAAGTTATTTTGATCCCTATTACTACATTTCTATTACTTTACACAATTAAAGATTAACTGTAACTGCTTTTCCACAGTTGCCTGATCTACATTCACATTTATCCTTTCCCACAGCTCCAGGTTTGATTCAGTGTTATTGAAAACCACCATTTATCAACAGTGATATCAAAGTTTACAAGTCATTGATTCTCTTCTTTCATCTACTGTCAAGTCACTGTTTATTTCTCAGATTGTCAGACTTTACAGATCAAACACACACACCTCCATCAGCCTCTGTCATTTATGTTTCTTATAGATTAGTCCTACAGGGACCTCCCAAACAGGTTCATTCTAAACCCTCTCAACATTAATTATCTTTTCTTTGCACTTTGATTAAAAATCTAAGAATACTGGGTTGGGGTTGTAGCTCAGTGGTAGAGCACTTGCCTAGCATGTGAGGCACTGGGTTTAATTCTCAGCACCACATAAAAATAAATAATGGTATTGTGTCCATCTACAACTAAAAATTATTTTTTAAATATATAATACTTTCCATTATCGATAAGAATTTGTATAGTCTTCTAAATTATCAAATCAGAAAATTATAGTGAAAACAGTTACACAAAAAGTCATGTCACAACATGACTTATTTTGTCTCTGATTGTGACTCATTCAAAAATTGTTTGGATCTTGTGGCGATGTTGAACAGAGGGAGTGAAGAAAAAAAGACTTCTCTGGTGAAAATTTATCACTACATATGGGGACTGTCTGTATTTGAACTCCCTTCCTCTATTAGGGAATTCCCTACCTTATGTATCTCCTTGGTGGGAGATAGACTCCTTCCATAATGTACAGGAAATGTCAATTGCTTTTCCAGTTCTGTGACAACTGGACCTAGGCTCAGCTAACTATAATCATCTACCTGGAATTTTAACGGGGAGATAATGAAGTAGTGATCAGAATTGTCTTTGCTAGGGAGTAAAGAGGAAAGTGGAGATAGGAGCATTCAATTTAATCAGCAGTTAAAATGAATGTATTCAGTTTCTGGTTATAGTAGAGGCCAGGTGATCAAAGTTCTGTCCTAGCAGTAGTAGTGGTGTCCCCACTTGACTGAGGTGCAATTTTGCTTGTGATTCTGGCAAGGTAGACTTCTTTCTATTCTTGCCCATTCCCAAATTTGTTTTCAGATTTTTCCCGTATTCCCATGTACTATGCAGTTTTCTCCTAGTATTTCCTTTTCTGCTTAATTGGCCAAAATTTGTTTTTGTTGCAACCAATAAGCCAAATGGATACAACTATCATTTATACTTTTTGTACATGGATTAAACAAGCCTTGGTCCATTTCATGTTTTCCTTTTTGTAACACAGAAATTATTTCCCTCATTTTTATCTGCATTTGATAGGAGATAAAAATGAAGGTTAGGGGTTTAAGTAATGGAAGCATTTCTTTTTCTGTTTTACTTTAAACTTACACTTTCCATGCAACATGCTCCAAAATAAGCAAATACCTTTAAAAAGAATCATGTATACTTTTAAAAAATTCATTATAGTATCTTTTATCTGAGGGAGGTTTTAATTTTTTAAAGCCTTCTGTTTAGCTTTTCTGATCCTTTTTATGGGCAGAATCATGAGCTGATGATTCCAGTATCAGGTCAGAAAGAATTTATATTAGTCACTTTCCTTCCTGGAATTAAATTTCCCATTGACAGTAGGAAAGAGGGTATTGATTTAGATGATCTCTAAGGTTCCTTTCAGTGCTGACATTCTAGGAAACTAATAAAAATTCATCAACATCAAACAAAAATGTTAAATTTTCCTTTTGAGCAAAACATGAATATTCCTTAAAAAATTGAGATTTCTGCAGATTTTTAAAAATTCTGGTATAATACGCTTTCATTAATAGCTTCCAAAATAGTACACATGATATTAGGTAGCTTCAGGGTTTTAGCCAGTTATTGCTTGCCTTTTGCTTTTAATAAGTAAGGAAACACCAATACCTATTTCATAGAGATATATACATTGTGTTCATCTCACAGTTTCTTAACAATGGCACCATTGCAAAATTCTTGGTTGGGCTTGCTATCCTGCTCAGTGAAAAGTGAAAAGTGTTTAGCAGCATCCCTGGCCACTATTTACTAGAGAACAGTAGCATGATTCCCCTTCCCTCACATTTTTATGACAATCAAAACTGTTTCTAGGGAAAGTGGAAGAATAAGTTCAAAGGAACCGCTGGTTTAAGAATCTGAACCAGGAATCCAATCCAAATTCAAATTCAGAACTTATTGCTTGAGATTGCTATCTTTCTTGTGTTGAAAGAATAAACCTAGATTCTGAGCTTATTTTGAACAGAGTTGCTGGTTGAGTCATTGCGTTTTCACACTTGAGAAAGACACCCATGTTCTATTATTTGCTTTCTTATCAAAGAAACCAAATAAAAATAATCAGATTAGGTGGTGTTAACTCTTTGGGAGGAAAGGATTGCATGCCTTACACTTCAAAGTACTCTTGAGCTGAAGAGCTAGAAGCCTGAACTTTATACCCTTGGCTCTTAATCACCATGTGAAAACTCCAAAAATCAGTAGAAAGTAAGCTAGAAGTTGGTTAATGGTGGCAGTTTCTATGGCTACTTCCTAGTACAGTAAACAGGCAAAGGAGCCTGTCACCTTTAAAGCAGATATAACAAAACATGCAAATCCTTCAAAAACTCAGGCTGTACCTCTATATCATACTTTCTCTGCAGTTTATAGTATCAATAAAACTTTGCCTTCTCCTTAAAAAAAAAAAAAAAAACTGAATTCTCAATGTAAATAAATAGGTGTAGTCTGGGAAACACAGTTCTTGTATCTGTCAGAGATTTCCTGAAATTTGTTTGATGGAAGTTATTTACATTTACAATGGCAAAATTGGGAAACAACCTAAGAATTTAGTAGTTAAAAATTAAATTATGGGCAATAGTCTTGATGGAGAATTATTCAGACATTCAAGTTTGTGAACACCATGAAATAATATGAAAAATATTATAATAGTGAAGAGAGTAGAATATAAAGTTATATATGAGTGTTCACAACCTGATTAGATAAAACTATATACAGTGTAATATTAGAAATTATGCCAAAATTATAATAAAGCTGATAGAATTATCATAAAAATAAGAAAAACTTATGCTCAAAGGAAAGAGAATCCTATTGTCACCAAGAAGAGAAAATAGAACTCACTGCTATGCTACATAACAAAAACTTATTGGTTGTAGATGAGATGATAAACTTTTATAGGTATTTTATTTCATGTAACATGAATTTGCCTTTTTAGCAACTCACAAAAAAATGTTCAGTGAGTATTTCTCCTGTCTTTTCAAAGCCTGGGCATAGAAAAGAAATAGAAATAGAAATAGAATATTTGACTTTGGATAGGACTAAAGGTATTTTTTTTTTTCTTCCTTGCCATTTTTTCAAAATTTATTTTATTGAGCATTATTTGATATTTGAAAATTCTAAAAATTAGAAGAATTCTATTATGAGATAAAAAGCAATACAAAAGATTGTAGAAAGAATATTGACAGAAAAGAATCATCATTATCACTCCATGTCTCTGATAGTTAAAGAAGAAAAATAAAAGAAACAGGAAAAAGCATCAGAAAGGGGGAGTAGAAAAGTCTTTTTGGAAAAGCACATAAAACTGTTACTCTAGAAATGAAATGAATTGATTATCAGATCAAAGAAGCTTTAGCTTTAACTGACAATTATAGCAGTGGTTGAAGAGGAGACTACAGAAGTTTTCAATGCTAAAAAGCATTTTGGTTCTTTGGAGCAACCAGCTGAGGCTCATTATCAGGAAGAAATTTAGTTCTTCCATTTAAGGGATTCTCTACATTATCTACATTTTCTGCTTAAAATGCTTTTCCTTTTTTAACCATTTATTTTTTAAAGCACACTATTGAAATACTTTGCAAAAGTCTCAGCAGGTATACTGGGAGCAAGACAAAAAGCCACAACAAAGAAGTGCCCTATACAAGTGAACTTTCCCCTCTGCAGTCAGTGAGGTTTCAGGACTGACAAATTACCTTGAAAAAACTAGAGACCTGTTCTACCATTATTATAAATAAAGATGTTTTGTTCTTAACATGGTCAGCAATATTTTTGAATGACAAAGATATTTTCTAAAATATGATATTTGGATGGATCAAATGATAGATGAATGAAATAAGTTATCTGTGACCCTAAATAGCTCTCCATTGTATTCCATTGTTTCATCTAGCAATAAAATGTTCCTAAAACAACAATAACAAATATAAAACCTACCTATTTTCCCTAACTAGTTAATGTGAGAAGAAAACACCTGCCAGTTTCACTCCTACAAAAATGGTTTTAATATAGGGTCACAGAAAATTCAAAGGTTTTATGGCCCACTATAAAACAGCTCTTTGTCTTTTCCCACTAATTCCCTAGTGTCACGTTTAACAAAACAAGGAAACTACAGATAATAGAGGTGTTTGCAGATTAGCCTTCCAAGCCATAAATAACACAGGGTTTTGCTCACCTACAAATATTAAGGCAGCTTATCAATGTTTAAGCCTCTTCCCCTTTGTCATGGTTGCTAACATTTTAACCCGGACAAATTGAGAATTTTTTCTTTCCTGTCTTCTTACATTGACAGAGTACACATTCATAAGATTCTATGATCAGATTTCATGGTATAAAGAGTGAGACATCACCTAAACTCCAGCCTGCTACCTGAGAGCCCCTGATTTGGAAGATGCAGCTGCTTTATGCCCTTCTTGTTTTGTTCTCTCTTAGTGATGGTTTCAGTCCTAACTGTCCAGGAAGATGTAGTTGTGATTCTGTGCAGTCGGTGCAATGCTACAGACTGATGGAGGTGCCGTCAGGTATTCCTCCCACCACCAAGAGGCTCTACATTAGCCATAGCAAAATCCAGCACCTCCAGGTAACTACGTCATTCTGCGCTCAAGTTGCTGCAGTTTTATTTTGTGAGACATAGTGTTGGGTGAGTGTGGGGTTGTTAAATTTGATTTAGATATCATAATTGAAAAGTGCTAGTTATCAAGTTAGGGTAGTTGTACTAGCTGCCTGCTTGCTCTATACTACTGAGATGGCAGTAGAAAAACCTCTGGGTATTTCTTTTTAGGAAAAAAGCGGGGGGGGGGGGGACCCATAATCTATAATTAATAATATTGTATTTCAATATTTGAAAAAATTTAAACTGTTTTGTTGCAAAGTAAAAGTAAAGAAGGGCCTATTTCTTTAAAACAAAACAAACAAAAAAAGAGCATATTTTCATTTTATGACCCAGAATTAAGAATCCCTTGACCTTTCAAGGGAAAACATTTTATTTTATGCTATGCATGGCAGATGACAGAGTACCATAAGGCTATCAGGATGAGCTCAGTATATCAGAATAATTCACACAAATTCACATACCAGTCAGGTATCACTGTCTTTGTGGAAACCAATACAGAAGAAATATGTTTTTGTTGTGTCAGGTTATCTACAGATCTCATTCTGTGTGTTTTTAATTATGACTTTTAAATTATGCTCATTTATCCAGAGGACACTGTGAAAAATGCTATAGATTTTTCTAACTTTTACAACACAAAAGAACTTTTATGTTTGATCTTTGCTTTTTTGAAAGGTATCAACAAATTAGGGTTCTCATTCTAGTTTTCTCAATAATTAGAGATGTCACTCTTGACAAGTTGTTAAAAACATCTTCAGGCCTCACATTTTGCCAAAGTAAGTGATCTCAGGCCTCTTCTAGATAGAGCATTCTGTGACTCTCTTGATTTTCCCTTTCCTGTTTGCTGCTACTTCTTCACAGAACCAAATTCTGAGAAAATACCTCTTAATTAGTCAGGTACAGAGAGGTAGGAAGTAGATGTATTCTTCTATCAAATAAAGACAATCCCCTTCTGCATTTGGTTAAAACATTTTCATTAGTCATCAGAATTTAATATATGTGCCATGGTATTTATGTCCAGGTTTAATAGTCATAGTTGCCTCATCTCCATCTGTTTACGTTCCTTTTCTGGCCCTGTAGTGCCTAAAGTCAGAGTGAGTCTGATCCTTTCAGGTCAAGCAATTTAAGCAAGACACCTGGAAGGTGTAACACATTTCACCTGATCTGTCAGTGAACTGGCCTGTCAACTAAGCCTAATAATGATTCTACTCTGCCACTTTGTAACCTGTAAGATGAAATTATACCTCTCATCAAAAATCAGTTATTGAATGGATCGGTCTGTCATTGATTTAGGCTCCTTAAAACATGGCATTGCCACTCCCCTAACTTTACACAACTTGTCTCTTGGAAGGACAGATCACATTAGAAAGACGAGCGAAAGACAGAATTGTTTTATTAAGGAAATAAAAAGCCCTGAGCAATGATACTTCTCTTTTGAAAATGCTCAGGTTTTAAATGACCATATTTCACTTGTATTTGATGAATACATTGTATGTTCTGTTTATTTGGTCTGAACTTACAGAATCAAGTACCTTGACTTATAGGAAAAAAGTGCCTTAAAATGAATCATTATATTAATATTAATAAAAATTATATATAATTATGTTTATGTTAATAAATATGTATCACAATTTAAAATGTTTATGTGACTTATTCCTATAAATCAACTGTTTGGGACCATGAATGCTGTGTTTGAGGATGAATATAAAATATTAAAAATTCATAGTTTTTGCCCTCAGGAAAAAAAGAGATTTTATTTACACTTTTATCTATAAAAATTCCTACCTCTTTGAGGTGCATCCCATTGGGCTGTAATAGTCTTTCTTTGTTTTTCTGTTTTATACTGTGTCTCTGGTCCCTTTCCTGCTGTTCATAGTCCTCCTTCCCATCCTAAGACCAGCATCTTCTTGGGCACCTTTAACATTGATGTGCATGGCTGGTCTGATGTCCCAGTTTCACACTTTCTTTTTTTTTTTTTTTTTTTTGGTTAAAAAAAATTAATATTCACATTAAAAGTATTACTATTACAATCAAAACATGGCATGCTTATTTTTCTATTTTTCAGAAATAAGAAAAAAATCATTCTTTCCAGAGCATGTTTATTTATATAGTTATCTGAAGGCACATTAGATATTCTTAAAGACTTTAGCTATATGAACTTTTTTTAAAGATTTCTCATACAGACTTTTTATATTGGCACAGCACAATGATACAGAACGGTGTAATTCACTGTGTCATAGTCACACTGTATGAGACACTTCACACTTTCTTGAACTCATAAAAACAAGTACCTATCTTCTTTTCAACTTCATTTCAGTCATTTTGATTTTATCACTTATATGTCCTCATTATTCCTCTCTTATATGTCTTTTATACCATTTTTGTAGGTTTCCTTTCCTCTAATGCTCCTCCCTTTTTGGAGTTTCTTCAAGGAATCTGAATCTTCAGCTATGTTTTTTCTTCTTATACCCACTCTCCTTAGGTGATTTCATTGTATCTAAGTGACAGTGGCTCCCATAACTGAATTTCTAATACAGATTTTCCCCCCATATTTCAGATTTATCCAGCTGTCAACTGGACTTTTTAGATATATGAGAAGGATCCCAAAACCACATATCCCAAACTTAATTTAGTCTTTTCCTCTAAATTTGTGATCTTTTGTGACTCACTTCTTTCACCTAGCATGTCCTCAAGTTTCATCCATGTTGTAGCACTTATCAGACTTTCCTTCCACTTTAAGGCTTACTGGATTCCATTATATGTATATACTAAATATCATTTATTCACTCATCAGCTATTGGACATTTGAATAGTTTCTTCTTTTTAGCTCTTATGAATAAAGCAGCTGTGAATATTCATATTTCAACCTACCCAAGCCACTCCTATTTTGAAGCATGCAAGTTCAGTTCAGTTCTTTGTGTCCACATATGCAAAACATAATTAAATATGCCTTACTATTACTATTCACACAAACCAAATTAATATATTCTCTTCAAAGGCAGAGGACAAAAGCAAATGTAGTTATGTGGCAGACAATTAAAATGATTCTATTTACATATTTTGTAAGAGAGGCGACGCTGCATCTAACTTCTCCTTGGTAAGAAACATGTAAACACAGTTTATAACAAGTAGTGGGATTATGGATTATTTTTATTTTCTTTCCATATTTTTCCAGAATTTTAAGATTGTTTATACAGAACAAAAGTTGAATTCCAACTTTATTTTACAAACTCTTCGCTGGCTTGGTTTACACAGGTCTGAAGCCATATCTTTGTGGGTATGTGGTACATTGGACTGATAAGAAGACCAAGAAAGGTGTGTGGCCCTCTACTGCTTGGAGTAGAGCCTGCACTGAATTGAAACTAGAAACAAAGCCTTTTGTCAGAAAGCCAGCAGGAGCAACCTTGTGCTGTACTTGATATTACTTGCCTTGTTTTTTAAAGCAACATTGAATAAGCTGCCAGCAGCTCCAAGGTTAGCTCTAAGGGCAAAAGCATCTTTTTCCACATCTTGTGAGTACAGCATTGCTGAGGCCATGGAAATGAAAAATTAGATCTGGCAGGTTCTTCCACCCATTAATAGCTCTGTAAAACCCACAGAAAAGTTGAAAATTGGTGGGTATCTTCTTCATTGCTTGTGACACCATGACTTTATACTCTTGCTAGCAGGATGTGCTTGGACAGGTGATTTCACTTTATTAAGCCTTTGTTTCCCTTTCTGAAAAAAAAAGCAATAATAATGCTATGTATAGGCTTTATAAAGATTAAACTTTGTAAATACTTAGAAAACGGTAGCCATTTTAATATTAGTAATTAAAACTAGTCTTTATTGACTGACAAAAAGAAAATGAACATGTATTCTTTGCTTAAAGAAAAAAAACTAGCTTCTAGATTCAGGTAAGAATATGAAGGCACGTTTTGATTTCCCTCAGTCACTATATGGCATAAATAGAAAGGAAAACAGAGAAACTTTAACATCACACTTTGTCTAGTCCCAAAATAAATTGCCTGTCCAGATTCATGTCACCTTTGAGACCACATAGTTAGCAATCTTTCAGGGTTCTTGTCACTTGGATACCAGTGAAAGTATTAGTAACACCGGGTTCTTCTTTTGGGAGCTCAGCAGTCCAAGAAGTGAAGATCCATGACGACAGTCACTTCTGAATTTACATGAAAGATAAGTCAGTTCAGAATGGAGAACAGATTAAAGATCTCTTGCATCTTAAGCAGATCATTTAATTTTTTGTGACTTGAAATCTACCACTGAAATGGTAGGTTTAGACTTATTAGTCGCTAAAATATGTCTTTTGAAAACTTTGTGATTGTGTTCAGATCTTGAGTCTGTTTAAAAAAACAAACAAAAACACCAAAAAATGAAAAACAAAAAAAAACCATTAATTGTAGGCCAAATGCAGTAGAAAATGGTGAAGCCAAGGAAGGAAACGCTTTGGAGTCACATAGATCTTGTTCAGTTCTTGACTCTTTTATTTCCTAATACCCTTATCTAGAAACCAGTGTTAACAATACCAAACTTACAACATTATCTGCAGATGGATGATAACATATAAAAAAGCATTTGAGGACTGGGGATGTAGCTCAGTGGTAGAGTGCTTGCCTGGCCTGTGTAGTGCAAGCAAAAACAAAAGCACTTGGCAGTTGCAGATATTCAACAAATGCAAGAATAAAATTGCAAGCATTATTTGGACTAGACAAATTAGTACAACTGATTAATTCTGATTAATAAGAAAATGTCAAATATTAGCAGCAATATATAATGCAAGGCAGCTGCCAAAAAAATTAAGAGTAAAAACTTCCATTTATGAAAATTTTAATCCCATCCATTTATGGAATCTTTCTAAAAGAATAATATATTAGAAGATGCTTATGTACCATAATACATGTCATATGTCTTTCCATAATATAGATACCTACAATAAATATGTGATACAGAATTAACTCACTTTGAAGGTGTTAAGTCACACATTGGTATTATAAAAGGACTCAACTGCATAATTAAATCAAATATTTAGAAACCATGGATAGGAAAATTCATACAGTTGTGTGCTGAAAATTTCAGCTAAATCAAATTCTACAACACGTTGAAAATTTTGTGACTATTTAGCAACCTGAAGAAAACCTTCTTAAACACAACCATACTTTTGCAACCAAATACAAATATTGTATCATTGATAAAAGAGGTGGATGTCAAGTTAGGAGTTTGGCAGACATGCAGAGAGATAGAGGAACTTGCAAAACATGAGGGACATATATCAAACTTAGTAATTATGTAAATTCCAGGAGAAGAATAGAGAAGAATAGCGTTAGGTCTGGAATATTTGGATGAATGAAGTTCTCTAGAGATGGAGGGAGATTCATTTACAAATTTGTTTCTTTATGGATCTTTTCATTGGTAATGTGCAAACTGGGGATAGGAAACAGGTGAGCTCATTTTCCAAATTATAATATAGTTGAAAATGTTTCTCAGGTAAGTATATCCTACTGATAGTGGAATCTGGAACATTTGGAAGTTTTACTTTTAATTTTTTTAAAGGGAAAACATTTTTAAAATGTCATAATTTCAAAAATCCAAGCAATCAAACATCCTTTGTAATCTTACACCCTAGAATTACCAAGTGTTAATAGTTTGGTGAAAGATTTATAGATTGTTCAATATCTGGCTATAATAAGGTAATAAAACAGAAGAGCACTCTACTACACAATGAATCATTATGCAATTTGTAAACACTTCTGCCTAGAAGCAAAGTTGTGAGGTCAGAGAATACACAGTTAAGAGTGGACCAATATTACACGTCTAATAATGTGTGAAAGTGCTTAGGATATTCTTGATACCTTAAATGGATGTTCACAATCATCAATAAAAGTAACAGGATCTAAGTGTCAACACTTTTCCAAGAGATAATTTTAATTAGAACCTGAAAGGAAATCTGGATTATCATTAGCATCATAATGATAATTTATACAGAATTTTTCACTATAATCTTTTTCCCCCCCTTCCTTGTCCCTATCTCTTTTGTAGCAATCTAACTTCACCAGAATGTTGTCGCTGGAAGATTTTATTCTTCTGGCCAGTGGAACAGAGTCTGTAGAAAATGACACCTTCAAAATTCTGAGTACCCTGAAGACCTTAGAACTCTGGAAAAATAAGTTAAGACGAGTCCCCAGTGCTCTCCCAGCCAGTCTCGAAGTGTTGAAACTAAATGATAATTCAATATATGCCCTACATGGATCAGATTTTGAAGGACTGAAAAAATTGAAAGTTCTTGAACTTAAAAACAACCTGATCTCTTCCCTGTCTCCAAGCATGCTCTCCTCCCTTGTCAGTTTGCAAAGTTTGATGGTGGATGATAACAACATAGAGTCTGTAACTGAACCCCTCATTCTTCCCCACTTGAAACACATGAGCATGGAGAATAATAAGCTACATCTTATATCAGGTAGCTTCTTTACTTCTCTGCAGTCTTTGCAGTTTCTCAGTTTCAGTGGTAACTTTCTAACTAAAATTCCTATTAATCTACCCAAATCCTTGCTATCTTTAAAGATGGAGAGAAACCAGCTCAAAGTGGTGAGGTTTCGAGATGTGAAACACTTGGAGAATCTTTCCCATCTTTACTTGTCAGAGAACCTCCTCTCTTCCATTGATGGGGCACAGCTCCTTACCAATTTAACTACTCTTGAGGTGTCCCAAAACCAGCTTCAAACACTGCCCCTCAGACTACCAGTAAGACTACAAAAGCTTGACTGTAGCAATAATCAGATTCAGAGAGTTACAGCACGAGACTTTCAGGACCTACAAGACTTGAAACATCTGTTTCTGGACAACAATGTTGTCAGCTTGTTCGAAGCTGGAGCCCTTCAGAGGTGTTCTCAGCTGTCCAACCTGGCCCTGGAGCAGAACCTGCTGTTGTCTATACCTTTAAGGTAAGTGAGTACTGTCATTTATTGTAGCTACCATAAGCATTTTCCAAAGATTGGGACATATCAGCATATTTCACAAACAATGAAATGAGTCAGCAAACATAACAAGGGCTTAGGGATAGAAATTTTAACCGGAGGTTTGAAATCTCCAGCTCTCAAACCAAATCTAGCACTAACTTAATTTATCTTGTGCACAGGACAAGATTCTGACAGGTGATATCTATAAAGACAAAAATAATATGATGATATTGTAAAAAGCATCAAGGCTTCTAAGTATGTATTATACAGATAACCAACAGGCAGGCTGGGCATGAGAGGCCACCAGCAAAGCAAAGATACCAGGAAAAATTGAGGGATCATATACAGTAAGATTTATATTTTTTAAATAATTTAGGTAATAGCTATGGGGGAAAATTGAAACTTTACAATGCAATTCTGTATTTGTTTTGAATTATTTATTGAGGAGCCCCATATTCTCAGTGCTATGACCTTTAAAGGGCTTAATTAAGCTGGCTCTGCTTATTTCTTCATGTGTCTGCATGAGTGGGTGAGTCCATCTGTGTTGGCCTTACCTTATGTTCTTAGGTATCTCTTTAGCTCTCTTCTTCTCTGTTCTTTCCTCTCTCCTTTCCCTCTCCCCATCTCCTCCTCCTCTCTTCCTGTTTTGAACACTTACCACATGCCAAGTACCAGGTACTTGGAACACATAAATGTAAGAAAAGAGATAAAATTTGCGGTTCTGTACAACCTAAATTCTAACAGGAGAAGACTGACAATAAATGTAAAATACAAGTAAAGTATATAATATTTAGACCATGTTAGGTATTATAGTTATAACAACAACAACAAAAAAGGCACAAATATACCAGGTCTGCAGTATAGAAGGTGGAATGGCTGCAATTTTAATTAGTGTAAGCACAGTAACCATTATGAAAAGGTAAGCTTTGAGCAAAGACTTGGAGGAGGTGAGGGATTTAGCCACAAAGTTATTTTTAGAGAAAAGTGTCCTAAACAGAAGAACCGCCAGCACTAGCCCCTAAAGCGAGAACAAGCCAAATACTTGCTACTTAAGAATTTTATTACTAGCCTTATTTTATATTACTGAATGTTCCTACTCGAAGAAAAAAAAAAGTTGTATATAAAATAAAAAACTCATAAAGCAGGGGATAAGAAGTGACTATCATATGAGGACATGACAGCAGGCTGTGACAACCATGGGCAAAATGTCAGTGAACTTTTCTACTCAGTGACTTTTAGAAGGCATTGAGTTAAGTCATCCTGCTAAGTTTAGTGAGTGAAAATAGCTTAATTATATACTCCTACAAGAGCACTTGTGTGTTTATAAGGGACTAGAGAACACACAATGCTTTTACTCAATGGAGTATATAATAGAATCACAAACTGCAGCTAGCTATAGTTCTCAAATCTGACTTCACAATAAAATATCTAGAAAAACATGAAAAACCATACTTGTGCCCAGGTCTTACTTCAAACCAATTAAATCAGCTGCTCCAGGATTGGGGCCCAGGCATCAGTATTTTTTAAAATCTCTTCAAATGAATTTAATTTGCAGCTGGGGTTGGGAACCACTCAGCAAGGACAATGGAGCAAGCAATGTAAGGTGGGAGTGGGCTTTTCATGAGGTTTAAGTTAAGTAACACAACTTTATGTCCCATGAAGGACCTTGGCTAGCTATGATAGCAGAATTCCTGTGGTTTTTAAGTACCCCCAGCACCATTATCCCCTCTTCTTGGCTTTTCTTTGTACTGGAAAGTGAGAATGATCCAGAAAATGTTCTCTGTGGCTTTCCTCCGATAAAGAATAAAAACATAACAGTATTCATTCCCTATATTTGAGTTTAAAAACTTTTATTTATGAGCTTTAAACAGTACAACTTTTTATTTGCGTGCTTATTCATACATAAAATATGTACTATAAAACTCAGTTGTCTAGAAACATTAGTAACCTGCTCCTATTACAAATAGGATTTCTACAAACCCTTTCTTTTTCCTACCATCTGCCATTTTACATTTCATCCAGAAGATAATAGTACATGGTTTGGGAAACACACATATTCAAGTACATAAATAAATTTTGTGTTTATATGAATTTGCCTCAATAATAGAAGTTGATATCTAGCATTTATTACATGCTTGCTAAAATGCAATGAAGTTGGATACATTTGCTATTCTTTGTTACTCTATACAACAATCGTATAAAAGTAGGTTCATTGCTTGACCTATTATTTTACAAATTAGGACACTAAGACTTAGTGGTATTAAGAAACCTGTTGAAATTCATTGTCATGAGAGAGCTATGCCATTAGCACAGGACACATTTTTGTCTTTCCACAATGTTAGAATTTATTGAATAACAATAAAGTCACAAGCTACATCACTTTCATTGGTTGAAATTCACTGAGTACTCATGGGTCATTTAGTAGCCAAAAGAGCTAGCAATTATGGGTTTTTTATTCCAATCTTAATTATTATTATCTATAACACTCAAGTCACAAATCACACAAGTCACACATCACACTTTACATAATGGCATATAGGTTATGAAAGGGCAAGAAAGGGTTAAGACAGCTACAGGGTTTTAAAAGGCCACACTGACAGCAGATTCAAAAGCAGAAGAATCACTGCAGGTAGTCAGATAAAATTAGGAACCTGCCAAAGAACTTGTTCAGGGCACAGTGCTGTCAGGGCATAGAACTTATTCTAGGACAGTGTCTGGATGGCAGGCAATTTGGAAAGAGGCTATGCAAGCAGGGAGATGGAGCTGAGCAGAAGCTCCAAAGATAAAGTAGGAGTTAGTGTTGCCTGCTGGCCTCATGAAGTGTTCACCAGATGATCTGATGACCGGTCAGTGTGTGCCGCCATATCACCTTTTATGTGTTTTAGATAAGGGTGTCTCTCCATTTATATGTTTTAGATGAGGGTTTTGCATTATTTGGGGATCTGGTATGCCTAATAAGCTCATGTGCCTGGTTTCCTTGATATGGGTTTGCTATGCTCAGGTTCTGTATGTCTCTGATTTAATTTAATAAGTTCACAGGTTGTCTTTTTTTTTTTTAAATATGAGCACAATTTACTTATCAGTTTTTGTCTTATGATTGTGCTATTCTGATGGTGGTTGTTTACTTGTACAAACAGGGATTAAAGGATTTTGCAGTGGCATTTGTACTCAAGATAGAATCACAAAGTACTGCTTTGTAAAATGGAGTAACTAAGAGTAAGGCACAGCCTGCTCTCCATGCATATCCTCAATAAATGGATTTAAACACAGTAGTTTAACTCCATTGCCAGGGAGTTTTAGCCACCTCATGATCCCACCTTTGTGATTTACTCTACTGTCAACAATACTTTACTATTTAGAATGCCCAAGATCTAGGTTTCACTTTTTTTTGTTTTTGTTTTTGTTTTTTCTTTGTACTGGGGATTGAACTCAGTGGCACTCAATCACTGAGCTCCTTCCCCAGCCCTATTTTGTATTTTATTTAGAGACAGGGTCTCACTGAATTACTTTGTGCCTCACTGTTGCTGAGACTGGCTATGAACTCTTGATCCTCCTCTCAGCCTCCTGAGCTGCTGGGATTACAGGCATGCGCCACCTTGCCCAGATAGGTTTCACTTTTTGCTGCTTCACGTTTCACCAGTCTGCTTCTCGGTGAACAAACAGAAGTTACATCATCTCTTCTTTATTCTCTCTTTAGTTAATTCAAATTTAGAATAGCTTTCCATTTAATCTTATTTACATGTAAGCCCCACTAATGGCAAAACCCAAAGAATATATGATGGTATTTCTAGAGGCACATTTGCCTTCAAATCACAACAACCTTTTAATATGAATCAGATTTATGTAGATAAATTATAATAAAGCATAAGTAACTTGTCAAATTTTATAAAACCAGAATAATTAGTATTTTTTCTTATGATGTCATTTTGGCTATAAGTTGACTAGAAACATGAAAAAAAGGAAAAGGATGGAAGGAAGGGAAGAAGAAAAGAAAAAGGAATACCTAAAAACAGGTACAGTTTCTACAAATAGCCAGAACTTAATAATTGTATTTGTTTCAAAGAAAATTGGCTTGTTAATTTTTATTCGCTAACATATGTAATTTCTGTGTAGTGAGCACTTTCATCTGTTAGGGTAGAAAATCAAAAGCTTCAAGAACATCAGTAACTTACCTAAAGCCATATACTGGTAAATAGAATGACCCAAGATAGAATACAGGTCTTAATAAGTAGGGATGTTTTTGACTCCTCAGTTTACTCCACTGTCTTTCCCCAATTAGGTCCTGTTGTCCTCTGCAATGGAAGTGGAGTCTTAGTTACTGTTACAACTAAAGTCTATGAATAGTTCATCTTTCCTTAGGGAAGAAACAAAACAAAACTATGTGTAAGAGATTTTTCCATATATTTTTTTGGAGACTCACCTTTTATAAACTGGTATATGCATAAAATTGTATTTCTTGAAGATTAACTTTAATACTGAATTTAATGCTCAAACCATTCAGTATAGAATATTTTCCCCTGGTAAATTAATCTACTTTGTTAGGTAAATTATTCCACCTAAGAAGACACTTTAAATAATTTAGGCTTTAAATACAGTCATGTGTCACATAACAATGATTCTATCAAGGATAGATTGTATATACCACAATGGTCCCAAAAGATTATATCATTTAGTGATATCATTGCTGACTTACGTTTTTTAAGTACACAGTGATGTTCGCACAATGAAATCACCTAATGACACATTTCATAGGATGTACCCTCCCATTAGGTGTTGTGTGACTGTACTAAAAAAGTCTAAATGCTTCTGTGTGTTTAGGTACTGCATAGTTTGCAATTTAATTAAAAAAAAAAAAAAAGAAAGAAAGAAAACCCAAGGCCAAAATTTAGGTTAACTGCCAATAATCCAAATACACTAACTTTAAGGAATGAAATTCATAAAAGATTAATACTATGACAAGCAAAAGGTAATACTGCCATATATTATGGTTAAACTTGTTTGTTTTCTCTCTTCCATATAGCAATAATATAACTAGGTCTACCATAAGTTTCTGAATACTAAATATATGAAGGTCTATCTAATGTACTCAAACTATATGCAAATAATGTAACAGAAATAGTCTCCAGTTCATTCTGATTTTTGAAAATTTTTTTTATCAACAGGCATTAGCATGACATTTGTCAAACTGATATTCAAAGTATTAGGAAAACTACCCCCTGCCAATTATTATAAACCAAAAACTGATCAAGGTTGAAAACTTAGTATGTCAAAAATTAAATTCATCTGCAATTGCTCAGTCAGAACCATGTCTAGACATAAGCACATAATCTGTTTTCACATATTAGGGGTCATTCAACTATATATTTTTCCACTTAATATTTTAGAACATTTTTTCTTTTTTCCCCTTTTCTCTCTGTTTTTCTCAAGTACTGCTATAGACCTCCCATGAATCTTAATTTGTTTAGTGTGTTTTAATAATTTACAGTTGCTGTTCCCTTTTGATATTCCCATTATCCCAAATTTGGCAGTGGGAGTCAGTCCTTCCAAGTTGGGTCCTGTGTTTGTGACATATGACTCAGTTGGTTTTTTAAAGTTTTGTTAAAATACACCTAACATAAAATTTACCATCTTAATCATTTTCATCTTATAAATCAAAACCTTAAAGAGTTTTATGATTAGGAACCAGAAAAATCAGGGGGTTAAAAAGTAAGACCTATGGCCTGAGGTGTCTGGTAGCTCTGGTAGCTTTGCAGGCATGGTGCTGCACCCTCCTGTCTTGGTCTTCTTGGGAGTAGCCTCCCATCATGCTGAATTGTCTTCCAGGAGCAGCCCCTACGGGGCCTACTGAAGGGCTGGCCCTGTCTGGTCACAAATTGTGTATGCAAGGAAGCCAGGAATACAGGTTGTCTTGATTTTTTAGGTTTTAATTTTGTTTTCATTGTGTCTGACAAGATACAGTTATGATGATTTATCAATTGTTATTTTAATACAATAGATTAAAATTTTAGATTTTTAAAAAAAGACAGACCCATGAAAAAAGAGTTAAAGACCTATAGGATCAGACAAGTTGGTGCTTATATTTAACTTTCTAACCTAAAGCTTGTTTCCTAACTTGATAAGAACTGTACAGAAGAGGCAGGTGATACTCAGTTTCTGTGTACCTTCGTGGTTGTGGAATGATGGTTGTGACCTCCTCTCACATCCTGTCTCCACACTTTGCAGGCTCCCCAAGACCTTAGCCAGGCTGGACCTAAAAGGCAATGCCATCCAGGATATTGCTGAGAGGGAGCTCAAGGATCTCAAGCAGCTTCAAGTTCTAAACCTGAGGAACAACAAGATCTCTGCCTTGGACCTCAAAGCCTTAGAGGGTCTGCCTCGCCTCAGGCACTTGTACCTGGATGGAAATCCGTGGAACTGCACCTGTAGTCTCCTAAGAGTCAGGGAGATACTGAAGGCCAAGGGCACAGATGTGAGGGGAGGACAGTGTGCAGCCCCAGCGGAACGACAAGGGGAAAGCTGGATGTCTTCCAAGAAGATAATGAAGCAATGCGAGCAACACTTACACTTGATCGAGAAAAGCAAAGAGGTCAAAAAGAAATCAAAACAGGAAGACTTCTCCAGCATCAAACTCAGCATGGATGATGATGATTATGATTATGAAATAGATTAAGTATGATCTTGTTTACAGCTTAGAAAACAATTTTCAACATTTAATCCCTTAAGCAGAAATATTCTATACTTTAGATATATAAACTTCTCTTTCATAGTTTTTGTTTTCGTTTTTTGAAAATGAAGGCAATGAGGGCTAAGATAAGTTGAGGTGGGGAGTAAAGTTGAAGGAAACAATGGTAAGAAGGTGTTTTCCTAATTAAAAAAATAAAGAAGGTGTTTTCCATTTTAAAAGTAATTTGTTTATGTTTTATTCTGAAACCTAGGCAAATGATAGTGTCAAATAAAATCTTATATAGCTAAAACTTCCTGCAAATTGAGTATTTTATCAAATAAGTGATGACTTTGATGACTTTTGTATATGAAACTGGTACTATAGGCCTACACTACAGGCTATTGGGCTGTAAGCAATAAAAATGGTCTCTGATTTACTTTAGCATAAAAGAACTTACTGGGAAGATTTGGGTTAGCTCAATCAAAAGAAAACTGAAAAGGAAAGCACAGACAGTGTGTTAGTCACTGTCACCATGACAAATTACCTGAGATAAACACTTCTAAGGAGGAAAGATTTATTTTGGCTGATGGTGTCAGAGGTTTTGGTCCATTGTAGCTTGGCCTATTGCTTTGGGCCCATGTAAGAACAACACATCATAATGGAAAAACATAGTAGATGAGGCCTGTTTACCTCAAGGCAGCTGGGAAGCAAAGAGAGAGAAGAGGTCAAGGTTCCAATATCCCCTCCATTGGCACACCCCCAATGACCTAACTTCCTCCAACTAGGCCCCACCTTTTAAAGGTTTCACCACCTCCCAATACTGCCACAGGGTGGGGACCAATCCTTTGACACATAGGCCTTTGGGGAGATTTCAGATCCAAACTGCGATAGGGATCAGAACTGCCCCAGGGCCCCATGGAGAGACCCTTAGCTTCTTCAAGAGCTCTCATGCTACAGAATGAAGCACTTTCCACTATTTTTGGTGTCTGCTTCCCTCCTTTCAAGATTCCTGTCCTCAAAGGGAGCAGTGAATTGGCCTGGCCTGACTCACATGTGTGTGTGCCTCTTGGCTAGGAGATAGAAAATCTGTTTGATAGTTTCACCAAGACCAACAGGAATACAGAAAGGGAAACGCAATTGGTATCTTAAATAACACAGGTGTTCCAAAAGGGCCTTCCTGAAAAGAGTTGTACTTTCATTTATATTGTTTTCCTGAGTTAACCACAATCCCCACAATGCCTTCCTTTTGATTCACTGCATGCTTTGGAGAGTTGCCTATTTGTATAGCAATATGGCTATAGAATAACTTTTTTCTTTCAATCTATTTATGGATACAATCTTTCAATCTACTTGTGAATATACTCAAAACCATATCCAAAATTAGTTTCTATTCTCATTAGTAAGATTCATCTACTGCTGTACTTAACAAAGTTTTCCATCAAAATACTCCTAATGGCAGAGGAAGTAAATAGTTGAGATTTTTGTGGATGAAAAAAAATGCTACAAGAATAGAGAAATTTCTCCAGAGTGTCATGTTTAACTTAAAATTTCATGCAAATTTTGCATTATTGCTTTATGTTCATATTTTCTTCCTTCAAATTTTTATAAAATTGACACCCCTTGGAGAAGAATGTTGTTAAAATTGTGGTTTCTTGTACTCCCTAGCACACAAACATGTACCCTCAAAACACAGAAGTTTTAAGATATAAGAGCTTTTGCATGATTTTTCTTGTGATTATTTGGAGTTTCACCTCTTTTTAACACATTAGAACTATAGTGTTCTCTAAAAAATTAACAATGGGTGATACGTAATAGTTTATACCTATTGACATTGCCTGGATATTTATAATCAGAATTTCCAAGCTGTGAGAACCTTCAGAAAGAATCCAATCTTTTGCAGATGAAGGAGCTCAGTCTTACAGGAGTGAGATGACTGTTGGGTTCACACATAGAGAGAGGCAGAAACAGCGTCAAAACTTGATTGTACCTGGATTTTTTTGTTTTGTTTTATGCTAGGGAGGGATTTATGGCCCCAGCTCTTGCTAAGTACACATTACCACTGAGCTACAGTTTGGAACTCTAGGAAGAATACCTGAATATGCGTGTTTTTGTTGTTTTATTTGTTTGTTTTACTGTTTTACTTCAGTCCTTTGCTATAGCATTCGTAGCCATGTAAAATACATTCAGTGGACATTCTACTTGTGAACAATGTCTAGAATAGTAATATGTTCAAGAAAGCATCTGTATTCATCTGCTTGGAAAGTCACAGCAAAATATCACAGGCTGAGTGGCTAAACAACAGAAATTCATTTTCTCACAGGTCTTGGAGGCTAGAAGTCAAAATTAAAGTACATCAGTACTGGTTTCTGGTGAGGGCCCTCTTCCTGTTTTATAGATAACCACCTTCTTGCTATGACCTCGCAAGACCTCTTCTCTATGTATATACAGAAAAAGAGATTTCTGGTGTCTTCCTCTTTTTATAAGGATACAGTCCTATTAGATTAGGGGTCCAATCTTAATTACCTCTCTAAGGTCCTGCCTCCAAATACTGTCACAGCAAGAATAACACTTCAATTTGAATTTGTGAGGAACACAATTCAGTCCATAATAGTATCCACCTATCTATCTATCTACCTATCTACTTACACATCAATCTAAATTTCTGGTCATTGATTAATTTATAAAAGAAAAAGAAAAAGGGGGAGCAACAAAGTAGAAAAGGGTAAGGAATTACCCTTACCCTTTATCATTTATAAACATATGATTATCATATATTTATACTTTTGTACATACTTTAAAAAAAATCTTGGAAAGTAGCTAGAGATCAGAATTGGGATGTAGGGCTAGTAAAACTTGGAAGAAAGATTGAAATATGGAAAGATTGCTTCAAGACCCTGGAATGTGGTGTAGGGTAAGAGTCACTGGAGTTGGACAGACCAGTCCTCTTGGCAAAAGGGTTCATCTGATGCCTAAGGAAAGGAATTTCTTAGGGACAGATAAAGAAAAGGGCATTTGCAGAGACCATTTTTTCCTGTATGGCCTTTCAGTGGTTTGTTTCCTCATCTGTGAAAAGGTGATTATGAAAGTGCTACAATTAAAAGTTTATGGAAGGAAACATTTTCTAACACCCCCATGTTTAGCAAATCTGCTCCTCTCTCCAACTGGAGATATTGTTCAACACCCCAAATGCCAATCACATTTCTTATGTAAATAGGGTAATGTAACAGACAGTATGAGCCCATCCTGAAGGCTTTCCTTTTCCCTCCCTGGAATCACCAACATTTCAAGTCATGCCTGCTGAGACCTGTAAGAGTCAGAACTGAACCACAGCCTAGTCTTAACGCCCCCAAGTGCTCCTTTAATAATATAAATTCTGATTTAAGCTTTTACATGGCCCCTGTAGGGACTTGATTGTTCTCAAATGAAGAATTAGTCTCCCACTCAGACTTGGAGGAATGTCATCCCAGTTTGGAACTCTAGGAAGAATACCTGAAATAAAGAATCCGAAAAGAGGGAGCTGGTTCTCCCTTCTGGGACACACGTGTGGTCTAATGTGAAATAACTACTTTTATCAGAAATGCTCAAAATTTGCAAACTTTGAAGGGTTTCCTCACACATTTTTGGCTATGCAAAAGAGCATAGCAGGAAATGCTATACACTTGTCTCCCTCCAGTGCGTGGGCTTTCTGCTAAGGCCTTTGTAAAGTGGTTCGTGAGTCTCAAAATCTGCTTATTGCACCTATGAGTCTTTATTTTGGAGAGAGAAAGTTTGTGGACGTTTGGCTTTATAAAGGAAAGAGGTCTTCAAGTTTATCCTAAGAAAAACCCTCCTTCCTTGGGGGTGCTTCTGTTATAGCTCTTTACCATGTCTCCTTGTCAAATAATGCTCTTGTAGGCTATAGTCCAGAATTCAGCTCTTTTCAGTATAAAAGAAACATTGGTGTGCATGTGTTGGGAGGGAGTTGCTGACAGCATTTCACTCTTTCATGCCTTTTACATACAGGTTGTATGGATTTTGCCAACACTGAAAAGCTGAATTGAATATGCTGAATATGCTCAACTGAATATTTAAAGCTCTATCTAGTCGGGAGTAATGGTTCAGTTAAGACACACCTCATTTAATTAGATATTTTGATATTAGCAAAATTCGCTTAACAAAATATGCACACAAATGAAATAATTACTGTCTTTGTAAGTCACTCAGAACTCAATATTTTTTCATCATATAGTTGTGTGGTGAATTTAAAAACTGGATTCTTGCCAGAATATCAATCTGAAACCCTAGGGAAGGGTAAAAGCTCCCCAAAGCACAGTTTCACAAGAATAAACCTTACATGATGTAATAATAATGGATGATCGTAACAGTTTGGTCTAGGGATCTTGCACTCTCTCTGAGACCTAGGCTTGCTTTATTTTAGATGGTATCTGTTTTTGACAGGAAAGAACCAATATGATGGATTTCCTTATCTTTTCCTCTCTAAGGCAAGATCTTGTTTTAATATACTCAATTGGATTCTACAAAATGCTGTCTTTAGGAATTCAGTATAGAGGATTTGATTTAATAGACATTATTCAGCTTTTGAAATAGTCACTGACAATTGCCTTGAGAATGAGGGTGTGTTCTTAGTCAGACCTATCCTGGATTCAGAAAAATACTCTGTAGTCAGCTATTCTCTTTCCTCACCACACAATCCCCACCCCTAACCACATCCTCCTGACCCCAGGCTGGATCACTGTTATTTGGACTTACAGTTGTATTTTTTTTTTTAAGATAATCACAAATGCTACTGAAAATTACTTGACTAGGCAGTAAATTCCCATGTATTATATGCAAAGTAGTTCATGATAATGATTTACCTGGAAATGTAATAAAATTCCAAAATAGGATCTCTGTGTTAGACTATGTGCACTGTCAATTTCATCAAAGATTATGGTGGCAAGAGATTTTTGCAAAGATTATTTTCTTCAAATGAAATATCAACTCATGTTCCTATTGGCAGTGTCTATAGTTTCCTGTTTCCATATAATCATCAGTATTTATCCTCAGTCTTCACTTTCTGCCAATCTGATGAGTAAGAAAATGTATAGCATTTCTGACTACTAGTGAGGTTGAACATGATTCTATTGTCTTTGCATACATACAAATACATACATACAGTAAGACCATGTTGATAGATATGTACATATATATGTATATATATCAAATGATCAACTGATATATATATAAATATATGTATATTTATCAAATGAACAATGTTTTAGTATTCCATGTTGCTTTGACATTATCTATATAACTGTATTACTCAATTAACCTGATTTAATATGTTTTCAAGTTCTTAAGTTACTTAAGGATTTTGGAAATTCTATTGAAGCTGACACTATGATATGAAAATGTCATTGAAATTTATATAGCTCTAAATTGTTTAGCATATGATTTAAAAATTTTCCTAATTTTAAGCATTATGTAGGAGTAAACTTATCTGAAGTAATTCAGTACAAAAAAATTCAGGAAGTTTATATTAATAAGTCTCTTTATGAAAAGACAAATCCAAGGAACAGACTCAGAAACTTTTTAAAAACCAACCTAAACTGTCAAGCAGGTTATTTAAGAATTTTGAATTCTTATATAAATGTTTTCGGCCTAGCAATTTCTGTAAGAAAAGGGTTTTTTTTTTTTCACCTTAAATAATTAGCATGTAGTTTCTTATTTTCTGGGTATTTCAGAACATCCCACCCAAGGTGTCATGAAACTCAAGAAAAGAGGCCAATAGATCCAGGATTACATAAAGTGCAATTTATTTGGTGGACTTATGGACAGGAGTGTGGTCCTGGGCCATAGCAAGATGAAGTGGTTCCCCATAACTTCAGTTTGAAGGGTGAGAATAGAAACTGATTAGTGTTGGGGGCTATGCCATGCGGACTACGCCAAGATGGCGCCTGGCAGCCAGCCAGAAATTGTTTTGATCACATCCACAGTGAGGAAGTCGGTTAACATAAACACACTCAGGTGCTTTACCATTGGCCGTATTCAAATAAGTCACGCACACAACGTGTGCACATGTGTTCCCGAGTGCTCCTGCTAGTGCCTGCTCCATTTTGACCTTTGCTGTGATTGGGCAGCTGGAACTGGCGTGGCCCTATCCTCTGCCTCTTGGAGGGAATATAATTGGGCAGTAGGCAGAAGGCAAAAAGCAGCAGCAGCAGCAAAAGCAGTAAGCAGTAGGCAGAAGGCAGGAGGCAGATGGCAGATAGCAGAGCAGTGGACTAAGAACACACCTCTAGGTCACAGATCATAGATCGCAGTGCGCGGATACACCACTAAGAAGCACCACTGATAGCACCTTTAGCACACACCTCTAGCATGCACCTTTAGTTCTCAGGATGCAGGACGCACCTCTAAGAAGAAGCAGCAGAACTCTAAGAAGTAGATCTCTGAAAGCGTAGCAAGTCTCTTTTCCTCTAAGCAAAGTCTTTCTCCCTCTCAAAGCCTTTCTTCCTCCAAGATCAAGTAAGCCTCTCTTCCTCTATAAGCTAGAGAATAAGCAAGCAAGCAAGGAAGCAGCTCAGGAATAGAAGTAGTTTATTTCCAGTCCACCTCCAATAAATACCCGCAAGATTGTTGCTGCAGGCAGTAACAAATATCCGCAGGATTGTTGCTGGGGGCGGCGACAGATTAGGACAGAAAGTGACTTCATCCTAGCTGGAATGTACCTCATTTATCTTAATACTAACATCAGAGTCTGGCACATTCCTGGGCTCCAAGGTCCAATTGGAGAGTTCCATGTACCATTCTAATAGTTTTGTCTATTTATTGCTTGCTGGCAGGAAAAAACTGACCAGGGTTACTCTGAGGCAATCATGTTGGTTATAACTCAAAATAACTGCAATCATGTCAAGCCCAATCCATACACTGGGAATTCTGGGAACTCTAGGAATATTAGATTTACATAAGCAATTTTTAGCTTCTACAAACCAATTAGAATAAAGCTCCTTTAACTAAGAAGACTTTATAACCTAAAACAGGTAGTGGAAATCTTTTTATGTAAATGACAAAATGATATATGTTTCAGATTTTTGTGGGCCTTGAGTTCTCTGTTGCAACTACTGAACTCTATCATAAACCATTCATAAACAAATGGATGTGGCTGTGTTCCAAAAAAGCTTTATTTACAAAAATAGCAGGTCAGACCTCTCTTCCCAAATTGAAGTGACTAGGAGGTAAGTACTGAAAAATTACAACTTGCTGGAGCATGAACTTATGAGCGAAACCTTCAAGGGAATTAGTGAAGCGGGTAGGAAATCTTGAAGTGTATTTGATGAACTGCCATAGGCTCACTGAGAACAAGTTTGTAGATTTAAAACCCCAGGAAGGCCCACTCATAGGGGACCCAAATATTTCTGTGGGTTTTACCTTTAAGAGTTAGACCAGGTTCTCCAAGTGAATGTTGCCAAAAAACCTCTCATCAGAGGAAGGAGAAAAGGACCATTTTAATATACAACACAGCACTGTTCTTATTAACATGTCCTGCCCTTAAGAGAAACTACTTTACCAGAACCTAAACTATTGAAGTTTTTATCAGAGCCTAGTCAAGGAAATACTTAATTCCAGCCCACTCTAGTCATCCTGTTCCACCTAATGAAGGATATTGAGAAGTACTTGTGAAGTTCACATCCAGAGTCACAGACTCACTAAACAACTGAGGCCTAATTGTAGGAGAATAGGATGTTTCTCCTCCTCACCTGTATTAGTTAGCTTTTTGTTGCCTTGATCAAAATACCTAACAAGAATGACTTAAAAAATGAAAAGTTTATTTTGGGCTAATGGTTTCAGAGGTTTAGTCCATGGTCTGCTGACTCCATTGCTCTGGGCTCAAGGTGAGGCAGAATATCATAGTGGAAGGGTGTGGTGGAGGAAAACTGCTTTCCTCATGGAAGTCAAGAAAAGGAAAGAATGTAGGAGGAGCCAGGGACAAAATATATAATCCCCAAGGGCATGCTTCCAGTGACCCATGTCTTCCAGTTACCCTACATGCCTTGTACTTACCACCCAGCTAGTCCAAATTATTAATCAATCAAATGGATTAGTCCACTGATTAAGTTACAGCTCTCAGAAACTAATCATTTCACTTTCTGAATTAATGCAGGAGATTTTGGGGAACACCTAATGTCCAAACCATAACACCATTCTCCCATCTTACCTTTACATCACTAATGGTCTATTTATGGCAGTACCTTTTACTCAGCATGGCAGGTCTGACTACCAACAAAAATTATGAGACATAAGAAAATGCAAAAAATACAGTTTGAAAGAGACAGAAAGAATCAAAAATCGACCTGGCAGGGATGTTGAAATTATCAGACTAAGAATTTAAAACATCTATAATTAATACCCTATGGCCTCAGGCAGGATATAGCTCAGTGGCACAGAACTTGTCTAGTATGTGCAAGACCTTGGATTCTATCCCCAGTACCAAAAATAAAGAGAGAAATAAATACCCTATGAACTCTAATGGTCAAAAAGGACATCTTGTAAAAATAAATAGACTATGTAGGCAGAGATAGAACTTCCAAGAATCATAAAGAAATATTAGAGATTATAAACTCTGTAGCAGAAAAAAGAATGCTTTTGATGTACTCATTAATAGAGTGGACACAGCTGAGAAAAAAAACCTTTGAGCTTGAGCACATATTATTAGAAAATTCCCAAAAAGCAAAACAAAGAAAGAAAAGTTTAGGGAAAAAAAGGAACAGAGTATTCAAGAAAAGTGGGATACCTACAAATAGTGTAACATACACCTAATGGAGAAGAAAGAAACAGAAAATATATTTGAAGCAATAAGAGCTAAGAACTTCACCAAACCAAAGATCTAGGAAACTTCAAGCAGCACCCCCAAGAACCACGCTTAAGCATATCATATTCCACATTTTGAAAAGTCAAAGATAAAGAAAAATATGTAAAGAAGCTAAAGGAGTAAGACATTTTACCTATAGAAAAGCAAAGATAAGAATTATATCTAAATTTTTCTCAGAAACCATGTTAGCAAGAAGAGTGGGGTGAAATATTTCCAATATTGAAAGAAAAAAATCCACCAAACTAGAATTCCGTACTCTGCAAAATTGTCCCTCAAAAGTGAAGAAATTAAGGTCTAGCTCAGAAAAAAATGTAGGGAATTTGTTGTCAATAGTTCTAACTCCAAGAAATGTTAACAGAAACCCTTGGAGAGAAGAAAAATGGGATCAGTTAGAAATTCAGATCAATATAAAGAAAAGAAGAGCATTGGAAAATGAATACCTGAAGCTAAAACTGAAACTCTTATTTTTCTAATTTGTACTTGATTTAACAGATAACAGTTTGTTCACAATGACAGCAACAAAGCATTTGATTATGCACATATGTATTTGATTATATCTGGATACATATTATATATGTATGCACACATAAATGTAAATGAAATGACAGCATGATAAAAGGGAATGGGAAGGAGGTATTAGGATTATCCTATTATTTTACAGTATTATCATTACCTACAAAGTAGTACAATATTACTTGAAAGAGGACTGGGATTATTTGTAAATAAATATTGCCAGCTCTAGCACAACCACTAAAGACTATAAAAAAAAAATGGAGGATAAGTGATATGCTAAGAAAGGGGTAAAAACAGAGTCCTATAAAATGCTCAATTAAAACTACAAATGGTAAAAAGGAGTGGAAGGTACAAATAGTAACAAAGAGCAAGTGAAAAAGAAAAAACAGTAACAAGCAGGGTAGATATTGGTCCAAATGTGGACATCAATAATCATTTTAAGCACTAATGATCTAATTACACTTATTAAAAGGCAGATTGTCAAAATACATAAAAAATTAGGTCCGAAGAGGCCAGGTATAGTAGCACATGACTGTAGTCCTGCCTACTTGGGAGGCTTAGGTAGGAGGATCACTTGAGTCCACACTGGGCAACAAAAAGACCCCAACTCAAAAAAAGACAAAAAAAAAAAAAATCACAAAAAACATGATCCAATTATATATTATCTCAAAGAAACTGTAAATATCAAGACAGATATGGTTAAAAGTAAAATGATGGAGAAAGATACACCATGCTAACACTACTCAAAAGAAAGTAGGAATAGCTAGTTTAATTTTAGACAGACCAGACTTCTGAGCAAATAAAGTTATAAGGGAAAGTTACATGAGGAGAAGGTAAATTCTCCAAGAAGAAATACAAATCTTTTATGTGTACCTACTTAAAACAATGTCAAAATATGTGAGACAAAAATTGACAAAAATGTAAGAAAAAAATAAATCACTATTATAGTTGGAGACTTCAACATGTTTAACAGAAATGGGCAGATCCTGAAGGCAGAAAATCTATAAGGACATAGTTGCTCTCAAAAACACCATCGAGCAATTAAATATAATTGACATCCTTTGACTATTTCATCCATCAACAGCATAGTACACATTTGTCTCCAAATCACATGAACAATTAATGAAAGACCACATTCTTGGCCATAAACACATATTTTTTAAACATAAACATATTGTATTTGTACCATATACAATATTCTTTAAAAGTGTATTAATATATTAATTACATAATTGACATTTTCTTCTTCATAAGATCTTTTCAGCCTACACAGATGTTTTTGTTGTTCTTAGTATACATGACAGAAGTGTATTTTGGCATATTATACATATGTGGAGCACAATTTCCCATTCTTGTGGTTGTACATGACATGGAGTTATACTGGTCATGTATTCATATATAAACATAAGAAAGTTATGTCTAATTCATTCTATTGTCTTTCTTATTCCCATCCTTCCTCCCTTCCCTTCAAACCCCTTTGTCTAATCCAATTAACTTCTATTCTTCACTACTTCTCCCCTTATTGTGTGTTAGCACTCATATAATCAGAGAGAACATTCAGACTTTGTTTTTATGGGACTGGCTTATTTCACTTTGCATGATAGCCTCCAGTTCCATCCAATTAACCAGAAAATGCCACAATTTCATCTTTCTTTATGGCTGAGTAATATTCCATTATGTATATGTACCACATTTTCTTTATCTATTCATGTTGATGAAGGGCATCTAGGTTGGTTCCATAGCTTGGCTATTGTGAATTGAGCTTATATAAACTTCAATGTGGCCATGTCACTATAGTATGATGATTTTAAGTCCTTTGGGTATATGCTGAGAAATGGGATAAGTGGATCAAATGGTGGTTCCATTCCAAGTTTTCTGAGGAATCTCCATACTACTTTCAATAGGCGTTGCACCAACTTGCAGTCCCACCAGCAATGTATGAGTGTACCTAATTTTCCCCTCATCCTCACCAACATTTATTGTTGCTTGTATTCTGGATAATTGCCATTCTGACTGTAGTGAGATAGAATCTTAGAGTAGTTTTGATTTGCATTTCTCTAATTGCTAGAGATGTTGAACATTTTTTTCATATATTTGTTGATCAATGGTATTTTTTCTGTGAAGTGTCTGTTCGGTTCCTTAGCCCATTTATTTATTGGGTTGTTTGGTTTTGGTTCTGTTTTTGGGTTTTTTTGGTGTTAGGTTTTATGAGTTCTTTATACATCCTGGAGATTAATGCTCTATCTGAGGTGCATGTGGTAAAGATTTTCTCCAATCTGTAGCCTCTCTCTTCACATTATTGATTGCTTCCTTTGCTGTGAAGAAGCTCTTTAGTTTTATCCATCCCATTCATTGATTCTTGATTTTTACTTCTTGCGCTTTAGGAATCTTGTTAAGGAAGACAGTTCCTTAGGTGACATGGTGGAGATTTGGGCCTACTTTTTTTTCTATTAGGCTTAGGGTCTCTGTTCTAGTGTCTAAGTCTTTGATCCATTTCGAGTTGAGTTTCATGCAGGGCGAAAGATAGAGGTTCAATATCATTCTATTACATATGGATTTCCAGTTTTCCCAGCACCATTTGTTGAAGAGGCTATCTTTTCTCCAATATATGTTTATGATGCTTTTGTCTAGTATAAGATGACTGTATTTATGCAGGTTTGTCTTTGTGTCTTCTATTCTGTACCATTGGTGTTCATGCCTGTTTTGGTGCCAATACCATGCTGTTTTTGTTATATAGCACTATAATATAATTTGTATGATATTGTGATGCCTCCTGCTTCACTTTTCTCATTAAGGATTGCATTGGCTATTCTGGGCCGCTTAGTTTTCCAAATTAATACCATGACTGCTTTTACTTTATATGAAGAGAATCATCAGAATTTTAATACGAATTACATTAAATCTGTATAGCACTTTTGGTCATATGACCATTTAAAAAATATTTTTCTAGTTGTAGATAGACACAATATCTTTATTTTATTGCTTTATGTGGTACTGAGGATTGAACCCAATGCCTCACACGTGCCAGGCAAGCACTCTACCACTGAGCCACAACCACAGCCCTGTATGGCCATTTTGACAATATTAATTCTGCCTACCAAGAACATGAGAGATCTTGCCATCTTCTAAAGTCTTCTTCAATTTCTTTCCTTAGTGTTCTGTAGTTTTCATTGTAGAGATCTTTTACCTCTTTTGTAAGATTGATTCCCAAATTTTCTTTTTTTGAGGCTATTGTGAATGGGATAGTTTTCCTAATTTCTCTTTAATTCCTCACTGATGTATAGGAATGCAATTAATTAATGGGTGTTAATTTTATATCCTGATGCTTTGCTAAATTTGTTTATGAGTTCTAGAAGTTCTCTGGTGGAGGTTTTTGGGTCTTCTAAATATAGAATCATGTCATCAGCAAATAGGGATAGTTTGGGTTCGTCTTTTCCTATTTGTACCCCTTTAATTTCTTTCTTCTGCCTAATTGCTTTGGCTAGAGTTTCCAGGACTATGTTGAATAGTCTTAACAGGGAATACTTTCAGTTTTTCTCCATTTAGAATGATGTTGCTTTTATAATGTTGAGGTATGTTCCTAGTATCCCTAGTTTTTCTAGTGTTTTGAACAAGAATGGATCTCATAAAACACGTTAACATATATAAAAGAACTGAAACTCTACAATGTCTATTCTCAGATCACAAAGAGATTAAGCTAGAAATCATTAATAGGAAGATAGGAAAATCTCAAAACACTTGGATATTAAAAAACACATTGGTGGAAGAGGAAAAATCATGAGAAAATAAAAAATGCTTTAAATGAAATAAAAATACAATTTATTAAAATATGTGGGATGCAGTAAAACTGCTTATAGATGAAATTTATATCAAATAGTGACACACACACACACACACACACATATACACACACGAAAGCTCTGAAATCAAGAATACATGGTTCCACTAATGAAGAAAAAATTAAATATAAAGTAAGCATAAGAAAAGAAATAATAGAATTTAATTAAATCAAAGATAGAGAATCAATAGAGAAAATCAAATGAATACAAAAGTTGGTTCTTTGAAAAGACCAGTGAAAGTGATAAATCTCAGGCTAATGGGAAAAAAAGAGAAGATACAAATTACTAATGTCAGAAGTGATAGGATAATACTACATGGACATTTAAAGGATAATAATTGAATACTATAAACAACTCTTTACCCATGAATTGAATAAGGTAGATGAAATGGACCAAACTCTTGAAAAATACAATGTACCAAAACTAACACAAGGAGGCATGTGCCATTTGAACAGCCCTAAATTTATTAAAGAAATTCAATCAGTAATTAATAAACTTCTAAAGTAGAAAGTTTAGGCCAAGAAAGATAAAATGATGAATTCTACCAACCACTTTTTTATAAAAAATTATGACAATTCTCTACAATCTTTTTCAGAATACACAAGCTGGCAAAATGCTTCCTAATTCATTCTATGAGGCCAGCATTTTTCTTATACCAAAACCAAACAGGACATTACAAGAAGAGAAAACTATAGACCAAAATCTCTTATGAACAGAGATGCAAAAATATCCAACAAAATATTAGTAAGTTAAATTCACAATATATAAAAAGAATGATATACTATGACCAAATGGGACTTATCCTAGGAATACAAGGCTGTTCAACATTGAAAACTCAACTAATGTACTCCATCATGTCAATAGGCTAATTAAGAAAAACCACATGATCATACAAATTGATTATGAAAAAAGCACTTGACAAAATTGAACACCCATTTATGTTTAACAACTGTTAAAGCAGGAATAGAAGGAAACTTCCTTAACTTGATTAAAGAACATCTACAAAAGTCTTAAAACTAACACACTTAATGGTAAGAAACTAGAAGTTTTCCTACTCAAGTCAGGAACAAGGCAAGGATTTCCTCTTTTACTACTCTTTTTTCAACACCATGTTAAGTTCCAGCTAAGGAAAAAGACAAGAAAGAAAAAATAATATATACTGATTGGGAAGGAAGAAATAAAACTGTTCTTATTTGTAGACAAAATGATTGCCTATGAGAGAATTAACAACAACAACAAAAAAAAACAGAACAGGTAACCAGTTATAGCAAGGTTGTAGGATATAAGGTTAATATACAACAGCTAATCACTTTCTTATATTCCAGCAATGAACAAGTGAAATTAAAATCATAATGCTATCTACATTAGCCCCCCCAAAATGAAATCCTTATGTATAAGTCTAACAAAATATGTACAATATCTGAATGAGAAAACTACAAAGCTGATGAAAGAAATCAAAGAACTAACTAAGAATAGTTAGAAATCATTAGATGTTGGAAAGAAAGACTCAAAGTCATCAAGAAATCAGCTCTTCTCAGCTTGGTCTATATATTCAATAAAATCTCAATCAAAATCTCAGTAAGTTATTTTGTGGATATTGACAGTTCGGCATTTACAAATCTAAACATACTTGTACCATAGGATCCAGCATAATGCTCTTTGGTATTTACCTAAATAAGTTGGAAACTTATATCCACACACAAAAAAACTATCTACAGATGCAGTAATAGCTTTACTTACAATCATAAACACTTGGAAGCAAACAAGATGTCCTTCAGTAGGTGAATGCATAAATAAACTGGTACATCCAGGCAAGGGAATATTAGCACTAAGAAAAAATAAGATAGGAAACCATGGGAAGACATTAGTATGCATCTTTGAAAAAGTAGGCAGCATGAAAAAGCTGTTTGATCTCAACTGTAAAACATTCTGGAAAAGGCAAAACTGTGGAGACAGTAAAAGGATCAGTGGTTGTCACAGGTTAGTGGGAAGAGAGGAAAGAAGAGGTGGAGCACAGAGGATTTTCAGGGCAGTGAAACTATTCTGTATACTACAATGGTGGGCACATATCCTTACACATTTTTAAAAACCCATGGAATGTACAACACTGAGAGTGAACCCTAAGGAAACTATGGACTGTGTGAGGTAATTATGTGTCAACACAGGTTCAACAATTGTTATAAATGTACAACTCTGGTCAAGATGTTTATAGTGGAGGGGTGCGTATAAAGGCGGGGGTTATATGGGAATTCTCTGTACTGTATGTCTTTCTTTTCTTTTCTTTTTTTTTTTAGTAAGTTTGTCAGTCAACTTTTCATTTCTGGGACCAAAATACCTGACAAGAATAACTTAAAAGAGGAAAAGCTTATTTTGGGCTCATGGTTTCAGAGATTCAGTCCATGGTTGGCTGACTCCAATGCTCTGGGCCAGAAGAGAGGCAGAGCATCATGGCAGAAGGCATGGCTGAAGAAAGCTGCTCAGCTCACGGCAGCTGGGGGACAGGGTGGGGAGGGGGGATGAGAGAGAGAGAGAGAAATGGATGTGCATGAGAAACCAGGGACAAGATATAATTTTCAAGGGTACATCCCAGTGACCTACTTCCTTCTGCTCCCTCACCCACCTATAGTTATCACCCAGTAATCCATTAAAATTACTAATTCATCAAATGGATTAATCCCTTGATTAGGTTGCAGCTCTCATAATCTCATCATTTAACCTCTGAACTTTCTTGCATTATCTATCATGAGTTTTCTGGGGGGACACTTCATAGCCAATCCATAACAATAAGTTTTTTGACAAGTACAGCATGCTGAAACATGTTTTCACGTTTCCAAGTACCCTTTTGTCATTATTCTTGTTTTTAGTTTTAAGGTTTAGGATTTCATTAGCAAGGATGTCATTACAAATATTAATTTAAATTCAGTCTTATTTTTTGGGCTTGTACATTTCACAAAATATTTTAAATAATCTTCATTTTAAATTCTTAATCTTTGCTCTATTCTTAGAATGTGATTCAAAAGAAATCAAAATTTACTGTTTTAGTCTACATATTTTTCTCAATATTGTCATTCCTTTTGCTTCAAGATCCAGCAGTTGAACTTGTATGGTGTCTCCTTTATTTTCACTTAGAGGATTTTTACCTTTTAATGAGAAAAATCATCCATTTTAAGGGCTATTTATATTAGTCCAACCACAAGGCTACAATTGTCTAGAATAAATAATGTACCATATGATAATGCTATTTCTAAAACAGGATGCTGAAATTTTGTCTTTTTTTTTTTTTTGCAGTACATTAAATTACTGAGTTTTCACTACCGACCAGACAGTGTGCTAAACACTGCAAGTCCATCATCACCTTAGTTTTCACAGCAAATCAAAGGTCAGATAACATAACCCTCTCTACAGCGCCATCTCCAGTTTACAGATGAGGATGAAGACAAAAGAAAAAGGATGAGCAGGCTGAATCCAGTCTGTTGGGTTAAGTTCAACTTCTTATTCACTGTCTCAATAGTCTGATAATCTCTTTAACAATTTTCCTTCCTGTAAAATCACCTGGCCAACATAGTTCATTTGTAGGTGGTGAGGATTAAGTTAAAGTAATGTAATTTTGTAATTGAAAGTAAATCAAATACTCTCCCTAAAATATTTGGGACTTAACATCTTCTGAGGATGCATAATTTTTTCTACATTTTTTTTCCTGTCCCTGGGCTAATTTTTTGGGGGGGAGTAGAAGGTTAAATGTGTTTAAGAAGGCCAAATTTTATATTCTGATCTCCCCAAATTCTTAAGAGTGCCACAACTGTTCCTTTAATGAAGTGACAAAATAAGAAAATTTTCTGGAGAGGGAGGACTCCATAATTTTGGATTGAATGTATATACAGTGTGGTTTTCTTGTCATTCCTGGATTATGGCTAAAAACAAAAGTCATTGAATTTACCTCCTTTTAAATGTAAAGAATCAGCTGTAGTTGGGAACAACTACTAAATACAAAGCAGGTTGCCATGCTCTGGTTAACCACTTCAGTCCACTGGACCTTGGGCTACATTTTGCCTACAGCTGGAGACTGGTCAGGCAGACCACTTCCAAACAAGTTACATGAAGTGTATTTATTTATTTTTTTTTAATTTTTTATTTATTTATTTTGGGTACTGGGGATCGAACCCAGGGCCTGTGCTTGCAAGGCGAGCACTCTACCAACTGAGCTATATCCCCAGCCCCACATGAAGTGTGTTTATTAAAGACAGGCAGGAAGGAGGCAGGAAGGGACATCAGAAGTCTAGGATTCATGCTGAGTCTGTACCCTAATGATCAAGAAGGCTGCCCAGGGAGGATGGAGTCTCATTTGCATGCGTCTTACTTCCACTGCAGTTGAGGAATCCAGAAAACGTCCTACCCTAGGTTTCATACCTTGGTGCAACTTGACTTGCTAGGCTAAAGTGTTGGAGGACATCCTGTTTCTAGGAGAAATTAGAACAGAGGTAGGGTGTTCTGGCAAGTAGTTCCACATCTTAAGATGTTACATTCCCAACTCGTCCAACAATTAATCTTGAGGACTACAAGTGAGAAGCCATTGGGGTGTGTGTGTGTGTGTGTGTGTGTGTGTGTGTGTGTGAATGCAATGCCACAAAGAAACTGTCCTACAGAAGATACCTCCATCCCTAGCCTAACTGAAAGGTGTCAAAGAAGAAAAGCAGGCCCTCATCATCCCACCTCTCTTTAGAAGGTTGAATGTCCATTAGTGCCTCTGGTCACTCTCTAGGAAGCAAACAATTGGGGAGAAATGTCAGAATTTTTGTGTTTGCATGGATTATCAGATGGAAATATGACTAGAATCTCTTTAAGTTTGTAATTCAAAAAAGTACAAAAAAATGCAGCTTGCATGTGCCTGGAGATCTTAAGAGTTGATCATGGGGACATCAGATAGATGGCTTTAATCTTACAGAAGTAGCAAGCATTGGGGGTAAAGAAGTGAGTACAACAGAGAGGTGGCAGAGTGTCAGCTGTGCAGGTATAGGAGTAGTGTCTGAAGAATACATGGTGAAATCTCAATGAATGTTTAGGGAGCTTCCCTAGCCAAACATTCCTTTTTTGTTCTTTTTAGTTATACCTGACAGTAGAATGTATTTTGATGTATCATACATATGTGGAGTACAGCTTCCCATTCTTGTGGTTGTACATGATGTGGACTTGTATTCATATATGAACATAGGAAAGTTATGTCTGATTCATTCTACTGTCTTTCCCATTCCCATACCCCCTCTACTTCCCCTATTTCTCCCTATCTGATCTGGTGAATCTATACTCCTCCCTGACCCCCTATTGTGAGTCAGCATCCACACACCAGAGAGAATATTTGGCCTTTCCTTTTTTGGGATTGGCTTATTTCACTTAGCATGACTGTCTCCAGTTCTATCCATTTCCTGGCAAATTCCATAATTTCATTCTTCTTTATGCTTAGTCGAACATTCTGAGGCAGCAAAAAGAGCAAGTTATGACCAGTGAGGAAGAAGACTGCAAGCTCTTCTCTGAGATGGCCTTTCCCCTCATCCTTTCTTTGTCCATCATCCGAAGAGCTAGTGCAGAGAGACAGAAGTGTGTGAGGGGTCAGACTGGTGCCCAGCTGGCACTTCCTCAAGCTAAGCTGCCAAAAAGAGGACAACTTTGAGATAGAAATGAAATTCAAGTTTTAAAATAAAGTGAAGTAAGTCTTAGAAACTCAAATTAGTTTAGCTGAAAAAAGGACAATGACCAAAAAATAAGGCAGGTAGAAAGAAGTCAACAGATGTTTCCCAGTGGGGAAAGGAGAAAACCAATGCACCAATGCAACTGTGTGTTTGTGTTTGTATGTATATATACGTGTGTACACATAACTGAGTATGTATCATGTAGGCTATACCTTGAGAATGGGTTGGGATTTGGGCAATAACTGGTTGTGAAACAGGAATTCAGAAGGGAAGAGCTTGAGTAAAAGGAACAAAAATAGTACAAAATGGATGCTGGGAAGTAACAAACTAGCCTAGGGGACCACTCAGAAATCCAACTTGGCTAGAACACTAGGTTATATAAAAGGTATGACAAGGTTGGATGGTGGTGGTGACTGTGATCAGATGCCATGCCTATTTTCCTCCCCATTCTAAACCTAACTCCTAGCTGGTAGTCAGGAATCACTGAATGAATGAATAAATTGATGAGGGAAGTGACTGAATCATCAGGCAGTTGAGGCTCTCTTTTATGTACTAAGCACTGAACAAGCCAGTAAGGATTCCGTTTTGAGACGGTGTGTTTCAGGAACATTACTGAAGATCTTCATTCCCACTCTAGGAAGAGATCGTTTAGGCTGGGAGGTTGAACAAACAGCAGTAGCAGAACCTCTCTAAGGAATACAGTCCAGTCTTTGGGGACACTTTCCTTTGGGGGACCCTGGCTGATCTCGTGTCTAAATTTGCTGAGGACTGCTTTCCACCCTTAGGTTCTTTTTCTTTAATTTCTTAACCACTAGATCACTTACAACCCTTGGAAAACGTTTCTGTTCTGGCTGTGAAAGGAGACCGACAGTATAAGACGCCCAGGATGCTGATCCCTGCAGCCGCCCATTCTACCTAGGGGACGTGTGCCTTTTCTGGGGTCCCGCCTGGAATGGCCGGTGGCACGCGCTCCTCGCCCTCCACACCACTAGGGGGCGCACTGGGTCCGCGGCCAGTCCAGTTTCCAGGCGCACGCCCTCTCTTCGCCGCGCAGCGCTAGGCTTCATCCTCGAGCCCAGAAGCCGCGTCAGAGTTTCACGCCAGCCAATCAGAATTGTCCATGTACTAACGGAGGCGGGGCTGCTAAGGGAGGAGGAAGATGGCGGCGGGGGCGAGGTGAAGTGTTGGCAGTGGAAAGGGGTTCGGGCGCGGGGGGTGGGGGGACACGGAGCGATGGCCCGCGACCGCAGCAGGGGAGGATAAAAAGCCGTCACGCCGCGGGTGTGGGTGGGAAGGTGGGGTGGGCGCCCGAGCGCCACAAGAGTATGACGGCGCGGTACGAGCTGGTGTGGCGGGTGCTACACGCGCTGCTCTGTCTGCACCGCACGCTCACCTCCTGGCTCCGCGTTCGGTTCGGCACCTGGAACTGGATCTGGAGGCGCTGCTACCGTGCAGCCTCCGCTGCGGTCCTAGCGCCGCTCGGCTTTACGCTGCTCCGTAAGCCCCGGCAGTAGGCAGGAACCGCCGTTACCAACGTCACCCGCGCGGCCCAGGTCCGGCCGCCGCCCACCCGCGGCTGCGCTGGCGCGCGGACAGCGGTTCCCTGGAGAAGTTGCCTGTACACCTGGGCCTGGTGATCACCGCGGAGGAGCAGGAACCCAGCTTCTCGGACATCGCGAGCATCGTGGTGTGGTGTATGGCCGTGGGTATCTCCTACATTAGCGTCTACGACCACCAAGGTGAGGCATGGTGTTGGGTGGACTGGCAGAGCCATCTCTGACCTCCAGCATGGCCTATCTGGCAGGTGTGCCCTGGTTATGCACACACTGCCGCTCTCCTGGCCCTGGGAGTGTGCAAATCTCAGTTACAGAGCTTTCGAGGAAGGGAGCTTTATTGAACACCTATTAAGCCCCTGGATTCTATTCAGTAAGTTAACAGTTACAAAAATGTTTATCATTCTTTATAATATCCCAGTAAGGTAAATGGTTTTTGTATACCACTGTTTCACAAAAGAGGGAGTTGAAGTTCAAAAACATTAACCGATTTATCCAAGGTCACAAAGGTAGTAAAGGGGAAATTGGAATTTTAGCCAGTGTGTGCATTCTCACAGTCGTTACCCTTTGATTACACTGCAGCGTTTCCCAAAGAGGTTCAAGGCACTGCTCTTCACGTGCAGTCATGCTTTGTGGTAGGTGCTGGAAATGGGAGTGGTGGGGGCCAGATATCATTTGAGCCAGTCTTATGAAAAGTGAGTTAGAGATTGAGTAGGCACAAAGGAAGGTGGTTCCCTCTCTGTCTTTGGGAGCCTGGAATTATGTGTGATTCTTGGTCCTCAGTGGCCAGGACGGTATTTTATAAAATTGTCCTTCCATAAGTTTTGATTGAGGGAATGAATTTCAACACAGAGAATTTTTATAAGTACAGAAATTCAACACTTATTGAGTGGAAACAAACCAAAAACACTGTGCCAGACATTCCTCAGAATCTTGCCTTTAATTCCATGGATGCTCAGGCTTGGGGAGAAAGGTACATACATAGGTGACATAGGACATTTTGTGAGTAAAGTAACTACTATTAGAAGGGAGGAGAGAAATTCTGATTGGAGGAACTTGAGAGCACATAGGGAGGAGATGGGATTTGAGCAGGCTTTTATAAAAAATATCTAAGAGATAAGGTTGATAAAGACTCTAGCGGTCAGGTTTGGGTTTTAATCAAGTCCTGACTACATTGATATTTTAATTCATTTTGTCCCATTTTCCCAGATGTGAAACATGTATAAAAACTTAAAATGAGCAACAAATATACCACTGTGGTCACTTTGAAATGATTATTGTTTTTAGAGGTCTGTTCTTTTGAGAAAAGTAATAGATGAATGATTACAGCATTTGAAAAAATGCATAAAGGATATATAAGCTCTAGGTTATGATTTCCAACCTATTTTAATGCGCCTGTGTCAATAAAATATTCACATAATTGAAAATTTGAGACTTAATGGATTAAAGATAAAGATGTGATGATTTTGGAGTACTGGTATGAAGGAAAGAAAATGAATGTTTTATTCTCTGCTCAATAACATAGATTACCTGTGTGCTCTAGAGAAGCTCCAACTTGATTTTTACCTTTAAATCTTTGTCATATAGGTAGATTTAAATGCAGAGTTTCTTCCGGGTATGTAGTAATCTCCGACTGCTCTATCATCTTCCTTGCAGTCAGCAAGGAATATGATTCAGTATCCTGTAATCATCAAATGATGATTTGCCCTAGAGGGTAAGGTTTAATATATTCAGAGACAGACTAGAACTTGCTAAAAGAACTCAGCAGACCAATAGAAATTGTCAGGAGGTGATACAATCCTTGCCTAACCCAATGTAACCAGTATTGTCTGGAGAATAAAATAAAATGAATTAGAAATGGAAATTAGTTAAAGACATTGAGCAATGTGCTGGATTGACTTATATCTAGGTGATTCTTTTAAATCAAGTACCTTTGTCTTCCAGTAGGGAAGGAAAATATATAGCTAAATTGTTTGAGTTTGTGACTGTGTCTCCTAACTCAGGTTATAATATTGTCACACTTCCTTGTTCTGGCTATTCCTGTTATTGAATTTCTGATGTGATTCATTCATGTCTTGTCATACTGACTAAAAACAAAATGATTGATAATGAAAAAGAAGAAGTCAAGTTCAACCAAGTTTTGAGTGAGAACTGAATGGAGGTTTAAAGATTAGAGGATTTTATGTCCTACTATAAAAGTAGTTTTTTTATTTTAAGAGATAAGGACAGTTTCACTGCTTGATTAAGAGACTTTCAATTTATTGATTTTGATTAATTTATTAAGCAGTTTACAGTTGGGTATCTTAAGTGCCAGATGTTCTTTCAAGTATGGGATACAGAAATGAACCAAGCAGACAAAAATTCCTTGCTCCTAGAACCTTAGATTTTAGTGGGAGTCAATTTATATAAAATATTTAGTATATTATAATTAATATAAAATATTTGGTATTGCAAGTTCAAGGAGGAAAAATAAAGGAGAGAAACGGGGCAGGTATAGGAGTGTTGAAAGTCAATGGTACAGGAAGGGGTGCCGTTCTAAATAGGGTGACCAGGGAAAACCACAGTGACTTGAGCATAGACCTAAAAAGAGGGGAGAAAGTCATATGAATATGTAAGATAAAGTGAACTTTTTTCAGGGAAGTATAAATATCTAAGCTTTATTCAATTTTTTCCCAAAGAAACTTCGGTTAAACCTATTTCTCAGTAAATATTTAAGTTTAAAAATCCTAACATACTCAAGTGTGATGTTATTGAATACTATAGTACAGAGCAGTGTAATACAAGGAGTATAAGAAATGATGCTCTTAAGTTTACAATCAAGGAATGATACCTACTAAAAAATTAATACAAGCTAATATTTAAATGTTAAGTGAGTTGGAAGAGACTTTAGAGAAAATTCCCTCAGGAGAAGCTTTATCCTCATATGTCCTGGAAAGAAAAGGAATTGACATTTGACCTGTACCTAGCAAAAATAGGTAGAATTTGGATTAGTTTGAACAGTACAGTGTTCTTTGAGCGTGTGTGAATTGGAGTTCCCCAAAGGCATCATTCCCACTAGACTAGTTTGCGAAATAGCATTAAATGGAATATTGGGATCAGTGAACATAATAGGTAAAGTTAATGATGGGAAAAGTTATAAGAGAGGTAAGAGGAAGGCTTGGATAACTCTTCTGTTTATCTGTTGCTTTGTAAAAAACGTTATACCCAGAAGTATAACGTTTTAAAGCAGTTCATATGTTGACACAGTTCAATTGGTCAGTTTTCCAGAGTCACTCATAATAGGATTGCAGACAAGTTGGCACATAAAGGTTTTTGTTTTCATATGTCTGATGCCTGGTTTGTGAAAGCAGGTTGCTCTGTCTTTACATGGTTGTTTCACAGGGTTAGTTTTAGCTTCCTCATTTTATAGTGGCTTCAGGGTATTCAGACTTCTAACAAAGTAGTGGACTTCCTCTGGATTAAGTGTTCCCAGAGACCGAGCCCAAGACCAGAGCTGCAAGACTTATGACTGAGCTTGGGAAATCAAAGTCATGCATCTGCCTTGAATTAAGGAAGTGGAGAAAAGGATTTCAGTTCTCAGTGGAAAAATGGCTTATGCAGAAAGGTGGGGAGTTGAGAAGGTTGATAGCAGCCATTTTGGAAACAAGCTTACCACCTTTATTTTTTCCTGTCCTATACCTCTTTATCCAAATATTTGTACTTAAACAAGCATTCATTCTAATTATGTAGGTTATAAATTATTTTTAATCTTTAGACAAAAAGCTCTGTTTTGATACTTAACTTGGCCCTACTTTAAAAAGCCTTGCTTTTTTTTTTTTTGGAAGCGGGGGGTTGCGGTGAGGGGGCCTGGGGATCAAACCTGGACTTTCTTCTTGCTAAGCAAACACTCTATCACCCAGCTACACATCCAGCCTGATCTTTTTGTTTTTTATTTTTTTTCTTCTCTCTCTCCTTTTCTTCATACTAGGGATTGAACCCAGAGGCACTCTACCAATGAGCTACATCCCTAACCATGAGCTACATCCCTAACCAGTTATATTTTGAAACAGGGTCTAAGTTGCTCACATTGGATTGATTTGCAATCCTCTTACTTCAGCCTCCTGACTAGCTGGGATTACAGGCATGCAACGTCATGCCTGGCTACCTGCAGTATTTCTTTCTTTCTTTCTTTCTTTTTTTTTTTTTTTTTCACTTTTTTTTTTTAGCAAGAATGTACTATTTTTATTTTTTTATTAGAATATTACATAGTAGTTGTATTCATTTTGACAGTCATACATGCATGGAATTTGATTTATTCCATTTCAGTCCCCATTCCTCTCCTTCTCTCTCTCCCCTCCCCGATTCTTCCTGTTCTGATCTTCCTTTTGCTTGTTTGTTTATTTTTGAATAATGCTTTTTACACATACATAAAGGTGGGATTCTGTGTGGTATGTTTATATATGCATATAGTATGATTTTGTTAAATTCATTGAGCTTTTACTCACCTTTCCCATCCCTCTTTACTCTTTCTATATCATCTTCTACTATACTGATCTTTCCTTTATCTTCATGATATTCGATCCCCACCCTTTTTGCCCTTATTTTGCTTTAGCTTCTACATATGAGTGAAAACATTCAACTCTTGGTTTTTTGAGTCTGGCTTATTTCACTTAGCATGATGTTCTCCATTTCCATCTATTTACCAGGAAATGCCATAATTTCATTCTTCTTTATGACTGAGTAAAACTTCATTGTGTATATATACCATTCATCTATTAACGGGCATCTGGACGGGTTCCACAATTTGTCTAGTGAATTATATTGCTATAAACATTGTTGTGGCTGTATTGCTATAGTATGCTATGCAGTATTTCTTTTTGGGGGGTTGGGTACCTGGATTGAACTCAGGGGCACTTAACCACTGAGCCACAACTCCAGCCCTTTTTTGTATTTTATTTAGAGATAGGATCTCACTGAGTTGCTTAGCACCTCACTAAGTTGCTGAGGCTGGCTTTGAACTCAGGATCCTCCTGCCTAAGCTTCCTGAGCTGCTGGGATTATAGGTGGGTACCACAGGACCTGACAGTATTTCTTGATTATAATAATTTCTGCTGGTATTTCTTTCATCTACTAAAAACTGGAGTTTACTTATGTTTGATCAGGATTTGTGTGTGTGTGTGTGTGTGTGTGTGTATTGCTGGGGATTAAACCCAGGGTCTTGTGCATACAAGGCAAGCACTCTACCAATTGAGTTATATCCCCAGCCCTGATTAGGAATTTTTTGAACTCAGAATTCTAGTAAGAAGACTGATATTTTATTTACATGATTATAACTTATGATTAGAACTGGGATGCTACAAAAGCCAGGATGTGGGACATGACTGTGACTTAAATGACTTTTGCTATTCAAGCCTTAGGGGTGTTATGCTTACCTGTATCTTACTTGAGGTACACCTAATTTCAAGTTATCCGATTATGTGTTATTATCTTTAGTGATAGAACTTGTTTAGACTGTTTTTTATCATGCTGGTAACCTTGCTGTAGGTCAGTCTTTTTCAAAACATCTGTGAATGAGTAATTGGGGATGCTTCTAAGAAATACTGATTGAAAACACTTTTCCTGTTCAGACTGAATTAAGGTAGTGGGACCAGGACATCTCAGTTTTAATCAAGCTGTTTGTATCATTCTTCTGCACAATGAAATCAACACTGATCAAAGAGTACTCTGCTACTTGCCTTACATAAGGTTGTTCATCATGTTCTTTTTTCTAAGTGACGTTAGTTTGGAATGAACTTAGTAGTATTTGTTATAATGATTGAGAGTAAGACATTGCTTTCTATATAAAAATTCAGCAGATCTTTAGCTGTTTTACAGATTAAGAACCTGAGAATTAAAAAGCCAAGACCCACATTCAGTTAAGATCAGTTCTAGAACTTGGACCAGGTTTTATTCAAAACTTTTGTACTTAATCTTTGTGTTGTATTGATTTCCAGTAAGAGAATCTGACCACGAGAGTCATTTTTTAATACTAATTATTTTGGATTATCTTAAAGCCTTGGTGAAGTGATACTTATCTACAAGTGATAGAAATTATTTATTAAAGAAATTATTAAGTCAAATAGAGCAAAATCTTCATGCCACCAGTATATAAGTTCCTCCTGAATCATAGGACATACTTTTTAAATCAACTCAGTTTACAGCACGCTTGCTCTATATCAAACTATTAATTTATCAAATGAGCACAGGCTGCGAAGGTGTTTTTCATTTTTAAAATGTACAGCCTGAGCTGGGGCTGTAGCTAACTAGAGCACATGCCTCACGTGTGGTAGATCCTGGGTTCAATGATTGGTAAACAAACAACAACAAAAATAAATATGTAGCCAGAAGCTAAGAAGCTCACATGGCTTGTTTATGTTAATTATTTCCTGTGCTGATGTGCCTGGACTTTAAACCCAGCACTCATTCCATCATCAAAGTATGCCACCATTACACCAGTTTTAGTATGATTTTTATTCTTTGGGGTTATCTGGAGGCTCTCTTTATTTTTTATATTTATAAATATTTTTAGGTGTTGATGGATCTTTATTTAATTAATTTATTTATATGTGGTGTTGAGAATCAAACCCAGTGCCTCACACATGCTAAGCGAGCATTCTACCACTGAGCCACAACCCCAGGGCTCTCTTTAAATAAAATAGTTAAATGGCTTCTAGAATTTATTTGGTTATGACTACTTTAGTCATGTAAATTTTTAATAATTGTATCATAGGTATATGTTTTCTTCTCTGACGATTCCCCTCTAATAGTGTTACAGTTGGGTTGTTAGAGAAATTAAATGAGGGTGGTAATCATTAGGTCATTTAATTAGGTATCTAGTTTAAAAAGAAACATAGGCAGTTGACTTTGAAGAATGGGAATTTGTTTATAACTAAGAGTTGCTTTACTTCCATAGCTGGTGAGATGCTTGATAACCAGGAGAATTTTTTTTCCCAGTGTTTATAATCTTAACTATTCTCCTTCTTTTGCCTTATAAATACTTATAGATATTTCTTAAAAGATTTGATCCATAGAAGGGAATTGTTGTCAATTTTTTTCGTTGCTGTGTTCAAAACAGTTTTTAAGAACAACATAGAGGAGGAAAAGTTTATTTTGTCTCATAGTTTCAGAAGTTCAGTCCATGGTCTGCCTGCTCTGTAGCTCTGGGCCCCAGGTGAGAAAGAGCGTAATGGCAGAAGGGCATGGCAGAGGAATACAGCTCAGAACATGGTAATGAGGAAACAGGGAGAGTCCACTCACTAGGGACCAAATATATAGCCCAAAGGCACACCCTCATTGACCTGCCTCCTTTAACCACACCTTAAAGTTACAGTTATCATCCAGTTAATCCATATCAACTCATAGACTACAACTCATAATCTAATCATTTCACCTGAAATTTATTCCATTGTCTCATACATGAACTTTTGGGGATCACCACATATCCAAATCATAACAGAAATGAACAACAGTAAAAATTCTGATTTCATATTTAAAAGAAGATATATTCAATGTGTTTTTATTTTTATTTTGTTGTTTTGGGTACTGGGGATTGAACTCAGGAGCACTTGGTCACTGAACCATATCCCCAATTTATTTATTTATTTATTTATTTTTTAATAGAGACAAGGTCTCACTGAGTTGCTTAGGGCCTTGCTAGGTTGCTGAGGCTGGCTTTGGACTCACAATCCTCCTACCTCAACCTCCTGAGCTGCTGGGATTACAGGCGTGCGCCACCACACCTGGTTCAATGTGTATTTTTAAAACCTCATTTTATAAAATTGATTACACATTTCACATAAACTTTAAAAGAATCAATATTTAAGGAATACAGACAAAATTTGTAACGCTTACTTCTTTAAACTCCTTGTTATTTAGTTCCCTTATTTTGAAAAATGGAATGTCATGACTTTATTACCTAGTACATGCTTGGGTTTAAGGGCAGACCAACTATTGAAACCCGTGTATAATTCCAAAATGTCAGGGAGAACTCATGTATAGGTTAATCTAAGTATGGTAGCACATGCTGGGGTGCTTTTTTTCATCTTGATATGTTCTGTGACCAGAGAATCTACATCTAAACCCTTAAGTTCAGCATTACTGTCTGCATTTTTAAGCATTTGCAGCAGAAATATAGCACTCTTTTTGGGTCACTAATCCTGTGTTCAGCACCACTGGACACACCTCCCAACTCCACCATGGTGGAATGGAATTTTTTTTTTTTTTTTTTTCGGGCACTTGGGATTTTTCAGATATGTATACCTTTGATGACCTGGGCAGTCATGGGTGTTCTTAAAGTGAACATAAAGATTAGACATCTTGATTTGCATGATTTTGTAGGATTTTCCGAGACAAGAGAGTAGTGAACCATTTTTACAGATCACTTCGGACTACTTTACTGGAAGAGCTTGTACTAGAAACTTGAAAAGATTCTAGTAAGATACCTGAAGGTAGTGTATAATCTAATAGGTAGATTGGGTTTACTTAATTTTATTCTCCTTTAAAACATTTTCTGCTCCTGGCTTCCATAATACCACATGTGTTTGGATTTCTTCTGTCTCACTACCTATTCTTTCTGAGCCTTATGTCTAACTTTTCTTCCTTTGTTTCACTTCTAAATGTTGCAGGAGTTTTGAACTGTGTGTATATCTTTTTCTGCTTCACTGGGTCAGTGTATCCTAAAAACAGCCCTGCTTCTATAGGGGCCCTGCTCCTATAGCAGTAAGTTTTCTGACAACTGTGCCAGATAACTTTCCAGTCCTGTGATTTTTAAGTATCCTCTGTGTGCTGACATGCAGTTTTGTTTCTCCAACCCTCATTTCTTCCATAGTTCCTATCTTCTATATCCAACTTCTTTGTAAAATCACTTTTATTTTATTAGACCTCTCTAATACCTAATCTGTCCAAAACAATAGTCTTAAAAATTTCTCCCAAATCTCTCACCTCATATTTTCCTCATCCCACAAAATATTACTTCCCTCCAGTTCCTCAGGCTAAAAGCTTAGTTATCATGCGTGAGTTCTCCAACTTCATGTTCTACTTGTAATCCATCAATAAGCAGGCCACCTTGGCCATACTACTAGAGTATATCCCAAATCTACCACTACCACTTGTTTTGTTCTCCTTTGCAGTTGTCTTAAGTTTAAGTTGCAATTATCTTTCACTTGTATTCTCCAGTAGCCTCCTGCTCTTCATTTCTACTCTGGCCCCTATATTCTTCATCCACTAGCAAAGTTATCTGTTTTTGATAACATCACTCAAACTCTGAGTAAAACACTCCAGCAGCTTCACATTGTACTTAGAATGCTTTCTAAATTAATATCCAAAGCCCCTTCATGTTATAACCACTTTTAATGTCTGTGGTCTCATATTACATACCTCTCTATTTATGCATTGCTCATACTGATATATTTCTTTTCCTTAAATAAGATAAATTCTGCATTCTGAGAGAATATTCAGTCTTTTCTATAATAGTAATTAGCTGATAAAGTACTGCTTTATTTTGGTGCTGGGGATCAATCCAGTACTTCATGCAGTGCTAGGAAGTATTCTATCACTGAGCTAAACCCCTGACTCTCAAAGTACCGATTACTATATTTTAAGAATTGAGCAAAATTAGCAAAGTTCTTTTTTGTTAAATAATGCAGTGTTAAAATAAACATGAGAAGGTCACCAAGGAAGTATTCATGTTACAGAATTGAAAAGAGCAGGATACAAAGTTGCATAATCATGTATACCAGGAGTGCCTACACATGTGGACATGGACTAGTGAATATTTAAAATAGTCCTCTTGCGATGTAAGGTTAGGGACACTTCAAATTATTGAAATTGGAGGGTTCTGTTATTGTCTAAACTTCCTTTATATAGTTTTTAATACTAGAATTTAAAACAAATGTTTCTTAGAATATTAAAAAGAAGCCTACATTTGATTCTAATGTGTGTAGCTAATGTTATTCAAGAAATACCAAAAATGTTATAGTTTTTCTGGAGTGTAGTTTTCCTAGAACAATATTTCATTCTTTTGTGGAAATTGGAGACTTTTGCATTGTGTTTTTAAAAATGACTTTCATGTACCTTTTCTATACATATTTTTTATATTGTTTATGTTTCAGAGATTGAGTCTTCATGAGATATAGTTGCAGAATGTGAGATGAGATAGTTGCCATATGTGAACATAATGTGAAATTTCTTAATTCATTATTGCAAAAACTTTTACTTTAGATTCCTAGGTCACTCTTAATTCAAAATACATGTTTTGTTTGCCCTGTAAACAAAACATAAAAAGCCTTTTATGAAAGAGCTGGGCAGGGGGGATAAAGCTATAGTTCTACTCTTTTTTAAAAAGATATTACTTATTTGTCTAAAAGATCATTTTTACTTAATAGAATTCAACTTTTTAAAGAGAGGGATTAAAAATGGGGATATAGCTTGGTTGGTAGAGTGCCTGCCTTGCATACATAAGGCCCTGGGTTCAATACCCAGCGCACACACACACACACAAATTTAGAATCGTTTAATAGTATTGTTCATTTGTCAGAGTTAAAAATAGTTACTGAACTGAATAGAAATTAAAGTCAGAGACCAGAATTTCAAACCAAATTCTTAAGACACTATAGCACCATTGCTTGACCATTCTGGATCTATTTTCTCATCTGTAAAAGGATAGAATAATATTGTTCTTGAGGCTCAGTATTATATAATTCTGTAAAATAATAGTTTTCTCAAAAACCATTTTGTTTAAATGTTTTTTTCTTTAAATCACTTATTTCTGAATGAGTACAATCTCAGCTTCTATTTGTGTAAAATGACTTTCGTGATAATTTGTTTACTTTTATGCTATCATTTGACTTTGTTTAAATTCTAGAAGTAAAACAATGAATTATATGAGAGAAAGAAACTATATATACTGTTATTGCTATAGAAATTTCTGATTTCAAAGTTTCCCTTACATCTTTTTGCATTTCTTTTTGCATTTATGTCATGTGAAGTATGCATATGTGTGTATTGCCTTTGAATCCTGAAAAAATTGTAAGTTGATATTATTATTTGTGGGTGAAATAATTATCATAGAGTATAATGAGATTTCTTGATGGGTTTCAAACTGTGAGATGTTGGGAATCATCTTCCTCATAATCTGTTTCATCTAAGAACTTAGTGGAAACTGCACTTACTTATTTTGTGATGCTGGGGATCAAAGCCAGGGCTCAAGTGTAGTAGGCAAGTGCTGTTTCATCTCTTCATCTGGATCAATCAAGACAAAAGTTCTGTTTAAAATAACCTTATGAAAATCTTCTTTATAAAAGATACTTTGTAATTGTGTCTCTGTAATATTCTTCCTTTTTAAAAGAGTTCCTGCCTGTGTGCAATAAGGAAGTGTCTACTTTTATTGTGAGAGGTTCCTGGAAACAAACAAAAAAAGTTTTCCATTCAGTGGCATGCCCTTTTGATTTTGTTGATAGGTGGCATTTTGTGCACTGATAATTCCGCTTATAAAGTAAACATTGAACTTCAGGAAGAGGAACTTAAGTTCACAAGTAAGAATATAGTTAGTTTAGTGGTGGTTGTGGTGGTTAGTTAAGCTATCGCTATTCTAAAAATAATATTTGTTTTCAAGGGGTTTGAATGAAATGGAGGGGGAAGAGAGCACATCTGACTCAGGCTTTGGGACAGGCTCTTAAGGGAGGTGACATATCAGCAGGCATGTGATGAATTAGAAAAATTTTACAGGCATGTCCTTAGGAAATGAAAGGTTAGGGGTTAGAGTCACTTCATCTATTTTTTGAGAAACATAAGGTAGTTCTTGTTTGCTGGGTATAAAGTACTACAAAGAAATACTTTGACTTGTTTCATAAACATGAATTATTTGCCTCCACCAATTATGGGTACATAGTCTGGAATGCTGTGGTTGAGCTGAGCTGTTTGTTATTTATATACTAGGCATTTTAGGAGCCATTGAAGATACTGAAGTTGGATTGTGCCAGAATTGAAGATGACCTGTCTTTCAGCAGACATTTGTTGAGTGTTTGCTCTGTGCCCCAGGCACTGTGTTAGGCCTGGTGAGATAAACAGATAGGAAGGATCCTTTATCTGCACAGTTCTTATAGGACCCTGTACTTCTGTCTCATGTCCCTTAATCACTTCTGTTGTAACACCACTGAAATATTCTGTTATTTACTATCTAAAACTCAGATTTTTTTTCTTTTACCCAGTTCTTTTTGCAGAACTTGGCCACTTTTTTTTTTTTTTTTTAAATCATTTTCTGTGACCTAGAGTAAAAGACTTGGAATGTTATACATTCCCCAGTAAGTCATGTACCACGTCCTCTCAGTTCTTCCTTTGTGGTGAGTCCTTCTTTCCATTGCCTCAACCTGCAGTAGTCTGCTGCCTGCCTATGGTAATGCTAGGACAATTTCCTTAAAGGTATAAATTTCTACACACTTCCACATTGCTCACACATTTTCTGTTACCTGTTTGGTAGAGTATGAAATAAAAATTAGAACTATCCGCTTGCCTCTTCTCTCTTAAAAAGCCCTTGCTTAAGTAGCATTTGTCTGTCCTTTGAACATTCCAAACTGTGCTTTTTCTTAAGGATTTTCCCCCTTCTAACGTCCTCTCCATTTTTTTTTCTTTACCTTTCAGAGTTCAACTCCAGCCCAAGTCTCGCTTCTTTTTCAAAGCCTTGTTCACTCAGAGACTGCTTTTACCACTTTGGCACTGTGCAGCAGATTCTTCTGCCTGTCTCTCTCCATCCACAGGGAGACATACACACAGTGTTCTCTCCCAACTAATCTTTACTACTACTTAATCTACTGTACCACTACTAACTGTTTTAACATCAGACCTGAGAGTATAGAAAGTACACCACCTAATAAAGATCAAAAAAGCAGTGGTAACTAGAAAGCTGCCTCTTCAAAAAATAATCAAAAACTTTTGTTTTTTAGTTAGAGCTCTATATTAAATTTACATTAAATGTATGTCACATTGTTCCTTTATCTTTCTCAATGACCTGATGATAAAGTGTAAAATTTTTTGTGTGGAGTTGGAGGAACAAAAACTGTTTTATGTAGTTTATTTCTGTGCTTTGTTTGAATTTGTTAGATTTTGGTTTTATTACTTTTATCTACTCTGTACTTTTTATATAATTCATATAAGTTCCTCTTAAGGTTAAAAAATCAAATTGAAATTGGGGTGGTAGTATTTTAATGTACATAATAAATCTGCAGAGAAAATAATGTTAGGCTAGGAGTCAGGAATAAATAAATTCTTGGACAAGCTTTCTAAGGACATTGGATTTCTTAATTTGTAAATAAAAGTTTCAAATAAACAAGCTCTTAAAATTCCTTTCAAGGTCTAAATTTTTGTCCTGTTCACATAGCCACTAAGTAATTAAATATTATTATTATTATTGAGACTAAAGCCAGACTTTTGTATTAACAAATCTTGTTATCATGTTTTTCTTATAGATTCTGATTTAGGATTAGTTCTTACTGTTTTATTTCAGATTTGTTCAGTTCTGAATTTAGTATTTTTTTTGACCACAAGCATCCATTAATTACTGAAGAAGATAAATGAACCTAGTTGTGATTTGCTTGCTTTTTCTTTTTTTCTTTAAGGTATTTTCAAAAGAAATAATTCCAGATTGATGGATGAAATTTTAAAACAACAGCAGGAACTTCTGGGCCTAGATTGTTCCAAATACTCACCAGGGTTTGCAAATAGTAATGACAAAGATGATCAAGGTAAGCATGAGTGTAAAATTGAATATGTAACACATGAAGATGTATGTTTATGTTTTAGGGCAAATTCTGTCAGTCATTTTTCATTGATTTTGCTTTGTTAGTCTTTATTGTCAGCATCTTTAATCATCAGATTGAGACTTTCCTTCTTCATCATGTTAAAAAATAATTTTCAGTAAAAGATAAAAATAGTTTATAGATGTTAAAAAGTAAACACATGATAAAGATCTTATTTAATCAGATATATTATTCAATAGACAATCCACAGAACATATTTTTAGATCAATAAATGAATATGTAAACATAGGCAAAACTGGTTTTTCCATGGGGTAGGAAGAAAAACAATGGAAAATATACCAGACTAGAAAAAATTTTCATTTCTATAGATAAAAAGTTTACATTGTTATCAGTTACCTAGAATTCTGTCAGTTGAAAAGCAACTCTCAGGGAATCAGATAAGGTGTGTGTTATAGACAATGCATACTTAGTCCATTGAAACACAGTTTTCTCCTACAATTTTCACTCATTTGTTTTATTCTGTTTACTGCTATGATTGTATATGGGGTTTTAGATCAATAAAATTCCTATTTTCTAGAAGATTTATGCACAGTAGAAGATCATTCTGAGCACTTGGAAAATAAGACAGCGTAATAAATATATACATAAACATGATTTTGAGTGCTTTGGTCTTTTCAGAGGAGAATAGCTAACTATGTTTTGATATTGAAATTGAAGGGAATAAATGATTTTTGTTATAAGAACTCTGCCTTTATTTTAGTCTGAACTTACTATTTCATAAAACTGATATTGAAATAAATCTGGAAGAGTGTGTTTTTAAAATATCTTATTTGTTTTTTTCCTCCAGTTTTAAATTGCCATTTGGCAGTGAAGGTGCTGTCCCCAGAAGATGGAAAAGCAGATATTGTGAGAGCTGCTCAGGACTTTTGCCAGTTAGTAGCCCAGCAGCAAAAGAGATCTACAGATTTGGATGTAGATATGTTAGACAGTTTACTTAGTAAGTCGTATATATGTTTTTAATTTTATCCCACAAGAATATACTATGAAAGAAAGTATTTAGGTTCCTTTCATAGTATAAAACCTGAGTTTTGTTTTTATACTCTTTATAGTTCTGAACTTTAAAGGACGGACATGTGAAGATGGTTTTGAGAGAATAAAATTGGTAGTCAGCTCACTGACATGAGAACTTAATGGTAAAGAAAAAGGACTTCTGAGTTTTTTAAATAGTAACAAATACTCTTGGAAATAGGACTTCTGCTTGTCAGCCTTCTTATTTTCCCCCTTTCTTTTCTTTTTTACTTTTGGTATCAGGGATTAAACCCAGGAGCACTTGACCACTGAGCCATGTCTCTAGCCCATTTTGTTTTTTTATTTTGAGACAGTAGCTCCATAAGTTGCTTAGGCTGACTTTGAACTTGCTATCCTCCTTCCTCAGCCTTCTGAGTCCCTCTTTCTTTTTAGTTTGAAAGTTATTAAGTTTGAACTTAATAACTTTTTACAGGATAATCCCAAGAATATAATCTTACCATCATCCATGACTCCTTTTTTTAAGTATTCTTTTCTGTTATTCTGTACCAAATAAACCACTGTATTTTTTGTATTATACCAAAATATAATGTTTATTATTTTTTCCACACTATTTGTAAATGCTTTTGGTTTGCTTATAGAGCCACTCTAAGAACTTTTTGCTTTAACATCCTGATCCTTCTAACTAGAAAGGCAATCTTTTTTAATAAGTACATGTCCATTCATAGCTTCTATAGCCATATGTGACCCGGGTTTTCCTTTATTTTTTATTTATTCACATTTAGTTTCCATTTATCTTACTAATCCATTTTCTAACTCAGTGACTCCTGATTCTTTGTTTCTTCTACTTTGACATGGCCATCATAGAGTACAGTCCCCCTTTGTTCTCTTGCTCTAACTTCCTACTTTCATTGACTACTCACTTCTTGCCTTATATTGTTTGTGATTGTGTAACTGTAGTTGGGCTTGCTGAAAAGTGGACCATTGTAGAGGCACTCTTTTTAGAAGTTACTGGCATTTTGACTGTTTCCTGTATTATGTCAGGCCCACCCAGGCAGTAATTTATGTGTACATCCTAAAAGTTGTCCTGGGCCACACAGGTGGCCTTTAGGTTGCCCATGAGAAAGTGCTAAAGTGTTGAGCCCAGGTGTTGCCTTCAGGGATTGTAAACTTATGACAAGTGAGTATGTATGCTGTCCTTAAACTAGTTAATGGGACAGAAACAAATGTTCTGAGTACTGTCATGCCCTAAAGTTCCCTTGTGACTACATTCAGTTCCTACTTCTACCTCCCAAACCAGACAGCCACTGGTTTGTTTTCTGACATATTTTTGTGTTTTCTAGAAATGTTATAGAAAACAATCATATAATGCATAGTCTTTTATCTCTTGTGTACTCAGTCTAATATTTTTGAGGTTCATCCATGTTGCTTGCAATAATAGTTCATTTCTTTTTATTGTTGAATAGTATTCTATTTTATGGATAATACCATGTTTTGTTTATCCATTCATCAGTTTACTATATTTTGCTTGTTTTCAGTTTTTTAATAATGCTGTGACTGTTGGCATACATGTCTTTGTGTGGACATGTTTTCTTTTCTCTTGGGTAGATACGTAACAATGGAATTGCTGTATGTGGTGAGTGAATTTTTAATTTTTTGAGAAACTGCCAAACTGCTTTCCAAATAGGCTATATATTTTACATTCCTACCAGCAAGGTAGAAGGTTCTAGTCTCTCCATGTCCTTATGAAAAATGATACTTAAAAACATTTTAAATGTACTTTGGCTAGTCTAGTGTGCATGTAATAATATTTTTCTGATATTCACATTTTCATAATGACTAATAATGTTGAATATTTTTCATGTGTTAGTCATCTTATCATCTTTTTGTGAAATGTTTGTTCCAATACTTAGCCCATTTTTAACAAGTTGTTTGTATTATTATTGAGTTTTAAGAAGTCCGTATATTCTGGATACACATCTTTTATCGGTGATAAGATAGGTACACTTACAAATACTTTATCCTAGTCCATGGCTTACTTTTTCATTTTCTTAATTGTTTAAGTTTTTAATTTTTATAAACTCCAATTTACCAGATTTTTTTTTCTTTTATGGATCACATATTTGGTTTCATGTCTTAGAGATCTTTGTTGTATCCAAAGTCACAATTATTTTTTCTTGTGTTTTCTTCTAGAAGTTTTAGATTTTGTGATTACATTTAGGTCTATAATCCATTTTGTCTTAACCTGGGTAAACAGTGTGAGGTTAAAGATCCTAGTTATTTTTTTTATCAGTAATTTTTGATGAGAATTTTTTTTTTTTAACCATTGAATTATCCTGTTTTCTTTGTTGAAAAAAATAAGTGGCCATAAATCTCTGAGTTTAGTTTTGAGCATTCTATTTTGTTCCACTTGTCTTTATATCTGTTTTTACGAAGTCTGTCATTATTACTATAGTCTAACGTAGTAATCCTAGAAATCAGGTAGTATCAGGTCTTTAACTTTTTTGTTTTAAGTTGTTTTTTTGCTACTTGGGGTCCTTGGCGTTTTAATAGAAATTTTAAGGTCAACTTTTCAATTTCAAAGAAAGAAAGGAAAGGAAGGAAGAAAAAAAAAAAAAAACCCTGCTGGAATTTTGATATGTATTAAGTTGAATCTGTCACTCAATTTTAGGAAAATTGCTGTCTTAAAGATATTGAGTCTTCCAATCCATAAACATAGTTTTTCTCTATTTGGGTGCTAATTTTTCTCTTAGTGCTGTATAATTTCAGGTTTTAGAGTTTCAACTTCTTTTGTTAAATTTATTCCTAAGTATTTTATTCCTTTTTATGCCATTGTTAATGGAATTATTTTCTTAACTTTATTTTTGGATTATTGATAATATTTATAAATACAAGGTTTTTTAAAATATTGATTTTTGTATCCAGCAACCTTGCTAAAATTCGCTTAATAGTAGTAGTGGCTTTTTCTGTAGAGATTTGGAATTTTTAAAATATAATTTATTGTCCATAAAGATGACAGCTACTGTCTCTACTTGGTTTAGTAGTTGTTTTTGGTTTTTGCGTGTGTGTGTGTGTGTGTGTGTTTTTGGTCTGGCTTCCTGTATCTGCATAGTTGAATGGTCATTGAGTGATTTGCACACAGATGCTTAAGTTGTAAGACTTTAGTGATTTCTGTGTGGAATTGGAAAATGTATTCAAAATTGAGAACATTTTCAAGTCTCCTTCACCCTTACTTTTCACTTCCTACCCTGCCCTCTCTCCCTGCCTCTCCTATGTGAATAGTTTCCCAGTCAACTGTAGAAGTGTGAGATTTTATCTGAGATCTTATTTCCAGGATCTTCCTGTTAAATTTCTGGCTGCTGAGTCTGCCGCCTCAGGCCAGTAAAGATATGAGCTTTTCTTATTCCTTCCCCTTTGAATTTCCTGCTTGTAGCTGGCAAATCATGGATTTTCACCATTGTTTTCTTCCTCCTGACTACAACTTCCAGTTTCAAATTCAGTCCATATCTTTTTGCTCTAAGAAGCAAATCTGCTGATTTTTGTCATCACCCCTGTGCTAGAAAAGTTGCCGTTCTCTGCAATTGATTTTTATAGACTAGGTGTGCGGATTGGGAGCAATTCCAGGTAAGACTTCTACCATTCTTCCCTGGAACTGATTTAAGAATGATATTTTTTGCCCTTATCCAGTATCCAGTGCCCTTGAATGACTGATTTTGTCTAATATAATACTTATTTTTTTATGGAGACGATTTGGAAGCCTCTTCAGGAATATTATTTGATGTTTCTGACTTTTTTAACTAAAGAGGATTGCTTTTCAGGTGGTTGAGGAGTATGATGTTTTGCTTAGTCTGCTTGCTTTACCACCACGGACTTTAAAGGGAATTTGTCATTGAAATAATAACCTCAATATTACTGCCTCATTCCTCAGTATTAGTGCCTAATCCAATCTCCTTACTTCAGAATGATCTAAGCTCTAGAGAGATTGTGTGACAAGCAAGTGAGCTGAAGATATGAGGAAATGTTAGAACCTGGGTCCCTCAGATTATAGTATCTTATCTGCTATACCAATGACTCTTTAAACTTTATTTTTAAGCAGTTGAAACATCCTTATCCTTCCCCCCACCCTACCCCAAGACAGATCTCATGTGAAAACCAGTTCATAATATTGATAAAGAATTTCCCTGTACTTGTTGAGGCTCAAATAGTCTCCTATTCCTCTTTGAGGTCACTTAGACTCAAGGGAACACTGAAGACATTGATTTTGTGGCACAATTCAGCAATTGTGCCCTAAGAGCATTCTTTCCCAGGATGGCAAGAGTGTCTTTAAAGATAGAGGAAGTTGGTGTTGGTGGTTGTGGGGTACTTACCGAGTTTAGGGTGAGAATTGGGTTACCTTCCTCATCAAGAAATCCTGGGGCTGGGGTTGTAGCTCAGTTGATAGAGTGCCTGCCTTGAAAGCATAAGACCTTGGGTTCATTCCCCAGCACCGCAAAAAAAAAAAAAAGAAAAGAAAAGAAAAGAAATCCTGTTAAGTGAACTTTTGAGACAATTTCTACATTTGAAATGAACATAAATATTAAACTATATATTCAAGAGTGATGTGAGGGGGGGAAACATACAGATGGAAACACAAGTAAAACTTCTGAAGAAAACAGTTATACCAGTTTAATTAACAGATTTTTGTCCTTGGTCATTGTTTTGGTAAGCAATACATGTTAATTTCACATGTGTGTCTTTATTTCCAAGGTTCAAATGGTTTCCCTGATCCTGATTTAGTATTGAAGTTTGGTCCTGTGGACAGCACATTAGGCTTTCTTCCCTGGCAAATCAGATTGACTGAGATTGTGTAAGTAATTAAATGTACTAACTTTGTTTCTGTTCAGCCCAGCACTTGTTTTCCTGAGCCCAGCATTGTATTAGATCTGGTGGGAATTCCCCCAAAATTATGTTACTACATCCTTTACGTCAGGTACTGCACGGTATCAGTGGCAAGGTAAAGATCCATATAAATAAGTTAGACCTAAGAGAGTATATGGTTTTATACATATTTGATATTAACACTGATTAGGAGATCAGGAATGAGCAATATCTCTATGGGCCTGAGTTGTCAGTTCTACAGAAAACATGACTTATCCAGGTTATATAAAATGGATATAATTTTTGTATTTAGAATAAAGTAGGACATATAGATGGTAGGAGGAAAACAAAAGAAAATCTGGAGCACATTTTAAAGAAATAGAGAACTGGAAGATGGAGAGATGGCTCCTCTTGGAGAGCGCTCACCTGGCTTAAGCAAGAAATAGAGAACTGGCCCCACCAGAGCAGAGTATTAGACAGTAGAATGAAATTAAATAGTCTAGGGGTGTCAAAAGTTGGAAGCCTTTAAATATTAATGTAAGGAATGCGTATAATTGTAGACAGACTTTGTCGTGCCTGTAGCTAATATGGGAATGGTGGTTTTGGAAGATTTGTATGGCAGCTATGGGTATGGAAAATGATGGAGTTAAAAAGACAAGTGAAGAGATTATCGCTATAATTCAGGGAAGAATATAGTGAAGAGAATGAAATTGTTTATTTAGAATATGGTTTGGCAAACTTTTTCTGAAAAGGGTCAGATAGTAAATATTTTAGACTTTTTCAGGCCCAGTCTCTTGTAACTATCTATCCTTCATAACAACAACTCAGCTAGTGTAGCTAAACAACCACAGACCATAGATGAACAACTGGGTATGACTGTACTCTGAAAAGTCTTTATATATCTTTTTTATAAATAAAATCAGGTGCTGCCTCCAAGACTGTTATTGCTAACCCCTGATTTAGAATAATGGAGAGACTTGGTAGCATTAAAATGTATTTAAATCCTGATCTTAGAAGGATCAGATTTTGCCATGAGAAGTTTTACCAGGTATGATTACAGACCTAGCACTTTTCTAATTGTGGTAAATGTGAGAGAAGAAAGTGATTCCTATGTTGTAAAGCCTAAGTGATGAGGTGTTTTCAAATGTTATTGAGAGGAAACCATAAAGTGAAGGGAGCACATATTTTTGAAAGGAAGATGTGGATAATTTTGAAGCAATAATCTGTTTAGGTGGAAACACTTAGGACAGAGAAAGGTGTAAAGTTGGTGACTGGGTGGGAAGTCCAGACTAAATACGTTCATTTGGGGATCATCAGTACCTAGGAAGTAGCTTTAAGTATAAGAACAGAGGATCTCTCCAAAGTGTACCAGCGGCCCTAAGAAATGGAAGCTTGGGGGCAGGAAGGAAAAAAGTATCAAATAGAGGCACAAGGGTTCATGTGGTGTGCTCAAGAAGGAAAGGACTGTAAATTATCTGGTCCCACCTCATTGTACAGGTAAAGAAAGTAGGGAAGAGACTTTTAAGTTTGTAACAAAGTGGAATTAGAACCCAGATCTACAAACTGGGTGTCCTCAGGGTGGGCATACATGTGTCTTACTTGGTTTTCTCCAGGGGTTTTCCAAGTCATTCATTTCAGGTGCCTTTTAGGTAGACTTTTAAGAATGGCTGTAGTGATAGTCTTATGAAGTTGAGTGGTTGAAGTTGAGGGAAGAATGTTTTAGAACAAATAGATCTTGTTTGAATCTTGGCTATGTAGCTTCATAATGTGGTTTTGAAAAGTTAAAACTTCTGTATTTGTTAAATGGACATTTTAAGTTAGAGTTGGGGGTTTAAATCTAATAAGGAGGAACAGATACTTGAATGTAACAGTCTCTAACATGGACCTATCTCCATATCTGTCATAGCTCTCTGTTATGTTGAGGCTCCATCAGACTGAGTATCATGATGACAGGGAAGATACCTTAATCATAAAATGGAGAAGTAAAAGCTTGAATCCCTGATAGATCTGGAGCACTGATGGGTAGTGACTCTTAGTGCTTCATGAAGAGTAACAGGAGATGAAGAGTGTTGATGAGAAGTGTAAACTGAGGCAGATTTTGGAGGTTGGGGAGTTTGAGGATGATGTTTGAAACAAGCTTTAGCAAGAATGCCATTGAATGTATCTTTTGAGGATATCATTTAAGTAGAAAATGAAGATATAAGATTGATAGCAGATATTATCAAGAGATATTATTTGATGTTATGAAGAAATGATTAGAAATGAGAAAAAAGTGGGTAACTTGTTTCAGAATTTCAGAGGGAAAAACATAACTAAAGAGAACCACAGGGTCAGAGCAGGAGTTCTATCCTGATAGGTTTGTGTACCTTTCTGTGTGTGTGTGTGTGTGTGTGTATGTGTAGTATGTGTAACTGTGAAATTGTGAATCTGACCACGAGTTTGGATCTGCTACTATTTGGCATTTCCAAACCTCATTTTAAAACTGTGTAAGTAGAGATCTTTTTTTAATGTTAATTGTTGAAAATTATTTTTAAATAATTAAATGAGAGCCCTCTGGTTGTATGTTCACTCTGTCTCTAAAGTGCTTGTCTTCACATTATAAGTGTCTCCTTGAGCAGTTGGAAACAGTGGAGTTAAATGTTCATTTATTGCTTGCTCACCATATAGCTTCAATATGTCATCATGTGGGGTGCCGTGATGCACTGCTCAACGTTAAGCCTGGCTTTTGTAAACTGTTCACATAGTACTGGCTTCGCTCTGACTATGACGACGAGTTCTAAAAGTGGATTCAAGTGAGATCCTTTATACACATAGATCTCCAGCTTTTTGTTAATCTAGGCTTTTGCTTTAACAGCTTATGAAGCTAACTTACTATAGTTGCTTTTCTCTTCTTGTGGAAAGAGGGGAAGATTAATTTTTACTTAAACTGTTTTACAATGAGTTTAACAATCTTTTAGTAGAAATGGTTTAGCATATTTTGCTTATAATTTATTTTCTTCTGCCCTTAACCTCATTTTGATTGTTATCCTTTGTTTCCCCCACCAAATTACAGTTTATCATCAATTGTTTTTTTTTTCCCCTGTGCTTTCCTTTCAGCTCTTTGCCTTCCCACCTAAACATCAGTTATGAGGACTTTTTCTCTGCCCTTCGTCAATATGCAGCCTGTGAACAGCGTCTGGGAAAGTAGTGATCCCTGGTTGCATAATTTGATTTCAGGCTTTTGGAGAAAAGGACCCAAGTGACTCTGATGTTTACAAAGCACCTATGAAACCCTGTGCACACCTAGTTCATATTCCTCATAATTTATCAACAAACACAAAAAAGTGTCTTACTTGAGAGTGAGTGTATGAGTGTGTGCGAGTGTGCGTGCATGTGTGTGTGTATGGAAATAAACTTATAAATGGGGGAAGTATTGGAGAATGAAATAAGTAGACCTACAACTTTTGAGCAAATAGCAGCAATGTTTTAGGAGCTGAGATTTCACATGTAAAGCTTTGGGCCCCTACTACTTCCCTGTTTTTGTGGGGAGTAAAGGGAGGGAATGACTAAAACTGTTTGGGTTGTTGTTTGGGGAGAAGGGAGTAATTTTTGTTCTGTCTTTCCTAGTGACCAAACTTTAAGTTTTTAAAATAATATATTATTAAATGGAGGTATTCTTAGTTTGAGGGAGTTGCAGAGAATGGATTTCTGTGTTGCTCACTTATTAAAAGTTTGCTCCTCTTCAGAGGAGAGAGAATACCTATCTTAAGATATCCGTCCATTTTCATTTCTTACTTCATTGTAGTTAAACAGTGTGACTTGAGAACGTTGCTCTGGAGTCTGTGTTCTGTGTTGTAAAGAACATTTGAAAAAGAACTCTTGATACACTGAGATGCAGAATTTTTTAAAAAATTATTGAATTAGGCAGTCAGAAGGGAAAAAAAGGTGAATAAATTGTATTCTTTAAAGTAAAGATGGAAAATTTCCTAGAAAAGAGAAGTTTTGATTTTCTATTTCATGTAATGTTGCATAGTACCCAAAATTGGCTTAAAAAATATTTCCATTAACTATTTTTATTTAAAGTGAGCATTTGAGAGAAATTACCAGGGCAGCTCTTTTCCTTAGAAGTAACCTGTTCTTCCTTGAAATAACACCTGGGATTTTTTTTTTTCCCCAGTAAATTCCAGTGGTGACTTTGCTTAAAAAATTAAGTAGGATTGAGGCCTGTGTGTGGGGAAAATATTACCAAAGTCTACAAAAATAATTTAGATTAATTTTATAGGACAGAGAACTCACTGGTTCTGTTTTTTTTTTTTTTTAATGAATAAATGATTTCTTGAAAGGTGTTTAATATTTTCCCCTCACTACTGATCCTTGGACAGAAACCATTCTTTATATTTGATGGAATGTTCTCAGAAAACTCTTTCCAACAAGTGTACAGTAGTTATCTAAAATTGTACATTTAGAATGGAGTATTATAAATACTAGGTCTCAGAAGTCTGGAAAACAGCAAAGAAGACTGAATTTGGAAAGCATGGTCTGGAATTGCTTGGCAGATTCTAAAGCAATGAATAAATGTTTCCGCTTTGGATTATAAAACCCCATTTATGATTTTTAAAATACACTTGAAATAAAAATGATTAAACTAAATTTTGGTCCAGTGACATTACTTTGCACTTCCATAGTTCTTTATATAACCTTTTTTAAAGTCTTAATTTATTGCCAAAAGTTTTGTGTGAAGCTACAGCATATCTAAACTTTGACAATTTTTCATTTATTTCCCTGTGCTGTGATCCATGTTTTATTGAGAGTTTGTGTTTTTGTTTTTGGCTAATTTAAGACTGCATTTTTGCCTTTTGCAGATACGATAGATATAAATGTTATTTATAACCATTCTGGAGTATGTTCAGCTTTAATGAATTAAATTAATTGGCCAATTAAAGTGAAGGGATATAATGTTTGTTAAAATGAAGTTAGTCAAATTATCCATTGGCATATAGCTCAGGTCCCTAAAGAGTTAATATTGAGTTTTTACACTTCTCTCCTATTTCATAATAGTGTATGTACATCAAAATAAATCTATAGCCCATGACCTGAGTCTAGGAAGAAATACTTGAAACATGTTGCTAAGGGTTCTGAATTTGGATATACACATTTCAGAACCTTCTCAAATGAGTTTGACTGCTTGTACAGTCTGTACAATTTGAATAATATTGGTCATTCTGTCATTCCTGCCAAAATTATCACAAGTTCTGTATCATCAGGGCTCCCTTTGCACTCCCGCCAAAAGAACTGATAGCTGTAAAGAAAAATGTGTCTATGTGTATTGAAGGTTATTTTCTTTAAATTTTTATCAACACTCCCCACAATGGAAAAAATTATCAAATTAAAACTACTTTATGGATGACAGCTTGTAGCATAGCAAGAAGTTGGAGAGTTTGAATTCCATTCCCAATTCTGGTTGTGCTTTGCTTCTTAAAACTAATTGGTTCTGTTATAAAGTTTAAAAGCTAGTTTTAATGTGAATAGCAAATTCTGGTATATTGTGACAGAGGCTTGAGATTGCCTGTCTCTGAGAAGATGTCATATTAGTGAACAGTGCCAAATACACTGTGCTATCTATAATTTAATCTTTGAATGTATATTACTTAATTAGCTCCCTCCTGTGTGATGGTACCATGCATAGAGTCAATTAAGTCCTTGTGATGTTTTTGTATGGCTGTAGACTTTGACGAAACATGTATATAATGTGTACAGCAAGTTTTTATGATTAAGGAATCAAATTTATTGAATTTTATTATTGAGAACAACATGTATGAACAAAACCCAATAAAAGAATATACTCTTTTCATGGACTGTAGTATTATGTGAACATTACATTTATTCTGAACATTTAGGGGCTGCAAAATGTAATGAGAAACTCATGACTAGATAGCAATATTTTTAGATAGTATGCCCTTGATTGAAATATATCCTCATTTTTAACAGGTTAAACATTTGAAATCTTAGTTTTATTTGCTTTTTGTTAGATAAAATTCAGCTTTGCTGTTGCTAGAATTGTCAAATTCCACGGTAATTAAAATCTGAATTGATTCTTACTGCATATAGAATTGCCAAGCTAAAAATGTTTATGTATATGTATACCCTACTAAAAAGGAATTTGATATTTCTGGTCAAGCCAGGAAATTGAAAGGTAAGAGCTGTGGTTTGTCTTATGCTGCATAGAGTATTCACTTTCTTACTTGAAGACCTAATTGTAATTTTTTTTTGTATGTACATAGTTTTCATTTAAAATCAGGATTATCAAAGGTCCCATTTTAACCATGGTTAATAGGAAATGCCTTTAACTAAAGTTGCCAACCATTACCAACATTTAACAAAAAAATCTCTTTTTGTTAACAAAAGGTAATTCTACTGTAGTAGAAGCTTAGTATAGTATGAAATAAAACCCAGGAAATTAGATTAGTGTCAGCAGTTGCTCAAGATTCTAGCTGATAGACTATTTGGTAAAATTAGTGGAAAAGGGGAAAGCAAAAAGAATCTGTGTAAGTTTTAAAACATTCATTTTAACGAGAAAATCAGAGGATTGAGAGGGAAAATAAACTGGTTGATTACATTTTTGGCAACAATCCTTCCAGAAATATTTTGTACTTTTATTTTTTAAAAAAAAATGTATCCTGCTGTAACAGGTTTAATAAATTCTTTTAAAACTATAAGCCAGAAATTGAGATTTTTGCATTATTTTGTATTTTGTTATTGTGTCTGGATATAAACAATTACATTAGCCCATCAAAATAAAATGTTTGGAAAAAGTATAGTTCACTTTCAGTTATCTTTAATGAATAACCTTGGTTCAAGTTCTTCAAATAATTTTGTACCTATTCTTTTCTTCCTTAACGAGTCAGAGACTACATTCTTAGCATTACTCATTCCAGTGGATTGCAAAAAATAAAAATTAAATGTAATCCTAGTTCCAACTGTGAATTATTTGCTATTGAGACTATCAGCTTGTTTTATTTTGAAAGAAAGTGTTTTTGAAAGATAGTAATATTTTATCTGTGTATAAATTATAAGAAATGCTTCAGATTACCTCTTATGTAAACATTAAATTAGAAGTCAATTTATCCTATAGACACTGATTTCCACAATTAAATTGCTTATGTTGTTCTTAAGAATAATCTTTAAAATGCTTGTTTTAGACATACCCTATGCTTATGTTGAGGTCACATTTCCAAGAATATTGACTTAGTCAACTTTCCATTGCTGTGACAAATTGAACAAAAATGAGGAAAGGTTTATTTTGGCTGGTATTTTCAAGAGTTTCAGTCAATGGTCAGCTGGTTCTGTTCCTTTTGAGCCTTTAGTGAGTCAGAATATCATGGTGGGGGCACAAAGCTGCTCATTTATGGCTGCTGGGACAGAAAAAGGACAAGCTGGGGTCTCAATGTCCCTCTCAAGAGCACACCCAAATGACCCAACTTCATTCTCTGGGCCCCACCTCCCAAACTGTACCAACTCCCGAAAATACTGCAAGCTGGGGCTGAACCACATGTGACTTGGGAGACAGATCTAAATTACAATAATGACTCTTCTTTTTTTTTTTTTTTTTTTTTTTTTTTTTTTTTTTGCTTTTTTTAAAGTAATTTGGTGTCCCATTTTTTGCCCTCTGAAAGTAGCATTGATTGAGTTGTGTCAACCTAGTGGGATTTCCACAAGTTTATTAATTGCAGTGCAAGTAAATATAGTGTACTATGTAAAGAGATTTCACTTGAGCTGGGAAAGATGATTTTTCCAGTGGATAATTATAGGGAAATATACCTTGTGTTCAGGTATACATATGGGATAGAAATGTGTATGAAAAAATAGTTCTGATAACTCCATCATTGACTTTTTGGAGTGTGCAGTACAACATTAAGTTTAAGGAATTCTGATTAACAGGAATGTACAGAAGATCTCCAGGCAAATGATTTCATTAAATATTAATGAGTTACTTGGAAGATGAAACTCATACATAAACATGCAAAATATCAAATTGCTTGTAAAGCCAACCTTATTAGATGTTCAGACCAGCCACAGTGCTAATTTCTGATGCTTTTAATTAAAAGAGTCATAGCTTCCCTGCTGCCTACTTACCTGAACTCTGGAAAAGAAAAGCAAAGTTAACGAATGTGTGTACTTTGAATGTGGATTTCTATCAGTTTGAAAGATAAAAAAGAGTCTTAACACATAAAATAAAATAGTACCTACTGCCTGCTAAGCTAGTGATTATGTCCAAAAATTCTCTGCATTTTCAAAATTTTGTGTTGTCCAGAAAGATGAGTTTCAGTTAGTAGTTGCGTCTGGCTTTTCTACCCCCAAATGCCTTTCCCTGTGTAAGAGGGAGGAATATTTCTTGTCACAACTTCACTTTTGTTTCTTTCTTCAGGAATTTTTCTCCTTTTCCCTTCAGTATTAAAATATCTTGAAGGCTTTTAACTACATAGCTGTTTCTTCCAAACTCCTCTTACCTTGCTCCCATGTCAGGTGTTACCTAACATACTATGTGATTTACTTAATTATGGAGGTGTTTTTTTTTTTTTTTTTTTTTTTTAATAATAGCTTGCCTGACAGTAGGAAATAAGTTCATTCAAGACAGGATTTTTTTAAAAATTATTTTAATTGACAAAACAGTGCGGCTTGATATTGATAGGGAGCAACCTTTCTTCCTCAGAGCAAGATATGCTGAGGTTGTGGTAGATACATAAATCCATAATTGTTCTGTAGTAAAGTAAGTGTGCTATTTAGCTTTCCAATTCTAAGACTAAAATACCTACAAGAAAACTTAGAGGGGGGAAATTTTATTTTGGGCTGTTTTAGAGGTCTCAGTTCATGGTCCTCTGACTCCCATCACTCTGAGCCTGAACTGAGGCAAAACATCATGGTGGAAGACCATGGAAGACAGGGACAGCAGAGAGAGAAAGGAATCGCCAGAAACAAACTATAACTCCCAAAGTTATGTCCCCAGTGACCTACTTCTTCTAATTGTGCTCTATGTGTCTTCAGTTAGCAACCGGTAATTCATTCAAATTATTAATCCACCAAATGGATTGATCTGCTGATTAGGTTAATGGTCTTATAATCTATAATTTCACCTCTGAGCATTCCCGTATTGCCACATGAACTTTTTGGGGTACACCTCATATCCAAACCATAATAGTAATGCGATCATGGTCACTTCACCTTGTTGGATTAGGGAGGATCCTAATCCATTTAGGCAGTTGGGAGGGCAGAAAAGAATTCCAACAAGAAGTGATATGTGAACTGAATAGAATTGCCTGTTAGTAGGACAGCGGGAACAAATAAGATCTTAAGAAGAATAAAAAAGAATACAAAGTGAACAGGGAAATCTCAAATATTTGATGTTACTGGAATGTGAAGTATGGAGAGGGATTCATGAATCTGAATGCAAAGTTTTAAAGTTCAAAGTTTACTTTTGCAGTCAATAGATTAGAGGTTGAAATGGTTGGAATTACACCTTTGATCATTCCTGCAACTGCAGGAAAAAGAGATTTGAGAGAACTATACATTGAAAGAGCAAATTTTGTGTAAGGAACCAGCCTTTAACCTTCTCATCTCTACATGTGTTATTTCAATAATCTCATTTTCGTGGCTTCAGCTACTATGGACAAATGAATGGTCTTTAGTTTATATTTCTGTTCCCAGTCTCTATTATTGAATTCCACATGCTGAGTATCTTATAGAGATTTTCTATACACCCTCTGTTATGGGACGCAACTTAAGAACAGACTGATCACCACTGAGAAGTCCAAATTTGAGAATCTTTATCAAGCCGGCCGGCTGACTGTCTCACACAATGCCCAAAAAAATGGCTATTGGGAGAACATCCTCGACCACAGGGTTGTAGGGGTTCTTATACCAAAAATCACATCAATCATAAGTGTCTGTTGCTATGATTCGAAATTACAAACTAACATCATGAGATCATCAACAGAGGGGGAAGTGGGTCAAAATGACCCTTACCTAAGTACAAACTAAAGAATGGTTGCTAACATCCACACAATTACCGTTTACATGGTACATTGGTTAAGAGCAATAGGAATTAAGAGCAATTCTTTACTACATAGGAGTTGCCGTTGTATATTATTCAACATGTCACACCAAGTAACATGATGGGTACGGAGGTGGGGTGTTCCCATGGGAGAAGCGTATTTCCTACATAACATGAAGTCTTAGAGCAAAATGGAGTCTGTTTAGTCATTTCCCTTAGAGTCTGGCCTATAACATTCTCATGGAACCAGATCTGTCAGCCCATCACAGTTCTACATCTAACCCAAACTAACCTTACCATCTTCTCTCCAGACTGTGACACTTCTCTTCCTGCTGTTTCATCTTCTCTCATTCTGTCTATACAATCTTATTCATTTTTGAAATACACATTTTCTTGCCTCAGATTCATCTAGTTGCTCAATTTTAATTCCTCATTTCTAAAATTTCTGGCTTTTTCCATTTTCCATGTTTAAATCTAAGGTCATTATGTCTTGCTGAACTAGTATAGTAAACTTCTATTATACACTGAATTACAACCCCTCCAAATCATCTGTTTAAGTTCCTCCCCATCCCCTTTGTGATAATATAGGGAGGGATTAAAGTTAAGTGAGGTCACAAGGGTAGAACCATAATTCAATAGAATTGGTATCCTTGTAAGAAGAGGAAGATAAATCTCTGCATGTACACAGAGAAAAGACCTTATGAGAATAAAGTGAGAAGGTAGTTGTCTGTAACCCAGGGAGTGAGCCTTCACCAGAAACTGATGTGCCTTGGTCTGGGATGTTCAACCCTCAGAACTGTGAAAAAATAAATTCTGTTTAAGACACCCAGTCTGTGGTATTGTTATTACAACTGCTCAGGCATTGTAGTCCAAGGAGATTTATATACCTCCCCAAAATTATCCAGTCTAACATCTACATATTCTATATGCTATTATCAGAAGAATTTCCTAAAGCCTTCTTTATTCCTGACCTAAAGCTTTCCATTTTCTATTTCAGTAAGTTCAACTTCTACACTGCAATCTAAGACCTCTACACCTGACTCTAGTCACTGGGTCTAGTCTTATTTCCCATTACTTTCCTTAAAAATACCCAATAGTCCAACTATATGCATTTACTATTCTTTATGAGTTCCTTCTTGGTTCTTGGTCATATTATTGCATTTGCTTGAAATGCTCCTCTTTCATTTCTACCTGCAAACTTTTTACCTTTCAAGATGCATCTTGCCAGTACTGCTGCTTCTGTGATGTCTTTTCCTTTTCTTCCCAACTAGATATAATCTTGTCCTTATCTGACACTTCTCTATAGAGCATTTTTCCTTTTCTTTATTTTTGTTGGACTCCATATGGATCTAGTAATTTATATATTCCCTTTGTCCTATATAAATGTAAAATTCAAAAAAGCAGAGACATTGTCCAACTTGCTTAATGTTGCATATACCCATGTTTGGCACATATTAGTTTTTCATAAAATATTCTTTAAACAAATTATGAACATGTGCAGAGATTTACCGTTTTGATCCCTTGCAATATTTAGCATAGTATATAGCATATGGTAAGAGTTCAATAAACTTTGAATTGGTTTGATGCCCTTGGGGTCCTTTATGTGTATATGTTCATGATTAAGCTTTGTAAGACATTTCTATGTCACTTCCCTGCCTAAAGCCTCTATACTGAATTCTCATTGTTTATATGAGTTTTAAATTTATTTTTCCTATGTATTCTTGTAAATTAGCAAACAAATAATTTTAACTCTTCCTTTCCAATTATGTTTCTCCGTTTTTGTTTTGTTTTAGAGGCAAACACTCTACCAACTGAGCTATATCCCTAGCCCTGTTGGTGATTTTTTTTTTCCATTGTTCTAAAGTGTGAATTTATTGTTCTTTTTTTTTCCATTGTTCTAAAGTGCGAATTTATTGTTTTGTTTTGTTTTTTTGGTGATTTTTTGATTTTGCTTTTGTTTTAATTTTTCCATGAAGAGATCTTTTATTTTCTATGTAGTAAAACGGTATCTAGATTTTAGTTCAAAAACAGTCTTTTTTCTTACTTAAAAGTTCTAGATTAATTCTTCTATGTTTTCTTCTTGTATTTTTATGACTTCTCCCCTGGCCACCTTCTCTTTTTGTCCCTCTTCTTCCCTTCATTTGTCTCTTTCTTCCTGACATTTTGATCTTTAATCTGTCTAGAGTTTATTGTGATATGTGGTTTTCAGGTGTCCATCCAATTGTACTGTTTTACCAATGGCTGACTGAAAATCCATCCTTTGCTGTGATTACAGATGCCACCATTGCTACATACATTTTTTTTTAATTTATTTTTTAATATTTTATTTGCCACATACATTTTGATTTGTTTATTTAGATCAATTTTCTGTTCCATTTATTCAAGCATTAATTCTAAATCATTTTGATTATAATGGCTTTCAATATGTTTTAGTATCTGATAGAGCTTGAAATTTCTTATTCTTTCTTAGGGTTCCTGAGCTATTTTTGCTTATTTACATAATGAACTTATAATGTTTATTTACTGACAGAAAACAAATTTTGTTTGTTACTTTTATTTGTTTTAGGTTAAATTTATATAGTAACTTGAAAAGAATTGACATTTTTATGATAAAGTTGACTTTCTAAGAACAAGGGGCTTCATTCCTTCAAGTTTACACTTGAATTTTTCAGCCATCCACAAATGTTTTAAAGTTTTATTTATATGTGTTACAAAATTTTAACCTGAGTTTATACTTTTGAGTATTTCCTCTTGTTTCTGTTCTTTTTGTGGTTTTGGTATGTTAATTTCATATTCTGCCTCTATACTGAATTCTCATTGTTTATATGAGTTTTAAATTTATTTTTCCTATGTATTCTTGTAAATTAGCAAACAAATAATTTTAACTCTTCCTTTGCAATTATGTGTCTCCGTTTTTGTTTTGTTTTTGTCTTTTTCTAATTGTGCTGGCTAACAGTTCCTAAATCGTGATGGAGATATGGAATCCGAGCCTCTTATTAGACTTCAATGAAAATTCCTCCAGTGTTTTCCCATTAGTGAGATGCTGATTTGGGTCTGTGTACATCTATAGATCTAGGTTTTGATTGATTAATTATACAACACATACGTAACATGTAATTATGATCAGAAAATAGTTCTCATTCCCTGTGTATGTATTAGTAATGGATACTAAGTTTTATTGAAGATTTTTTTAGACTACATAGAGATGATTATATGATTTTTCTTAGATCATTTAATGTAATTTTTACTAATGAATTTAGTAATATTGAATTATCATTAGATTCCTGAAATAACTCACACCCAGTAGACGAATTATTCCCTTTTTTGATTATTTGATTCTATTTGACAATATTTTAATTCAAATTTTATATTGATGTTCTTAAGTGAGATAGGTCTAAAGTTTTCCATTCTTTGCAATATAATTGAAGTTTTGAACTCAATATTATGGGCTGGGCTTGTGGCTCAGTGATGGAGTGCTTGCCTGGCAGGCGTGAGGCACTGGGTTCAATCCTCAGAACCACATAAAAATAAATAAATGGATTCAATATTATATTTTCTTTGTAATAATAACTAGGAAGTTTTTTCTTTCTTCTTCTTTTGTCAACAACTGCTTAAATATCACTGAGATTGATATTTAAGATTTGTTAGACTTCTCTAAAACCACCTTGCTTGGTGCTTGCTTTTAGGTTAGTTGTTTGATTTGTTTTAATTCAATTTATACTTCCTATCTTGTCAAATTTGGTAAGGTATATTTTCCTAGGAAATTATATTTTATCTAATTTACTTCCAAATTTATTTTTCAAATTTATTTGTGAAGATATGTATTAAGTAGTCTTTAGTGATTTTTAAAATATATCATTGATAGCCAGGTCATTTCTCTTTTTATTTTTTATTTGCATATTTGTGTTCTTTCTTTCATTTCCTCTCTCCCACTCTTTTTCTTTGGTTAGGTAACTAGTGACTATTTCTTTTGCTGATTAACCTTTTTTTTTTTTTTTTTTTTTTGGTACCGGGGATTGAACTCAGGAGCACTTAACCACTAAGCCACATCCCCAGTCCTTTTTTGTATTTTATTTAGAAACAGGATCTCATTGAGTTGCTCAGGGCCTTGCTAAGTTACTGAGGCTGGCTTTGAACTCATAATCATCCTGCTTCAGCCTCCCAGGCTGCTGGGTTTACAGGTGTGCGCTACCTCACCTGGCCTGATTAACTTATAAAAATCAGATTTTTAATTTATTAGTTCTGTTATTTTGTTTCTGAACAATTACTTGTATCTTATGTTTATTTTTGAATCTTTTTCTTTCAGCTTTATTGCTATTTTTATAGTTTTTGAAATGAGTAATTCAATGCGATTCATTTTTATTAAGTATTATAATCTCTAAATATTGGTTTTAATTTTATACATTCTAATATGTGATTTTTATTGTAATTTTTTTTAAAAGAAAACTGATAGTTTTGATTTTTTTTTTTCATTCTGACCTGTCTGATTTATTTGTTTAATGGAAATTTTGAGTTTTTCCATTTTCAGATGAAATGACAGTTTTGGTTTTTAAAAACCAAAACTTTTTTTCAGCTTTTAAATTGACAATACTGTGATTAAAAATACTATTTGTATTTGTATTGTTTTTGGCAATACTGGGGATTGAACCTAGGGCCTTGTGCTTACAAGTCAAGCACTCTACCAGCTGAGCTATATCCTCATCCCCCAGTTGTATTCTTACTTTATACAACTCTTTGAAGTTTTCTTTGTGACATAATATACAGTCAAATTCCTTGAATGTTTAACATTGTTTTAAAAGAAGATAAGATTCTCAAATATCGGGGTACAAGTTTGGAGATAAGTCTACTGTAGTGAGTTATGTTTTTAGTTATCTGTTTTAGTGAGTATGTTTTTAAGTCTTTGACATACTTATGTTTTTTGTTGTTTTGCTTTTTTTTCTACTTGATCTATTTCATTTGCTTTTGGATCTGAATCCTCCTTTGTCAGATATTAAGTTTGCTTTACTTTTATTTGCAATTGCCTGGTCTACTTTGCCTATTCCTTTATTTTTAGCCTTTTTTTTTTTTTTTTTTGTAAACAAGGAAAATGAGTTAGGCTTATTTACATTTACTGATACAAATTACTGGTGACTCTTCAGTAGAGAGTCCAACTGACTTCCAAATTCATATAAGCCACCACCTAGCCTAGTTTACAGTTCTATAGCAATGCTAAATATTTTACTTTGTAAACGTAATTTACAACCTTGATGATCTTGTCTAATTTGCATTTTCTTGAATTTCATGAGTAAGAACTATTTGGCAGTTTTATCAAAAGAGTATGGCTAAATTTAGTGAAAAAAATAAACATAGAAGTGGTACCAGCACTAAAACACATTATCACTTTTTTAAAAGCCTAAATAATTTAAGAGTATCATCCTGGCCTATTAGCAAAACAGAATGCCCAGATATAAGTACACTCAGATACATACAGAAATTGAATGTGGTAAAGAGGACATCATCCACTTATGGGGAAAACATTTGGCCTTTGGATTTTTTGGATTGACTTATTTCACTTAGCATGATATTCTCCAATTCCATCCATTTATCTGCAAATGCCATAATTTTATTCTTCTTTATGGCTGAGTAGCATTCCATTGTGTATATATACCACAGTTTCTTTATCCATTCATCTGTTGAAGGGCATTTAGGTTGGGTCCACAATCTAGCTATTATGAATTGAGCTGCTATAAACATTGATGTGGCTGTTACTGTAGTATGCTGATTTTAAGTCCTTTGGTTATAAATTGAGGAGTGGAATAACTGGGTCAAAAGGTGGGTCCATTCCAAGTTTTCTGAGGATTCTCCACACTGCTTTCTAGAGTGGTTGCACCAATTTGTAACTCCACCAGCAATATAAAAGTGTGCCTTTTTCTCACATCCATGCCAACATGTATCATTACTTGTGTTCTTGATAACAGCCATTCTAATAGGAGTAAGATGAAATATTAGAGTTGTTTTAATTTGCATTTCTCTAATTACTAGAGATGTTGAATACTTTTTCATATATTTATTAATCGCCGGTATGTCTTCTGTATGTAGAAGGAAATGAGGTGGGGGGGTATGAAAAATGGTGGAATGAGACAGCCATCATTACCCTATGTATATGTATGATTATATGAATGGAAATGATGTACCCCACTTGTGTACAATGAATCAAAATGTAGTCTGTAAAAAATAAAAAATTAAAAAAATTTTAAAAAGTGGTCATCATTTCAAATTACTAAGAAAAAGAAGCAGTCAATAAATGTTATAGGGATAAGTAAAGTAATATCCCTGCCTTACCTCATATACCATGATAAATTCCATATGTACCAAAGATATTTTTAAAATAATACAACCATTAAATAATAATAAGAAAACTTGAAATTTTTTTCTTTTTACAAATCTGGAGTTAGCAAGAACTATCTAAACTTTCATGACTCAAAATCCCCAAGTCATAAATTATTTCACTGGTACTTTTTTTCACTAAATTTAGCATCAGGTGATATAGCTTAAAACTGTTAAGTTTTCATTGAGATTTTGTTAAATTTACAAATTAATTTACACAATAATATGGTCCTTCTATTTGTAGAAAGGGTATTTTTTGGCTTCAATGTATTTTAATTTTCATTTTTAATAGGTCTCACATTTTTATTGACAAACATATTAATATATTTATTTTATTATCTTTTCTTCCATTGAATCTTCCAAAATACTGTTTGAATATATATAAACTACTGATTTTTGTATGTTGATTTTGTACTTCATAATCTAATTGAGCTATCCTACTGTTTGTAGTAGCTGTTATAAAATGTCTTGAATCTAAAACAAACAAAAATAAACCCCACATTTTTGTTACACACACACACAAAAAGTATGGCTAACCTAAATTAACAACTTAATAAAACGTAGTTTCAAAATCACTAAGAGAAATGGATTAGCTTTCTCTTGAAGTAGTAGTAGTGTATGTATTATTTTTTATTGTACAACAAATTCAAATGGTCAAGCAGTACATCTAAGTCTGCTATAATAGCATTCACTAGGGGAAAACTACCAGAGAAAGGATAAATAATATCTAGGGGATGCCATTGTCTAGTCTAGGAATTGCATAGAGTTTTAGTAGGGCTAGGTATTCTATTCTGGGCAAGTGATTACTTGGATAGATGGACTTTTATGGAGCCTGACTAATTTTGAAAGCACTGGGCTTCCTGGTGGTGTGATCAGGGGGTTGGGGGAATGTGGACATATACTAATAACTCAGTCTTTGAGGCTAGGGTGCATATACAGGATGTGGGTTTGTAACAGTGGTTCACTTTATACTTTGAATATAGCCCTTGCTGCTCTGCCACTGCAACTTATTTTTTAAATGGACATGTTTCTTTCTCTTCCTCTCTCCCTGCTCCGCCCTAATCTCTCCCTGTCCCTAATCTGAGGGGAAACAGGATTACCTTTCTTCCCCATCCTAGGCAGTTATCTGTTGCTGAGACCACAACCACCACAGGAAGGAAGTAAGCCAGACTTTGGGGATGTCATCAGAAGATCTCAGAAATGACTATCTCCCAAATTAACAAGTGAATTACAACTCCAACAGTGAATATAGCCTTTGAGTCCCCTCTTTAAAAGCTCCCTGTTCCTGCTGATGGGCAGAATCATAGCCTCTGGGACAGGAGTCCCCTGTGTTTTTCCTTTGCTAGCAAAGCAATAAGCCTTCTTTTTCCTTTTCTCAAAATGTGTCCTTGTTATTGGATTGGCATGGGGGACAAGGACTGAGCTTTCAGCAACAGGTTGAAGCACTTCTCTTCCTTTGCTGTAATCAGGGGCCTAGTTTCAAGTGATATGGGATGCCAGTAGCAGGATTCGTTGATCCTTCCTCTGGCATGACATCAGGGTTCAACACTTAAGGTTAATTGAGAATGATAGCCTTAAGAACTAGTAGGCATAGTCATTTTTCATTAAGTATTGCAAGTTCCAAAGCCTTCTCTGAGAAACTAGCCTCTTGAGCAAATTAATAATTAATTCACTATTTCCATTACATACAGATCATTATCAATTAATATTTATCTCAAAGCAATGTATGTGTATATAAAATTCCTTAGATATTTGAAATATTTTCCATTGATAGGTCACCATATCATGATTTAAATCTGGTCAATTGTGAGAAAGGTACTTTAAATTGTGTCACTTAAATTTGGATGTTACTATGGGAGGAAAAATACAAATTCTCTTTTAAAGGAACTAAATGACTTGGATATGAAATATGCTTCCCTTGAAGGGAAAACATTTTATGCAAATAATTTCTAGCACACAACATGTTTTCGCAAACTTGTTACACTAGTTTCCATCATACTTCAGTTTCTCTGACAAATGGCACAGGTGAAGTATTTTTGTTATACTGTTAGAGTTATAAACAGATTCAGAAGAGGAAATGAGAGGAATGAACTTTGGTTGTAGTTTGGGATAGATGGATATTTAATTCATTTATTTACATATTTTAAAGTAAAATGTTAATAACTAAAAAGTGAAACTGATAATTCTATTTCTTTTCCATGTTGCATACTTTCTAAGTTTTCAATAATTTATATTATTTTTATCAAGGAACACTTACAAAGTGAACTCTATATTAAACAAAACCAGATTTTTACATTTCACACATATGGGATATATTTTATTTTACTTTCATACAATATTTTTTAGTTTAAAAATATACAAATATTTATATGAAGTTTATGTTTTTTCCTTTGATGATTGCTAAAAAATTGAATGCGTTAATGTGTTTGGTATTTTCATTGACATATTCTTTTGTCCCTTTTTGTCATATCTTTCACTCCATGACAATATTTTTGTACTAGGGATTGAAACCAGGGGTACTTAACTACTAAGCCACATTCAGCTCTTTTTATATTTTATTTTGAAATGGTCTCACTAATTTGCTGAAGCTGATCTCAAACTTGCAACCCTCCTGCCTCAACCTCTTATGGTGGTTCTTGATGAATATGGATAAATGAATGACTGTAGTGTACCCTTTCTAAGGCAACTTTAATCCCTATTTGAATATGTCTCTGGAAGCAAATTTGTGGTGATTAATTTAAGGTCAACCAGACTGTGCCGTGTAATGTCCAGATATTTGGTTAAATGTTATTCAGAGTGTGTCTGTGAAACTGTCTTTGGAAGAGATTAGCTTTGGAATTGGTAGGCTAAGTGAAGCAAACTGACCTTCCTAATGTTGGTGGGCCTCGTTGAGTCAGTTGAAAGCCTCAGTGAAGCAACAAGTCTCACTCTCTGGTGAGTAAAAGGAAACTCCTGTCTGAATACTTTGAGCTGGGACATTTTTCCTCCTTTCCTTTGGACTCAAACTAAAACATGGGCTCTTTCTGGATCTTGGGTCTGCTATCCTTCAGATTGAAATCTATACCACTGGCTCTCCTGAGTCCGTAGCTTGCTGGCAGCAGATCTTGAGGCTTGATAGCCTTCAGAATTGCATGTGCCAATCCTTATTATAAATCTCTCTCTTTTGCTCTATGTATGCACACGTACACAAAAACACACACTATTGGTTCTGTTTTCTGGAAAGCCCTAAGACACCTAACTACCATTTTGTTTTCATTTGTAATTTAAAATACTAATGTTCACCATTTCCATGCACCCAATTTCCTCTTAAGTCAAATCTGTTATTCTTATTTTGCTGGATATATATATATATATATCTTGTATAGAAATGAATATTTAAACTATATACAGAAATATATTATGATAGTATAGCCAATTCAATAGTAGCCACCAAAAAATATCATGTCTGAATCCCTGGAATTTATAAATGTTACCTGATTGGAAAAAGAGTCTTTGCAGATGTAATTAAGTGAAAGATTTTAAGAAATGAGATTAACCTGAACTATGTCCCTAAATGCCATCACATTTTTCTTAAAAAGAATGAGGCAGAAGAAGGTAACAGACATGTGGAAGAGGAGACCCACAGATGAGGGGGACATAATGTCACCACAGGGGCAGAGATCGGAGTGATGCAGCCAAGTAAAGGAATACCTTCAGCCACCAGATCTAGAAGAAGCAAAGAAGAGGTTCTCTCCAGATCTATCAGAGAGAATGTGGCCCTACTTGACACCTTAATTCAGAGTTCAGGCTTCCAGAACGTGAGAGAATAAAATTCTGTTTGTTTTAAGCCATCCTGTTTGTGAAAACTCTATGTGAACGTTTATTACAACAGACACAGGAAACTACTATAGATAGCAAAATATGGAAAAGTTACTTAATTGACCATTGTAAATGGCTATTGTAATAGAAAATCGCCTAATCGGTTAATGTGTGTATGTGAAATAAGTTTACAAGTAACCAATTTGTTTTACTGTGTAATTAATTAAAATCTCTATTCAATCTGCTGCTATTTGCATGATCTGAGTTTGTGCAAACAATTGTGGTAATGTAGCCAGTTTTTGAGGCTTATTGCTTAAAAGGCAGAGTCCTTTTCAGGTTGACAAAATGTGAATTTGGATTTCTGAAATGAGTAAGTTATAGATTATCCTCTTGTATCATTCAACTGACAATCACCTGGTGAAACTTGCTTTTTTTGGATAAAAATAAGGTGGATGTCAATATTCCCACTGATGGCATGAACTCCTAAAATCCTTCCAATAAATTCCCTTTTTACTTTAAAGGCCAATATCAGTTTCTTTCAATTAAAAGTTTTCTAAAAGATATAACAGTTCTTAGCATTGTTCTTAATATTTTCTTAGTAGTTTAGGCTCCATTAAATCCAATAGGGTTTCTGATTCAGAGATAGTGAGCCATCACATATAGCCTTAAACTTACTGGTGTTGATTACCTCTTTTCAAACCTTATAAAATTGCATAAAGAAATTGAAACTTAAAAAAAAAAAAAAACTTAAAAAAAAAAAACTAAAAAAAAAAAAAAGAAATTGAAACTTGTCAACAGGGGTTTGTTTTTTTTTTTTTCATGACAAGCTACCAGGTGCCTTTGCTAATTACATCACCCAAAGTAACAAGAATTCTGATTAGTGATTAATATGTTAAATAAGGTATTTTTGTTGAATTATGTGGTATATATAGGAAATCATATGATGGATAAACATTACTGAAAGCTTACTTCATAGCTATAATTGTTTTAAGCCTTTTACATATTTATTTAATTCTCCTAATAATTTGATGAGGAAGGTACCATTCAAGTTTTCATTTTGCACTTAAGAAAATGGAGGCATTGGCAAAAAAAAAGAAAAGAAAAAAGCAGCTGCTGGTAATTTTATTACTTCCTAGTGCTTACAGCTTCAATCATTACTAGTAAGTCAGTTTTGTAAGTCTATAAGGTTTTCTAGCTTCTTAAAATGCAGCCAGGTCCAGATAACTTTGCCACTATAAGGTTTCATGAACCCTTTGCTGCTTAAGTATGGATTTCAAAACAGCATCACATGCAGATGGTGCAGCTGGCCTAGCAGATGTAGACTGAAGCCATCTGCAGAATTTCACAAATGAATCCAGTTTAATTTGTTCATTTGTATAAAAGTAATAGTAATATGCTATCTTAATGTATAATTTTTTTTTAAAGAACACCTTTCTCATCTAGAAAATCATTTGGGATTACTTAAGGCAATCTCAATTTTATAGCTCAGCTGGAAACATAAGGAGAATCTTGATACAGAAGTGCAGAATAAAATTAAGTCAGTCTGCCTTAGGTTTCATGATCAAATTGGCAGAAATATATTTCTTTTTTGGCTATTCTGCCTTCATACCATAATGTGACCCAGTAATATTTTACCTCTTTCAGGGTGGTGGGCTAAAGGCATCACAGAGATGGAATGGATCGTCTGAATCCCAAGTCTGTATTTCTGGGATCCTCTGGCTTCTTCAGTATTATGCATCCATTTCAACTTCTTTTGTTCTTTAATTTCTTATTCATTCTCATATTGCCTCTTACCACTTTCTCTTTAGGCCCCAACTTTTTCTCTGAAGCTGAACCTTGTATGGGTGTTCCAACCATCCAGTGCTGCCTAAATGAAGTACCTCAAAATTTACTGACTTAAAATAACAACCTTTTTGTTATTTTTCACTGTGGATCATTTTCATTTTCTGTGGATCAGAAATTTAGACAGGGAAAAGAAGATTCATCTCTGCTCCATATCATGTCTACAGGGCTAGAGTATCTGGTGTCTCCCCTGGAAAGTGTCTCATGGTGGGGCTGGCTTGAGTGGCTCTGCTGGGGTCACATGTGTGGAGCCTTTGCCCTTCTGTTGGCTGGGTTTCTCAGTTTTTCTCCATGTAATATTATGATCTCTCCCTCCAGCCTTCTCTCTCTCTCCCTACATTGTGTCAAGTGGGGCTAGTGGAAGCTGCCTTATTCTGTTGGCCAAAACAGGTACAGACCAGTGGAGGGGATTACACAAGGACTATTTAAAATAGTGCCTCCAAATCCAAGGCACTATATGGTATGATGGCAGCAACCCAATCATGTTTGTGTCCAGACACTGTGCACATGCACAGGCAGATATTTGATGGAAGCTTTCTCTCCATTCTCCTTCCATCAGGTTAGACCCTTGTTTCGGTGACCTATATACAGCTGTAAAATTAACCACTTCACAGAATATTCTTGTCATTCTGTTACTACTTCTTTCAGTTAGATCAGATTTGAAGTAATTTTGGTCAGAGATTGACAGAATTTAGAGAGAAATGCGTTGTCTTCAAAATAAAGGTAAGATCAGAACAAAGTGAGTTTAATTCTACTGCCTTGCTATTTTTAAAAATTATACCACATTTTTGTTCATTTCTCTTCATTCCCGCCATCTTGGGTATTTATATATTCAAATGTTTTTATCCTCTGGTGTCTTCAGCTAAATAGCTCTGTGTTTGTACTAAACTCATCTTGGGGGGAAAAAACTAAAATACAATTTCTTCTAAATTGATTTTACAGTAGTTTTAGGTTTACAGAAGAATTGAGCTTGAAGTACAGTTACCATACAATTCTTATTAATTCATTTCTCATTACTATCACAAAATACCCCATGCTGGATAGCTTTACAAATAAAAGAGGTTTATTTGGCACATAGTTCTGGAGGTACAAGGTTGAGGGACCTCATTTGGTGATAACTTTATTACTAGCAGAGTCCCAAGAGAAAAGGGGTACACATGACTGTGCGCCTCTCTTCCTCTGCTTATAAAGCCACAATGATTCAATCATGGACCTTACCCAAGTGACCTTATTTAATCCAATCACTTTCCAAAAGCTCCACCTCTAACACCATAGTCTAGTTCCATCATTTTAACACCATTAACATATGACTTTGTGAATTAAACTCCGACATGAGTTCGGGGGAGAAATCATATTCAAACCCTAGCATAGCCCTTCTTCTCACTGCCCCCACAACCTCTGCCAATATCAACATCCTACATCAGAGTGACAGACTACCCTTGTTAAAATCAGTGAACCTATGTTGACACATCAGGACCAACCAAAGTTCCTGGTTTACATTGGGGTTCACTCTTGGTGGTGGTGTACAATTTACGGGTTTTGACAAATTGTATAACAGCATGTATCCACAATTGGAGTATCATACAAAGTATTTTCACTACCTTAAAATTCTGTGCTCCACATGTCATTCCATTTTTTCCATAAATTGTGGCAATCACTGATCACTTTACTGGCTCCAGAGCTTTACCTTTTCCAAAATGTCATAGGATGGGAAGCATACAGTTTGTAACCTTTTCAGATCTACTTCTTTCACTTAGTAATATGTGTTAAGTTTCCTTTCTGTCTTCTCATGGCTTCATAACTCAATTCATTTTGGTAATGTATAATATTCCATAGTCTGCATGTATCACAATTATTTATCTATTCATCTTCTGTCTTAATTGACTAGTCCTACCATAACAAAATACCACAGGCTGGGTGACTTAAAGTACAGAAATTCATTTTTTCATAGTTACAGAGGCTGGAAGTCCAAGATCAAGGCCCATCAAAGTTCAGTTTTTGCTGAAAAATTTCCTCCTGCCTTGCAGATGGCCATATTCCTCTTGCACCCTCATGTGACCTTTCCTCTGAATGCACATGGTGGTAAATGTAGGGAAATCTCTTCTTGAAAAGGACCAGTCTTATCACATTAGGGCCTCACCCTTCTGACCTCCTTTAGCTCTAATTTCCTCCTAAAACTCATGTCTCCAAATTTAGGATTATGTATTCTATATATGAATTGGGTTGTGTGGGTAGAAACAGTTCAGTCCATATGGTCATTTGTTTTGGCAATGAATAAAGCTACTTAAAACATCTGTGTGCTGGGTTTTGTTTTTGTTTTTGTAAATCTAAGTTTTCAATTCCTCTGGGCAAATACCCTGGAAGATGACTGCAGATAATGTGGTAAGAGTGTTAATTTTGTAAGAGTCTTCCAAAGCAGCTATGCAATTTTGCATTCCTATGCACCATGAGTGACAGTGCTGTTTGCTTCACATCCTTGATAGCATTTATGTCAGTGTTCTGCATTTTAGCCATTCTAATAGGTATATAGTGGTATCTTGTTGTTTTAGGTTGCATTTCCATAATGACATGTGATGCACAGAATTTTATAATGTGTTTATTAGTCATATATCAGTCTTCTTTGGTGATGTGTCTGATCAGGACTTTTGTTTATCTTTTAATGAAGATTTTTATTTTCTGAAAGTTTTTTTTTCTGTTGAATCTTAAGATTCTTTGCATATTTTGAAAATGCAGCCTTTTTATCAGATTTTTTAAATGTATTTTCTCCCAGGCCGTGACTTAATTATCTCACTCCTTTGATAATCTCATTTTTATATACATATTTACCTAGATTTTTACCCTTCCTGGTGTTTTTAATTTCTTTTTATAGATCTGAACTTCTATTTGATATCATTTGTCCTAACCCTCAAAAATGTTTTTGGAAACACTGTTTTTTGATAGAGAAGTTCTGGAAATGAATTCTGTTTTTGTTGAAAATTTCTCTATTTCACTTCCATTTTTGCAAAATGTTTTTGCTAGATAAATTGTTCTAGGTTGTCTATTTTTTTTCTTAGAGCATTTTAAAGATATTATTCTACTGTCTTTTGGGATCCATTATTTCTACTGAGGGGTCATCCATAATAACTATAATTCCCTGCATAAAATATTTCTTTTTTTATCTGACTGCTTTTGAGAATTTGTCTTTATCTTTGTTTTTTTAGCTATTTGACAATGTGCCTAGCTAGTCACCTTTCATCTCTTTGAGCATTTCTTCTGCCTTACTTTCTCTCTGTTCTTTATGTGCTCCAATTACGTGTGTGTTATATTCCTTAATATTATCTATAGATATCAGATGATCTGTTCAATATTTTTATTATTTCCTTTCAGATTTCTATTGATCTGTTTTCAGATTAGCTGATTTTTAATTTTTCCATTCTAATATACCATTAAACATATTAAGTAAACTCTTACACTCATCAAATGAATTTTTACTTCTGACATTTTATTTTTTATATCTGTTACTTTCATTTTTATAGTTCACACATTTATGTTGAAACTTCCCATTTTTCATGCATGTAGTCTACATTACCCATGATACATTTCAGTATATTGAGAATTATATAAAATTCCTCTTTAGTAATTCTAACAACACCACCATTTCTGAGTCTTCTTCTATTGACCATTTCTTCTTTTAATCATGGCTGATATTTTCTTACTTTTTCACATTTCATAACTTTTTTGTTTTATGTTGAACATAAAAAATGGTAGAGATTGAAAAGTAAATAACTTTTATTCCTAGGTAATGGAAACAGTTATCCTTTCATGCCACTGGTTTGTGTGTATGTGTGTGTGTGTGTGTGTGTGTGTATGTGTATGTGCATGTGTGTGTGTGCACGTGTGTATGTGCTGTGTGTGTGTGTGCACATGTGTATGTCCACGTGCTTGTGTCAAGCTTACTGATATACCAGGCCACTCTGATTACTAACCCATTCTCTTGGGTTAAATCCCTTCATAAGGCATTCATCCCTTCAGAAGAGTGGATCCTTCATGATGTAATTACTTCTTAAATGTCTTTCAACACTGTTTTTTTCAGGGTCCAGATCTGCTACCTATCTCCCTGTTTTCTGAAGTCTAGTCCCACAACTTTTTGAAAGTTCTTCTAATGTGACTTGCCTCTGTTAACTTCTATGCTTTTTTGCATGTGCAGAATCTTTTACCATTTTTGTGACTCCTCTCCCACGAATACCCAACATTTTACCTTGTTTAATTTTGTTTATTCTTCAATTCTATTCAGCTTACTTCAGTTCCTCCTAACTTATACCTTCTCTAAATCTACTCAAATGTTATTTCCCACATTTACCTTTCTCTACCTGCATCAATTTTTTTATTATTTCTCTTAAGTTATTTGTACCTTTTCATCATAGCACTAATCCATTTTATTTAGATTTTTATGTGGTTATTTGATTAAAATCCATTTCTTCCAGCAGACTGGTGAGTTGTTGACAAGCAAGACTGTCTTTTGCTCAGGACTGTTGACCTTCCTATCCAGCAGGTAGTTCCTAATTTTACTAGGTAAAGTGATCAACACTTCATTCAGTCACTTTTACATATAAAAATAATTATTCATCATAAATTATTTGATATTTACTTAGATAAAGTGTTCTAATGTAAAATTAAAAATTATAGACTAATGAAGTTTAAAAATACACTGAGTCTGGAGATATTTCTTTAAAAAATGGAAATAATTTGTTGAATTTATAAATATATTCCTTACAGTTCTGAAAAAATTGACAAATTTTTCTTCTTGGAAAATTTTGCTTTTCTTAGGTAGTCATTTTAAAACCACATGAAAATAGACTCTATTTGGGTATATCCACTATATGTGCAAATGGGAAATTTGAGGTATTTGGATTTTTAAGCAACAGTGATCCACATACTGAGGAAAAACAAGGGGACATCTTCTCATGTCTCTAAGGGCAAGGCACCATTTCCCAAGGACCTTCCCATCCCTGCCCCGGGCCTAGACCCTTGCCCACCACTCAATTCTTTGCCTTGGACTGTGTCACATTCCTTCTCAAAGCAATGGCTGGAAAGGAAAATGAAGTCTTCATGGTTAGTTTAGACCATTTAGGACCCAGGCTTGGACTTAGGGGTAGAGACAGCTTGCTCTGAATTTATGACCATTTGGAAGAGGTGGATGTCTAAGCAAAATCAAGGTAGTATTGTTAGGAATAGATGTTGGTGGAAAATAAATGACTGCTAAACCTCATTTCCATAAATGAGTTTACTTACGTGACCCTGGAAAGCAGTAAAAAGCACTGAGGGAGAGTTACTATGCTAGGGATGGGTGCCAGTGTTGGGCAGGGAACGTCAAATGAGGTGGAAAGCAGAAGAATGGTGAGGCCCAGGGGGACAGGATCTGGAAGGGACTCAGGCGGAGACAGGGGTCATGAGGCTGATCCTAGAGGGAGGAAAGCAAACTTCAAAGGACAGCCTGACTGACTGCAAATTTTGCCTTGGGCCATCATGCTCAAATGTTTGTATAGCTCATAAATAAACCAGCAGCTCCAGGCATTGTAACAAGTCATGAGGTCAGGACTATGAGTTGTTTCTTAAAATAATTAAGTCAGGGGGGAAATTTCATCTCTCTGGATATTTATGGTATCTTATTTACTGCAAAAAGGGATGTGTATATGCGTGGGTAAAGAGTGGGATCAGCTACATAATTTACAGTTCTAAGAGCAAAATAAAAATTCAGAGACACTTGGGTTAAAAATATTTATATATATGTAATTTCAATTATGTATGTATCTCTCTCTATATATGTATATGTATAATTTCAAGACATTAACAGGACATGAAATCAAGTGTGAGGACTTAAAGCATGGTGCCCTGTACAACTGTGTAAGACCCATGCCCATGAACCCATTTCTAGTGGGGAATATTATTCTCTGCTGTGACTGAAGAGGCACCAAATGATTCCCATACATCCCTTTAATGAACCCCTGAATATATTTTGATATGGCAACCCCACTGCAGCCATATAACATCAAACTGGAATGTGGTATCAGAGCTCACTATAGGGAATCAGAGAAGCAATTTCTGGCCCAGTTCTACAACTGAGGACAAATTGTTTAACTTTTTCAAATCTAAGTTTACTGATTTGTTAGAATTATTCTAGACTAGTTATTTCTAAACCTTTTATTTCAAAGCAGTAGAGAACCTTGTTTTCCATAAAAAAATTTATCTGGAGTCTGCTGTGGTCTGAATATATCTCTTCAAAATTCATGTTGAACCTTAATCTCCAATGTAAGTGTATTAAGAGGTGAAATTTGGGGAGGTGACTTGGTCCTGAGGGTGGAGTCCTCAAGAATGGGGTTAGTACCTTTATAAGGGGCGGAAGAGAATAGAGTTCTGCCCTTCCTCCACATGAGGACACAGCAAAAGGATGGCCATCCATGAAATAGGAAGTGGCCAGACACCAAATCTTTCGCAAACTTGATCTTGGATTTTCCAGTCTTCATAACTAAAAAATAAATTTTGGATAATTATGCTTCCCTGTTTATGGTATCTTATTATAGCAGTCCCAATGGACTAATACAGAGTCCTAAATACAAAATGATAAAAGAGAAAGTTCTAACAAGCTAGAAACCCAATTAGTGGAAATAGCATGTGGTACATGGATCTAGACTCTGAAATAAGAGAGAAGCCCAGTTACCAAGATAGAGTTATGAGGCCGAAATGAGAAAAGCAGTAAGTTTGACAAAATGCCAGCTTTTCTGAAGTATGGATTATTTCTGAAATTTCTTCCAATAGTGCTCTGAATCTCAGAGCCCCACAAGAGAATGAAATTGGAGAATAGAGAAGACTGACGAGTCTCCATCAAAGTCTCAGAGATGTAAAGAAAATGCCCCTGGAAGGATATGAGAACACAAACATGACACACTCATGTCAGTAATGAATTGAACACAAAAGATAAATAGAAGGAAAAAAACCCCAGGAATGATAACAGGAAACAGAATAGCCTGTTTCCTAAGCATCTATTATAGGTATACAAAATGAATGTAATTACACATACAGGTCAGTATCTGACTTCAAGGAGTATATAAAGAAATCAGAAAGTACAATCACCCTGGAATATAATCCTGTGCATTTGAGCTTCCTGTGGCAGTTTAAAAGTAGAGATTCCAAGGCAGTTCCCCAAACCTAGTCTTTGTGACTGGGGTTTTGGCAGATGTTACGGACTGAATTATGCTCCTCTTTAACTTCATATATTGAAATACTAAGCCCTAGTAACTAAGAATGTGACTGTATTTGGGGACAGGGCCTTTAAAGCAGATATTAGGTTATAAAGCTTAAAGAGGAGTTATGACCAGTAAGATGAACCCTACTCTAATCTGCCTAGTGTCCTTATGGCAAGAGGAAATTTGAACATAAGACCCATCAGGAATGCACATGCACAGAGGGAGGACGACCCAAGGGTACAGTAAGAAGACAGCCACCCAAAAGCCTAGAAGACTCAGGAGAAACCAAATCTCTGAGAACTTTGATTTTGGACTTCAAATCTCCAGAACTGTAAGAAAATTAATTTCTATTGTTTAAGTCGCCAGTTTATGGTATTATGCTATGGCAGCCCCAGCAAATACGTTGATCCTATGTGCTATTTAATAAGCTGTGCAGATAATTCTGATACCCACAAGGAGTTGAAAAGCAGTTGGTTAGAGTTAAGATGTAGACCTCCTGGGGAAGATAAAAGAAAAGTGCTGAAAAATTGTGTAAAGCAAATGCTACTTTACACATAAAAAGGAACAATGATCACTGTGTTGCCCCGTGCCAGCTCCCTGGGCATGTTAATTTGGTCTGTAGCCCTGAAACGGCCATGTTTGTGCAGAGTCCTCAGCTGTCTGCAGGAAGCCCTTCATTTTGCGATGGTGATGTTTCTTCTGCTGTTTTGAGTTGAGTCACGTTGGCCCTGATCTTTTTTCGGGGAATCTTGCTCTCCACCAAAGGCAGCTGGCACATGTTCCTGTTTGTGTTCTCTCCTGCTGTCCTGTTGGAAATTGTGCAAGAGACAGAAGCCAAAGATCAAAGGTTTTTCTTACCATTAAACAAACTATTTTTAAGCTACACAACTTAAGCGCCATTTTTTGATGTGGTAATCTTGTTGCTATCCATGACTTGTATAAATTCTGTTTCTCAAAAAGAGTTGCAGCTTTAGCAGTTTCAGTGAAGTACTTATTAAGCATATTTGGCTCTGATGAAGGCAGATTCATTTCCTAATGATCTTTATCTGACTGAAAATAGCAAGTCTTGAATATTTTAGTCTTTGTGCAGAGAATATTAATGTTTTCTTTATTTTTTCCAGAGATTTTGAAGCAAGATGCCTTTTGACAAATCAGTCAACTGAAACAAAATCTGAGGTTACTTTAACTCCTGTTTCCTACTACTTAGCATAACATATATTCTACTAAAATTTCAGACCATTTTCTCAGTGGTTCCAATGGAAACTATCTAGACCTTAATCATTAAATACTTCAAGCTTCTTTTTAAAGAAGATATTGTCTTCTGTTAAAGCAAGGAATGACATCAGCAAGACAGTGGAATAGGAGATCCCAGCCTTCATCCTCCAACAAAAATAATTAGCTACCCACAAATAAGAATAGCCCTGAGGAGTTCAGGTGTCTATTTATGAAGATTTGGCAACATAGTAGAGCAAAAAAAAACCCCAAGAATAATTGCACCAAAATGGTAAGAAGAAAAGTGTAATTTTGTCTGCATCATCCCATCCCCCAGGCTACAAGTTTCCCTTGCAGAGAAAAAAAAAAAAAAAAAAAGTAAGGTAAATGACCAGTTTTCTCAGACTTTTGGGGCATTTCCCAAAGAACCTGTTTTGATTTTACCCTACCCATATCACCGGGAAGATCAGTATAACTGAAATACCTAAAAACGAAGGAGAGTGGGAGCTCTCAGTATCTGTCATGTAGTGGGTGTCACTGTGATCCCCAGTGGTTTGTTCTCCATCTTTCACAATTGGGGACCTCAACAGTTCTCATGGCATTACACCCACAACCCCTCCTTGCCAGCTTTCACCATCAGGGACTCCATGGTGTTTGCTATTGTGGATCCCAGATATTTGTTCCACCAGTTGCTTTCACCTCTGAGAATTGCAAATTTTTGCCTTTGCAGACTCCATTTTTTGAGACACCATCCTTCTCCCTTTCCCCTTTACTAAGCTTCCTAGCTGGTGCCACTGTGGGTCCCCTAGCTCTGGGACACAGTGTGCCACTGTGTGTACATAACTTACAAATGCTCTGGGTCTGTGACAGAGGCCCTGGCTTCCAATGCTGTATGCATGCTCACAGCTGTTCCTTCAACCACGTGTATATAGCTGATCCTAACCTTACAGCCAGTCCCCATTGCCATGCAGGTACCCGTGACTGGTCCCTGCAGCCATGCACTAACGTGCTACAAGCCTCAGCCCCAGATGCTTGCATGCAGCTAGCCCTGACTCCTGTTGACCTCTCACTATGTTTATACCTGAAGTTGTTCTCTGCAACTGAGCTCATAGTGCTCACCTCCAACCCAGGTGGCACACATGTGCCTGCAGTGGTCCCTATAGCCACGCACATGCACACCATTGTCCCCCAAAATGTCCACTATTGTCAGCTCCAGTCCATTGCTGCTGGGCCCAGAGACATTACTGAGGACCTCAACAGCTTTTTCCTTATTGTAGAACACTGAAGTCCACCAAAGGTCATGTAGCTACTAATGTGAAGGAATCCAGCAACCTGAGCTGATGTGATACCGTGCCCCATAATTCTTATACCCCTTGTGCAACAAAATACTCCATGGTGCTCTCACCTTACTGAAGAAAGCCTTGCCAAAGCCAGTCCATAAAATCTGGAAGCGCTCTTCAAATGTGCACCTATGCAAGTCTACAAGAATCATCATAAACTTATAGTAACCAACCACCAAGAAATAGAGTTCCACAAATCACCTGACAAAGAATTCAAAATTCTTGAAATGAGAGCTATATTAATTAAGTTAATTGTATGAATTATTCCACAGTGTATACATATATCAAAACATCATATTACACAACTTAAATACATATAACTTTTGTTCATTGATCATATTTCAATAAAGTTTGAGAAAAGGACTGGAATTCATTGTACTTCTCAGTTACTAAGTGATGTTCCTTCTATTGACACTATGCATCTTCAAGCCTTTTCCTTGGCTGCTAGGATGCTCAGAATCAATCAGATGTTCTATTTCTGTTGATAGAACATCAACATTACTATCAACTATCCCTTCATATTATAATTTTTAGTATTATTTTGCATTCAACCCAAATTCCTCATTTACTTATTTAGTTTTTGAAAAGTTTAACTGGGAATATTTAAATTATCTTTTTAAAAAGTAGATCTTGCCTCTGCCTACATTAAATTGAAGAATAGCAGGGATTCAATGAGAGTTTTGCCCAGACTTCAGAAGCTTGAGGAGTTATTCCTATTAGCAGGAATAACCCAAGTCTAGTTACTCCTGCCCTTGCACTTCTTTACACTGGGCTCTGATACTAACATGTGAACCTTCCTGGCTCCCCTTCACCCTTCCCAAGCACCTAAGCAAAAGTTTCTTTAAGAAGAGTTTTTCCACCCACTCCATCTATCTGTTCAAATCAGCTCATTAAAATAAATGTGATAGGTTTGCTAGCTATATTACTTTATTAAAATTTCTTTTGTTTTAAAAATTTTTTTAATCTTAGTTTCCTTTTAATTATACATGACAGTAGATCATATTTTGACATATTTATACAAACATGCTATATCTTATTCTAATTGGGATCCCAGTATTGCAATTGTACACGATGTGGAGATTCACTGTGTGGTGTATTCATATATGTATACAGGAAAGTTATATCAGATTTTATTCCACTATCTTTCCTATTCCTATCTCCATACCTTCCCTTCATTCCTCTTTGTCTAATCCACTGAACTTCTATTCTTTCCTCTGTACCCACTTATTGTGTGTTAGTATTCACATGTCAGAGAGAACATTTAATCTTTGGTTTTTGGGATTGGCTTATTTCACTTAGCATATTAGTCTCCAGTTCCATCCATTTACCAGCAAATGCCATAATTTCATTCTTCTTTAAGGCTGAGTAATATTCTATTGTGTATATACACTACATTTTCTTTATCCATTCATCTGTTAAAGGTCACCTAGGTTGGTTCCATAACTTAGCTATTGTGAATTGAACTGCTATAAAAATTGATGTGGCTGCATTACTATAGTATGCTGATTTTAAATGCTTTGAGTATATATAAGGAGTGGGATAACTGGATCAAAAGGTGATTCCATTTCTAGAATTTTGAGGAATCTCCACATTGCTTTCCAGAGTGGTTGTACCAATTTGCAGTTACACCTGCAACGAATGAGTGTACCCTTTTCCGCACATCCTTGCCAATTTGTTACTTGTATTCTTGATTTTTGCCATTCTAACTGAAGTGAGATGAAATCTCAGTGTAGGTTTAATTTGTATATCTCTAATTGCTAGAGATGTTGAACATTTTTTTCATATATTTGTTAACCATTCATATTTCTTCTTCTGTGAAGTGCCTGTTCAGTTCCTTTGTTCATTTATTCTTTAGGTTATTTGTTTTTTGGTGTTAAAATTTCCTTAGCTCAACCCAGTGTATGCTATCAGTTTATTCCACTGGGAAGCTGGGAAATGTACCACAGAGCCCAGGGACTGGTCAGAAGTGCTCTGTTTTCTTTCTCTTTTGTTTTTCTCTAGTCCCTGGGCAATGCTCCCATTTCAGTTTCTCTGGTTACTCTTACTATCCTCTTCCTTTGGTTACTCTTACTGTCCTCTTCCTTCAACCATCATACAGGGTCATGGTGCCTCCACCAGGGTACACCCACCCATGTTAGTGATGCCCTGTTGTCTAGAATTTTGTGCAATTTTCTTGCCACTGACACATATGGTATTTTTGAGATATAGATGGAAATAATTAATTTCCTGACACTTGGACTTCTGGAACAAATGGTGTTTGCTGATAATTCACTGGGAAAGGTACAAGGGTCCTATGCCCTTTATAGTTTCAAAGGAAAGAGCATTAATTAAGAAAATTGTTCTTTTTCATCTTAGTCCTTCCAAGTTATGTAGCCACAATGTAGTTTTTGAAGTTTTTTCCATTCATGAATTATCTCAACTAGCTATTTGTTTTAGGTTATTTTAATTAAATATTAAACTATATGTAAAGGAGAGTTATATGCTATTAAGTAAGTGAGACTTTGCTTCTGGTAATGAGATTTAGCATAATACCCCTGGCTGCATAGGAGAATCACTTAGTGAGGACTTAAAAACTCTGATCCTCAAAGGGATTTTATTGCCTTCTACTGGAAAGTAGTGGTAAGAAATAGATATTCATCAGGTCTTCAGTGTGAATGATGCTGCTTAGAAGTGCATTGAAATAATCCAAAGCACAGCAAAATCAGAGGCACAGAAGTTATCATTTAATATAATTAACCCCCCTTACACCTCATAAGGGTACACCAAAGTCTCCCACTTAGGTCTCTGGTGTCACCTGTGGGTTTTTGAGCATTCTCTGAGTTTCTCTCTTCAGTCCCCTCATCCTCTCAGCAGTTTCTTTCAGTCTCTTTGTCTGTTCCTCCCCTGGGACACCAAGGAAGTTGTCCTGGCCCTTGTCCTTTCATGTGTCTGGTAAGTTTTCCACTTCAGATTTGACTGGAAGGAAATATTAATAGTTATTTTTCTTCTCCTAAAATTTGGCTGACTCTGAGGGGAGGAGTCTTGGGTTCTGATCTGAAGAGCTTGGGGGCTGGAGTTGAGAATGGAGGTAGACAAGGAAAGCCTCTATTCTCGTTGGTTTCCCCCAAATTAGACTATGATTAATTGCTCCTCAATTATGACAAGTGTTTCATAAAGGAAATTAATTTTCTTCTTTAGATTACAGTGTGTATACTCACCTGAGGACTTTATTTCTTCTGTTTGACCCTATTCCTTGCACAAACAGACACATACATGAAGAACCTTAACATCATTATATTGGGGAGAATTATTTCCTTCTGGGCTTGTGCCATCATATAGAACACCCCCTTAGTTGGGGTTGCCTCCATTGGAATCATTTGGGTTGGGTGATGCCATGCCCAGATAGTTTCCTCCTGATTGCCAATCTCTTGCAATGCAAACACAGATGTTACTACATTAGTATATAATCCTCTCAAAGTATCTTGAGGCATATAGATTAAGTTAAATGTTCTCAATTAGGGGAAATTTTGCTTCACAGGTAATATTTGGAAATATCTGGAAGCATTTTTGAATGTCACTGTGAGGCAGAGAAGTTACTATTAGGAACATAAAGGCCTGTAATACTACTAAGCATGGCAGAGTGCACACCATAGCCCCATACAACAAAGAATTACTCAGTTCAAAAATTCCCCAATGTAGCTTCATCCATGTTTTGATTAGGGAAGTAAAATCACTGGGACTTACTTTCGGACATATCTGGGTAGGACTGAATTCTAATGTGAAGCAAGATAGTTTTCTGTGATTAAAGGACACGGTGGTTGAATTTCCCAGTGCTCTCGCCTCATATAATGCTCTCTCTTTCCCTCTTTCCCATTCCTAATCCCACCCCCACCTCTCTCAGAGGAAATCAAGATAAATATCAAGAATGTTCAGAAGTACAGCCTTAGGAAGGATGTGCATGGAGGGTTAGAGATTCATTCTGTCCCTTTGCTTTTGAGATGAGAAGACACACTTGAACTGTACAGGTGTTAGAGAGAGTGGACGTGTCCTTCCTTTTCTTCTTCACTCATATCTGACCCCTCTGTCAGGGTTAGCATATAACCTAAAGGATGCTTGGTTGTCTTATCTCAAGATGCTGTAACAAAATACTTTAGACTTGGTGGTTACCCGACAAATTTATTTTCTCACATTTCTGGAGGTTGGTAAGTCCAAGTCCAGGTGTCAGCTGATTCAGTTCCTGGTTAGGGTCATCCTAGTTTCCAGACAGCTGTCTTTTCACCATGTCCTCTCAGGGACATCCCTTGCCCAAGGTGACAAAGAGATACCTCTCTTTTTTCCTCTTCTAAGAAGGCTTCCAACCTTATAATCTCATTTAAATTTAATTACTATCTAAAAGCCCTATGTTCAAATATAGTCACAACAGGGGTTAGGAATTCAACATATGAATTTTGGGAAAAATGGAACTCCATCCATAGCACCAGTCAAATTCAAATTTCAGATAAACAACAAATAATTTGTTAGTGCATACTTACATTTAAAATTATTTGTTGTTTAAATGAATGAAATTTAAAATTTATTTGGACACCTATGTTTTTATTTGCTAAATCTGGCCACTCTGCTCCTTAGTCCATTAACTGCTTTTGTTTTTGTTTTTGTTTTTAATTTTTAAATTTTTAAATTTTTTTATTCATTGTACACAAATAGGGTACAACTTTTCATTTTTTTGGTTGTATATGATATAATTATACATATATATAGGGTAATGATGTGTGACTCATTCCATTATCTTTCCTTCCCCCTGCCCCCTCCTCACACCTCATTTCCCTCTACACAATCCAATGTTCCTCCATACTACCCTTACCTCCTCCCCTACCCTTTATGTATTGGCATTCACTTATCAGAGAAAACATTTTGCCTTTGGTTTTTTAGGATTGGCTTATTTCACTTAGCATGATATTCTCCAACTCCATTACCTGCAAATGCCATAAATTTATTCTTCTTTATGGCTAAGTAGCATTCCATTGTGTATATGTACCACAGTTTCTTTATCCATTCATCTGTTAAAGGGCATCTAGGTTGGTTCCACAATGTAGCTATTGTGAATTGAGCAGTTATGAACATTGATGTGGCTGTGTCACTGTAGAATGCTGATTTTAAGTCCTTTGGTTGTAAACTGAGGAGTGGAATAGCTGGGTCAAATGATGGGTCCATTCCAAGTTTTCTGAGGAATTTCCATACTGCTTTCTAGAGAGACTATACCAATTTGCAATCCCACAAGCAATGTATGAGTGTACCTTTCTCCCCACATCCTCGCCAACATCTACTGTTGCTTATATTCTTGATAATAGCCATTCTAATTGGGGTGAGATGAAATATTAGGATAATTTTGATTTGCATTTCTATTATTACCAAAGATGTTGAACATTTTTTCCTGTATCTGTTGATCAATTGTATTTCTTCTACTGTGAAGTGTCTGTTCTGTTCCTTAGCCCATTTATTGACTTGGTTATTTGCTTTTTTGGTGTTGTCTTTTGAGTTCTTTTTATATCCTAGAGATTAAAACTTTATCTGAGGTGCATGTGGTAAAGATTTTATCCCAATCTGTAGGCTCTCTCTTCACATTGTTGATTGTTTCCTTTGCTGAGAAAAAGTTTTTTGGTTTGAATCTGTCCATTTATTGATTCTTGATCTTATTTCTTGTGCTTTGGGAGTCTTGTTAAGGAATTCGGGGTCTAAGCTGACATGACGAAAATTTGGGCCTACTCTTTTGTCTATTTGGTACAGGTCCTTGACCCATTTTGAGTTCACTTTTGTGTAGGGTGAGAGATAAGGGTTTAATTTCATTTTGGATTTCCAGTTTTGCGCACCATTTGTTGAAGAGGTTATGTTTTCTCTGTTTTTGGCACCTTTGTCTAGTATGGGATAACTGTACTTATGTGGGTTTGTCTCTGTGTCCTCTATTCTGTACCATTAGTCTACCAGTCTATTTTGGGGCCAATTCCATGCCATTTTTGTTACTGTTGCTCTGTAGTATACTTTATACTCTGGTATTGTGATACCTCCTGTTTCACTCTTCCTGCTGAGAATTGCTTTGGCTCTTCTGGGTCTCTTATTCTTCCAGATGAATTTCATGACTGCTTTCTTTATTTCTATGAGGTATATCATTGGTATTTTAATTAGAATTGCATTGAATCTGTATAGCACTTTTGGTAGTATGGTCATTTTGACAATATTAATTCTGCCTATCCAAGAACATGGAACATCTTTCCATCTTCTAAGGGTTTCTTTAATTTTTTTTAATTGTTCTGTAGTTTTCATTGTAGAGGTCTTTCCCCTCTTCTGTTAGATTGAGTCTCAAATTTTTTTTTTGAGGCTATTGTGAATGCGGTAGTTTTTCTAATTTCTCTTTCAGAGGACTCATCCCTTATGAGTAGACATGCATTAGATTTAGGCATGTTAATTTTACATCCTATTTGATGAATTCATTTATTAGTTCTTAGAAGTTTTTTTGGTGGAAGTTTTTAGATCCTCTAAATCTGGAATCATGTCAGCAAATAGTGATAGTTTGAGTTCTTCTTTTCCTATTTGTATCCCTTTAATTTCTTTGGTCTTTCTGATTGCTCTGGCTAATATTTCAAGGACGATGTTGAATAGAAGTGTGAAAGAGGGCATTCCTGCCTTGTTCCAGTTTTTGGAGGGAACGCTTTCAGTTTTTCTCCATTTAGAATGATGTTGGCCTTGGGTTTAGCATAGATAACCTTTACAATGTTGACCTATGTTCCTATAATCTCTATTTTTTTCTAGTATTCTGAGCATGAAGGGTGTGCTATATTTTATCAAATACTTTTTCTGCATCTTTAAAATAATCAAATGATTCTTAACATATTCTTAGCATATTATTTAGTCTCCAGGTATTGGAGTAGTTTTTTTTTTATTTTATCATTGATTTCTAATTACATTCCATTATGATCTAATAGAATGCAAGGTAATATCTCTAATTTTTTATATTTACTAATGGCTGCTTTGTGGTAAAGCATATGGTCTATTTTGGAGAAGGTTTCGTGAGCTGCTGAGAAGATGGTATGAAATACTCTATATATGTCCATTAAGTCTAAATCATTGATTGTATTATTTAATTATATAGTTTCTTTGTTCAGTTTTTGTTTGGAGGATTTATTCAGTGGTGAGAGCAATGTGTTAAAGTCAACCAGTATTATTGTGTTGTGATTCATTTGTTCCCTGGAATTGAGAAGGATTTGTTTGATGCTCATGGATGCACCATTGTTTGGGGCATAAACATTTACACTCATTATGTTTTGCTTGTTTATGGTTTCCTTAAGCAGTTTGAAATGTCCTTCTTTATCCCTTCTGACTAATTTGTTTGAATTCCACTTTATCTGATATGGGAATGGAGATCCCTGTTTTTTTACTAAGTCCATGTGCATGGTATGATTTTCCCCATCCTTTCACCTTTAGTCTGTGGATGTCATTTTCTATGAGATGAGTCTCTTGAAGGCAGCATATTTTGGGTCTGTCTTTTTAATCCAATTAGCCAGTCTATGTCTTTTGATTAATGAGTTTATGTCATTAACATTCAGGGTTATTATTGAGATATAATTTGTATTCCTGGTCATTTTGGCTTAATTTTTTTTAACTTGATTTTGTTTCTCCTTTGATTAACTTTACCTTTAGTGTAGTTCCTCCCTTTGCTGAATTTCATTGTTGTTTTTCATTTCCTCCTCATGGAATATTTTTCTGAGAATGTTCTGTAGTTCAGGCTTTCTGTTTGTCGATTCTTTTAACTTTTGTTAATCATGGAAGGATTTTATTTCATCATCAAATCTGAAGGTTAGTTTTTCTGGGTGTAAGATTCTTGGTTGAAATCCATGTTCTTTCAGAACTTGAATATATTGTTCCAAGCCCTTCTAGCTTTTAGAGTCTGGGCTGAGAAATCTGCTGATATCCTTATTGGTTTCCTCCTATATGTAACCTGATACTTTTCTCTCATGGCCTTTAAAATTCTATCTGTATTTTGTATGTTGGGCATTTTCCTCATAATGTGCCTTGGTGTGGATCTGTCATAATTTTGTACACTTGGTGTTCTGTAAGCCTCTTGTATTTGATTTTCCATTTCATTCTTCAAGTTTTGGAAATTTTCTGATATTATTTCATTGAATAGATTGTTCATTCCTTTGGTTTGTATCTCTGTGCCTTACTCAATCCCAATAATTCTTAAATTTGATCTTTTCATGCTATCTCATAATTCCTGGAGGTTCTGTTTGTGATTTCTTACCATCTTCTCAGTTTGGTCAACTTTATTTTCAAGATTGAATATTTTGTCTTCATTGTCTGAGGTTCTGTCTTCCAAGTAATCTAGTTTATTGGTTATGCTTTCTATTGAGTTTTTAATTTAGCTTATTGTTTCCTTCATTTAAAAGGTTTTTTTTCCAGAATCTCTCTTTATTGAAATGATCTTTTCCTTCCTGCAGTTGTTCTTTTAACTGTTTATTGGAGTGACCATGCATTACCTGCATTTGCTCTCTTATATCATCCTTTACTTTGTGATTCTTTTTAATTATGTATATTCTGAACCTCTATTCTGACATTTCTTCTACCATGCTATCAATGAATTCTATTAATAAAGCATCTGGTTTGTTTGGGGCACTTTCTTCCCTTATTTTCTTATGTTGTTTGTGTATCTCCCCCTCTCGCAGTGAAAATCCAAGATATTTCAGTTTCTCCCCTGTAAGTTTATATTGTCCCTGCAGATTTCTAATATCTCACCTTTAACGGGGAGATCAATATTAACAGCACACAATGCAAACAAATATGTAGCCTCAAAGGAAATACCCCCTATTAAGACATTAACAGTATTATCATAATAAACAGAGATGATGATTTGATTATTATCTACAGCAAAAACAATAGATTTACAAATAGGTTTACAATTTCTAATGGTGGACAAAGGGGATGAGGAGGGGCATAGGATGTAATGTTAGCGAGAAAAGAAGTGAGTGTATTGAGGTCTAGATCATAGGAAGTGTGAAAGTGCAATCAAATGAAGTTGGTTGTTAGCATGAGAAAAGGGAGAAAGAGATTCTAAGGAAACAGATAAAAAGAGGAAAGCAGAGTGATAAAAATAAAAAAATCTACAATAAAACTGTAATATACTATTCAAACCTCCCAGTCTTCAGTAGTCTGATACATGAAAGGTACTTGATAATGAACTTCTAGTCTCTAGGAGTTTTCCCAGGATGGGAGCTGCCCTAACTGAAGATGGTGGCATCTGGATCAGGGATAATCCATAATGGTGGCAGAGGTGTCCCCATGCATTGGTAGATGGAGAGCCTCAGCATGGCGCTGAGTCTGCATGCATCCCTGAGTCCACGCATGGAAAGTTGGCACTGGAGATTTGCATGGGCAGGCTGGGCCTGGGTGGGCTGGGCCTGGGCTGGCTGGCACTGGAGTTCTGTTCATTAACTGCTTTTGACAGCATGGACTGTTCCAGGATCAAAACCACAAGAGGGGTGTGGTGGATTACAAAGTTTTATTTCTACAGGGCAGGTCTGGTCTGGCCTAAAAAAAAAAAAAAAAAAAAAAAAAACCCTTTCCAATGCTCGTCTACACTTAAAGAAACTTCTCTTTACTAACTTTGGTGTGTTTGTTCCAAGTACAATTATACACTTTCCAGAATGTGAATGGAATTAATGCTGCCATTTACAGTTGAGATATTAATTGTTTTTGTTTCTATATGATCCAAATATTGAATAATTTAGTTAGGAGTTGTACAATTTTCAGTGTCAACCTTAATATCTTAATAATTTTTTTGATTATTAATAGTAAATAATCATTTAATTACCTCAGTTTTAATATGGCATATTACTTGGACTATGGTATAAATTATTATTATTTACCTCAAAGACCTTACTAAAATACTACTAGTTATTCAACTTTCAATATACCCAAAAGACCATTCAAGTTCTCTGTCTATGGAGCATTTGTCTCTTTGTTTGGTTTACATGTATCCATTTATTCATCACAGATATTTTTATACATATAATGAACCCTTGATAGGCACAGTGTGCAAATACCACGACCTTTCACTCGCTTTTGGAACTTCATACTTTGACAGGTGTACCACCGTCATTCAACAGTTTGATTTGCTGTGTAAAAAATTAACCCAACACTTTAGTGGCTTGAAGCAACAGCACTTATATCTCCAGTTTCTGTAGTCCAGGCATCTGGGTGCAGCTTCTCTGCGTTTTTGTCAGGTTGCAGTGAGTGCTGACCAGGGCTGTGGTCTTATCACAAGTCTCCAGCAGGGAGGAGATGCTTCCAGACTCATTCATGTGGTGGTTGCCAGTTCCTCCAGGGTTGCTGACCTGAGGGCTTCAGTTCTTTACTGGCTGTGGGCCAGAAGATGCTCTCAGTTTCTCTCCACCTGGGCCTCTTCAGAGCTCAGGACATGGCAGATAGTTTCTATCAGAGAAATCAAGTGTAAGGGAGAGAAAGAGAACAAACCAGTAAGACAGAAGCCACTGTTTGTATCCTAATCATGGAAGTGACATCCTAATACTTTGGCTATATTGTATTTGTTAGAAGGAAGTTTCAAGGTTCAGCCCTTAAGAAAAATTAATCTGGGGGGGAAACAACCGAAGTCTCCTTTGATTATTTTAAAATTCTGATTTCATTGAAATTCTTATTTTAAGTTACCTTGAGGGACACTAAAGAATATAGGGGAATTCTTCAGGAATAAAGAGGTTGGAAATTGGACAACATGCTGAGACTAGAGTTTAGAGGAGTGAGAGATCAGACTTGATTTAAACAGGATTTAAAGACAATAATGGATATTTCCTACATACCTATATAAATCTGTGAACTGAAGGCCTTTGCCATTAATGACATTTACTTACTTAAAGAATTGATATGTGATTGAGAGGGGACTAACAATGTTTGATACTAACTGAAAAATCATTTTATGGATTTAAATCTTGGTGTGTCTAATTTAAATTGGTTGTTTGTAGAATTCTATAAAGCCTATTAAATCATGTTAGGTAGAATTTGTTCCAGAACAATTATTGATGCTTCTACCAGACTTAATATTCCTTTCTGTAATTATTTTCCAATACATAAAATGCTGTAAAAAGACCAGAACAAATGAGTTTTTGCTCATTTAATTAACTATTTTTAGTGTTTAGAATATGATGTTTATTGGGCATGGGAAATGAAAATATTAAAATCTCAAATTTGAGATAAAATCTTAGTAAAATGAACAAAAATAATACTTCCCATGCCTCATCCTTGTGACCACTTGTTTCCTCTGCCTCAGACGCTTAAGCAATCCCACCACTCCACCGCCGCTATCTTGGTGGGAGCCAGTGTTCTCTCTCTGCTAATCTCCTGCCAGAGCTTTATAATAGCTTCCCTAATGCCATTCCTGCCCCCTCAATTAACTCTTCCTCTTTTTTTTTTTTTTTTTTTTTTTTGGTACTGTGATTGAACCCAGGTCACTTACCACTGAACTACATACCCAGTCCTTTTTATTTTTATTTTGAGACGAGGTCTCAATACTTTGCTGAGGAAGGCCTTAAATTTGCAATCCTGCTTCAGTCTCCTGAGTCGCTGGGATTACAGGTATGCTTTATCACATTTGGCCTAAAACTCTTCCTTTACATAGAGTAGGACAGTGATCTAAAAGCAAACAAAAGAAGTCAGATCACACCACACCCTTCTCCAAGCCCACCCAGAGCTGCTCATTCAACCTGAATAAAACACAAATTCCTTAGATTGCCCCAACCTGCCTGTCCAATGTTAGCTACACTCCCTCTCACTGTATTCCACTCATTTTGGTCCTTATATTTACTAAACTCTAGAGGGTAATTCAGGTGAGTCCAGCACACCAATAAACAAATAAAAACAACAAATAAAAAAGGAAATCTACCTGTGGTGATCAGAGTGCTCATACCAAGTACATTTAATAGATAAGTTTTCCATTAGCTATTGTGTGAATCAACTCAAATTGTCTCATGTGTTAAAGTCTAGCTTATTCTGTCAAATGACCTCAGTTTTTACATAACTGGGAAACCAATTCATTTAGCCTTCTCTGCTATTTCTCTCTAAGGGCAGTGACAAGGACCTGTTTGGTTGTTCAGCTAGTTTTAGCTAAGAGTTAGAAGACTCATAATATATTTCTTTATTTGGAGAAGTTTAGCAGTAACTTCTGTGCCAGGAACTTCATGGTATGTAGAAACTAGGTATGTGAACCTGAAGCAAATTTCTTTGTTATTAAATTCTCTCTCCGTCTGTTCATCAGTCCTCATGAGCACACATATGCTAGTTATCATAAATGACCTACCTGTCAACAACTTTGGAAGCAGTTAGTTGACTCTAACTGCTTAACTCTTTCCTTAGAAAGGAGATGTACTTTCTTGGTCAAACAACACATTATCACACCAGGAGTACTTGAAAGGGATGAAGAAAATGGAGTTATTAATCATTCTTCATGTTCTGCAGAAAATGCAATTTCTGTTTTCAGTAAAGCAAATCATTTCTATTTGTTTATAAAAAGTGAACTCTCACTCCCCTCATGACTTTCGGGTCACGCCTGAAAGTGTGTCTGTGATGACTCCACAGGACCCAGTCTCTTCCATAGGTTATTTTTTCTCCCAGATGTTTTTGTGTGGTGGAGAGAGTTGAGGTCAAGCTTAGGTTACTTTTCCTGGAGATTTCATGTCGTGACACTTGAGTTTTTCCCAAAATACTCCCTGCCTTAAGGACTATAAGTTCTCAGAAGAAAAATAAGATTTCATGTATGCCTTAGAAATATGTATTAAGACATGCTGAAAATAAACAAAAAAATGATACATTAAAAGCTTTCATAATTTTCTCCAGAGATTCAAAGAAATGCCTGTTAAGCCATTAATATGTGTGCTCAGCACTTCACTCAGACAGTTAACAAACACTTCAGGGATTCAATAATGACATATATATCACAGTGAAGAAAATGAATACTATACAGCATAATAGAAGAAAGAAATCAGAGACTGCAGGAACCAAAGGATGGAGATCAAGTAGACTGCAAGAATCAGTATAGCCTTCAAGGGTCCCCAGTGATGGGAATGATTCACCTAGGAGCTGAAGTCTTAATCATACTCCCTGTGAAGCCTATATGACAGTTTTGTATTTTTCTTTCCCAGACAACATTCTGCCCCCTCAGAAATGTGATAATTTATGCCAGCTCCATCTAGAGAGGCTTAATCCTTGAATCCTCCTCTTTATCAGAGACTCCAGATATTCTCAATGTAAGGTCAAGTTTACAGAACCATCCAGTCCCATTTGTGCCTTCAAATCTGGGTTCAGGTTTCCTTTAAGACAACATAATAACTTCTTACCAATATTCTGTTTAGAACCTGCAAAGAACATATCATTTCCTCTGCCCAAGAACCTCAGGATGGGAGGTAACATACTTTTCATCCCCAACTCTACTCAAAAACTGTTATTCATGCAAAAGTCCTTTCTCTTTGGATACTCAGGTCCTTTATCTTTCTCTTCTTCATAACTGTCAAATACCAAACTCCTGATGACTCTTCCATGGTCAGTAATGATTGTGGACTCTGGCTCCCTGTTTTCCTTTTCATCCCAAGCCCCACCATGATTCTTAAAAGAAGCCCAGACTTTGGAAACAGAGCTGGGTTTAAGACACAGCTCTGCCATCTACTAGTTGCCTGGTCATGGGCAAGTCATATAACTTCTTGACCCTTAGTTTTCTCATATGTAAAATATAATCATGGTGTTTATTTCAGTAAGCCTGTGCAACTATGCATGAAAATTGCTCACTGCATTGCCAACTCATAGAAAGTGATAAATGAATGTTGCTTATGAGAATCGCTATGATGTGGGCAGTACACCCAACTCCCGTTTATGGTTCTTTATCTCCACAGCTCTACCCATCTCCACACCACTCAGCCATCTTTAGCTTTGTCATCTTTAGCTTCACGTCAACATTTTTTATTGCTTTTCCTGAAAAATCCCAAACCTCTACATTTCACACCTCTTTTTTCTATTATTCTAGCCCTTTTATTTCTATATTTACAGTAAACCTGCTCTTTGATTTTTTGGATCTTCAGTTCCTCCTTGTTCTTTCTCTCTTATTCTCTAAGAAGTAAAAATCTCATGATGCTATTTATGGTAATCTTTGACAATTATTGCTTCCCTGGCTTTCCTCTATATTTTTCTGGTAAAACCTTATTCCTAAATCAAATCAAGTGATCACCTCTTATGTTTTTGTACCCAGTCACTAGAGAGCTATTAGAACAAAAATGCATTCCAGTATCTATAAGTTTACAGTCTTAAACCTAGCTCCAGTGAACTGCTCTTCCATGCCTTTCCCCTATTCTTTGACCTTCAACATATTTCAAGTATTACCAGTATCTCCTCCATGAAAAATCCTAGATGAGCATCTTAACATCTAGATTATGAGAGGAACTTTGTTCACCTTCTGCTTCTTTGTGACTCTCAACCTTTTTCCAACTTCCCTCCCTCTAGTAATATAAATCCACAAGTTCTTTTAGTAGAAAGTTCTATATCTCATCCATTTCTATTTCATTAGGGATGTCTTTCCATTGTTCATCTTTCTTGCTTTATTCTTCCTTCACCTAGTTACTCTTTCCTTCAGGATATAAATGTATTCTAACATGTTCCTTCTTCATAAGCTTCTCCTCCCTGGACACTATTTACTAGATTCTCTGTTTTTAGTCTCCTTCTGGTATTGCCTGTCTCTCTGGCTAGCCTTTCTCAGGCACCCTTGTGGGCTCTTCTTCATGATCCTCCTCTACTTCTCCTTTGTCCTTCAGTAAACTAATGTTTTGGGTGGGATTTTATTCTCAACCTTTCCTGTCATTACTAGATCATATCAAACATAGGTGTGTCAGTCAGATTTCCATCTCTGTGACAAAATACCTGAGAAAAACAACTTAAGGAGGAAAGCTTTATTTTGACTCACAGTTTCAGAGGTTTCAGTCAGCAGTTGCTTGGCACCATTGCTGTGCTCAGACAGAACATCATGGAGGAAGGAGATAATGAACCAAAGCTGCTCACCTCATGGTGATAAGAGGCAGAGAGAGAATGGGGGCAGGGAGAATTAGAAGGGGCTGGGGACAAGATATACCCCTTGAGGACACTCCTCCAGTGACCTACATTCTCCAATCAGATCCTATCAGTTTATTCAGCTATGAACTTTCTATATCTCCATTGATGAAGTTAGCACACTGTGATCCAATAACTTTCCAAGAACCCCACCTATGAATATTGCTGCATTGAGGACCAAGCCTCCAACACACAAGCCTTTGGAAGACACTGGACATTCTAGATCCAATCCATAACACAGAAACTATCTACCTTAGTTGAATTATTGTTTAGTAGGAACTGAACAGAAATACATGGATTGAAGGGTTGATGTACCAAGTGGTAATATTATAAATGCTTAACACCAGTACATTGGGTCTATTTATTGTTGGCATGTGAATTTTGTTTATTATTTGAAAAAAACACAGAATTAATGACGCAGATAATACATTCTGATCTTTGTTCAGTGTTTGGAGAAAATATCAAGACACACACAGAGTGTCCCTCTGGAGTTTCTGAGAAACTAAAACCGATTAGAGGATTTTTGAGCACCTGCTACCTTCCCCTGGGTGCCATGGGTGCTTAAGGCATCTTGACTACAGACTGTACCTTTCTCTTTGTGCATGTTGCCAAAACAAGTCTAGATGCTTTGAATTAGTTTCCTTGTCACTCTCCTTCTTTCCAGATTTTTCTTTTATAGAGCAAGAAGAGAGGCAACATGGACATAGGTAACATTCTTCAAATGATCTTGGTTTATGTTATAGATGCTTTCTCAAAATCCTACTTCTTTTTCAGCCATTTCACTAGAGTTAAATAATTTAATCACTTCATGTTTCTCTGTTATCCTGTAATTTTAGTGCATGCAAAGTGAGTTCCAGATGCAAATTGTGATTTGGCTTGATATTCTAGATCCAGAAATGATTTGATTTAAAACCCTAGATAGAGCTGCTTTACTTTCTAGAGGCTTGAGTCACTGTATCTCTGGTGAGTTGGGGGTCAGTGGTAAATATGTTTGAAAAGAGAGTCTGGAGTAGTAAAGGAAGAGGCAGCCTTCAGTCATCAGAGGATGTAAACTAATCAGAAGTAGATTAACTACACAGCAGCAAAAGACTCTTCCATCAGAATTATCTTTAAAATTATTGCTCAAATTATGACTAAAACATACCTTCCCTTTCCCTTGCCCTTTTCATCTCTTGTTGCCCAATAAGGGATATTAACAACAGCAGAAAAAATGTTACTTCTTACATTCCTGAGTATTCAAATCAATTATTTTATAATTTTGTACTCCTTGTGCAAATACTATTGATTATTTGAATTTTTCTCATGATTGAAATAGAGTAACCCTTGCTGTCACGTGATCCTTGCTAGGGTTTGCTGACTTTATTATCTATTTTATATCATTCTCATTTCATTTTCACAACTGGGCCTAGTGTTATGCTATAAATGCTCAAGTGGCAAGGCTGGCATTTTTTCCCCTATATTATCTTTAAGAAAGGAATGGAACTAATACTTATTGATCACATAATGTGCTGGACACAGTGCTAGGTACTTTGTACAATCTCATTTAATTCTTCTTCATCATTCTAATCTCATGATGAACAGATTATTTTCACCATTTTAGATTAATGCACTGGAATTTAGAAAGCTTATGGAATTTGACCAATGGAGCATAGAATGTGGGGAGCTTGGATTTAATCCAATTATGATTGATGGCAGAAGCCCATTATCATTCTTTTACCCAGTACTATATCCTAGTATGACTAGGGTATACCCTGAATTTAGTATTTACTTTCTCTTTGACTTCTTCTTTTTTAAAAGTATTTTTAGCTGTAGATGGACACAATACTTTTATTTTTTTGTGGTGCTGAGGATGGAACCCAGTGCCTCACCCACGCTAGGCAAGTGCTCTACCACTGAGCTACAACCCCAGCCCGATCTCTTTTACTTCTTATTGACTTTTTTTCTTCAAAAAATTCACTGTGTTTCCTAACAGGTTCTCTCTGTCTCTTGTAAACTGCTGGGGACAGTACTGTGTGTGTGCATATACATTCGTTGTCTCCATTCTATGGAACATTCCCGCTGTCTATTCTCTCATTTAGAATCAAGACCCTCCTGTTGAAGCAGTGAGACAAAGATTAAGTGTTTGTTAGTAGTTGTCCAACAACTAAATTAAATTGGCAAGAACATTGGTTTATGAAGTATTTTCTTTTTTCACACTTCTACTTTGTGCTTTTTTTCTTTCATATGTTTTATTGGTACATTATAATTTTACATAATGATGGGATTTGTTGTTACATACTTGTACACACACACAATATAACTACATAATTTGGCCAATATCATTCCCCATGAAGTTTTTTTTTTTTTTTTTTTTAACTCATCCATAGTGGTTGGACAATTCTGACTTATGGCCCTCAATAAATTACTCTAGGTTGTTAGTCAGGGTTGCCTATGAAGTGATACAAACACAGGGGCTATAGGTTGGTGTATTTTAACTTCATACACTTTGAAATTAACCCACCCAGTGAGTGGGCGAGCACTACCATCTGCCAGGTACATAGAGAGCAAGGCTGTTAGTGCAGAAGAATTCGTAACAAAGCGCATAGTTGGCATTATCTAGTGTCAAGGTAATTAGCTGATGTGATATAATTTATAAGAGGGGTGTCACATCACTCAACAATCTTTTTAACCTCATCGTTCTGTCCTACACAAATCCACTGCCTAACACCTGCTTTGTACCATCTACTGCAGCCATAGTATCTTTTCTTTATTTTCTTGCTAAAATTCTTTAAGGCCTATGCCTGCTTCCAGAACATCACACCTTTCTGCTAGCAAAGAACTTACAACAATTTAAACGAAGTGTGCAACTGGATAATTTATCAGAGCTTCCCTGTATGACTATTAAATGCTCATGCTTCCAAGGAGGGTTGTGGAGAGCAGAAGGAAAAAGCTTCTTGTCTTGACTTTTGTTTCCTAATTTCTAACCCTTGAGGGCAGGGGAGAAAGAACATCTTGGTTAGACTAACATTTTGGAGAGACAAGGATTTGAGCCTGTGGCAGAGTTCACTATTTTGCTCACCAAAACTTGTTTCTTTTTCTCTTTGAGGTACAGCCAGATGACACTTTCTAGACTTTCTGGTCATATGAGACCATAAATAATTCTGGCCCATGGAATGCTAATAAAAATGATGACACCTCTTCTGTACCCGTCCCGTAGCAGCCTACCAAGTAGTTCTCCATTCTTCATCTTTTCTTCTTTTGTATCTGTATGGAGAAGACTCTAAGGACCTAAAGGAAAGTAGAATCACAAAATGCAAGGAAAATGGGTCCCTGAGTCACCACATGGGAAGTTTCCTGTTGAATACATAGAGGAACTGTTTAAGAGGGAATGCAGGATGGGAGGGGCAGAAAGACCTGGTTGTGAGACAAAGTTGAAGAATTTGAGAACAAATGGAACCCCAGTTTGGTGGCAGAGCTTTTCAGTCTGCTCCTGGAACACCACACAAGCAAAATAATTCCCAACCCCTTAGCATAGTACAAAGTATACAGAAACTTTGGACGTGAAGGCCCTTTGGATGGGTTGGGACCATTTCTCAGAGGTGATCTCATAGACTGATGTCAAACATCCTATGGAATGCTAGATGAAGATGTGTGTCAGCTAACGAGGAGTAGGCAGGTAGCTTCGAGTGGCTTCAAGGAACAGTGTTACTTTTCCTCATCCCTACCAACTCCTCAACACTTTCTAAGACCCATCTCTTAAATTACATGCAACTCATGGACAGAGGTCTCTAATGGACCAACACAGTTTCTGCTGTTCTGAGAGAATAGGAGCTTGAAATAAAAGGTAGCTGACTTAAAGAAAAATTAAGAAATGTATATATATTTTCACCACTGAATATGGGGACTGAGATTCATTTTCAGTGTCCTCATTTGCTTGTCTCTCTTTCCTTTTTGTACTGTGAGATCCTTAAGGCAGGACCTGTCCAGTTTACCAGGGTGTCCCTGGGTTCCAGCACATGGTGAGCATTTAATGACTATAAGAACATCTATGAATGAGAGGGTGGTTCCATATCTGTCCATCAATAGCAGTTACAGAAAATGACTTCATATCAGCAAGAGGACAGAACCAGGTTGGAAGAGCCTTCTATGAGAATTTTGTTCTTTCCTTCTAAAGGCCAAGAGACAATATCAGCTACTGGGTCTTAAAACTAAAATGACCAGTGACAGAACACTATAACCTTTGTGAAAGATTTCTTCTTCTCCTTGATTAACTTTTAGGGTGCCAAGTTCAGAAGACAATAAGATGTTCAGTGGCAGTCTTCCATCATGATTCTTGTTTTTATGGAAAACAAAAACCCCACACATGCACACACATAACCTTTTACATTACATATACTGTGTCTCTGTAATTTTGATTTTCTCAAAATGAGCAAAAGCAAGAATTAATAGTATTTCTATATGAGTTGGCAATGCTACATTTGTTAATAACCTGAGTGATTATTTTTGATATGTTATATAAGATAATTTTGTTACTGTTTTCATTTTACATGATAATTGCCATAGTCATAAAAATTGTTGACATTGTTTTGATGGGTTGTTATTGAGTGCTTTCTTGGTATCTCAAGTGTTTTTAACTCACTTTTTGGTTTTAAACCTATGTTTAGTGAGGTAAGAAGTGTCATTCCCCCATCTGTCTTGGGCTCACAACTTGAGAAGTGGATGGGAGCAGAAGAAACTCCAAGAGCTATCTAGAGGAATCAGTCTTGGTGGCTTGTGCCTTACTCTCCCAAGAATAGTGTAGGGAGATTCTGGGACTAAGCAAAACTCTGAATTCAAAATAGTTTGAACTGTGGTCCCTAAAAGATTATATAGCCCTGGAAACTCAGAATGTGAGCTTATTTGGAATAAGGACTTTGAGAAAGTAATTAAGATAAGGATCTTGGGATAAATTATGGTAGGTTGAACCCTAAATCTAATGACAAGTGCCCTTAAGAGATAGAAGGGGAGACATACAGAAAGAAGAAGGCCATGTGTAGATGGTAGTAAAAATTGAGAAATGCAGCCCTAAGCTAAGGAATGCCAAGGGTTGCTGGTCATCACTAGAAGCTTGAGGAGAGGCATGGAGCATATTTTCCCTCAGACAGTGCAGAAGGAACCAACCCTACCAACCCTTGACCCCAGATTTCTGGCTTCCAGCACTGTGAGAAAATAAATTTCTGTTGTTTCATGTTACCCATTTTTTCCCTTTGTCTTAATAGAATGAACTTCTATTCTCCCCCAACCTCCATCTATTGTGTTTTAACATCTGTTACAGTAGCCCTAGGAAACTTGTAACAGCAATATGGAGCCTGGGGATCGGTGGGCACCTTATGGTCTCATCCTGCAGATCCATGCACAGAGAGCAACTAAGCTTTCCAGATCAAGGGACCAGAGAGTTGGATTGTCCAAAAGGACCTCAAGGCAGGATAAAGAAAGAGCAGAGTGTGGAAACCATAGGCCCAAGGCAATAGCTTGGACTCTCCTGTTGTCCAAGAGGAGTCCATGCCTGCAACCACGCAGGCATAATAAGAGCAGCTCAAGCACTCCCCAGGGCATCTGGTGAGGGCCAACAAACAGCAGTTGGATGCCAGGGGACAGAAGGGATAGGACCATCATGGAGGAAGTTATCAGGCTCTTTGGTTCCCAGCATATAGCCCAAGGAACTCTTTGCCCACTGCCAAGTCCTGGTGAGAGCTGCCTTTGATGGTTTGTTTCTGAGGAAGTAAAGAGAAAGAGAAAAGGAAACCTGAAAACTGAATATTCACCTACAACATATCAAGTATTTACCTGAAATGCTCTTTTATGCTGGAAGGGAAAGTTACCTTCAACTTGCATGCTTAATTTGACCTTTATTTATCACATAGAAGGCTCAAGGAAAAGCTATAGAAAGTAGTCTACTGTTTTGTACATTTGAGTTGTTTGAGTTCAAAAATCCTATATTTTATCTGTCTTATCTGAGATGAGGTCTTTCTCAGGAGCCTCCTGCGCCTCATAGGACAAGATTTCATGGTGGTTCCAGCACCACTGCCCACCCGCACCCCATGATCTTCCAGATGGCTCAGATACAGTGGAATCCTACAGGGAAGGAAGCCCCCGCGTGCTCCAGATGAGAATTTGTGTAACACTTAAGAGTGCTCAAAAGGTTGGGGGGTTCTTTCCTTTCTTTTTATTTTTCCTATCCAAATTTGTTGAATCATAAAAACTTTCAAATATGCTAAAATATTTGAGAGAACAGCGGAGAGATACTCCCACATACTTAGATTCAACTATTGCTAAAATACTGCTATTCTTTCAGATATACATTGTCTCTATTTCCAGATATGTTTATGTTTTTAAATAGATATAGATAGATGCATCTTTTATTGAAGTAAAATTTACAGATAATAAACACCACATTTTTTTCTGGTATGATTCAACTCAATTTCCTTTTTTTATTTGTTCTTTTTAGTTATACATGACAGTAGAATGTATTTTAACATATTATACATGTATGGAGTATAACTTCCCATTCTTGTGGTTGTATATGATGCAGAGTTTCACTGGTAGTGTATTAATATGTGAACATAGAAAAGTTATGTCTGATTCCTTCTACTGTCTTTCTTATCCCCACCACTCCTCCCTTCCCTTTTTACCCTTTGTCTAATTCAAGGAATGTCTATTCTCCCCCCATCTCCACCTATTGTGTATTAATAACTGCCTATCAGATAGAATATTTGGCTTTTGGATTTTTGGTGTTGGCTTATTTCACTTAGCATGATATTCTCCAGTTCCATCCACTTACTGGCAAATGCCATAATTTCATTCTTCTTTATGATTGAGTAATATTCCATTGTGTATATATACCACATTTTCTTTATTTCATTCATCTGTTGAGGGACACCTAGTCAGGTTCCATAGCTTAGCTATTGTGAATTGAGCCACTATAAAAATTGATGTGACTGCATTACTGTAGTATGCTGATTTTAAGTCCTTTGGGTATATACTGAGGAGTGGAATAACTGGGTCAAATGGTGGTTCTGTTCCAAGTTTTCTGAGGACTCTCCATACTGCTTTCCAGAGTGGTCACACCAATTTGCAGTCTCATCAGCATTATATAAGTATACCTTTTACCCCACATCATCTCCAACATTTGTTGTTACTTGTATTGATAATTGCCATTCTAACTAAAGTGAGATGAAATCTCAGTATAGTTTTAATTTGCATTTCTCTAATTGCTAGGAATGTTGAACATTTTTTCATATATTTGTTGACCAATCATATTTCTTCTTCCATGAAGTGTCTGTTCAGTTCCTTTCCCATTTATTGGTTGAGTTATTTATTTATTTATTTTTCTTTTTGGTGTATTTTGAGTTCTTTATGTATCCTGGAGATTAATGCTCTATTTGAGATGTAGGTGCAAAGATTTTCTCCCATTCTGTAGGCTCTCTTTTCACGTTCTTATTTCCTTTGAACAGCATATATTTAAAGTATAGAATTTGATGAAATTTGTCTTATGTATACACCTTTGAAACCATCACTATCAAGTTACTAACCATTAACATTCATACCCAAGTTTCCTTCTATCCCTTTATGGTACCTTCCTCCCTTCCCACCATTCATTCCCAGGCAAATTCTGATCTGCTTTCTGTCACAATACTGAATTTTCTAGAATTTACATAAATGGACTTATACAGTATAAACTCTTCTTCTTTTTTTTTTTTTTTTTTGTGTGGTACTGGAGATTGAACTCTGGGACAATCAATCACTGAGATACATCCCCAGACCTATTTTGCATTTTATTTAGAGACAGGGCCTTGGTGAGTTGCTTAGTGCCTTGCCAATGCTAAGGCTGAGGCTAGCTTTGAACTCTAAATCCTCCTGTCTCAGCCTCCTGAGCTGCTCGGATTATAGGTATGCACCACTGTGCCTGGCCAATATACACTCTTTTTGGGTGTTTTTTTGTTTTGTTTTGTTTTGTTTATTTTCACTTAGCACAATTATTCTGACATTCATGCAAGTTACTACATGTACTAATAATTATTTATTTTATTGCTCAGTAGTGTCCTGTTGCATACAAATTGCATAATTTATTTTCCATTCACTTGTTGATGGAAATTCTGGTTGTTTCCAACAAGTAAACTGACTGAATATTTTTATACAAATCTTTGTGTGGACATATGCTTTCATTTCTGTTGAGTACATATTTAGGGGTAAAATGATGGGGCCATTACACCATTTATTTATGCTTAGCATTTAAGAAATATGAAGCCCTTATCTAAAGTGCTAGTATCCAGTTATATTCACCAGTAGTGAATGAGAGTTCCAGTTGCTTTAAATCCTTACTAGCATTTAAGTTCAATATGTATCATTTCAGTCATGCTAATAGGTATATAGGGAATTCTCCTTGTGGTTTTAATTTGCATTTCCTTAAAAATCTACTGATGTTGACCATTTTTTCTTGTGTTTATTTACCTCTTCCATGTGCCTTCTTTGGTGAAGTATCTGTTGAAATCTTATCCCCTTTTAAAATTGGGTTAATAATCTTAAGTTATTGAAAATGGCATAATATTGGCACCAAAACAGACATGTAGAACAATGGTACAGAATAGAAGACACAGAAACAAACCCACATAAATACAGTTATCTCATACTAGACAAAGGTGCCAAAAACATACAATGGAGAAAAGATAGCCTATTCAACAAATGGTGCTTGGAAAACTGGAAATCCATATGTAACAAAATGAAATGAACCCCCATCTCTCACCCTGTACAAAACTCAACTCCAAGTGGATCAAGGATCTAGGAATTAGACTTGAGACCTTTCACCAAATAGAAGAAAAAGTAGACCCAAATCTTTATCATGTTGGCTTAGGACCTGACTTCCTCAACAAGACTCCTAAAGTGCCATAAGGAAAATCAAGAATCAATAAATGGGATGGATTCAAACTAAAATTCTTCTTCTCAGCAAAGGAAACAATAATGTGAAGAGAGAGCTTACAGAATGGGAAAAAATCTTTACCACATGCGCCTCAGATAGAGCAGTAATATAGAAAGGACTCGAAATACTTAACACCAAAAAAACAAACAAACAAACAAAAAAACCCAAATAACCTAAAAATAAATGGGGTAAGGAACTAAAAAGTCACTTCACAGAAGAAATACAATTGATCAACAAACATATGAAAAAATGTTCATCATCTCTTGCAATTAGAGAAATGCAAATCAAAACTACTCTAAGATTTCATCTCACTCCAGTCAGAATGGCAATTATCAAGAATACAAGCAATCATAAATGTTGGCGAGGATGTGGGGGAAAAGGTTCACTTATACATTGTTGGTGGGACTGCAGATTGGTGCAACCACTTTGGGAAGCAGTATGAAGATTCCTCAGAAAACTTGGAATGGACCCACTATTTGACCCAGCTTTGGGTATAAACCCTCAGTTTATACCCAAAGGACTTAAAATCAGCACACTACAGTGACTCAGCCATATCAATGCTTATAGCAGTTCAATTAACAATAGCTAAGCTGTGAAACCAACTTAGATGCCCTTCAACAGATGAATGGATAAACAAAATGTGGCACATATGCACAATGGAATATTACTCAGCCTTAAAGAAGAATGAAAGTATGGCATTTGCAGGTCAATGGATGGAACTGGAGAACATCATGCTAAGTGAAATAAGCCAATCCTAAAAAGTAACAGCTGAGTGTTGGTTTGATAAGTGCATACTGATCCATAGTGGGGGTTAGATAGGGAAGAATAAGGAACTTTGGATTATGCAGAGGCGACTGAAGGGAGGGGTGGGGTGGTGGGAATGGGAAGGATGGTAGGATAAGACAGTCATTATTACCCCAAATACAAGTGTGAAAAAAAATTTTTAAATAAGAAAAATAATCTTAAGTTATTGAGTTGTAACAGCTCTTTCACATTTTAGGAAAACATCCTCCTCTGGATATGTTTCACAAACAGTTTCTTCAAGTCTGTGGCTTCCTTTTTCATTTTTTCCTAGCAGTGTCTCTTGAAGACCAAAGTATATAATTCTGATGATGTAAAGGAATCTAGTGTTTGTCTTTCTTTATCTACCTTGCACAACTGACAGTAAAAGAAAGTAAAGTGAGATAAGTATGCACGTGAGTTTTAGACCTCAGACAGATCTCAAGTGACTCCAAACCTTCTCTACTCGAAGATTAACACCACTGGGTCTTATTTTTCTCATCTTAATCAGGGTAAAATATAACAACCTTTTTTCAAGATTAGGTAAGATTCAGTAGGAGAAGGGGACACTTAGTATAGTGATTGGCATATGGTTAAGTATTCAATCTTTTAAAAATAAGCTGTTATGTTACTGAATCTGCATCATGGTTTTACCTTCTAAGAATAAGGAGGAGCATATTAGCAATTTAAGTCCATCAAATTTTTTTTAATTAATTAATTTATTTTTTTATTGTAAACAAAAGGGATACATGTTGTTTCTCTGTTTGTTCATGGCGTAAAGGCATACCATTTGTGTAATCATAAATTTACATAGGGTAATGTTGTTTGATTCATTCTGTTATTTTTTCCCTTCCCCCCCACCCCTCCCACCCCTCTTTTCCCTCTATACAGTCCTTCCTTCCTCCATTCTTGCCCCCCTCCCTAACCCTAACTCTAACCCTAACACTAACCCCTCCCACCCCCCATTACGTGTCATATTCCACTTATTAGCGATATCATTTGTCCTTTGGTTTTTTGGGGATTGGCTTATCTCACTTAGCATGATATTCTCCACTTTCATCCATTTGCCTGCAAATACAATAATTTTATCATTCTTTATGACTGAGTAATATTCCATTGTATACATATACCACAGTTTCTTTATCCATTCATCAATTGAAGGACATCTAGGTTGGTTCCACAATCTGGCTATTGTGAACTGAGCAGCTATGAACATTGATGTGGCTGTATCTCTGTAATATGCTGATTTTAAGTCCTTTGGGTATAGGCCAAGGAGTGGGATAGCTGGGTCAAATGGTGGTTCCATTCCAAGTTTTCTAAGGAGTCTCCACACTGCTTTCCACAGTGGCTGCACTAATTTGCAGCCCCACCAGCAATGTATGAGTGTACCTTTCTCCCCACATCCTCGCCAACACCTATTGTTGCTTGTATTCTTGATAATCGCCATTCTAATTGGGGTGAGATGGAATCTTAGGGTGGTTTTGATTTGCATTTCTCTTATTACTAGAGATGCTGAACATTTTTCCATATGTTTGTTGATTGCTTGTAGATCTTCTTCTGTGAAGTGTCTATTCATTTCCTTAGCCCATTTGTCGACAGGATTATTTGCATTCTTGGTGTAGAGGTTTTTGAGTTCTTTATAGATTCTGGAGATTAGTGCTCTATCTGAAGTATGATTGGCAAAGATTTTCTCCCACTCTGCAGGCTCTTTCTTCGCATTGCTGATAGTTTCCTTTGCTGAGAGAAAGCTTCTTAGTTTGAATCTATCCCAGTTATTGATTCTTGCTTTTATTTCTTGTGCTATGGGAGTCCTGTTGAGGAAGTCTGCTCCTAAGCCGATATGTTGAAGCTCTGGACCTACTTTTTCTTCTATAAGATGCACTGTCTCTGGTCTGATTCTGAGGTCCTTAATCCATTTTGAGTTTAGTTTCGTGCATGGTGAGAGATATGGGTTTAGTTTCATTCTGTTGCATATGGATTTCCAATTTTCCCAGCACCATTTGTTGAAGAGGCTATCTTTTCTCCATTGCATATTTTTGGCCCCTTTGTTTAGAATGAGAAAATTGTATTTATTTGGGTTCGTGTCCGTGTCCTCTATTCTGTACCATTGATCCACCTTTCTATTTTGGTACCAATACCATGCCGTTTTTGTTACTATTGCTTTGTAGTAGAGTTGCAGATCTGGTATTGTGATACCCCCTGCTTCACTCTTTCTGCCAAGGATTGTTTTAGCTATTCTGGGTTTTTTATTCTTCCAGATGAATTTCATAATTGCTTGCTCTATTTCTGCAAGGTACATCATTGGGATTTTAATTGGAATTGCATTGAATCTGTATAGCACTTTTGGTAGTATGGCCATTTTGACAATATTAATTCTTCCTATCCAAGAACATGGGAGATCTTTCCATATTCCAAGGTTTTCTTTAATTTCTTTCTTTAGTGTTCTGTAGTTCTCATTGTAGAGGTCTTTCACCTCTTTTGTGAGATTGATTCCCAAGTATTTTATTTTTTTGGATGCTGTTGTGAATGGGGTAGTTTTCCTAATTTCTCTTTCTGAAGATTCATCACTTATGTATAAAAATGCATTGGATTTATGAGCATTGATCTTGTGTCCTGCTACTTTACTGAATTCACTTATGAGTTCTAAGAGTTTTCTGGTGGAATTTCCTGGTTCCTCTAAGTATATAATCATATCATCAGAAAATAGGGATAGTTTGAGTTCTTCTTTTCCAATTCGTATCCCTTTAATTTCTTTGGTCTGTCTAATTGCTCTGGCTAGAGTTTCAAGGACGATATTGAATAGGAGTGGTGAAAGAGGGCATCCCTGCCTTGTCCCAGTTTTTAGGGGGAATGCTTTCAGTTTTTCACCATTTAGAATGATATTAGCCATGGGCTTAGCATAGATGGCCTTTACAATGTTAAGGAATGTTCCCACTATCCCAATTTTTTCTAGTGTTTTGAGCATGAAGGGATGCTGTATTTTATCAAATGCTTTTTCTGCATCTATTGAAATAATCATGTGATTCTTGACTTTAAGTCTATTGATATGGTGAATGACATTTATTGATTTCCTGATGTTGAACCAACCTTGCATCCCTGGGATGAAACCCACTTGATCATGGTGCACTATCTTTTTAATATGTTTTTGTATGCGATTTGCTAAAATTTTGTTTAGAATTTTTGTGTCGATGTTCATTAAGGATATTGGTCTGAAATTTTCTTTCCTCGATGTGTCTGTGTCTGGTTTAGGTATCAGGGTGATATTGGCTTCATAGAATGAGTTTGGGAGGGTTCCCTCCTCTTCTATTTTATGGAATACTTTGAGGAGTATTGGAATGAGCTCTTCTTTAAAGGTTTTGTAGAACTCGGTTGAGAACCCATCTGGTCCCTGACTTTTCTTTGTTGGTAGGCTTTTGATGACTTCTTCTATTTCATTACTTGAAATTGGTCTATTGAAATTGTGTATGTCCTCCTCATTCAGTTTAGGCAATTCATATGTCTCTAGAAACCTGTTGATGTCTTTGAAATTTTCTATTTTGTTGGAGTATAGATTTTTGAAATAGCTTCTAATTATGTTTTGTATTTCAGTCGTGTCTGTTGTGATATTTCCTTGTTCATTCTGAATTTTAGTGATTTGGTTTTCTCTCGTCTTCTCTTTGTTAGTGTGGCTAAAGGTTTATCAATTTTGTTTATTTTTTCAAAGAACCAACTATTTATTTTGTTAATTTTTTGTATTGTTTCTTTTGTTTCAATTTTGTTGATTTCAGCTCTGAATTTAACTATTTCCTGTCTTCTACTACTTTGGTGTTGGTCTGTTCTTCTTTTTCTAGGGCTTTGAGCTGTAGTGTTAGCTCGTTGATTTGTTGAGTTTTACTTCTTTTATTAAATGTGCTCCATGAAATAAATTTTCCTCTAAGTACTGCTTTCATAGTGTCCCAGAGATTTTGATGTGATGTTTCTTTGTTCTCATTTACCTCTAAGAATTTTTTAATTTCCTTCCTAATCTTCTGTTATCCATTCATCATATAATAGCATATTGTTTAATCTCCAGGTGTTGGAGTAGTTTCTGTTTTTTACTCTTTCATTTATTTCTAACTTCAATCCATTATGATGTGATAGAATACAAGGTAGTGTCTCTATCTTCTTGTATTTGCTAACATTAGCTTTGTGGCATAATATATGGTCTATTTTAGAGAAGGATCCATGTGCTGCTGAGAAGAAAGTGTATTCACTCTTGGTTGGATGGTATATTCTATAAATGTCTGTTAAGTCTAAATTATTGATTGTGTTATTGAGATTTATGGTGTCTTTGTTCAATTTTTGTTTGGAAGATCTGTCCAGTGGTGAGAGAGGCGTGTTAAAATCACCTAGTATTATTGTGTTATGGTCTATTTGGTTTCTAAAATTGAGAAGGATTTGTTTGACATACATGGATGAGCCACTGTTTGGGGCATAGATATTTATGATTGTTATGTCTGGCTGATTTATGCTTCCCTTAAGCAGTATGAAATGTCCTTCTTTATCCCTTCTGACTAACTTTGGCTTGAAGTCCATGTTATCTGAAATGAGGATGGATACTCCAGCTTTTTTGCTGTGTCCATGTGCATGGTATGTTTTTCCCATCCTTTCACCTTTAGTCTATGGGTATTTTTTTCTATGAGGTGAGTCTCTTGCAGGCAACATATTGTTGGATCTTTCTTTTTAATCCAATCTGACAGTCTATGTCTTTTGATTGATGAATTCAGGCCATTAACATTCAGGGTTATTATTGAGATATGATTTGTATTCCCAGTCATTTGGTTCATTTTTTAAATTTTATTTATTTATATTTTTGACACAACTTGGTTCCTCCTTTATTTGACAGTTCCTTTAGGATAATTCCTCCCTTTGCTGATTTGCTTCTTTGTTTTTTATCTCTTCCTCATGGAATATTTTGCTGAGAATGTTCTGTAATGCTAGCTTTCTTTTTGTAAGTTCTTTTAGCTTTTGTTTATCGTGGAATGATTTTATTTCATCATCAAATTTGAAGGTAAGTTTTGCTGGGTATAAGATTCTTGGTTGGCATCCATTTTCTTTCAGAGCTTGAAAAATGTTGTTCCAGGCCCTTCTAGCTTTTAGGGTCTGGATTGAAAAATCTGCTGATATCCTGTTGGTTTCCCCCTGAATGTAATTTGGTTCTTTTCTCTCACAGCCTCTAAAATTCTGTCTTTATTTTGTATGTTAGGTATTTTCATTATAATGTGTCTTGGTGTGGGTCTGTTGTAATTTTGTGTATTTGGAGTCCTATAAGCCTCTTGGACTTGATTTTCCATTTCGTTCTTCAGATTTGGGAAATTTTCTGATTTTATTTCATTGAATAGATTGTTCATTCCTTTGGTTTGTTTCTCTAAGCCTTCCTCAATCCCAATAATTCTCACATTTGGCCTTTTCATGATATCCCATAGTTCTTGCAGATTCTGTTCATGATTTCTTACCATCTTCTCTGTTTGTTCAACTTTGTTTTCAAGATTAAATATTTTGTCTTCAATATCTGAAGTTCTGTCTTCCAGGTGTTGTATCCTATTGGTTATGCTTTCTATGGAGTTCTTAATTTGGTGTATTGTTTCCTTCATTTCAAGTATTTCTGTTTGGTTTTTTTTCAATATCTCTAACTCTTTATTGAAATGATCTTTTGCTTCCCGTATTTGTTCTTTTAACTGTTGATTGGTGTGATCATTCAATGCCTGCATTTGCTCTTTCATCTCATCGTTTGCTTCCCTGATCATTTTAATTATGTACATTCTGAACTCCCTTTCTGTCATTTCTTCTGCCATGCTGTCGTTGGATTTTATTGATGTAACATCTAGATTTGTTTGTGGCGTTTTCTTCCCTTGTTTTCTCATATTGTTCAGGAATCAGTGGATCATTAAGATATTGCAGATTTCCTCTATTTATAATGTCCCTGAAGATTGCTAGTATATCCCCTCTTATCCTTCAGTAGCCTGAAGTCTTGGAGGAAGTTGATAATGCGGTGCTCCACAAGGAAGCTGCCTCTCTAGGGTTGGTGACCCTCAGGTGGGGTATATTCCCTGCTAGTTGGCAGAGGTGCCTCCACTTGTTGACCAATGGTCATCCAAAGGGGAACTAGGCTGCGGGCTGAGGCAAGGCCTGTTTGTGCCTGTGTCTCTGGTTTTACCGTCCTTGTGGGAAAACCTCACCCGGCAGGGAAGACTCACCTGGTGGGGAGGTCTCACTGGTCAGTTCCCCTCCTAGAGGTTCCCCTCAATCTACAACTACCTCCTGGGCTGGGCTGTCTTCCTCTGCAATGTTCCCAGGGGCCCAGACCTACCTCCTGGGCCTGGGAGCCTCACCCTTCCCAGACGAGTCTCCTTTGGCTGCCTCTCCTCAGAGAATCTGCCCGCAATCCTGGAACCTTCGCTCCGCCCCTAGGCGTGTCTCTCTGCGGCTCTTCCACCAAGAAGCTGGTCCTGGGACCCTGCTCTGCACCTAATCCTTGCTATGCGGCCCCTCCTCTGAGCTGCCACCTGGAGCCCCGTACAATAGCTCTGAGACCGAGAGACCCGCCACACACCTCTTCCTCCGGACAGCGACCCGGTTTCCAACGCAGTCACTAGGAGTCCAAACAACTCACTTCAGGTCTCCTCCTCCCACCAACCGCCCGTAGCCCTAGGCAGTCACTCAGAGTCCAAGTGACCCACCCTGTTCCTCCTCCTACTTGGGGGTACCCCCCAGGTGTTCAGGAGCGGTCGCTCGGAGACCAAGCGACCCACCATGCTCCTCCTCCAGGCAGGCCACTGGTGTTCAGGAGCGGTCGCTTTGAGTCCAAACAACTCACCCCTCGCCTCCTCCTCCGGCAACTGCCTGTGGCTCTGATGCAGTCACTCCTAGACCAAGCGACCTGCTGCACTTCTCCTCTTCCTCCGGGCAACCCCCCGGTGTTCAGAAGCGATCGCTCTGAGTCCAAACAGCTCGCCACGCAGCTCCTCCTCAGACAGCCACCCAGAGCCCCAGTGGTTGCTCCGAGTCCAAGTGCTGTGTTTACCGCTTTGTCCGTGTTTACTGCTCCAGCTGGCGGAGGGGCGTCTTGCCTAGCAACTCTACTTCACAAAGTTCCCTGCGTTCCGGGGCTACCGCCCCATCTGGGATGCCTCCCCAACGGGAGAGACTCACCCGGCAGCTTTGATTTGGTCCCAAGTCTCTCACTATCTCCTCTTTTGAATCCTGCATCCTGGAGCAACATGAAATGCAGCCACCCTCTAGTCTGCCATCTTGAAACCCCCAGTCCATCAAATTTTGATGAGGATGTCTGGGAAGGGACAAGTCCATGTCATGCCGTTCTATACCTTTCCCTGACACACAAACCCAAGGATATGCTTTCAGGCCTAGATTAGAAGATGCGTGCTTGTTCTTGCCAACCACAGGTACGGTTTGTTCACGAGAGAACCTGAGTTGAGCACATTAGAGTAACACAAAGGTGCACCCGGCTGATTTCATCCAGGGTCTTTCAATAGGTAAATGTGGTCAACCGCCATTTTACAAAGGACTGTAAAAGGCTGCTGAATGTGTTCTGCTTTCTCAGCAGGGTGCAAGTTTTGATTTAGGGGCAATTTTGGAGGTTCATTTCCCAGAAACCAGGGCTATTTCTGAAAATAAGCTTATAGCCCTGGAATGGATCTTAGGAGCAAACCTGTAGAGAAAGTTTTGAACACTAGGATGATCAAAGGACTGCCTCGTCCATCGATATGGAAATCTTATATTCTGCGTCACGTATTGCCCATAGCCTGCTCACTGATTGTTTTCTCTTTCTTCTAGCTAATGGAATGCAATTTTATTTAGACTGCAGCTTGTTTAGTTTAGGGATGAATCACAAATGAAGTAAGTCACTCACAAAATTTCTGTGCCCTTTTTTTTCTGTGTCAGGATTCTTATGTCCAGCCAAAGGGACACGAGAGGTCAGCTGGGGGATTCCAGGGGAAATCTTCCTAAATCTATAATGGAAAAGATATCTTCAGAGTAACAGAGGGAGAATGTTCCTTTTTTTTTTCTACCACATCCTTCCTGCTTTCGACATTTTCACTAAAATGGTGATAGTTGAAGTTTCTGCAGCCCTCTTGCAATGTGGAGATAAAGAGAATCACAGAGCTGCACACAAAGAGTTCTTAGATCATTGAACCACTACCCCATCCAGGCGTATCTCCCTTCATACTACTTGTTAAGCAAGATTAAATTGAGGGGTTATTCTCTTATACTTTTTGGACCCTAATTAAGAACAAGGATAATCTGATGTTTTAGTCAGAGTTTGAGAAGATAATTTAGCATAAGGTCTAGATGATAATGCCGGCTTAATGTTGTTCACAGGTTCTTTTCATTGTAATTTCTGTTCTGTACTGTGCTAGCTAAAGATTCTGACCCCACTGATATTTTGTGTCTCTGAACTAATCTGGTATAGAGAAAGATTATGCAGAACATAGCTGTTGATGATTCTGAGTGTTATCTGGTAAATAGACTCATTATTCCCATTTGCAGATTTTCTTAGTGAAGAAAAAGTTGTATAATGCCAACTTGTTTGTAGGCAAGGTCACATTTGTTGTTATAAACTGAGTGATTGTATGAAAATAAACCAATCATAGGACTGGGGTTGTGGTTCAGTGGTAGAGCGCTTGCCTAGCATGTGTGAGGCACTGGGTTCGATCCTAAGCACTGCATAAAAACATAACTAAATAAAGTTGCTGTATCCAAATACATCTAAAAATTTTTTTAAAAAAACAAGAAAGAAAAATGCAAACAATATTTTTCTGATTGCTATTTTGCTAGTCTTTATATTGGCTTTTTAAAAAGTGTTTCTTTGCTGGCTTGCTTAAAAAAAATTTTGTTGAAATCTGCTGCATGTTTGACACAAAAAATGTGTTTTACTTGCCCTAATGGCTAATTACTTCAAGTGGGGAAAAAAATCACAAATACACACTGATTAACGACATAAGCTTGGAAATTATCACCCACACATGGAGTCACTCTTTAATGACAATTTTTCATAGAATTATGTGATACCACAAAGAAACTTAAATCTTTTCATATGGTAATAATTCTGGAATACTTTAGAAACAAGTGTAGGCTCTGGAACTTCTGGAATTTTTGCTCAAATTACCTGACTAGATGTACATATTTAATGAGTTTTAGGAAAAGTTATTGTAAGCCAGTACGTTCCATAAAATCTACAAACAAGGCCATTTCAATAACATCCTATGCACTTATAAAGGAACCCTCCCCCCATTTGAAGAGATATCTTGGTTTTGCCTTGATTATAAAAGTGACCTATGCTCCATGACAAAAAGTCAGAATATACACGTAAATGCTCAAGGGTATAATGTGAAATTTCCCCTGTAAATTCATCCTCCCAAAGGGAATCATTGATAACTTTTTAAGGCACAGACTTCCAGTTTCTTACACACACACACACACACACACACACACACACAATACATATATAAATGGGATCTTATTCCACATACTGTTTTATAAAATGCTTTTTTCATTTAAAAATATGTCCTGAATATCTTTTCAAGTCAGAAGTGATATATGGCCATCCCTCAAAACCGTGGAGGATTGGTTCCAGCATCCCCACAGTAATGCTTGACTGCTCAGGTCCCTTATATAAAGTGACATACTCTTTGCATATAACCTACATACATCCTCCTGTATACTTTAAGTCAACTCTAGATTATTTATAATGCACAATAGTGTGTAAATGCTATGTAAATAGTTGTTATGCTATATTGTTTAAGGAATAATGACAAGAAGAAAAGTCTGTATATGTTTTTTAGAGATGCATTATTTTTTCCAAATATTTTCCATCCATAGTTGTTTCAATCTACAGATACAGAACTCACGGATATGAATGACTAGCTATACTTCATTTTTTAAAACAAATGTAGAGTAGTACAATGGATGGATATATCATTTTATTTAGTGAAATTAACAAAAAAGTTAAATTATTTTAAATAATTCTACAGAAACATCAATGTGTCAGTTTCCTTTTGTATTTGTCTGATTTTTTTTTTAACTTTTACAGACTGCATTTTGATTCATTGTACACAAATGGGGTACAACTTTTAGTTTGTATGGTTGTACGTGATGTAGATTCACACCATTCATGTAATCATACATGTACATAGGGTAATAATGTCTGTCTCATTCCACCATCTTTTATGCCCCTGCCCCCTCCCCTTCTCATTTCCCCCTACATAATCTAAAGTTTCTGATTGTTTTTCTGAAGACAAATTTTAAGAATTTGAATTACTTTATTAAGGGATAATGCTTCAAAATTTAAGTTCATATTGGTAAATTTCTCTATAAAGTTTCTATAATATTATATTATTGTACCCAGTGAATGACAGGACCCACCCTTATCAATATTTTTGCTATTGCTGAGCAGTACCATCTTTTGTTTTGTTTTGCTTTGGTTCTGGGGATTGAACCCAGGAGCACTTTGTTACTGAGCTACATGCCTAACCCGTTTTGGTTTTGATTTTGATTTTGAGACAGGGTCTTGCTGAAGTTCCTGAAGCTGGCCTCAAACTTACATTCCTCCTGCCTCAACCTCCCACATTGCTGAGATTATAGGTGTGTACCACTGTGCCCAGCAGTAACTATCTTTTGATTATATGTCTATCTGAAAGACAAAATATTGCCATTGATATTGTGCTGTATTTAATTACTGAGGTTGAACATTTATTCATTGACTTATTGGTTACTTATATTTCATACTTTGTTAATTGATTGAGCATATCCTTTGTCCATTTTCATAGGAGAGTTAATGTTTTACCTATTGATTTATAAGAGTTTTTATATTTTAAGGGTATTGATTATCTGTATGTTTATAGAAGTTACTTGTTTGTTGAAGGTAACCCATCCAGTTGACTAGTTACTTACAGAGTCCCAGTCTTCTTGGGAAAATGAACTGAGTTAAACAGAGTCTTTCTTTTTTCTGTAGCACTTTGGACAAACATATCCTAGAATGCTTATAGCTAAGCACTGTGAGTGTTTTCAGAATGACTCTTTCATCAAACCTGTAGCTCATAGGAGGCAAGGACAATTTCTGTTCATCTTTGTCCCCTAGTACCAAACATGACATCCCTAGGGAAAGAAGTCATTAAAAGTGGTAATACAAGCAAGGCTATTTGGCTTTATTTTTTCTTTTATTTCAAAACTGAAGCCCAGGCTGAATATACCTAATAGTAGGCTAAGCATTTTACTCTTTTCAATCAGTGTGAAATGTTTACAATGTGCCAACATGATGCTAGAGTCAGGTGTCTTAGTCCTTTCTCCCTGCCATAAGAGAATAGCGTAACTAGGTGGTTTGTCAAAAAAAAAAAAAACAAAAAACTTTTTATTTCTCACAACTCTGAAATCCATCCAAGGTGATAGCAGATTTGTTGTCTGGTGAGGGTCTACTTCCAGGTTCATAGAAGGCCATCTTTTTACTGTGGCAGAAGATATAAGGGACCTCTTTGGGACTTTCTTTATAAGAATATTAATCCTATTTACAAGAGTTCCACTCTCACATTCCAGAAGCCCCACTTCCTAATTCCATCACCTTGGGGATTGGAATTTCAACATATAAATGTTGAAATTTCATAGGAGATCATACCCAGAAAAGGAAGGAATGGATCCCCATGGTCATTTGCCTACTGAATTATCAAGTGAAAGAGGTCTGCTTCAAAATTTGGGAAATAAGGATCAAAATAGTAAAGCCACCGCTTGCATATGGATGTTGTATGTGAATACAGAAAATTAGAATAATACGACTGACACTGAGAAGATTTAGCCTTACAGTGTCTCAAAAATGGCTGTTAGAACAAGGACAACATATTTTGAAACTCAATTAGATTTTTACTCATTTGCTTTTAGATCTAGATATAAATGCGTCTAGAATGTGCAGATTAGATTTGCCGCTTATACTCTTTTCAGTGATCATGCTGATAACAGATTTGTAAAGAGCTGTTGCTAAGCAATGTAACTTGAAGCATGTAATGAAACTTTCTTGTGACTACTTAGATGTAAAAAAGTATCATCCTAATTTTACTACTTTGTTATTAACCAACCTACTTTTAATGTCTGGGATGATTGCATCCTTCCTATTTACCTAATTAAAAATTTTGTACAGTCATCTAAAACTGACCTAATCTCTTTCAGACAAAAGTGTTTTTATAGTGACAAAGAGACAAGATTTTGATATTTAACAATGGGTTATCTGTCATTATCTGGCTGTGTGATTTTAATCATGTTCCTTCTTCTTTCAAGACCTCACTGGAAGTCACAGTCAATGTGATAGGAAAAAGAAATGCAGTGTAAGTAGGGGGAAAAGTCAATGTTTTCTACAAGATTGTACTATATTTTATATGTTGAAAATCCAAAAGACCTTACAAATTATTGGATATCATAAAATAATTCACTGAATTTGCCATAAAGTTCACCAAAAAATAAAAATCAGTTGTATTGTTATCTCAGAATAAACAGATAAAAATGGAAAGAGTAAAACAGATTCCATTCCAAGAGCAACCAAAAGCCAAAAGGTAACCTAGAAATGAATATGTGCAAGTTATCCATGCAGAACATTAAAATGTGTTACCTTGACCTAAGGAGAAAACCTTAACTAACAGAGGTATGTAGTATGTTAATAGATGGAAAGACTTGAAACTCTATTTGATATGATTTCTTTTCAGAAAAAAGACTTATAACAATAATAAAATCTCAATAGAATTTTTCATAGAACACGACAGACCTATTCTAAATTTCATATGAAGAAGGCCAACAGGCCTCTCATATAAAGGGCCAAGAGGGTGCTAAAACCATTTGGAAGGTGGGGAAGAGACTTGCCCTTCGTGGGAAGAGATATTAAGAAACTATGTAAAGAAGGGTGGTACTTTTTTTCCAGATATTGTTCCCCAGAGATAAACAGAAAGATTAATGGAGCAGATTGATAGAAGGAGAACTCAACAAAAATCTACAGTTATGCAAACACTAGATCCATGACAGAGATATAATCATAAATCAGCAGAGGAAGGATGGACCATGTTAAGTAGTGTCAGTACATTTGAAGAACATTAGATAAAAATCAAATTCTAGGTAGATTAAATAATTAAATATGAAGAATAAAATTTTAAAACTCTTAGAACAGAATATAGATGAATATTATGTCTTTCACAGGAATTTTAAAACATAAAGATGTGAAGGCACAAGCAAAAAAATTTGATAGATTTTATAATATAAAAACTGAAAAACTTTTTATTTTTTATTTTGAGAAGGTTAGAATTTATTAGTCAAATATATTATCTTACCACATGACTGCTCACAAACTAGTTTCTATAAAAGAATTTATATATATACATATTTTTTTTTTTTTTTTTGGGGTGCTGGGGATCGAACCCAGGGCCTTGTGCTTGCAAGGCAAGCACTCTACCAACTGAGCTATCTCCCCAGCCCCTGTAAAAGAATTTATAGATCTTAATTTCTAAAAAGCAAAATTCCACAAAGAGCCAGATATTGTATAACTTCTATGGTAGTGTTTAGTTGAAGGGTCTTTACTTTTTTGATTAACTTTATGTTTATAATTTAATTTGCTTTGTCCTTTATGCTAGTTAATTCATGGGAGCCTCTCCTACTGTCATACAATCTCAGTTCCTTGGTGTCAGGTGAAGACTGCCCTTCTGCATCCAAGACAGTACCTTTTTACCTTATCCTCTTGTGGCAGAAAGCAGAAAGCAAAAGGAGCAAAAAGCTGAGAAGACTTTTTTTTTTTTTTTAAAGAAGGCATTTTAAAGACTCAGATACAACATATAGACTGAAAAAAATAGTAGCAAGAGAAAATTACTATCTAGGATACATAAAATACATAGTTGAATCAATAAGACCAAAGGAAACAATCCAATATAAAAATGTTCAAAAGATGTGCATGTAGTCAATCAGAGAAGAAGAGCAAGTCTCTAAGCAGTCAACAAATGAATAAGAAACACCTCAAGCCACTACAATGGTGCAGGCCTATAATCCCAAGCAACTTGGGAAACTGAGGCAGGAGGATCTCAAGTTCAAGGTCAACAACTTTGTAAGACTCTCAGCAACTTATCAGGATCTTGTTTCAAAGGAAAAAAAAAAGGGATGGGGTTGTAGCTCGGTGGTAAAGCACCCCTGGATTCAAAGACCCTCCCTCCCAGCAAAAAACAAACAAACAAAAAACCCAAGAGCAAAACAAGTAAACAACTCCCCTCTCAATTTCTAATTAGGACAATGAAAACAAAAACAATAATGAAATCATATAAGGTTGGCAAAAATGGAAAAGCTCAATAATAGCAAGTTTTGGAAGTCTGGAGAAATAACTCTCCTTTGTGGGCTTTGGAGTCCAGAGGGAAGAGAGCTTAGTGACTGAGGACGTGGATCCCAGAAGAAGCCTGCCTTCCTTACTAGCTGTGAGACCTTTGTCAAGCTGTTTCAAATACTTACGCCTCAGCTTTGTCATCTGTGAAACACAAATACCAAAGGCCAAAACTTACACAGAGCTTACTTGAGATCCTGTTCTAAGGTACCTCGTAGGTTTGTGTGAGGATTCAATGAAAAACTTTACACAGCATCTTCCCACAGAGGCAGCACTCTACAAATATTAGGTATTTTTCCTTGGTAATATCTAAGAAAGCTAAAGCTCTCCATACACTTCAATCTGATATTTCTCCTTTGAAGTGCAAACTCTCGAAAAATTCTTGCACATGTGCTCAAGGGTTCTGGACATGAATATCCATTACAGTATTGATTATTAAAAAAAAATAAAACTAGTCAGATTGCCGTCAGTAGGAAAATAGATAAATTGTGGGGTATTCATTCAATCTTATAAGAGAAACATGTAATAACATGCTGATTTTCTATTAACAGAAAGCAACATGCAAACTGATTATATATATATATGTATATATATTATATTAAGACTGCATTTATTTAAAGGTTATACAAAACAGCGTGATGTGATTTTGGACAAATATAAATGTGGAAAAATATAAAAACAGGTATGGGTAATATCAACAACTGCAAGATAGTGGCCACATGTAGCTAAGAAAGGGTAATTGGCATTCAGGAGAGGCAGGGATGCAGGCTGAGGGAAACCCAGCCATGCTGCAGGTGCACCATCTGGAATATACCGCCTCCTCTGTTCCAGCAGAAGCAGACAAGCATGACGGGAGAGGCACTCACACACTTTATACCACCTCAGCTCACAAACAACACCAGTCATTCCTATCCACATTTCATGGACTAGAACTAGTCATTAGTCCTCACCCAAATGGAGGGCATTCTTTTGATGACTGCCACCAATGTTTCCTAAACTTGGCCTGTAATCGAAAAGGAGATAGAACACATTCAGCTCCAGAATAAATAGTTTCATGTCATTTTGTTTGCTCTTGATCTGAAACTCCTCAATAATTCAGACTTCCTGGATTCCTCAATTATTGGGCCTTGCATTGGATCTGCCAACAAAGGCGTTGAATGCCTTAAAAGGATCCAACTGCTTATTTTGCAGAATCACCAGTTGGGAGCAGAGGTTACCAGGATTTTATCTGTTAGTGAGTCACAAAGTCTGGAGTGTTTCCACATCTTTGAAAGTTTTTTAAAGGTGTCTAGAATATTTTTAGATTTTAAAATTAAACATTAAATAGTAATCATTGTAGTTATTATTTTAAAATAATTTAAGCTTTACCCCTTAGTGGCATAATAAAGTGCTTTGATGAGGGAGTTTTTGAATGAGGTGCATACTGACTGGTAGACCTTCCCTGAGCTTGGGATGCTTTGAAAGGCTCATTCATCAAAGCCAGCAGTTTTGGCAAACTCTGAGCTACCGCTTTAATTAGCATCATGTTGCTTTCTTCACTTTGGAATTTTGCATAAGTAAAAGCAGCCAGGGAAATATTTTACTAAAATCCACCTGCTCACTCAGCATCACCTACCTCTTTGGTTTTCCATAAATAGCTCAGGATGAAGTTGGCAATTCACTTGTTTCCATACTCACAGATTGGGTGACTCAACTGAACATATGGAAAGATAGAGTTTGGGGGCTTTATGACTCTTCCTAGGCCATGGAAGTGGGTACCTAAGGCTGTTTTCTTAATACCTTCCTTGATCCCCATCTGGCAGTCAGGTCTGGAGCTGGCCTTGTTATTAAGTTGGTGCTTTAGCTGGCTTTGATGTTGTATTGGAGTGATCTTTTACTTTTTTTCTGAATATCCTTAGAAACCAACACTCTCATCAGTTACTCTCAGAATGGTATAGACCCTTTATACAGCACATGTATCAATTTATCTTTAATTAATTGAGGTGTTAAATAATTTGTATCATTAAATCAATTTCTGTAAACACAGCATTGAAATAGAGCAAAAACTATTCTGAGAATATGGGATATACCTGTATTTTACAGTTCATTTCCCCAATTATCTTGACTCACTCCCATTTAAATAGTGTATAAGATTTGACCATTCTTCTCTAGTACTAGAGGGTAGAGGCAGATGCAGGTGAATGACGGGTGGGCCAGTTGACCGTTGTGATAGTTCTTGCCATTCACCATGGTAGGAAATGGCTTAGAGCTTTATGCCAGGTTGTGTGGATTCTCTTGTCCTTCATTTACTCTGGAAATAGGTATCTCTGTACAGACATACTGTAAAACAGGGATGAATAAAAAGGGAAGTAGAACCTTTCTTTCCAGATTCCATGGTTTTCTCTCCAGTATAACAGGAGCAGACAGAACATAAGTGTGTCCACCTGAAGTAATTACAGTGTGTATCTCCCAGATGCCCTTCAATGGAGGACTTACAGACCAACTTCCACAGAGATCCTACAGCTGCTCCTTCAGGGTTTGCTTCAGTTGCCAAGTGGTCTTACCTAGTGGCTTAATTGGGGACATTATGGGGACGTTGTCTTGGACATTTTGGCCTGATGCGGGTCTACTTTGAAGGGCAGTATTTGCTTCCAAGTTCCCTAAGGGATCAGTCAATTTTTTGTCATGCCCACACAGAGACTTTTCCTTCCACCTAAACTGCTTCTCTTCCATAGCTCACTGTACGCCACCCTCTGTCTCAGTTGGACAACTCAACCTGAAACATAAAGCAAGGCTCTTTCCTTGCCACTCAGTCATACATGCCAAGCACAGTGGTGACTTCTTCCACATTCAAGAATTGTGGCTCAGGAAGGTGAAGGGGTATAGAAACTGGCAGGGCCATAAGATTATAGATTTCAAAGACACTGAAACCTAAGGATGGGGGAGTTTGATCTAACAAGTTCAGGGAGTCCAGCTCTTTCAAAGAGGCTGAGCTGGGAGTTAAAGAGTCCTAAGAGTGGTTGTTATGCTGACATGGTGTGAGGACAAGAGGAGACTTACTCCTCCCTACAAGTAAAGTGCAACTGGCTTCAAGAGGCTGCTAGAGGGCTGGGGCTGGGTCTCTTGTAGTTTAGGGAGCAATGGACCAAAGGGAGGCTGGAAATCAGCCTGGTACCACAGAGCAGAAGGCTGTGGTTTAGGAAATAATTGAACCCCCAACAGGGAAGGACAAAGTGGTGCCTTTTTCCATAGTGGGCAGATGAGAAGCATTGACCTGGAGTTCTCAAAAAGACTTAGCACAGGTTGGCTGTCTGGAGTGGAGATCAAAACAGAAAATAAAAATTGTCTATGGAGGTGGACTGCTGAGAGAGCCAAGTGAGTTTTAAGAAACTAGTCAAAAGGCAAGACCTGTAAAGTGTACTGCAGGGTGTAACCCCTGTCATGGGGGGAGGGTCTTCCAAAAGGTCATAGACACTCACTTCAGTTATGAATCAGTTTTAGACATCAGTGTGTCCAGAGAGAGCAAATACGTGTAAGAGACAGGCAAGGACAACTTCCTTTACTTACTCTCCTTTCCCTTCCAAACTGCCAAACTCAGAGAGGAAACCAGTCTAGCAAGTAGGAGAGCAGAATGAGGTGACAGACTAAACAGGGGAGCAGTCAACTGAGGCCCCTCTCCCGGAGCAAAGTCTGCAACCACCACCACCTGGGAGGTGCTATTGCACTGTATCTTGTCTATTACTTACACTTACTGGTGAATATTTACTTGTAGATTTTTATTCTCAAGGAGAAAGACTGTGAATCTTGCGCAGGATTTTATTCAAGGAAGGGGATGAACATAGGCGATGCATAGAAAGGAGTTAACAGTAGATTTGCAGATGTCGTGTTGAGAAAGAAAGAGTTGCTGAGTGAATCCATTAGAGCAGTGCAGTGGTAAACAGTATGGGCTGTGGAACCTGATCCCCTGGGTTCACATCCTCACTAATTAGCTCTTTGACGTTGGGCAAGTTGTTGAACTTCTGTGTCTGTTTCCTCAACTGCAAAATAGGAATAATGATAGAACCTACCTCATAAGACTATTATAAAAATTAAATTAGTCAACATATAATGAACACATAGAACTGTACCAGACACATAATAAGTGCTCTTATAAGTATTGGTTATTATGGGTCCAGTTCTTCTGTTACCTGTTATGCAGGAATATAGGAGGATTCCAAAGATTATAATTCCAGAGTTGATAATAAACCAAAAACCAGGTTATTAAAAGAGTTCCTCCCTTGCTGAGCTAGGAAAGATTGGTCTGTGCCCTGTCACCCAGAAGATGCAACTCATTACTATTCTGCTGATAGCATTGCAGGTTTCCTTTCTTCCTAAAAAGGTGTGATGTTTGCAGAATTGGCTGTGTAGACACTTACAGAACTCCCCAGCAGGCCCTGTAAGATGATGCTATTTCATTTTAAATGAAGGCAAACTTTCAGTCTTTCTAGAGGCCCTCGCATCAGGGTTTAATGTCAAAGACAGATTTCATGAACACATCAGCAGGAGGCGCTGTTCCTGTGCAAATCTAGTAGAGCTGGCACATGCGATTCAGTATTCAGGACATTGTGCTCCAAAGTGAATGTTTAATATCATTTAATAAAGATTTCTAGACTGTATTGTTGATTCACATAGATTGTGTCACCTAATAAAAAATCTGTTTCAGTTCTTTGTCCACAACTTCAATCTGGTATTTGCAATGATAGAGAAGTGGAAATCCAGAATTTTTTTTTCCCCCATCCCTTAGAAAATAAGATGTCTGATGTTGAAAATCTGTCTAGTGGCTTCCAAGATTCAAAGCAAAATTTAAAACAAGAAATATAAAGAGAATTTGACATTTCCTTTTTATATCAGTGAGTCATGTAATTTGTTTTTTACTGAGATCTACATACTTGGAATTTAAAATCAGCAATCCATTTTACACCATATGCAACTGAGTTAAATAATAGTCATATAAGAACAAGAAGGCCAAGGTTGTATAGCTTAGTTTTGTGTTGTCAGTTTGTTGGTCTCTGTTTTGTACTTGTTTCTCTGGTCAAAAATAATCTGAAACATGATTTTCTAGTAGAGGAAAATGGCTGAGTATATCAATATGATGACTTTAGTGTATGAATATGACCAAATTATTATGAATATAGACCAAATATCACCTTCTCAGTATGGAATACACACACACACACTTAAATTAACTGACAATGTATTGTTCCGATTTTTTATGTATTTTTACCTCTGTGACAAATTTTTGAGCTTTTAAAAAGTTTAACTAGAGTTAGTGACCTATTTATTCTGTTTATCATATTGGCATTTGAAATAAAAATATAGATTGAGTGAGTTTAGTTATTTCTGTTTCCTAAAACTATGGTCACTTCACTGGAAATTTCTGAAGGAGATTTGCCTAGGTAAGTTTGTCTCAAACAGTTCTTTAGCCAACTTTCCTGAGTAGGCCATTGTCTTAGTTTGTTTTGCATTGCTGTAAAAGAATACATGAGACTGGGTATTTACAAAAAAAATTTTTTTTGGTTTACACTTCTGGAGGCTGAGAAATCTGTTTTCAAGGAGCCAGCATCCAGCAAGGGTCTTCTTGCTGCATTGTCCCATGGCAGATGGCAAGAGGGAAAGAGAGAGTAACCAGGAATCCATTCACCCTTTTATAAGGGCACAAGCTGGACATGGTGGTGAGCATCTGTAATCCCTGCTTCTCACAAGGCTGAGACAGGAGGATTGAGAGAAAAGAAAAGAAAAAGTAAAGAAAGAAATCTGTGGAATTGTACCAATTCCATCAATGAGGGTGGAAACCCCATGACCTATGACTTTTGATAGGTTCCACCTCTTTATACTATTACAAAGGCAATTAAATTCCAACATGAATTTTGGAGGGTGCATTCAAACCATAGCAGGCACCCTGCAAAGTTAACTTTCTGCCAGCTTCTTTAACATTTTGCCATGTACTTACACTGAGAAACTTGTC